>NW_027256883.1:172599616-173203756 GCF_029215685.1 Pituophis catenifer annectens | reverse complement strand
AGGTCTTTTTAACCTGTATACATTTTTGTGTAATAGATTCCATTTAAAAGGGAACAAAAAGGGTAAGCAGCTGAATGTGCTGTAGATCCACTTAGAATAAATGAACAATGGAAGTGGTAAAAGAAGCTGGAAATTAAACAGTTTCTCTCTTCTTTATAGATGATATCTTAAAAGTAATTAGAAATCCTCTATCTTATTCAGGATGGTGGCAACCTTAACCTTATTTAGGAAAAATATAGTGAGAAGGACTAGCAAATGCTCATTGCATCCCTGTCACAATGGATTACCTTTTATTTCCTATCAGAAAATCTAGGATAATGTCTAGATCTTTTTCATTGAAGTATCCTCCCCTTCCATGCTGCTGGTATTGCTTACATCACAGGGTAAGAAAAGTGACACTGTGATACCTTGCTTTTAGTTGTAGGGATTCCAAGTCATTTTTTAAAAAAATATTTTCAGAAGTAACTATTTCTCTATATTATTACACCTGAGCAAAGGGAAAAAAATTATGTCTCTAAAAAGTCTCGGCACACACCAAACTTACTACTATTCCTCTGAGCCAATGCATATATCAGGCAAATGTTTTAACTGCTAGGCTATTATAACCACTATGCTGATAAAAAAATTGAAATATAACAAACACAAGGAGCACTTTTTGTGATGTTTCTCAAGAGTAGTTAGTGTGGCATGGGGCAACATCTATCAAATCAAGTGAGGAGAGCAGTACTTCCTCTGGCAACTGAAGTGCAGAGGTTTGCCAAAAAAAAAAATAAGTCAAACTAGAAACTGGTTCTAGTAGTCAAACTGGATCAGTCTGGAAATATTATTTTCAACTTGGAGCAGGAAACATGAGCAGATTTATGCTAGACTACAGGTAAGTAAAAGGTGACATTCATTCTTTCAGTCTAGAAACTCTGGATAGCTCTTTAGTGAAGACTGAACAGCTCCGAAATGTACCAGTAAAGGAAAATATTTGTAGCTCAGGATTGAAATGAGGGATCCTTGGTGCTCTTTGAACTTTTTATTTCTTTTCCTGCAGATGTTTTATTACCCAAACTAGGTAACATCATCAGTGCTAGTAAGGAGTGGGGTTTGCTCTCAGTTTATATTCTAGTGGCTTGCCCTCTCAGTGGGGTGGGTTGTTTACTTGATTGTTGGTCTGATGTTAACCTTGGAATTAATCTATTCTCATCTGGGTGCTGATTGCTCATCTGGTGCTGACTGCTGATGGGGAGCAGTCAGCCCCAATACCCCAAACAAGGAACTGCCAAACAAGCCAACAGTAAACAGCTCAACCAAAGAACTTCTAAGACCACACCAACACCAACACTGACAGAGCGTGTCAGTGAAAACAAAAAAAACAACCAAGCTCAGAGACCACCAAGGACCCCTGAAATCAGAAGTATGGACATGTCCTTGCTCAAAATTATATCTTAGGTATGAATAGTCTTGAATTTTTTTTCAGGTAAATGAAGGAGGTAGAGTTTTGACTTGATAATATGCTTTACACAGTTTAGTTGGATGCTGTTTTCATAAACTCTAAAGTTTGTTTAGATACTGTTAGTGTCTAAACAATCTTTAGAGAAGGATATAATCATAAGAGCAAGTCCAGTGCTACCTATACAATTTTTGATCAAGCATACAGTATCTGAATAGATGCAATATTAACAACTGCATTCACGGGTTCAGGAAATATTAGTATTTAAACCTAGCTAAGTATGCCTTACGAACATTAAAACATCTCTAATACATCAAACTAAAACCATTTGGTTTCCAAAGTGGCCAACCACATAGCTGTGAAAAGCCAATAAGTAGAACAAGAGTGAAAATCCTAGATCTGCAACTAGTACACAGAAGCATCTTGCCTTCTATTATATAGCCATTATGTGCCATGTCATTTTTTCTGATCTTCTTATACTAGATAGACATCAGATTCTTTTGTAACAGAGAAGTACAACTCAGGGTCTTTTATACACGCGTGCACACACACACACACACACACACACACATACACACACACACACACACATATGTACTGAATCTTAGTATAATTGATTGACCTAAATTACAATATCACCATGAATAATTTCACTTTTATCCTGCCTTATTTGCTTTCTTTTCTAATTAAAAAGTCCCCCAAAATCTTATCTTATAAGGAGACGTGACTTTGAATATTGCAGCAGGTAAGAAGCCTTATCTTCTGTCAACACTATGAAAAGAACAAAAAACATACCCCTAAGAAACAGAGTTAGGGTAGAAATTTAAATTCAGAATGATCAGAGGAAAATGTAATAGAGAGCCTTGGTCAAATAACTCCTTGTTCTCAGTACCTGCGGGATGCAGGTACATCTTTGGAGATCTACTTTGAGAAAACCTCCTTATTACATAGGAATGAGAACATTTTTCATTAGCAGCACCAGATGCTGCTAATCCCTAGTGGTCCTTTCTTTAGGCTACAGTGTTATCTACATCCACCTGTCAAAAGGATTCAGCTCAGTAGACAAAATGAAATAAAAATAGCCTGAATCTGCTCTGGGGGAAAAAGGAAAAGACTGAGTGAGGACCAAGCCCTAGAGGAAAAGATGGTGACAGCAGCAGCAGCAGCAGCAGTTGGGAAAGAAATAACCAACATGAAAGACCTTTTGAACTCCATAATAGCTAGAGTCTATCACATTTCATTATCCCATTTGTATTATAAACCATAGGCTGGTAAGAATAAGGAGAGATGTTGTATATTTACTTTCTAGTTAAAAGAGAGGAAACAGACTGGCTTTCTAAATAGTGACTGTGTCTGCACAGATAAGTTCACATTAGTTTTATCCACATAAGTGAATACAACAGTGGGAACGGAACGATAAATTAAAAGATATTTCAACAAAACTAGCTAATTATATCCAAATATCTTAACACCACAAATTTCCTCCCTCTCACCTTTTCTCCATGTGAGATAATTACCTGTTCCATGCCAGTGTTATACAGATAAGACCTGCCATTGTAGACAGTGTATAAAAGAATTTTAAGCTGAAAGAGAAAAGGCTCTGTTAAACATAGGTCAATTCAGTTGTGGTAGGATAATCAGATTTACAAAACAATGTTAGAGTGTATTTTCTTTTAGGAGAGAAAATGTTTAATTTCCAGAGAAGGTATCTGGGAAGGGTTTGGTACCATTTGGAAATGTGGTGCTTGGTAAGCTTTTCCTGTGGGTTTCATCCCTTGCCCAAATGCCACTTTTACTTAGCAGTATTACATGGTACAAAAAGCCAATGAAAAGCAGGAGGAGTTCCACCTTTTTCACTGTCCATTTCCCATATAATGTGGCATTACAACTCACCTGCAGGGAGAAAAGGCTTGTTCTATTTGTGCACCTGAGGTTTAAATACTTCACTGAAAGAAACTAATGCAAGCTCCCAAATTTATCATTCCTATACTTCTTTCTAATGTGCCATGCCACTCACTGAACATTATTTCCAAATAAATTGTTGGTCCAAATGTATCTCAAAAATCATTTCTGGGTTTTTTATTTATTTATTTATTTATTCTGCTATTTGGATCTGCTGGACATCTGAAAGACCCATTCTACACAAAACCAATTAGATGCTTCTTCTGCCTAAGGGATAACTCAGGAACAACCAGGCCTAGGTATGTTATTCAGTCCTTGATAGCAAGAAAGTCAGTATCTGAAAAATGTTGATGAACATTAGGAGGTCACAAAACAGACCAAATCTCCTTCAGGCTGCATATGGATTAAAAAGTGATGTATAATAGCCTCATTCCCTCAATCCTCACCTAGCAAAGTGCTTTTACTTGAATGGAATCCCAAAGGGAGTAGAAACTCTATTTCTACTCCCATTAAAACAATCTGCAGCAAAACTCCTGTTTAGAACTTCTTATTAGGAATTATGGCAGCAAAATCACTATTGATAGGAGGCAGGGCCATTGCAGGGAGTTCCAACCCTTGTCCAGACAATAAAATGCTCCAGGCAGACTGAATGTTGAATGCTGTTTTTCAGTATATTATACAGTATCAATTAGCTTACGTAACTGAAAAGAGACACAATTATTTTGGATGTTGTTAGTGCTTAGTGTTTGTATTTGTCTGCTGTTGTTGGTTTGGGGATTTTTTTAACCAAATTTTTATTTATGTTGTCTGTATTTTGCCTTTTTCTATGTATTTTCTCCCCCTCACCCATGATGCCCAATAATAGGCAAACACTAAAAATGCCATTCTTCCAACAGACCACCAGGAGTGTGGATACTTAAAACTTTTGTCTTGTTGCAAGATAATTGTGCTCTAGAAAGGTTAGCAGTGTTTTGAAAACTAGCTGTTTAAACAATATCTAGTTGTTGGCTAAAATTGAACGTATTTTTATGGGAGAGGAGAGAGAAAGGAATACCAAACATTTATTCATTAGTAATATAACATAGGAGATACCTGTAAATTTTTATTCCCAAATTTTATTTGATTTGCCCTTTGTGAAAAATGGAGCAAGCTGACATCTCAATACTTGCTATTAAGATTTGCTTAGATCAGGGGTGTCAAATTTGCATTGTCACGGTGGCATTATGTGACGTATCAGGACTTTTTTCCCCTTCGCTAAACCGGGCGCAGGTGGGGCCAGCACGAGACGTATCTGGCCCAGAGGCCGGGAGTTTGACAGCCCTGGCTTAGATAATGACCAAATATTGTACATTTTGTACAATGTCCAAAATAATGTTTTGAATCCACTAGGCCATTCTCACCAAGCATTTTTAAAATAAACAGAGGCCTCAAGAATATATGCTTAGTGGATTTTACACTGGCATAAGTATAAGCAATTTTATTTTTTTAAAAAAAAAAACACTACAAAATAGCAATACACAGGATCCCAATCTTGTGGATTTTCTAATAAGGAACTAGATTAAAAACCATGAGGAATATTAAAAGAAACCTGAAAAATGTTTCTTATTAATTTCTCCAATTCTAGAAGTGAATTGCCAAGAACTCTGACTCTACTTCTGAATACCCTACATATCTTCTCATTTCCTTTCTCCTTCTTTATACTTGACACACTGGAGTTCTGTATTATAATTTTTAAAAAAATGTTGTCTGTTTTTTGTTGTTTTTACAAGTGTTGTAGGGGAAGGGGAATGTAAGAAAGCTGAAGTATTTAAAATGTTCCAAGGGGGGGGAAAGGTTTTTTTGTTATTATTCTAATATATTATTGTGTACCTATTGTAAATATGAAACACTCCTATTTTGCAATCCAAGGACTCACTTTGTACTGTTCTTATATATAAATAAAGTTTACTGGATAAAACTGGCTACGTTCAATTTTTGAGCAGGCTTGACTCAAGCTAGAAGAGGTTTACTACTCCACATATGTGTGAAACCAGTAAGAAATTTAACCATTTTGCAGCAAGTCAAGCACATAAAAACTCAAAAGGTTAAAGGAAGTTAGACACTGCCATCTAGCTTCAAGTACTGAAAAACAAATGGGGGGAAGGCAATCTGTTTTGTTTCTATTCATACAAAAAGAGCCACTGGCTATAAAGTGTGCAAGTTTTTGAACTCTCCTGATCTCTTTATCAGATAAGATGATGTGATTTATACTCTGTTTTAAATATATATGTTCTTCAACTATAACTACAGTTGATCCCTGCCAGAAAGAAAAGAAAAAAAATAATTTTCAGGATGTTCAATGGTATTGCATCCCATTGATATTTTTAATCAATGCAATAAACAATAAGTTTTCTGTTTTACCTTTAAATGTTAACTTTTTAAATAAGGAAAAAGGAGGATTTGAGACCAAAATAATGGATATGTATCTAGTTCTGGTTTTGGTTCTAGGAACAAAATTTCACATTGCTTATTATCTGCTTATTTTTTCTTTAAAAAGGTGTCTTCAAATGCAATCTTTACATCCTCATATTCTTTTACATTACTCTCAATTTTTTTAATCCAGCCAGAGTTTGTGTGCAAAATTTCTGGAATTTCAAATAATCAAGTTCCAAGGCTATTTGATCTCAAGTCTTGTCAGTTTACTTTTAATTTTTGGTGTAGAAGAAGCTGCAGAAATTAAAACAACAGCACTGAATCCTCTTGAAAAAAATTTTTTCTCAAAATGCTTAATGAGTATTCTCTTTGTTCTTCTGTCCTTCATGATTATTGATGATACTGAGGAATAAAGTCAATCAGATCTCTCTGGAAATTTTTAGCAGGGGATGAGCAAATTAGGCAAGATCTTTTTAGAATTATTGCTTTTATTGAACTCAATATTTGATTTCAAGTTGCAATTTAATTCAATGTTCATTCAGTTTCAATTTCTAATAGGACACAAATATAGGCACACCTGTGCAAAAGTTCACTGAGGCTATTTTCCTCCATGAAATTGTTCAACCTAACTTTGAAAATAAATTGTTGGATCTCTACTAAAATATGTAGTAGATATTTGGCTGTAGTAGATTGTGCTTTAAAAAAAAATAACATCAAAATATCTTGATCCTGTGAGTAAAACACTTTGCCACTCACTCTTAATTCCAAATGATTTATCTAACAGTACAAAGAAAAGTGGCTGCATTTGTTCAAAATATCGACCACTGAAGGATATATCTATTTTTCCTCACAAAAAAGAATAGATACAATCCATCAGAAATAGATAACCTGATGGTTAAAACTAAAAAAATTGTGATGGTTTTCCCCCTGCAAGACTGACCTTCATTTGCAGTTGCTAACTTTTACTTCTAAAAATTCCAACTAGTTTCCATATTAGTTGTTGTATCAATAGCCCTTTCTCTTCTATAGTAATTATTCTGGCAATTTTGGGGGAGACAGAAGATTGGGAACCTTCCAAAAGTGGGATCTCCAACACCATGCTATACTACAAATTCCTAGTTCTAATGATGTTGGAAATCTCATGTACTGTTATGGTTAAAGTGTTGGTCTAGGATTGAAAATATCTAAAATGAGCCAGTCCCTCTCTCGCAGTCCATGTTACCTCAAAAGTTTGCTCTTTTGGACCAAAAGAAAGGTAGATTCCCCTTTTAATTGCTTTAATTCCTGGAGGGAAGATAGAATATAAATCTTACTAAATATAACTAAGTAAATGAATTCAGGGAAAGTTAAATTAGAGTAACATTTGGTTATCAAAAGCTGAAAGTTGCAATATTGGGCCTTTCGTTATTGTTTAAATTTCTATGCCAATTCTATGCATGATTCACAGTTGCTAAAAACACAATAAAGCATCCATGGAAAAATAACAAAGTTCAAGACAGTTCATAAAACTGAAGAAAAATAATATACAATTATCCAGGCAAATTGAAACAATTCAGATAGTTCATTCACCCCCAAAAATTGACATTCTGTTTCAGAAGCATCAACCTTGAATCAATTCAACAATGTTATTTACCATCTGTATTTAATTTCACTACTAAATCTCTCGAACATTTGTACATCCCTAAAAAGTACAAAAGGATTTATATTTTGTCTTCAGTTCTCTATTAATTCCCAGGCATCATTGTTATCTGGATAATCAAAGAATTTGAATACTTCCCTGTGATAATACAGTATATGTATCTTTAAGATTACAGATCCTTGCTTTTAAATGCTACTTGTGATACATTGTAATGAGCTGAACAAAGCCAGTTTTAAATTAATATACATTATGATTCATATGCTCTCTTCTTTATTTTAATAGACACAGTAGATTCATCTAGTTGTTTACCCTTTACTTATTCTCTAGCTTCAGCAAACTTTCTGATACAAATTGTGCATCTGCTTATGATGAATTATCTAAGAGCAAAGTCCAATTTTACATTTTCTGACTTCATATTCTGAAGAGCATGCATGTGGTGCAAGCACATCTCCACAAATTTCACAATGTGAATATTCAATGTTGGGGAGCAACCAAACAGCTGCAGTTCAGTACTGGGAAACATATGAGAAATAGCTGGGCAGTATACATATAAGATATGATCCAGAACTAAGATTTTTCTTCAAATGCTTTCTCAGGAAAGCATCCTTCCATCTACAGTAGCTTGGAACAGCATTCCAAAGTGCTCCTGATGAAAGTTCAAAACATCATCTGCAAAAACAATCCCTAATTTTTCTATCTGACCTAAATTATGGCATTTAGGACAAATTTGTTTATCCGTTCTGACATGACAGCCAATCTTTCTAAATAGAAAGATATCTGGAGATGTCATTGATAGATGCTGAAGTCAACTTCTTCTGATCCCACTTCCTGAAAGCTTTCAACATTAACATCAAATTGGATTAGAAGCACAAACCAATCTCTCTTTTGCAGCAACTCGTTTTCAATGAAAAGAATTATTGAGACAAGATTGCTTACAACTCAGAGACAGTAAAATTTTTGAAATGATATAGAAGGCTTGCAAAGAAGGTATGTGTTGGGTGATTGTTTTGGAAGGGAGTTCCCCAGGATTTCCCCATACTTTTGCTCCAGGAACATAGCTGAAAAATCATGCTGCTGTGGACTGAATTCTCTGTACATTTCTTAGTGCCTGGATATCTAGAGGTAACTGGCAATTGCCCTCTTTCAGATAACTTAGTACTGCTGGAGACCTCAGAAGCTAGTGGAAGAGTTGAGATTGGGCTGCTGTAGTCAATGAGCTAGTTAACTGTTTGGCAACTGGCTATACAGCACAGTGATAGAATTGCAACTACGTTTTCTGGAGGGACCAAACAGCCTAACCTGACCAGTTGAAGGTGATTGTGAAAGAATGGGTGGCTGCAGTATATCAGCGGAATAGAGAATAAAGAAAAAGAAAATATCAATAATGAAAGCCAGTGGTAGCAACATGGGATGATTTGCACCCTGTGGCTGCTGTACAACCCTTTGCTTGAAAACCATTGTGTCCTGCCACAATGGCAATCAGCTTTAGGAGAAAACTACAGTCTTTGGTATCTTCAGCTGTATGTGTAGCTTTGGGTGGTTTCCATTTTCCTTCTTGGGAACAGTGATTTGGGAGTTGATGGACTGTGTGCATTTGGACACAGTAGATTTAGGAGGTAGATTTAGGAAGAGAGGAGGGATCATCTATGGAGCTGCATCAAACTCCTCTGAGAGACCACGACCCTATCCTCTTCTCTGATAACTGGAAATAGGCATCCCATGGCACCTGGGATGAGTTGAAATCACCAGAGTGGATGTGGTTGGAGTGATCTATATATATGTACAGGGTATGGAGAAAATGTGGTAGCTGTTAAACTGCTAGGTGCTCCTGTAACATATTTCTTGGTGTAGAAGCATTTGTACATTAAGGAAGGTATTCTTAGCCAGGAGGGTGGCCAGCAGATGACTTGTGGGGTAGGCAATTCCCAGTCATTGAACCTTCAGAGAACCAGGCTTTCTGCTGGTGCTACTAAACATCAAGTTTAGTAGCATCAGCAGACCTCTCATATATACAATGTGATTGTAGATGAAATCTAGCATGGATTATTAAGATTTAAATGGCCACACTGTGGGAGGGAATAGCTGTTATCCTCTTTGACACCATAAGTAACTGGATGTGAGATCCTGTCTCATAAATTGGGATCAGTTGGAATTTTACTGATGTACAAACCTCCCTTGATGTAAATCCTATAGCCGTGATGGCGAACCTATGGCACGCGTGCCACAGGTGGCACACGTAACCATATCAGTGGGCACACGAGCTCAGCTTCCGATGGGACTGAAAGTTGTCAAACGGCCTCCAGAGGGGTAGGGAAGGCTGTTTTCGCCCTCCCCAGACGCCTAGAGAGGTCCTGGAGCCAGGTGAGAAAGAAAAACGGGCCTTCCGGGCCATTGTGTGCCAGGAACGGGGTGAGCGGGGGGGCGGGTGGGTCGCAAAGAATTATGGGTGTGGGCATGTGCACATGTGACCCCCCCTGCCCCCCCCCCTTCCTGGCACGCGATGGCAAAAAGGTTAGCCATCACTGTCCTATAGAATTGACTGGGCTGAGTTTGATCCTATTATTCATCCTGGCTCTCCTTTCTCAGCAATTTTTGATACTATCAACACAGATGGCCCAGTCTTGTGTGGGTTCTCTTTCTTCCTCTGGAATCAGTTCCAGTCAATGCTAATGTGCGGAAGAGGTCAAGCCCATGTTCCCTATTTTGTACAGATCCTCAGGACTCTTCCCCATTCCTCTTTAATATATACAGTACATGAAGCCTTTAGGCATGGTTAATTGGTGATACAGGGTGGGAGGGAGATATCATCAACATACTGATGTACCATTCTGCCCTGGGCTGGACAAGTCATGCTGTGGAGGTTCAGTCTTGGTGTCTGGAGACTGAATCCAGTGACTTTCCCTCTTTAATACCAGGTGAAGTTGCACAATTTGGGACTCCTCTTGCACTTACCTGTTTGTAGAACAAATGGCAGATTTTGCCAAAGAGATTTTTCTGTGACTCCAAGTTGTGTATCAATGGTGCCATTTCTGGGATCATGCAGCAATACACATGCTTCGGTGATTTCAATACTACTATATTACTACAATATATTCTACTGGGGACTGCCCTTGAATATCTGGAAGCTGCAACTTCCAGATCAACGATGCCCTTGAAGTAATGTCCCGGTGCCTGGAGGCCGTGCGGATCTGGATGGGGAGTAACAGATTTCGACTCAACCCTTCCAAGACCGAGTGGCTGTGGCTTCCGGCATCCCGATATAGCCAGCTGGTGCCATCGCTGGCTATTGGGGGGGAATTATTGGCCCCCACAGAGAGGGCTCGCAACTTGGGTGTCCTCCTGGATGCACGGCTGTCTTTAGAAGAGCATGTGACGGCCGTGGCTGGGGGGCTTTTCATCAGGTTCGCCTGATTCGCCAGTTGTGTCCCTTTCTGGATCAGGACTCCTTACGCACAGTCACTCAGGCACTCGTCACTTCCCGCCTGGACTACTGCAATGCTCTCTACATGGGGCTCCCCTTGAAGAGCACCCGGAGGCTCCAACTGGTGCAGAATGTGGCCACACTGGGAATTGCTCCCATGTGACGCCTCTCCTGCGTGAGCTGCATTGGCTTCCGGTGGTCTTCCGGGTGCACTTCAAGGTATTGGTCCACCTTTAAAGTGCTCCATGGCATAGGGCCTGGGTATTTGCGGGACTGCCTTCTGCCACCGATAGTCTCACACCGGCCAGTACACTCCCACAGAGAGGGACTCCTCAGGCTGCCGTCAGCCAGGCAGTGTCGTCTGGCGACCCACAGGGGGAGGGCCTTCTCTGTGGCAGCAGCTGCCCTCTGGAATGACTTGCCCCTGGAGATACGCATAATACCAGATCTCCGGGCTTTTCGCTGTGCCCTCAAAACTTTTCTTTTCCACCAAGCAGGGCTGGAGTAAACCCCCCCCCCTTTTGAGATGTTAGATTTTAATTGTCTATGGGTTTTAGTTAGGATGTTTTAAATTTTGAGCCAAAGTGTGTAATTCTTTTAACAAATTTTAAATTTTGTATTGGGATGTTTTTTATTTTGGCTGTGCACCGCCCTGAGTCCAGCAGGAGAAGGGCAGTATACAAATTTAATAAAATAAAATAAATAAATAAATAAACTGACCCAGAATGTATTGACACAAGCAATTTGTGAGCTGTACTGGCTCCCCATAGGCTTTCGGATAGAATTCAAGATGGTGGCTATCATCTATAAAGCTCTTCAAGGCATGGGACTGGGTTATATGAAGGACTACCTCATTTCAATTGTCTCTGCCTGGCAGATCTAGCAGTAGAGTAATGGTCTAAGTCTCATTGGTTGTCATCTGGCAGGACCTGATAAGCATGCCATTTTACAGCAATGCCTGTCATCAGGAATACCATTCCTCCCAAGATTAGCTTGGCCCCTACCCTGCTGGCCTTTTGCAAAGCCCTTAAGCCCTGGCTTTTCAGCCAGACATGGGATCAGAATGACCCTGTGAGATGAATGCATTTATTCTTGATTTGTTATCCTTGGTGATCATTTTCCTTTTGTGATGTATTTACTGTAGTGTGCTATTGTATTCATGTTTTTATTGGATTGCTTGTGTGAGATGGGCAGCCATATAAATCTAGTAAATAAAGAGATTTGAAATTCCATGCAGGGTTTCACCATCAGACCAGTAACTGTCTTGGGTCATCAAGTAGCATTCATCGCTTCTCAATCTTGTTATCTTCAAAGAGACAAAAGCTTGGCAGTATTTTGATGGTTTGTATAATTAGATTCACCCATCACCATGGTACTTGTATCACTATAATTTTTCTTAATATTTGGCAGAACAATCAGAATATGCCATATTCCACACATTCAAATGTAGCCATTTTATGACGATATGACCTATTGTAATTTAAAAATGTAGGAGCTAATCTGTGAAAGCTTATGCCACAAAAATCTCATTACTTTTTAAGTTGCCATAAGACTCTTGTTATTCTTGCTACATCTGATTCTACACAGCTGCTCTTCAGGAATTTGTCCCTTGGGTACCTCAGCTCATCAACATGAGACTCCGCTTTTATTTAGCCTTTTCTTGATCTTTCTAAGCTGTATCATATTAGAAAAATTTCTTAATTTCTTCCTGTTTGCCTTTCCTGATAAGCTAATGATTGAGTCATTTTTAATTATCAAATTTACAACCACTAGATTAATTTTGGCCTCCAATCATTGAAATTTCTACTAATGCTCTGCTGGAGGATATGCTATAACTGGATTTAATCACAGACAATTATTTTAAATTGATAATAATAAATACAGAAAGCCAATGTATTTCATTCTCATAAATATACCCTTTGAATTAACATGTATAGATGGCTCATGAATTCAAAATGTAAATTTACCAAAAATAATTACAACAACTCAGTGTATTTTAAAATATTCTTCATTGAACAGATCTCCAGAGCTTGTTTTCTTCTGTGGGGAGAAAGGTTCACAGGAGAACTACAGTATTTCATTCTCCTAATCATAAGGTTAGCTTTTGGTTCAACATGTAGGACCCTCCTGAGGTTTAATGGATGTATTTGCCAGCTCAAATTAAAATGGCTTATTTATAGAATCTGATTACTTGTATACCTACATGGGAAACCCTAGACTGATTCAGCACGTAGGATACACCAAGGACATCATTAGCAAGAGAGTTGTGTGAAGGAAATGTGCTTTTGATCCCTCAGAGAATCTCTCTCTGTTTGCAGCATTTAGTTAATTATGTGCTCAAATGATGTATGGTAGAATTTAACCATTGTGAAGTTAAAAAAACCAACTTGATCCTGATCCCAAAATAGTCCTTACTGATTTTCCCACTATCCCATTGGATAATGCTCTGTTTTGAACATTTAATACTGCTGGTGTGCTGACCTTCCTATCAACTTTTAACTTTGCTTGTGCAGGACACTCCTAAAAATAAAGTTTCCACTTCTAATTACTTAATACATTTATTCTAGTAAAATTTTAATTCCCTGCAGTCAATTTTAAAAACAAACTTTCAATGACATGTTCTTTAGTTCATGTGATAATCATATAATATGTAAGGAAAATTTTAGATTACATACCAATATTTGTTATGCCCCCATTAGAGAGAGGGAGAGAGAGAGAGAGAAGGAGAGGGAGAGGGAGAGAGATTGGGGTGAGAGAGAGGGAGAGAGAGGGAGAGATATATTGCAACAGTGAGAAACCACTTTTTTAAGACAACATGCAGTCTGTAAAGTTTCTCCTCTTTGTAAGCCTTTTGTGATTACTATTTATTGTATTCCATTATGCATATTCTGAAAGCCACAAGCACAGACAGAAAGGGAATTGCTTATGAATAAAGAAAAAAGATCACATCTAATGGACAAATAGGAAATTGTTCATATAGGAAAGAAAATAAACTTGTCTTTCCATACAATGAGCAAAGGCTTACATGTATGTGAACAACACATTTATGTTTCATAATGAGGGTCTGTTTATGTATACAAGGTCTTTAATACATGATACATCGATGTGTGTGCTGCATGTTTCTGAATATGTATGTCATCCTTTTATTCAAATCTATGGTTTTATTTATTTATTTATTTATTTATTTATTTATTAATCAAATTTCTATACCGCCCTACTCCTGAAGGACTCAGAGCGGTGAACAGCCAAGATAAAATACAGATAATACAAATATTAAAAATCCCTTAAAATTATTAAATATTATGGCCGAAACACAGATTAAAACACCCAATTTATAAAATCACGAATTAAAAATTTAAAAGAGGAGAGTTAGGCCAGGCCAGCCTGCTGAAATAGAAAAGTTTTGAGAGCACGGTGAAACGTGCGCAGGTCCGGGATCCTCCGTATCTCTGGAGGGAGCTCGTTCCAGATGGTAGGTGCCCCCACAGAGAAGGCTCTCCCCCTGGGGGCCGCCAGTCGACACTGTTTGGCCGACGGCACCCTGAGGAGCCCCTCTCTATGAGAGCGTACTGGTCGGTGAGAGGCTATTGGTAGCAGAAGGCGGTCTCGTAAATACCCCGGTCCGATGCCATGGAGCGCTCTAAAGGTGGTAACCAAAACTTTGAAGCACACCCGGAAGATCACCAGGAGCCACTGCAGCTTGCGCAGGAGGGGGGGTCACATGGGAGCGCCATGTCGCTCCCATAACCACCCGCGCGGCTGCATTCTGGACCAGCTGAAGCCTCCTGATGCTCCTCAAGGGGAGCCCCATGTAGAGAGCATTGCAGTAGTCCAAGCGGGAAGTAACGAGAGCATGAGTGACCGTATTTAACGAGTCCCGATCCAGAAAGGGACACAACTGGCGAATCAGGCGAACCTGATAAAAAGTCCCCCTGGCCACGGCCGTCATGTGCTCTTCTAAATACAGCCGTGAGTCCAGGAAGACACCCAAGTTGCGAACCCTCTCCGTGGGGGCCAATGACTCACCCCCAATAGTCAGTGATGGCACCAACTGAATATATCGGGATGTCGGAAACCACAGCCACTCGGTCTTGGATGGGTTGAGCCTGAGTCTGTTTCTCCCCATCCAGATCCGCATGGCCTCCAGGCACCGGGACATCACTTCAAGGGCATCATTGGGGTGGTCCGGGGTGGAGATGTACAGCTGAGTATCATCAGCGTACTGATGGTACTTCACCCCGAAACCACGGATGATCTCACCCAGCGGCTTCACATAAATGTTGTAGCTTCAACATCTTGTTAAATGAATCGACCTCTGTCTTAGACTTTAGAAAGTTTTTCCCGATCATAATAAAAATATTAATAAACATGAGCAAAGTCTGGCCTAGCTTGATTCCATCTGTTGGGAAATTTCTGTCTCATGAAAAAGTCATGTCAAAATTCAATTACCAGAAAAAGGTACAGCATCTCCCTTAAAACCATTTAATATCTGGTTAGGTGGTTAGGAAGTATTTTAACTTCCTAACCATTTGGCTTATTAGAAAACAGAATAATTTCAAATGAGGAACATAGGATTCCAAAGCAAGCTAGCTGAGGCCACTTGTCTTGGGGCCATACACAAGAATGATTCCATGTTTGAAGGTTTATATTTATCATTTCCTGAAAGGGTTATATTTACCATTTCTCCAGGAACATGAGGAAAACCTATTAACTACCTAACTAGAAACAGGGCAAATACTGTAGTTTGAACTCAGGCCTAGGAAAGCCCTACTTCAGTTTACATTGATCTCTTTCACCTAAATAATAAAACCTCAGAATTGCAAACAAAAGTCTATACTTGATTGAATTATGGTTAATTTCTATCCTACTTTTAGATCTCATAATACATACAACTCAGAGGGGACTGCTAGTCCTGCTGGCAAATATATTTTTGTAGTTTCCTGGGCATATCGAAAAGGCCTTGCATCTGTAGATGTTTTATGGCAGAAGATTATAGTATTTGGCTGCCTAATATGAAATCTGTCACCCAGGAAACACTGCATTCTAAGACAATATCAATAGAAATACTTCCCCCGAATTTGAGGGGATTATTTTGTAATAAAAGAGGAAAATCCTATTTACTCTGCGTGAATTTGCTTTCAGTCTTACACATCTCTTTTCAGAACTTGGGGAGTGGGAGAGACTATTCATGGAAGCTCTGCCTGGCAGGAGGAATAGAATAATAATTTTTTCTATGCCGTGTATGCATGATGGGTTTAAGTTTAATAGAGGAGGGAGTCATCTCTGTCACTTAAAGTAACATTGGCTGTTCCAGCTGTGCTTTTCTGGGTGACGATTGTTTGCCTTTACAATGTTTTATTGCTTGGCAACATAGATTTGGAGTTGGGGGGGAGAGACAGTGGGTGCTACAAGTTAATCAGACTGATGGCCTGATGTATTAATCAATCACACCAAAGACCCGGAATAAAAATTATAGGGATATACAAATGTGTGATGTTATATATAGCATATTGTGCTGTCAGTGCATTTGATCCTTGAGTATGTAAAGGGGGCTTCATTAGAAAATATTGAGTTTTGGAAAAAACTGGTTAATGAAATGTTGATTAGCATATAATTGTAGCAGTTACTTCTCACAACATTGAAGTGACAAAATAAGAAACACTCACGATACTATATTAGCATGTTTTTAGGTGTCTCAAGGTTGAAAGTGGTTCTCATGAATGAATATTAAAGTAGAGATTGACCTGATGGAGTACAAGTGTGATCACACGCACACACACAGTTTTTTAAAAAATCTAATAGGTTTTTGGACTACACAGTGACCTAGCAACCATATCAGAGGCCAAAACAATAGAATATTGACTTACACTTCTGAAAAATCCTCTGATTCTACTTTAGAGTTGTATCTGAATAGCAGCTTGCAAGAAATTTAAATGAATTATTAGGGTCGCTAATAATTGGATTATTAAAAAAATATTTGCTAGGATTTTCTCTCTTATGCAGAGAAATGTGTTTCTCATTCTAAATGAGAATGAATGCTATGCACTTACGTTCTATGGAATTCTACAGGAAGATTAACACAGGAAAATGTGGGAGAGTGCTATACTTCGTCCATAAAACTTCTGCTCACTTACTTAAAATAAACCTATTCATGCTTTATTCCAGACTTCCATGTAAGTGACTCATGACATACATGCAGCTTCCCCATTTTTGCAGTCCTCAGAGCTTGCCAAGTTCAGTGAAAATGCTAATTACCAGCAGTGTGATTTTTATATAAACTTCACTAGACTTAGTGCTTCAATGGTATTGTTAAGAAAATTCCCAATTACTCCCACACCCCATAAAAATCTCCCCTTTCACTTGTCAAAAAAATTTATCTACTTCTTATTTTTAAAATATCAAAACAGATCTTGTTTTTTCTTCTGAAATGGTATATAAGATATAATTTAAGAGTTTATAACTAATTAGGACTGTGTAGTCTGTATAACAAGCTTTCACATATTGATTTATTTTCTTGTTCTCATTAAAATAATCCCTAAAATATCCACATTCATTACTGTTTAGCATCCCTCAATATACAGAATTTTGTATGAATTTGCACTAGAATAGAATAGAATAGAATAGAATAGAATAGAATAGAATAGAATAGAATAGAATAGAATAGAATAGAATAGAATAGAATAGAATAGAATAGGTTGGAAGGGACCTTGGAGAACTTCTAGTCCAACCCCCTGCTTAGGCAGGAAACCCTACACCACTTCAGACAAATGGTTATCCAACAACTTCTTAAAAACTTCCAGTGTTCACAACTTCTGGAGGCAAGTTGTTCCACTGATTAATTGTTCTATCTGACAGGAAATTTCGTCTTAGTTCTAAGTTGCTTCCCTCTGATTAGTTTCTACCCATTGCTTCTTCTCCTGCCCTCAGGTACTTTGAAGAATAGCTTGACTCCCTCTTCTTTGTGGCAGCCCCTGAGATATTGCTATCATGTCTCCTCTAGTCCTTTTTTTCATTAAATTAGACATACCCAGTTCCTGCAACTGTTCTTCAAATGTTTTAGCCTCCAGTCATCTTTATTGCTTTTCTCTGCACTCTTTCTAGAGTCTCCACATCTTTTTTACATTGTGGTGACCAAAACTGAATGCAGAATGCCAAGTGTGGCCTTACCAAGGCACTATAAAGTGGTATTAACACTTCACATGATCTTGATTCTAGCCCTCTGTTTATGCAACCTAGAACTGTGTTGGCTTTTTTGGCTGCACACTGCTGGCTCATATTTAAATGGTTGTCTACTAGGACTCCAAGATCCGTCTCACAGTTACTATTATTGAGCGAGGTGCCACATATACTGTACCTGTGCATTTTGTTTTTCTTGCCTAAATGTAGAACCTTATTTTTTTCACAATATTTATTCACTAGTATATATTGTGTATTCAGCTTCTTCTCTACAATGACACTGTAATTGGTTTGCACTGGGAATTGTTTAAGAAACAATTCTCAACCAAATGGGAAGTAAATTTCAAGGATAACTTGCCCATATTAAAGTTGCTAAGGTGAACTATGGAGGAGACTAAGACCTTCTGAAGTGAGTTCCTCTTCCAAGTAAATATGGACATTAGGGCTCATGTGAGGTAACTAGTCTATGGAGATTTTCAGTCATCCGGAACATGGTTGTCCCAAAGATGCTTTTTCAAGAGGCAACTGGACTTTCTGGTGTTGCTTTGAAAACATTTAGCTTTTCATCCAAAAGCTTCTTCAGCTTCTTCAGAGCTGAAGAAGCTTCTTGGATGAGAAGCGAAATGTCTTCAAAGAAAAACCGGAAAGTCCAGTTGCCTCTTGAAAAAGCACCTTTGTGAGGTAACTTGGTTTTCTGTTGATTAATTATTGCATACAATTGTCAGAGTGATGAAGCAATATGAATTTCTAGCACTTTGCATGCCTGAATATTTTAACCAATAGTTCTAAGAGCTAGAGAAGAATGCCATGCAAACGCAGAAATCTTTTATGGCTATTGCAATAGGTGGCAACACAGTATAGTCTTTGAAGGGGTTGCATTACTTTAAGAAGCGCTTTATAAGAATGTTTCATTCAAATCTTTGTCAAAATAGAGTGCCCTTTCAAAGTTCTACTGCACAGTTCAGCTGAAGAATAACTTCTCCATACAAATGTGTTCCCTTACAAATGGTGGAGATTTTACTCACATTGAATTGTGAGTAAAGTGATATATTTTCGCTCCAAATTAAAGAGCTTAAAGTCTTTTTTAATATAATAGATACTGAAATTGATGTCAATTATATTTTATATCGCCTTTAGAGTTGCCATTATCAATCAAATTATAATTTTTCATTGTTACTCTAAAGTAAAATGTCTATAACAAAAGATGAATGTTCAGACTTAAACTACAATTTTACTGAAATTAAATGCAAAAGTCTTTTGGATAATTGCTCATCAGTGCTATTAGCTCATCAATGTAGTAATGAATTGGACTGTTTTTGCCTGAATTTATCCTGTTAATGTTGTGATATTATCATAAGCAATCTATTATTATTTTTATAGGTTTCCTATGAGATATTTGCTACTTTGTCAACCATATTTATTTATAGCTATGTAATTATAGCATTGTAAGCCAGTAACTTTACAAAGCAAATTCTTGAATAAATGCAGATTGTTTTTGTTTTCATGGGGAATAAAATCAAATATAGGTCCTCCCGTTCTGATGTGAAAACAAAATCAATAAATGTTTTCATGGGCCAATGGTATTTTCAAAGCTGCAGGTGTTAATTGATTTTAATATATAACTTAATTGTATACAGTTTTAATTGCTCTTTACATACTAAAGTCAATGAAGCTTGTATTCCACTGCTTGTTTTTGAAGTTTATATAAGCCCAAGAGTAAAATTCAAATCAAGAATTTTTTGTTACAAAACAAAGTAAATGGCAGAATAAAACATAAAAATAAAACCACAGTAAAGCCTTAAACTCTGTAGTTAAAAAGAAAGTGCTAACCATCATTTTAATTAGGTTGGGATCAAAAGTTTCTGTAGATAGGAATAGTATCACTGTTGCAATATTTTCAGGATCAGACTCAATAAAGATAATAAGAATTAGAGATTTAAATATATTTCTCTTTAATAATAATAGGCATTCTATATTCGCTGAATATTCAAGATAGAAGCAAAGAAAATGGTGAGGGTGGCTCCTTATATATACAAGGGGTGGAGCCAGGAATGGGAGTGGTAAATTATGAATACATTAAAATCCAAAGAATAAGTTAACCCCTGATGTCCCATATATACATTATTTACACAATAGAGAATAAGGCATTTACATCTGACAAATCCCCCTCTAAATGCCGGTTCGCTATACAACACCAATTACATTCAGATTCAGGACAATATAATACATACAATTTAGAAGTTAAATATTTGTGCTGTTTAGAAGGTAAAGGCTTCGTTAATATGTCAGCTAATTGTTCAGAAGTATCACAATGTATTGCTTTGATGAATCCATCTTGAGATAATTGTCTCACGTGCTTAAATTTTATATCAATATGCCTGGACCTTTGTCCAATGGCATCGGATCTGGATATTTCAATGGCTGCTTTATTATCTTCATGCACAACAAAAGGTAATGCAGGTTTTTTCCAAACATCTGAGATCAAGTCATTGAACCATACAAGGTTATTTGCAGCTTTGGATAAACAAACATATTCCGCTTCTGTGGTTGAAGTGGCTACCAGTTCTTGTTTACCAGTGTACCAGTAAACTGGACAATCATTCAATAGAAAAATATAACCAGAAGTACTCTTTCTGCATGATGTATCACCAGCCCAATCTGCATCCGCATAACAGGTAATTTTTGGTTCTTTGTCATTATTAGGTTCTAATACTAAACAAAAATCTAATGTACTTTTCAAATATCTTAGAATTCTTTTGACAGCTTCCCAATGATACATGGTTGGTTTGCTAACATATCTTGACAATAAATTGAGAGGTAATGCAATATCTGGTCTGGTCCAATTAGATATATAAAGGAGTGAGCCTATAACTGATCTGTAAAATGTATTATCTTTAAATTCAGGGGAAGACTCATCAGTGTTTCTAAGGAAATCAGTTTGCATAGGAGTGTCACAGGTTTTGGCATTGTTTAAATTACATTTGTTTAGAAGTTCAATGATCTTATCTTTCTGAGTAAGTTTGAATCCCCTTCTAGTTTTGTTAATTTGTACACCAAGGTATTTATTCACTTTACCTAGAGATTTCAACGAGAAATGTTCGTTTAACTTATTTACAAAGATTTCTCTGCTCTCTTTGTGTTTTCCTATATATAAAATATCATCCACATAAATTAATACAAATTCAATGTGATCATCACTCTTTTTTACAAAGAAACAGTTATCAGCAGTGGTAGCGTTGAAATCCATGGTCTTTAGTACTTTTACCAAGCAATCGTACCATCTCTTGCCAGATTGCTTTAATCCGTATAGACTCTTGTTTAATAACCAAATTTCATTCTTATTAGTGTATTGACTATGTGGTGCTCTTACATATATTTCCTTATCTAGTTTTGCGTGTAAATACGCAGTCTGTATGTCATATTGAAATACGTCCAGATTGAGTGCAGATGCTACTACTAGAGCTGTTTTAACACTCTCTGTCCTCACCGTGGGGGAGTATGTGTCAGTATAATCTTCTGGATATTTTTGTGCATAACCTTGTGCAACTAGTCTAGCCTTGTATAAAGTATTGCCTCCTTCTAGGTTCTTAATTTTATAAATCCACCTGGTACCTATAATTGTTTTATCCTTAGGTGCGATCGCAGGAGTGAATACATTTAATCCTTGCAAACTTTCCATCTCTTTTTTCATAGCTAGTTCCCATTTTTCTCTTTCTTCACGAGGGAGTTTTAATACTTCCTCATATGTATTAGGTGTTATTTGTTCTCCATTCATATGCATTATGTAATCTTTGTATTTACTTGGTATTTGATTTCTATTGTTTCTAATAGCTCTTTCAGGTTTGCTATGGTTGTCGTGCAAATATCTAGCTTCCTTTTTTGTTAATGTGTCTGTCTTTATTTTATGCTGACTATTTGTCCAAGTTTTGGTTTTGTTCTTATTTTTGTTAATGTTTTGATTTTCTATTGTCCCTTCCTCGCAAGATATCGCATCTTTGCATTTATTTGGAAATATTTCATTAAGGTGCAGTTTAGACCAATTGGCCTGCTCATGAAACACAGCTGTTCTGGAGACTATAAATTTGTTATTATTATCAATGAATCTGTACCCTTTGGTTCCAGTTTCATATCCCATAAATCTTAATCTTCTGGATACGTTTTCTCCCTTTCTCCTCAACTGCTTAGGTATGTGCACATCTGCAGTGACTCCAAATATGTGCATGTGTGCTAATTTAGGTTTCCTATTGTACATCACCTCATACGGTGTCTTATTCACAATACTGGACCAGGTTCTATTTTGAGTGTAATTTGAATAATGTAGGGCTTCTGACCAGAATTGTTTGCCTAAACCAGCATCCTCTAATGTGCATCTAATCATGGTTTGTAGTGTGGAATTCTTTCTCTCTGCAATCCCGTTTTGAAACGCAGAAAATGGATTGGACGTGAAATGTAGCATTCCCCTATCCTTTAACCATTGGGAGAATTCTTTAGACATGAATTCACATCCCCTATCTGTCATAATTTGTTTTATTCTGATATTATGTTGTGTTTCTATGCGTTTGTAGAATTCCTTAAATTTCTGAAAGGTTTCATCCTTGTGCTTTAATGTGTAAACAAAACCATAGCGACTATAATCATCCACTATTGTTAGAAAGTAATGTTTTCTATAGGTAATTGATGGAGTTAATGGACCAACTAAATCCATATGTACTAAGTCAAAAATATTGTTAGTTGATCTGTTAGATTTTTTTGGTCTGGGACTGGTTTTTAGTTTGGTGGATTTACATACTGAGCATTCCAAATAATTTTCACAATTTTTTATTTTGACACCTTCTGCGTGTTCAGTCATTTTTTGAACTACAGGAAAGCTTGCATGTCCTAACTTCCTATGTAAGATGTGAGCACACTCATCATGAATTGGTTTACCTATTTTTGGTTTCTTCTCATTGTGTGTATTTTTGTGATCATGAGGTATTTTACATTCATCATTGTCACTGTTACTAACATTTTCATCATCTGCTTCAATACAATCTTCCATATTTGAATCAATGTTATGTAACCATCTTTCTTTCGTTATCAGATAGGGTAGACCTCCTTTTATCATCACAGTGCCTATATTTGTTTTGTCCTTCTCTAAAGTTGCTTTCCCCTTTGAGAAAACTATATTGATGTCAGAATCTCTGCTTAGTTTTATAGCACTTAGTATGTTATGAGGTATTTCTGGGATTAATAATACCCCCTCTATTTTACCTAAACCAGGCAAGGTCACATTTCCTCTGCCTAATACTTGAACCTTTTCTTGATTAGCTACCTTTATCACAAACTTATCTTCTGTAAATGAAGATAATATACTTTTGTTGTTAGTGGTGTGATTGGTTGCACCAGAATCAATAAGCCAATTATTGTTCTCATTTTGTTGTGTTTTGGTGTTTTCTTGTTTGTTTAGTCCATTTAGTGACCCAGATTTTCTCTCTTTTGAATTTTCTCTACCCCCTCTACTTTCTCTGTAATTTGGTGGGCTTCTATATTTGTGCCTATCTGTGGAAGACTGTCTATAATTGTATTTGCTCCTATATTCTGGCCTATGTCTCTCCCTTGAGACTTTGGGACAGTCTCTTCTACTGTGTTCCCTGGACCCACAATTGTGGCATCTAAAGGCTTCATTATATTTTTCTTGGAAAGCTACTTTCCTAAAAGATTTGTGTTCTGTTTGATTACTGGAACGATTTTTTCTTGAATTGTCTTCTGCTATCAATTTGTTAGATAGACTTTCTATGGTTAAATATCCTAAATTAATAGTATCTAAGTGTGACATAAAGCTATCCCATGATGGATCAAGTGAATTGATAATAACACTTTTCATTGTTTGATCTGAAATCACTTCCCCCCTCAATTGCAGCTCAGCTCTTATTTTGTTTAGAGATATCAAATGCTCACTTATAGAAACCCCTGGTTTCACTCTAGAAGAAAAGAAATCCTTAGACATTCTTGTAGTTGTAGCTACGCTATCGCTGTGAAATAGATTAAACATGCATTGAATTATTTCTGACACAGTTAGGTTTGATTTGATGCTATGATACATTGCAGGAGATACGCTAGATATTATTATGAAAAATGCTCTATGATGTAAACAATCTATTTTTAAAGTCCAAGGTCTTCTTGGAGGACTAGTTATAAAGAATAGTAAATTTTCTTTCATAAAGACAACCTGAAGCTGTTGATACCACTCTTGTAAATTAATGCCATCAATTCTAAGTTTTGGGAAGTCACTGGGTAAGTTCCCCACATTATTTTGTCCATTACTTACAACCTGAGGCAGTCCGTGGTCTCGCAAGTGCAGGAAATTACAGAACGGCATGGGGATGCTCGCAACGAGTCTGCGCGGTTCTCTGGCCAGTTCAAGTCTTTCGGGGCCGTCTACGTAGCTTTGCACATGCGCGTTGCTCATTTCTTCCTTGGCGTCATCGTGGAAGGTTCTCTCCATTTCAGCTCTCTCGTTCCGCTCCTCTTCAGATGAGTCGGTCTCTGGTTCGGTTTTAGGGGTTCTGGTGGTGGCGACAGCTCTTCTCTTTCTTTCGTGTGCGTTGGCACTTGATCCGGTCTGCGGTGTAGGACGGAATCGGCATGGCTCTCTGGGCTCAGGTGTCGTCGCCTTCGAAGTCAGGATGGGAGCGTGCAGGTCTCGAGTTGTCGGTTTGATCTCTTGCTTCTTCGTTGGTGCCTTGGAAATTTTCAATCTTGGCCCAAAAGCAGCAAAAAGCGTTTTCATTGCTGACTTTACTTGAGACTTTGTTAAATCGTCTTCACTTTCTGATTCTGGTTCTTCTGAAGAGTTTGAGTCTTCTTTTTCACTTTCGTCGTCTGATAGCGTTTTTCGCGCCAGAAATTTTGAACTGAGCGTTTTGATTGGCTCTGCTCCATTCTCTTTTGAAGTTCGTTGAAACCAAGATGGCTGCCATTCAAAATTTCGCGCGGGATCACATCTTTTCTTTTTTACAACGACTTTCTCAGTATTCATTTCACTCACAGTTTTTTGATCTTTGGGTTTTTCTTTAACGACGTTTTTCTCTCTCGCTGCTCCGTTGTTCTTCAGCATTTCTTGGAGGTTCGCGATGAGGCTTTCATCGTTCTTCTGGCTTTTTAGTATCTTCAATATCTCTGACCTGAGTTCGTTATTTTCTATTTCGATTTCTTCCTGGTCATTATTTTCATTTATCAGTTCTTCTTCTTCAGTGGTGTATTCTTCGGATTCTCTCGAAATCGCGTTAGTGGATTCGTTGATCATCTCTTGTTCAGTTTCTATTTCCTTGCTGTAGGCCCTGGTGTTGGGCCTATCTTTCTTAGACATTTTTAATTATTTATTGAGTCAATTAACCATCCTCTGCTACCAGCTTGTTGCAATATTTTCAGGATCAGACTCAATAAAGATAATAAGAATTAGAGATTTAAATATATTTCTCTTTAATAATAATAGGCATTCTATATTCGCTGAATATTCAAGATAGAAGCAAAGAAAATGGTGAGGGTGGCTCCTTATATATACAAGGGGTGGAGCCAGGAATGGGAGTGGTAAATTATGAATACATTAAAATCCAAAGAATAAGTTAACCCCTGATGTCCCATATATACATTATTTACACAATAGAGAATAAGGCATTTACATCTGACAATCACAGCTAGGGTCTCATCAGAAGATTATTCAATAATTCCCCAACAAGACCAGGAATACCCATAATATGTTGGCCACAGATTAACTTCTAAAACACATTTGTCTTTCTTTAGGAACTATTTGTGCTATAATGTTTATGTCTAGTAAAGTTATTAGTCCTTAACATAGATAAAAAATGTTTTGTTTTTGCTGAAAAGCACTATCATGACTATTCCTCTGGAAATTACTTTTCCCATACATACAGTATACTACTGAAATTAATTTCTCTTATAATTAAACAGATGCATCCTGTCTGCTTAATTGCAAATTTGCATACACAAATAAAAAAAGATGCAGGTTCTGTTCAATATAAGTTGACTTTTAGAATGAGGTGATCAGTCTGAAACATAATCGAAGGCCATATTTATTTTTATCTAACTGTGAAGAAAATATGGAACATTTGCATTCAGAAGAAATGCAGAGGGGTTCATCAGTATAGTTGATAGAAAAAACTGATCACAATGTTCGTTTGATATTTAAATTTATTATACTTTTTATTTTAAAAAAAGCTTATGTAGCCATCCATATTTTAAAAACCCTGGTCAGCACACATATCAGTAAAAACCATATAAAAATTAATGGCACCCTGCTGCAGCAGTCTTTCATACATCTGAACAGAATCTTCCTTATGGGAAGAGGCAGCTCTTCAAGACCCTCCAGAAGGTGGGGAAACTGCCAGATCTTTGGGGAAAGAGTATTCCACAGAGCCAAAGCTACAGAGCCAGAGCTTTAGAGAAGGTGTGAACAGCCATCTTCTACTTATGCATTGCCAATATTCATAAGTAACACATTCTATCAGAAGTAAATGTCTTTCATGTCAAATAAAACATGCATGTCAGAGTTTAATGGACTGATTCACATTTTTTCCAGTGCGCTGCTTCCTACATTCCATGGCTGGGGGGTATCTTCACTTCTTCATAGCTGATTACTGGGTGTTAATTATTCAAATTTTTTATTCTGGTCTCCGCCCCCTTTATGCTGATTACTTCAGTCTTTTCACTCAGTAGCTGAGTACACTGGTGTTTTGGTTTCTCTCTGTTCTACTTCGTGAGTTATTGTGTTATTTATTTAATTTATTTAATTTATTTAAGTTCATTTAAGTTCATTTAATTCACTTGATTAATTAATTGACTGATTTAATTCATTTAATTTAAGTTGATTTAATATTTCATTTCTAGTTATGCTGGGACTGTATTTATTCTTGTATTGAACAATTTACTACTGCTGCTTATAGGTTTGGAGTTTCTGTGTCCAAGACCTTTGGATTCTTTTGAATTCCTTTAATTCAGCAGCCATTCGAAGTCAGTCCTGTTGGGCTGCTATGAGCATGCAATTTGCCGCAGGCGGTGCTGCTGGGCAACTGGTGAGCCGGTTCATCCGCTCCCGCCTCAGTCCCAGCAGGGTTTCGTTAAAGAAACATTCAGAGCGGCTCCGGAGTCAATGCCTAGGCTCCAGGCATACTCTGAGGTACGGAAGGACGGCGGCCGCCATTTTAGAGCGGTTTGGGCGGCTTGCACGATACAAAGAGGCAGCAAGCCAAAAAGTTGTGGATTGAGCACCGGAGTCCCTGAGGGGACCGGATTGAGGAAATATTGATTTGGGGAGTGCCGTTTCAGTGCGGGAGTGCCCAAAATGAGCCGGTTTTGATTACAGTTTTGGCGGCCGCCATTTTGATTCTCCCTCATGGTGGCCGCCATTTTGTTTGTTGTTAGTGGCGGCCGCCATTTTGTCATTCACAAAAATAGAATCACCCTGGCTCCTAGAGCTGTTTGTGGGACTGGAGTTTGTTTCTGGGCATTATATTAAAAGCCTTGCCAACTTGTGCCTCATCTTGTTCTGAAGCCTATTAGGTGATAGGCTAGGATCCCTGGGTTATTGTCTGGTCTTTGGGCCTTAGATATATTAATGATTATTTTACCTCACTATTTTACAGACTTGCAATTGTTCTGCTGGCATGGCTGATCCTGGCATTTCTTCTGAGTTGGAAGAGGAATGCAGTCCTCCTAGAGATTTACCAGCATCCCCTCCCCAGGGGCTCTAAAACCAAGGACAGGAGTAAAGGGACCAAGTCTCGCAAATCTTCTAAAAGAAAGGCTCCTGCTAAGGATAGATATGCTCTTAGGAGACACAATGCCTTAGAACGCCAATATAACAGGGCTAGGCAATCATCTCAAGTACGATCTCCTTCTGAAATCTCTCCTGATCCTGTAGTCTCTTCTCTTCCAGTCTTTGGGAATTTGCCTCATCATCTTCCGCCAGAGATGTCTAGTGTGGCCCAAGAAACTTGTGTTACTCAACAAGAGGTGACCAGACCTGCTACCATTGAAGTCCCTGTTATGGTCCATCAAGCTCAGGAGGCTGATCCTGAGGTGGAAGCAGAATCCGCTGCTTCTCTTTCTGAACCTCCTCAAGCTGTTTCTGCGGGGCCTTCTGCTGTGACTGAGCCACAACTCAATGTTCAGGCTATGTTGTCAGATGTCTTGGCAAGAATCCTGTCCACAGGCCTGCAGCAAGGTGGGCATCCTGGCCTACAACCCATGCCACTACCTGGGCGGAAGGGTCATTTGTCTGAAAGACCTTCCACATCTGCGCATCATGGTTATGATTCCAGCGATGAGTCTGAGGTGGAGGAAGATATTCCTGAGGAGATGGAATTGTCAGAAGATGAGGACTTCGTTCCTGAACAACCAGTTTTCACAGGCCTCTTCAGACCGTCTGTTTTCCGATCTCTCCTTCACAAGGCCAAGGTGACTACTAAGTTTGGCTTGTCCTCTGCTCCTTCTGCTGACACCTCCAGGGAGTCTTCTCTACATGATCCCTTGCTTCAGGTGTCCAAGCCGGACAAGGATGTTATCCCTTGTCCTCCCTTGTTTGCCGAAGTTGTACAAAGTAGCTGGACGCAACCCGGCTCATTGACCGCTCCCAGTGCTCTTGACAAGAAACTTTATTGTTCGGCTCCCGAATTGGAGAACATTCTGGCCTTGCCCTCGGTTGATGCCCCAGTTGCAGCTCTCACCTCATCGTCTGTCATTACAACTGACATTGTAGATGGACTTAAAGCAGAGGATTGGAAGGCAGAGTTGGCCTTCAGGAAGACGCACCAGGCGGCTGCCTGGGCGGTCAAAACAGCTACGTCCACCTCCTTCTTCACTAGAGCTTCCTTACTCTGGTTGCACCAATTACAAGAGAGATTGCCTCCTGATGACATCAGACTGCATCATGATGTCAATAAACTGGTGGCGGCTACAGAATATTCAGCTGACGCTTCTCTGAATGCTGCTAAGTTTGCCTCACGCGCTTTGACATCAGCTGTGACTTCTCGTAGGATGTTTTGGTTGCACAATTGGAGAGCTGACGCCAAGACCAAATGGAAGCTGGCGTCGGCGCCCTACTCAGCCTCAGCCTTGTTTGGAGCAGCATTAGATCCATTGCTGGTAGAGGACAAGGCTAAACGCAAGATCCTTCCGTCATCCTACAGGAGGCACGAGCGTAGATTTGCTCTCTACGGGCAACGACAATCCTTTCATCCGTTCTCTGGATCAGGGATGTCATATCAACAAAGACCTTATTTTCAAGGATCGGATCGTTCCTTGGACAGACAGTCCTTTCGGGACAGAGGCCGGCCACATGTCCAATCTAAACGCCCATTCCAGGGATCCGTGTACAGGCCGTTCAGACGAGGCAAGTGACTCAAGGCTGTTGGCTCCCATTGGTGGTCGTCTCCAAGGCTTTCATCATCACTTCCAAGTGCGAACAATGGATCCTTCGCACCGTGACTTTCGGCCTGTGTCTGGAATTTCTCTCCACCCCTCCAAGTCGTTTCATCTGTTGTCAGGTGTCACCGCTTCCCGCAAGAAGACATCTGATGGAAGCAGAAATCCGTCATCTCGTCTCCATCAATGCATCGAATCAGTTCCCGTGTCCCAGCAAGGGACAGGCTTT
Source organism: Pituophis catenifer annectens (assembly GCF_029215685.1). Lineage (NCBI taxonomy): Eukaryota > Metazoa > Chordata > Lepidosauria > Squamata > Colubridae > Pituophis > Pituophis catenifer. The sequence continues at coordinate 173,174,118 of NW_027256883.1, read as the reverse complement.
TATTCTACCGTGTTCCTGGTGCCCAAGTCCTCGGGAGGGGTCAGGGGCATTTTGAACTTAAAACTTCTAAATCAATTCATCCTGTATCAAAGGTTCAAGATGCAGTCCTTGAAGTCAATTCTGGCTTGTGTCAGACAGGGCAACCTTTTGCAATCGGTGGATCTCAAGGAGGCCTATTTGCATGTGCCTATCCATCCAGCACATCGCAGATTTCTGCGCTTCGAGTACAATGGCCTTCATTTCCAGTACTGCGTGATGCCCTTCGGTCTGTCTTCTGCTCCAAGAACACTTACCAAATTGGTGGCAGTAGTCGCAGCTCAGCTCCGCCTGATACCAGTGAGAATCCTGTGTTAGCTCGACGACATTCTCGTCCTTTCGTCTTCTCCACAACAGGCAGCTCGAGACATATCAGCTGTGATCACCGTGTTCCAACAATACGGCTTCACCATCAACTTACCAAAGAGTCATCTCACGCCCACCAATCGCATTCTTCATCTGGGGATGATCATAGACTCCAGCAAAGGCCAAGGGTTTCTTTCTCCAGACCAGATCCACAGCCTCAGGAGCCTGGTGTCTCAGGTGAGATCACACAGGGCGGTGTCCCCCCTACTGCTATCCCAACTGCTTGGGAAGATGGTGTCGTGCATAGCTATCATTCCTTGGGCACGCAGACACTCCCGTCAGTTGCAGTGGTTTCTGCTACGGTTCCAGAAGTCGGGGAGAGGCATGTCCAAGACACCTGTGTTTCTCCCAGCTCAAGTTCAGACATCACTCCTATGGTGGCTGTCTCCGGTGCTGTCGAAAGGATGCACCTTTTTGGAACCAGACCGGCTCATTGTGACATCAGACGCGAGTCTGCAAGGGTGGGGTTCTCATCTGCTGAATGAAGTGGTGCAAGGTCTTTGGTCTCTGGAAGAGAGGATGCAAAACATCAATTGGTTGGAGCTGCGAGCGGCGTGTCTGGCCCTTCGGCGGTTTCGTCCTCTCTTAGAGGGTCAACATGTCCTGCTCCTCACGGACAACATGACAACGAAGGCCCATGTGAATCGAGAAGGGGGAACTCGATCCAAACCCTTGATGTTAGAGGCGGAGAAACTGTTGTCTTGGGCAGAGCGCCACACGAAGTCGATTCGGGCGGATCACATTTCTGGAGAAGCCAACATTCGGGCAGATTGGCTCAGCAGAGAACATCTAGATCCGGCGGAGTGGCGCCTTCATCCGGAGACATTTCAGGACATAATCCAGAGGTTTGGGACATCCCTGGTGGATCTCTTTGCCACGCCTCAGAACGCACAGCTCCCCAGGTTCTTCTCCTGGTTTCCCTGCCAGGGAGCAGAAGGACATGATGCCCTTCATTGTCGATGGCCCCCGGGCCTGCTTTACGCATTCCCGCCACTGCCATTGATCCCAAAAGTCATCAAGAAGGTCCTGAGGGAACGGGCCGAACTCCTTCTCATTGCCCCTTGCTGGCCGCGCAGAGCATGGTACGCAGACTTGGTGAATCTTTCCACAGCTCCCCATTGGACTCTTCCTCCGCACAAGGTGTCACTCTCCCAGGGAGTCATCGCCCACTCAGACCCCCAGTGGCTCCGGTTAACCGTGTGGCGCTTGAGCGGATGCTCCTAAAGAAGGATGGCCTTCCAGATGATGTGATACACACCATTCAATCATCCAGATGGCCGTCGACGATTCGTATCTATGAGGCTTCTTGGAAAGCCTTTACTGTCTAGTGTTCTAAGCGTCATGTTGACCCCACATCGGCCGATGTGCTGGAGGTCCTGCAATTTCTTCAAGCCGGTTTGGATAAAGGGTTGGCTCCGGCTACACTGCGGAGACAGGTCGCTGCTCTGGCCACGGTCTTATCTCACAATCCTCGTTGGCCTTTGTCTCATGATCCCAGGATTCAAGGTTTTCTTCGGGGGGCGACAGTCACCTCGCCGCCTATTGTACATAGTTATCCTTCCTGGGACCTGCCTTTAGTTCTTCACACTCTCACATCCGATCCGTTTGAACCTTTGGCCTCCATCAGTTTAAAGTTCCAGTTGTTCAAGTTGGCGTTCTTATTGGCTATTACGTCTGCAAGGAGGATTTCCGAGATTGCAGCGTTATCTGCCCGCAAGGACTTTTGCATCTTCCATGTGGACAGAGTTGTATTGAGATTAGATCCTTCCTTTGTTCCAAAGGTGAACTCATGGTTTCATCGAGCCCAGGAGTTGGTCTTGCCTGATTTCTGCCCGGACCCTCACCATCCTCACGAGAAGCGTTGGCATACGTTGGATGTATGCAGGGCTCTGCGAAGATACCTTAAACGGACGGCTTCCTTTCGACAGACTGAGGCCCTCTTGGTGTCCTTCCATCCTGCTTCCATGGGTCGTAAGGTGTCTTCTTCAACTGTGGGTCGTTGGATCAAGGCGTGTATTTCGATGGCGTATGAACGCCAGGCCAGACCGGTTCCAGGCAGAATTTTTGCTCATTCTACTCGCAGTGCAGCGACAATGGCTGCGTGGGCTACTCAGGCTTCCATTGCTGACATCTGTCGTGCTGCTACTTGGTCTTCAGTGTCGCAGTTCATCCGTCATTACAAGATTGATTCTTTTGCCTCGGCTGAGGCTTCATTTGGCAGACGAGTGCTTCAACAAGTCCATTCTGCCGGGGTGACCGAGAGCAGTCAGCCTCCCACCCTATAGTTGAGCTTGGGTATATCCCAGCCATGGAATGTAGGAAGCAGCGCACTGGAAAATGGACGTTGGCTTACTTGAACGTCCTTTTTCAGGGTGCTGCAACTACATTCCATTTCCCGCCCTTGTTCCGGCTTCCTGCTCTGGCCGGCTTGTTGTTGGCGGTGTTTGTGTTCTTGTTTGTTTCCCTTTCTTATAGATTCCTGGTTTCCAGTTCCTTCGTGAAAGACTGAAGTAATCAGCATAAAGGGGGCAGAGACCAGAGTAAAAAATTTGAATAATTAACACCCAGTAATCAGCTACGAAGAAGTGAAGATCCCCCCCAGCCATGGAATGTAGTCGCAGCGCCCTGAAAAAGGACGTTCAAGTAAGCCAACGTCCATTCTCCAACAACAGAGATGAACACAACAAACTGTGTAATCAGAAGGACCACTAGATTCAATAGAGCTTATTCTTAGATACTTGGGTAGGCATGCAACCAAAGAAGGAAGTCCCTATTTAAAAATTCCTAGTGAAATAACTCTTAGTACATTGGTATAGAGCAGGGGTGTCAAACCCCTGCTCTATACCCCACAGGCCAGATGCATCACGCCACAGGCCAGATGCATCACGCACAGGCCATGCTCACCCCAGCTCTGTGAAAGGGAAAAACATCACAATACGTCATGTGATGGCAACGTGCCACCACGAGGTATAGAGCAAGAAAGAGAAAGGAAATGGCTTCTCTTCAGTTTCTGCAGGTGGGAATATCTAGTTTACAGAATTCAGCTCTACCCAACTCTGGATCTAACCCTCCTTTTTCTATCCTTCTATAATTGCTTCAAGAAGGATTGCAATTTCCAGGATGTCTGTTCCCTTCCTCCCCAGTTAAGAGCTCACTAAAATCTCCTACATATTTATTACAATGGAAAATATCAGCTTATTTCCATCATGCTCACAAAGAGACCTTTGTGACTCTTATTTCTGACTTTTAAGTGCTGCAGGGTTGTACAATAGGAGAACCAGAGAACTACTGAAAGCATATAGCTTATACTGTATACTAGGAATAAGAATGCTTCTCTTCCACCTTAATTTAAAACCAAACAAACCAACCTCCTAAAGTTGCACCTCCTGTCCAAAAGCTTTTTCTTCTTCTAGGCGAGGTTGAATCCAAATTACAGTTCTGCTCCAGCTGCTTGTTTCTTGAAGAAAAAGAAAATTTTCTCCCTTGTTATATCTCATTTAGATGTGGTTTTCAAGAGAAGCTATGAAACACTTAGCTTTCCTTTCTTTTTCTTCCCACTTTTTTCTTATTATTTTTTCATGCTTAATAATTTTAATTATTTTTAATTGATGTCTGTCTTTGTGCTTTTAATAGGCTGTACACCACCCTGAGTCCTTCGGGAGAAGGGCGGTTTAGAAATAAAATTATTATTATTATTATTATTATTATTATTATTATTATTATTATTATTATTATTATTATTATTATTATTATTCTGAGTTCATCTTCTCCAAAAGGATGTTTGGGGAAGGGAGAGGCTTCAAAACAGGGAGCACTCCTGAATGAACTCTTCAAACATTATTTTGACATAGTGATTTGATTTTTGCAGCTGGAACCATCAGACTGCCTGAGTTCACCACACAGGCACTGCCTGAGGCAGAACAAGAGTTTATATAGCCTAGGTCAGAGATCCTGATGCAGAATTTATAAACACTGTATTCTCAAATGACACTTTAGCCTTTGGCAGGCAGGAATAGGTCAGAGAGGCTGCTGGGGACTGGAAAAGAAAGCATCGTCTTTATCATGGCATCAATAAAACAGCAGAAAGCAATGTTGGAAGGATATGGGATATTGACTAGGTTTATATACTTTAAGCTGATTCTTCCATGAGGGGAATGAACACTGGAAATAAGCTTCAAGACAAGCTCTCCATTGCCTGGTATCATAGGTTGGGCTGTGTCAGCTTCCATTTAAACATCATGTTAAAACAGAACTCTCAATTGCTTTTCATAAACTTCCTTTTATGGGATCCTGGAAAACAAAAGCATGCATTTTGCAAATATATTGTGTGACATATCCCTATCTCCTAGAATTCTAACATTATAATGTCTATATTATCTAAACCAAACTAGTCCAGATTCGATTCACCTTAGTTGTAACCAGTTTGACTCATTTACTTTTAATGCCATCCAAATATATGAGAGATGAGAAGCAAAGGCTGAATTCTCATTCCTGTTCTTCTGTTTTATATCTCTATATTATAGTATTGAGCATATGAGGAATAGCTTCATGTTTTACTAAAGATTTACCTCTTTTGTAGATTTACAGAAGGAGTCAATCTTACCATAGATTTTTGAATTATCCTTGTGTTTCTTCTGCCTTAAAGTCACAGAAGAGGAACTTCATTTTTCCATTTTTAAAGAAAATTAAACACTAAAGAGGAACGGTTTTCTTATCTGCAGCTATTAATCAAATGGATTATTCTTACAGATGTCCTCATGCATTTTCAGGATTATCTTTTCAGCTAGAGACATTTTACAAAATCTCTTCTGTAATTCCAGGTAGACAGCCTATGATGCCAAAGCACACTGTATAAGGCATGCTTTAAGAAACATTCTGTTATTTCTATTTTCACTAAGGACAGATCTCCTTACTATGTTTATCATGAAAAATCAGTCACCTTTGGGAATCAGTGCTGAGTCACAAAATTTACATTAATACATTTTATATTAATTTATATTATAATTTATATTATAATTTATATTATATTAATAAATAATGATAATTATATTTTTTTCAAGGATTTGGGTTGGTTTTCACATCCTAACAAACTAATTCAGGTAGTCCTATTTTGTAATACAGAGAAAGCAGATATATTTCTTTTGAACATTTTTTTTTAAAAAAAATCTGTTGGGAATTTGTTTTAGTAGCATTTACTGTAGCCCAAAAACTATACATAAACTTCAATCAAATTTCAAAAATCATTTGGAGGATGAATTTAAACCTTTTGCAAAAGTAATTTGCGACTGTTCTGATAGCCAGGGGAAGCAGAGATACATCAGGACTAGTTATGGTTCTGGCCCTGCAGAAGAATGTCATATAAACCTCAACTATTAATCTCAGGAGAATTCCACACTTAAGAGAAAATGGGAGCCATTACAGAAAGTTCCTAAGACATTAATATCACACCTATACATCTGATATAGATCTCCATCTGTGTTCCAAGCTCAGAAACATCACAGCCTTTGGATGTAAAAAGGTTTGGCACTTTTTTTCTGAGTTTAGAAAATAAACTCTGGATGAGAGGGAGAATGCTTCAAAGGCATAAGCCCTTGATAAAACTTGCTTTCGCAATGCCAAAAGACTGCGAAACTGTGTTTAAATCACAGGAAATCCTCACAAAGCTGCCTTCAGTAAGCCATGTGTACTCCCAGGGTGTCATGTTCCGACACACCTCCTCTGCCTGTTTGTAAAACAATCTTTTTAATTTTCTGGATGGCTTGGCAAATCACAGCTGCTCGTTCCCCAGAGTTGCTGAATGCATTCGCTCAGGTTCCTATTTACATACAGTTGGGCTTTTAATTTCCTTCTCACCACACATTTTATAAAGAAGCCATCTGAAATGTTGCAGATGGTTTGGGGTGGGGGGTGGGAGGGGAGAAAGGGGGCAATCTTCAGGTTTCCAAACTGAAAGCCCAGCATGAAAAAGGCAAATTTCACTTAACAACAGAGCCCCTGGTTTGTTGTGGCTGCCCCATGGCGAGGGTTGGCTTTCCACTCATTATTGCTTTAACTCAATAGCTCTACAGTTACCCGCCTGAGCCAAAGTACTTGAGTAATAATTGATACGTGCCACTGAGAAAGGCTTATTAAACACAACTTTCAGGGGTGAAAGTGGTTGTCCTCACAGGTGGTAAAGAGAAAGTGAGAGACACCCAAGGCTGGAAAAAAATTAGCTCTCCTTCAGCATCTGTTAGTGCAATTATAAAATAAAAAAGGCTGCAACTAGAAGGTTCCTCCTGCAAACGCCCCCGTGCCTGAAAATGATAGAGATTTTCTCAGCTTGCTACACTCCGCAGCTGGGTTAATTGCTGTCATTTTTCCAAGTGCTGCCCAGTCCCACTACCAAACAAACTCTGAATAGAAACACAGGTCTGGGGGACTAAAATTACTAATTCAAAGAAATGAAGCTGATTAGCAATAGGGATCCTTCTTCACAATTTGGGGGGAGAGAAGAATAATTGGCACACTGTAGTGATTAATTCAGTGCAATTCATGCAGGTGATGGTTATCTAGATTATTTATACATTCCACTAATAATGGTTTAATTTCTGCACCTATTAAAATAATATACGAAATATTTCTGGACTTTTCCCACCACATCATAAATATAATACAGGTGAGCATTGCTGAATAATTTTTGAGGCTATCATTTAATAGCAACAAAGCTCAACATTTCAAGACTAAAAACAGCTTCAAGTTAGGATATTATTAATAAATCACCCCAAAAAGATGCATTTATTTACACAATATTTGCAGAACCTAATTTATATGTGTGTGTATCTGTGTGTATATAATTATATACACAAACATATATACAGTATATGTAATGTTGTCGCTTTATCTTGTTTTAGGTCTCTTTTATGGATGCTTTTTATCAAGTGGAAACCATTCTATGACTGCCTTGGTCCACCTGCCATTAGTTCTTCTTGCTATGTGACCAGCCCATTTCCATTTCCATTCTTTAATCTATTGATAATACACTTGCATTGCTGAGCATGTATTTTTCCCTGGTTCTTTGCACCACTTGTAGTTTTTGTATTGATCATGGGGTTAGTGTCCATGTTTCACCAGCATATGTTAGAACAGGTAGCACACACTGAAAACTTTTCTCTTCAGGCATAGGTGGAGGTAGTTCTTGAAAATTAGGCTTAACTTGCTGAATGCCTGCAGATCACATTTAACACACTATTCAATCTCCTTTATTGTATCACCTTCAATTGAGATTTGTTGGCCAAAGTATACGTAGTGGTCTACTATATCTAGTTCTTCTCCGGATGTAATATAATATAATATTTTACTTTGGTGAATTTATTAAATGTAACCTGGCTCTTTTCAGGTTTATTTTTAAGCCAAATGGTTCTCCTGCTTTATGCAGCTCTTGTATGTGTCTTTGTATAGCTCTTCTGGGTCTTATGATAAGAGAACATCATCATCTCCAAATCTTAAGTGATTTAAATAGGTATCATTGATTTTTATTCCATCTTTTGCCCAGTCTAGTTTGTGAAATAATTCTTAAAGGCAGGTTGAGAAAAGGATAGGTGATATTGTATCACCTTGTCTTACTGTACACCTTGTTCTATGTTGATTTCCACTTTAAGATCATTAAGACAAATTGTTGTCATTGTTTTTCCATATATTGATTGTAGTAAGTATATGTAAGCTGTGTCTACATCCTGGTTGAGCAATGCATTAATTATTGCTTGCTGAAATACTGAGTCAAACGCTTTTTTGTAGTCAATGAAAGCTATGCACAGAGGCATGGTGCACTTTCAATAATTTGCTGAACAACCTGGATGTGATCCATTGTGCTATAACCACTTCTGATCCTTGCTTGCTCCTTTGGCTAAGCATCATTTAATGTTCTCAATATTCTCTTTGCTATTATTTTGGTGAAAACCTTGTAGATGACTGGAAGAAGGCTTATTGGGCGATAGTTCTTTAAATCATCTTGGGACCCTTTCTAGTATATAAGAATCAGTTCAGCATTTTTCCATGCATTGGGTATTTTTTCTTCTCTGAGGCATCTCAAATATACTTTTGCTAGTATTTTGTGTAAACTGAACACCAGCTTTCAGCATTTCAACTGTAACATGGTCATTTCCTGAAGCTTTGCCATTTTTCATTTATTTTATGGCACAATACTTCCTCCACTAGGATATTGGCATTTCCTCGCATTACATAATTATAGGAAGATTGCGCCCTGTCAGACTATTCATGACTGGGAAGACATGGTAACTAGGTCAGCCAATGAATAGGCATAGCAACTAAGTCAGCCAACTGGGACCTGAGACAGACTGGAGCCAGGGCGTGTCTTAGTCTGCAGCTTCTGAGTCTGTGCAGAGAAAGAGAAACTGAAACTAGTGTGTATGTGTGTTAAGCTCTGAGCTGTGAAGCTGTCTATGTGAACTTGTCTACTGATGGAACTGAAAGCAATCTGTCCTCTGCCTGTGAATCTGCTGTTGGTATTGTAAACTTACTTCATGTATTATTGTGTATATAGAGAAGTTAATGTATCCTGCTGCATCAGTTTATCTGTGTGTGCTTCTGGATTTGTTTTTTGCAACAAACTCTGACATGCCCACTTTAAAGATAAAAGGAAATTTGAAAGCAAGATCTTATATTGTCCATCAACTTTCATATGACAGTATTTCTGCTCATAATTTCTTGCCTAGCTATATTGCAGCATCTAATTGAATTTTGTTAAGAGTAAAAAGTTAGGCAGAAGTTAGACCTGTTTAATATTTGGAAGAGAGACCATCAGGAACTCAAGACTATCTACACTGGTTAGTTAAAAACAAAAAAGAAAGCAGAAGGCAGCATAGGAAAATAACCTCAATATTATTAGCAACTGAACTACATGGATGGGTCTTTGAAGTTTCCTGGTCTCATGTTTGATCTCAGAAGGACTTTATCTCTTTTTTGAAATAATGCCTTAGCATGTTTTTTAACAATTAACTCATTTTTGTATTTAAGAGAAAAATCATCTATGCTATCATGATACATAGATATGATAATTAGAGAATCTGGCCTTTGAACTGACTTGTTATATGACGATGTTGACCATGTTCAATTTCTGTCTTAGCACTTGACAAAGAGGTTTCCAACATTGACTTGCTTGTTTAGAAATTGGCATGAATCTCCATTAATTCAAAGAGCAAAATCAAAATCGCAGCCCAAGGGAATAGTTAGGAGGGTGCATGCTTTTAGTGACTGCCTTATCTATGTTTTCTGGCAAAATACATGGGAAACATCCATTCAGGTAAAATCCACATAGGGTTAGGGTTAGGTCTCCATGAATTTGGAGAGCAAAATGGATGTTGCCAATAGATTCGGAGCCCATCACTATGGTTAGAAGGTGCACACTTTTTGGGCCTACCTTATCTACATTTCCTAGTAAAATACAAGGGACGTAACCCTAAGTGGACTTTTTACTGAATTAATTTAATTAATTTAATTTAATTAATTCAATTTATATGCCACCCCTCTCCGAAGACTCAGGGGAAGAATGGGATTTTTCCAGTTATTCTGGCAGAAAATGTAGATCATGCAGATTTAAAAAGCCATACACCCTCCTAACCATATCTATGGGCTCTGAATCCATGAGTGATGTCCATTTTTCTCTCCGAATTTATGGAGATCTAACCCTAAATGCATTTTAGCCAAATGGGATTTTTCTTTGTATTTTATGAGGAAATATAGATAAGGCACATTCAAAAAGCATGCACCATCTTAATCATAACCATAGGCTCTAAATCCATCAGCGTTATCCATTTTTCTGTCCAAATTCATGGAGACCTAACCCTAACCCTAACCCTAACCCTAAGTGGATATTACCTGAATGGGATTTTTCCATGTATTTTAACAAGAAATGTAAATAAGGCAGGTTCAAAAAGCCATACACCGTCCTAAACGATGAGCTCCATTGGTGTTATCCGAATCCATTAGTGATGTCCAATTTTCTTCTCCATTTATGGAGATCCAATCCTAACCCTAAATGGATTTTGCCGAATGGGATTTTCCCATGTATTTTAACTGGAAATGTAAATAAGGAACATTCAAAAAGCCATGCATCCTCCTAAGCATATCTATGGACTCCAAATCCATTGGCAATATTAATTTTTCTGCCATTTTTCTATATAAAGCATTGGTGAGTAGAGTTTGGTTTTTCTAAACCTCATATCAGATCTAGGCATCTTGTTAGATTGACTGTCTTCTGGAATGACCCAGCCATTGAATAAATTTCATGGATCTTTCCATACTTTCAGTGACTTTTTTTTTTTTACATGAGTGGGAATAAAAGCAATATGACTTACTTGTTATTAAAACTTTTAAGTAATTATGCCTTAGTTAATCATATTCAATGAGAGGTTCAAATGAATTTAGTCACAGGTAAGTAAATTTACAATTTCATCTGATGCATAGAAACAAATTGAAGAAATTGTTCACAAAAGGATTCATTACTCTGAATATAGGACATTTTGCTTGAAATTGTGTACATTTTTTTAAAAAAAAATCTGTCTTGTTTAAAAGGACTTGTGTTATTGCTGGCTCAATTACTTCAGTATAAATGTGAATACCCATTAATGAGAAAGGGATTATCTTTATTTTGAAACCTTGAATTTGGATACCTTTGTTCTTTTCACTATAATTTATCATGCCTCATCTCTATGTGTTTCTCATGGATCGGTTATCAGCAGGCCCAGCAACATCATTAGGAAGCTTCAAATGCTCTCTGATGCCTCTTTCCATAATTGTCCTTATATTGAGGGGCCAATGAAACATGCTCATGCTGGGGTATTAATATTTGAGCAGGTTTCCCTGTAAAAAGCCAGACATGGGCATAAATATTTTATTCTGCAACAAATAAACTCCATCCAGAACTTGATTGAAGCTCCTCTGGATGTGAGCCATTTTAGCAAAGCCCTCTGCTGAGGCTGCATAGAGACAATCAGCAAAGAGTGGAATGTGGGTTTTGGGGGGCATAAAAGAATGATTAAAATATCCTTGGGGCTGGCCTCCTAAGATGTACTATTAGTCTCCTCACTCCCTACCACTGGAGGTTTTGTCCTTCCTGAATTTGCAAGGTAGGTAGGCACAGTCTCAGCACTTGAACAGATGTTTAGTAATCCTGTATGTCTGTTGCTTGTTTGTTTAAGAGAAATATGGATCATTGCTAATGCTAATCTGTCAGCTCTGAAACTAAATGAATTGCTGGAACACTGTTTATTACCATCCAGGGGGACTATAATGTGGTCCAGAACTAAATAAATGTGCAGTTATTTGCAAAACAGCAGAACAATGTATTATAGAACTCTGAAATTGTAGAGAGCCTTGCTAGATGTCCTTGAGGGAAATGTTTAGAAGCTGTTACAAAAACAAAAAACAAAAAAAAAAGGCAAAAGCATTTCTTAAACTCTGGAAAAAGCAGTAAGATTAGGAAGAAACACAGACTGGCTCCTCCCTGACTCACTAGGATAAGAGAAAAAGGAAGGGGAAGAAACATACAGACATCCCAGATTCTATTAATGTACCCTGTCTTAATAGAGCTTCATTGTAGTCTTCCTATAGAATTTGTCTTCTGGATAACCTTGAAGGGTTAATAAACACATTGCACCCAAATCAGTAAAAACACAGTAGGAATTTTACGGAGATGGTTGCTTCTGTATTTGTTCCACATGGTTATGTATTATTGTACTAATTTAGGATGCAATCTGTTAGATAACTTCATCCCCATCCACCAAATTGTTTTCTTCGTAGCGCAGACCAAAGGAGGGCTCACCTGGGGCCTTACTTTTCATCTCTCTTCTGCTGCTGTTATGCACATAAAAGAGCTAATGTTAGAATAACCAAAGTCCTTTGGAAATGTCCATGTTAATTACCCACAATATTATTTCCAGTAGTTCTAGAAAGCTCTGGGCCTTTTGTAATATGGAAATAATGTAAATTGTTGCCTGTCATTCATGTCTCTCTTTCCCTGTCTTTGTCTGCCTTTTGTCTTGTTTTTGCTAGTTAACGGTTTATGATATTTAGTAATGTTTAAGAAATCAAGCCAGTGGTGAAATCTAAAATTTGTTACTACTGGTTCTGTGGGCATGGCTTGGGGGGGGTAATGTGTCTGGGTGGGCGTGGCCAATTTTTGTTTTTTTTTTACTTTTAAAACCATTTTTTCTACAACCTTTTCGGCGAAGAGGTTGTAAAAAAATGCTTTCAAAAGGCTCTGATGATCCCAGCTGAGTTGCCTGATTGGCAGAGACTTTTTTTCTTTTAAATGCCTCTGATGATCCAAGCTGAGTTGCCTGATCGTTAGAGGCATTTAAAAGAAAAAAAGTCTCTGCCGATCAGGCAACTCAGCTTGGATCGTCAGAGGCATTTAAAAGAAAAAAAGGGGTTTTTTTCTTTTAAAAACCTTTGATGATCCCAGCTGAGCCGCGCGATCATCGGAGGCTTTTTTTTTTACTTTTAAAAGCATTTTTTCAGCCAAAGAGGTTGTAGAAAAAATGATTTTAAAAGTAAAAAAAAAAAGCCTCTGATGATTGTGGAGCTCAGCTGGACATGGGGGGGAGGGCAGGTATTTTTGCTACCAGTTCTTCGAAACACCCACCTCCATCGCCAGCAGATCGGGCGATCCAGTCTGAACTGGGAGCATTTCACCCCTGAATCAAGCTATATTTTCTGCTAGATGAACTAACTGGTGGGGGTGTTAACTCTGCTCTAGATTAACTGGGAATATTCTGGGTGCAAATTATAATGGGAATTACACAGTCATATTTTCAGCACTATCCACTGATTGTGTGTGTGTGTGTGTGTGTGTGTGTGTGTGTGTGTGTGTGTTTTGTTTTGCCAAGGGAAGAGGCCATTAAAAAAGATCAAAACAGTGATATTATGTGTCCATGTGAAGAAAACAATCTGCGTGTTTTATGCAAAAGTGAAGACAGCACAACTTTTTTTAAAAATGAGGACAGAAAAACATGAAATCATATTTCAGAATAAGGAATCAAGAAGTATCTAATTGATGAATACTATTTTTAGACGAGCAAACAGTAAGAAGAGCTTAGAATAGCATTACACAAACTGGAAAGAAAAGGTCTCTCTTCAAACTGCTAGCATTTGAGAATTGGCACATTTGTTTCCAAAGCACTTAAAGCTTAAATTTTCCCCAGACAAAAGTTCTGTCAATCTTGCAAAATGCCTTATGATGGCATATAATGTGGGGAAAGTGGCAGACACACAAATGTTGTAGAGGAAAGGAACTGTTCCAGGAAAAAAGGGCTTTTTTGTTAACACAAGATAATCAGACAGGATCACTCTAATTCTACTTTCAAACATACAACCTTGTAGGACGCGTTTTGGTATCCCATTAAAAATAAAGTATTCAGAAAAGTGCAGCATTTGCTGTCCAGATTAGAATGTATACATTTTGAAATGATATAGTATTCTATCTAAATTGATAGTATATTACAGCTTAGTTTCTGATTACTTAAGATTTCTCCAGGCATTCAAAACAAGAGAAAGATGAGGATATTGGGGGCTGACATTGTTAGTGTTGCCTTTTTTCCCGCCCAAACTTCCAGTAGCAAAAAAAAGTGGGGGGACATGACTGTGTGTACACAAGCACATAAAGATAGACAGGAGCTAGCTTCCAAAACAATTTTTTATTTATTTTTTATTTTTATTTTTTTTATTTATTAAATTTGTATACCGCCCTTCTCCTTTCGGACTCAGGGCGGTGAACAGCCAAAATAAAAACATTTGTACAAAAGTTAAAATAATTATTTAAAACTAATTAAATAAAATTTGGCCCATAATTTAAAACGTATCAATTAAAATCAATATCAAACATTAAAACCAACATGGAATCAGGCCAGCCCGGCTAGCTGAAAAAAGTAAGTTTTTAGGGCCCGACGAAAAGTCCGGAGGTCTGAGATCACTCGTATCTCTGGAGGTAGATCGTTCCAGAGGGTAGGTGCCACCACAGAGAAGGCTGTCCCCCTGGGGGTCGCCAGCCGACATTGTCTGGCTGACGGCACCCTGAGAAGGCCCTCTCTGTGGGAGCGAACCGGCCGGTGGGAGGCAATTGCACAAATCTGGAAAAAATACATAATTCTTTTTAATAATATTATGTTCCTTCTATTGAAGAATTTGCACTGCTCTTTAGATGTGCAGTTTCAGACTGGCACAGAAGTATAACTGTACATCTAATCAGATTCAAGGAACATCTAAAATCCCATAGGATTACAGTAACCTAGACAATTGTGCCAGCATGGAGGTGGTCAAAACAGCAGAGGTGGCAGATCCCTCAGTCAAAGCCTCTGCTTTGTACAAGTGTGCAATATTGGCACACATACAGAAGGGGTTGGACTTTGACCTGGAAGACAGCTAAAAAGTATATACTGTAGTTCAAAGCTTTAGAAGGTAGTGAAAGATTTTTCTTCTTGTTCCTGACTGAAATCACAGAGCTACTGACTGAAGAAAGTAAAAGATTCATTAGCTGAAAAATGATTGTCACCTTGTTGAAATTTCAGTGAAAATCACTTTCTCAAGAGCTAAAGCATAAGCTCAGCAGACTGTCAGCAATTATCTTTCAAGGGAGAATAACTGAGTACAAGTATATTACTCAGACATACAGGTTGTCTTTTGACTTATGTTTGGTGCTTTGTTTCTGCTTGACATTATTCCCAGAGTTTAATTTCATTTTGTTTGCATCTTTGTACTTGACAGGGTAGAACTATCAGAATCAAAAATCTTTAATATTAAGTGTGGAGCAGCAGTAGACTGTCAATAAAACCTGATAGCCAACACTGTCTAGATACTCACTATCAAATCTTATATCCTGTATGATCTTCAGTATCTCCCTTAGGATCCTGATACATACATTTGGCTGTAGGCAGATGTTGGGTTTGCTTAGTTACTTTGAAGCTTTCTAAGACCAAAAACATTTTTCCTTGATCCACTGAGTTGCTTTATTACTCAGGAAATTTTTATGAGGGATCCTTGGTGCTCTCTGAACTTGATTGTTTTCTTGCAGATGTTTCATTACCCAAATTAGGTAACATCATCAGTGCATTACCTAGTCTGAGTAATGAAACATCTGCAAGAAAACAACCAAGCTGAGAGAGCAGCAAAGACCTCTCATTTCAACCCTGAGCTCCTTTATCACTTTATCACTCAGCAAATGCTTGCTGAGTTTGATTGTGCACATGGCACAAATTGTCTATAAATTATTGTCATCTTCTATTGGGACTAGTAGAGCTTTCCATACAGTATGCATGCCTTTCACCAAAACCATACTCTTGCTTATAGTCATATCCTGTTTATATATGTGCAAGGGTGAGCATCCTTCAGTATTAATCCAAATAAAAGTGTTTTCTATGTGTAGCACATCTTCAAGCATAGGCCAGTTCTAAGATTTAGACTGATTTTCCCAAGAATCCAGCACTCAAGCTGTTCTGCAAAGTCTGGTGCTTTGTACTTTTATCCAGTGAGAAGGTTCTGAAAGATCTATTTTCAAACTTCTCCCAAGGTAAGGTAAATAAAATAAAACTCACCACTATGATTGTAAATAGATAAAATAAATTTACTACTCATATTATTCAAATAGCTTTACAGAAAAACCCTGTCTGTCTGTCTGTCTGTCTGTCTGTCTGTCTCTCTCTCTCCCTCTCTCTCTCTCTCTCTCTCTCTCTCTCTCTCTCTCTCTCTCTCTCTCTCCCCCCAACCTTTCCGGCTCAGTGAACCAGAGAAGGCGGTGATGGGAGAAGGCGAGGGGATGATTTTATGTGCATAAGAACACCATGTTCACAATGCAGCCTTGCATGTGTGTGTGCTCACCCACCAATTCCATGCCCCAGTTGCAAACACCTCGGCTACTGAGCCGAGGTGGCGCAGTGGTTAGGGTGCAGTACTGCAGCTACTTCAGCTGACTGCTCTAATTCAGCAGATCAGCGGATCAAATCTCATTGGCTCAAGGTTGACTCAGCCTTCCATCCTTCCAAGGTGGGTAAAATGAGGACCCAGATTTTTGGGGGCAATATGCTATTTAGTATAATGTCTTTGGTGTAAGCCGCCCAGAGTCCTCGGAGAGTGGGCGGCATAGAAATATGAATAATAAAATAAAAATAAAAAAATAAAATAAAACAGGCTATGGCCTGGCATTGGGCCGTAGACTGGGGTTGGGGACCCTTAGCCTAAAGGCATAGTTCATATTAAATACCCAGTGCACAAAAAGTAGGTTGAACCCCCTATCCTCTAACTACAGAATGTTCCAATTCAGTTAGTGGGGACTACAAAGTTTCAGGTACTATAGCAATTTTCATATTTGCTGTTTGATCCCTCCTTCATATCTCAACCATTTCACTTTGTTCTAAGGGAACAAAGTGAAATGGTTTAAGGGAAGGTGGATTATATACCTTCAAGCTAGAATATAGAAATATAATAATAGGGTTGGAAAAAATCTTGAAAGTCTTCTATTAAACCCCCCTGCTCAAGCAGAAATTCCTATACCACTCTGGAAAAATGGCTGTCCTCTTCTTGAACACCTCCAGTGATGGAGCACCCACAATTTCCAGAGGTAAGCTGTCTCATTGATTAATTTGGCAAGAAGGTATTAACTCTTACCTTTATTGTACTATATGAACAGAATCTTACAGATCTTAAAGTATTTCTTTTCTCCTTTCCTTTTATTGTTTGGAAAACTAGGGAGGGCCCCTTCTGAAACACTTCCCACAGCTCCTGCCCATTTATTTTACATGCCAGTTGTCCAGTCTGCCGCTCCTCCTCCTGTCTCCCAAGGTCATAGTGTGAAGGTCATTCCCTCACACTATTACAATAATATTCTAAATATAGAGCAATACAACTCCCAATTTATTCTTAAAGCCTCCTATGATTTGATTGCTTATTTGTTCCCTATGACTATCATTAAGTATTGTACCTTATGATTCTTGATGAATGTATCTTTTCTTTTATGTACACCGAGAGCTTATGCACCAAGACAAATTCCTTGTGTGTCCAATCACACTTGGCCAATAAAGAATTCTATTCTATTCTATTCTATTCTATTCTATTCTATTCTATTCTATTCTATTCTATTCTATTCTATTGTCATTGGCAGATTATGAGAAAACTGTGTCACTAGATTCAGACTTCCATTAGCTAGTGGATAGGCTAAGGTATGAATGGCTTTCCTGTTTGCATATGTATATAAAATAAACTCAATGTCATTTGGAACTTTAATGCAGTAACTCTAATTAAAGACTCTCTTGTAGCCTATCAATAATAGCAATAGGTCTGAAGAAAGCAATTTGCAAGATAATACATTTTCAATCTTGATTTAAAATTTGACAGATCCCAAAATATGTTTTGGGGAATATTTATTTTTCTGTTCTGGATTATTTCTTTAGGACACCTTTCCCTTAACACAGAACTAGCAAGCGTTTAATGCCCTACTGTTGAAACTTGTAGAAGGATGATTTAGCAGCATTCTGTTGTAGGGAGCTCCCCCTGCCCAGATTAAAATATTATTTATTCTTAATATTAAAAAGAGGCAGGATAGAATATTTCCTCTAAAGGAGAAAGGCAGAATGCAGCCCCAGTCTTCCTGTCTTAGGAAAATAGCCTCAAGCAGAAGCTTAAAGAAGCTGGTCTTTAGGAATTGAGATTTTGTATCCATTCAGAAAGACTGGATCAATCTATTCATAAGCAAAGAGACTCCAAATAAGGAACACAACAGTCAAGCCAAAGCTGCCAAGATTAGCTCAGAAAAACACCTAGGATTTGCATTTCCCCTTTTGCCTGTAGAGCCAGCTATAACCCCTACATGACCCCATAGGAATCTGGCAACAGCCATTAAAATATCAAAGGCTGTATTCTTACACAGAAGCAGGCATCTCAATCACAAAGCCCCAAAGAATGTATATGTCAACTCTGAAACGGATCAAGCCCATAGCAGCCTTCTTTCATTTCTCACGTTGTCACACAGTTTGGGGAGGAGGGAGAGAGGTGGAATGCAAACGAGCCAAATCAAACTATTATCACATGGGAACCAAGGTCGCTCCTAACAGATGCCGGCCAGAGACTGAAATTGGTCATCAAGGAGATGTAAGAATACCTATTGGACAATGTGACCTGTGACACTAAGGGGAATCTCTAACATTTAACTATGCTGAAACTGCGAGAAATAACTAGAGCTGGTTTTAGGATCATCCGTGCTGAAATGATGTACTCAATAAAGTAGTTCTGTGAGAAAACGGAATGTCTCGGAATACTGACTGGTTTGAGTTCATTAGTTGGAACCTTGACAATATAAAAGGCCACCTACTCTCAACCCTATTTTGTCAGCCACTCCAGAAATATGCTTCTGTCACTAGTTTCTGGCTAACAAATAAACAGAGACTTCCTTTATTTCCAATGTCTTTATCCCAGCTTGGAACAGGCCTGGATTTTTCTTCCAACACTGTTTAGACCACCACTGTAAATGTCCAGAAGTAGCCATTGAATCATTGAATCAATAGTTCATAAATAGCTTTGTCCATTATATCAAGATTGTTGAATATGATAAACCTTCTCTTTACTAAGCATATGGACTGAGCCACAATTCTTCACATTGTTAAATTTTGTTCCATTGCAGTTGTTAATAAAGTCATGGGCAGTGCCTTTAAACCTGTTAAGGCTTGGAGGACCTAGTTATTTGGAGTAAGATAAAGACAGGTACCAGTTGCTATTTGAATATAAGTTGATCAATGAGTTTCCCAACAGTTGAGTCATTTGGGAACCAAACTGACACAGTTGCTCATTAGATAGGAATATTTAAACTTATTGTGGGTACAATTGACAAACTGAATAAAAAAAAATATTTTAAGTGGCTTCTGGTTGTTTATATGAATGTAAACAAATTCCATTACATCTTGGCCAAAGACTTCTGGCTATATATGGGCCATACATTTACTACAGAAAATCAAGCTGAAATCCTTATTGTAGCAGTTAGAACTTAGATTGTGAGTCTGCACTGTACTTTCAAGGATGCTTCAGATGCTAATTTAGTACTTAGTATAGTGAAAATTCAGACTGCTAAAATATTACCCAAATTGAGACAGCTGCTGACTTTTTAAGAAATGGCAGATTCTGGGATTTCTTTTTGTTTATGTAGGAGTCAACATATGATTTATCCTGGAGTCTAAAGAGTACAATAAATTATCCAGACTTAAAAAAAAAAAATTCCTAGTGTTCTGCTTGGAAACTTAGACAAATGAGAAGAGCATTATATAAAACCTTGTATCTCAGGGGAAAAAGGAGTCCAGTTTACAAAAAGTTTCTCTTATTCACAATAACTTAACATTTGAAATGTGCTATAGATACAAATAAAAAAAACCAAAAACTTTGCAACTCAAGCCTTGAAGAAAATAAGACAAGTTAGCATTGTATAAGCATGAATTATATCTAAAGCAGTTTATTATTGCCAGCATCACACACTGTGCATTAATACACATGAAGAAACATCCCCATTCAAGAAACAATAAGTTCAACTGAGTTCATCTGAATTTTTGTAATGGCCATGATATCCATGAAGACTTTTGGAACTATAATTTAGTCCTCTTTATTTCTGTAAATGTTTGTATCTTAAAGTGTAAAAGCATTAAAACATTTAATAATATGATGGTGAAACTATTTTTTCTCTATCGAAGGGGGCAGGCAAGTGAGATTCAAAAGAAATGGAAGAGGCAGTCATGAGAAGTTAACTGGGCTTCTGTTTTTGGCTCAGATGGATAAATTCATCCTAATATGATTATTTATAGACCATAAAATGAAAGGTCTATAATGGATGCATATGCAACAACCTTTTTTCTTGTTTTGTTGTTGGTTAGCTAACCTGAAAAAAAAAGTGACATGAGTTTGCTGTCAAAATTTGATGGTCATCACCCTCCAGAAGGAGATAACCCCAAGAAACTGTGATTTTGGACTGAGGGGCTGCTTCCGGTTTGGCTGCTGGATGTGAGTTTATGAGTATGTGTGTGCATGCATATTTTTTTCCTGAGGACTTCTGCAGATACAGAGTTCCATTTCTTGAAAGGACACCTAGGTTCAACAAACGCAAGCTTGATACAGTAAGGTGTTCAACATAACCATATGGGGCATTTTATTTACTACTCATTATGCTACTCATTTGTTTCCAACCATAGCTAAAGAATATAATCCTTTTAGAAAGTCCCTTCAGGAAAAAAAATGGGACCCTCCATTAGACAGTCCTTTGTCTTGCAGCATGGAGCCAGTCCTAGCTAGGGAGAGAACAAAAGATTTGAAACCCATTCAACAAAGATTTATTGCTTTCCTGTCTAAGGAGGAAAAGAAATCTCACATCAAAAAAACTTGGGTGGTTATTTAAATGCTAGATTTAACATTTCTCTATAAGAATTAAATAATTATTCCACCTCATATTTCTACCTTTATGCCACTTACTGAAAAATAAAGAGACTTTTCTTTCTTTATAAAAAGCCACAGCTTCAAAATTTCAAAGTGTTGTTTACATTTCTCCTCCACCAATGGATCATAAAATTCATGCCACTCCATCTTGCTGGAGCCAATGCAGAACAGGTAACAATGGCCAGCAAGATTTGGCTTGCCAAAAAAAATGTGCAAATATCTTCCTGTTCAGGCATGCTTCTGCAGTGTTGTCCTAGCTAGGAATAACACAACAAACTTAGAAGAAATTTACAGAGGACATATTTATTACTGCCAATTCCTTGTGGGATGAATACATTTGATAAATAACTAATCAATCCTAGATATAAAGCTACTGAGTCTGAAATAAATTGGCTCAGTGCTTGAACCCAGATAATTAAGGGAGGTCATTTTCAATTCTTTTGCAATCAGGAATAGCTTATTACTTTTACTTTGGAAGGGACACCTAACAGACACAGAGATAGATGAATAAAGTCATCAGCCTGACTTTAATTTTTTTTCCCCAGGTTTTGGAGGTGCTTTCTAAAATATTAAATAGGTAAATTAATCCTAATTTACGTAAATGTAATATAGTTGAGTTAATTTATTGAATATTTAAAATAAATACCAAGTGTGCCAAAGATTTTCAGTGTTTTGATGATGAATTTTATCAGCAAGATCCTGATGGAAGGATACAGAGGTCTTTAAAAGCTGCAAAATAGTCTGGATCTCACAATTCACCTATTCAGTTGTCCGCCAAAAGGAAGATATGTTCTTCTTTTTTATCCTAACATCCTCCTTCTGGCCAGTATAGCTTTAAAATGAAATATTGTCCAGCTTTTTCTGTATCATTTCCTGAACACCTTTTCTCTGCAGTGCAGTGCTTCCGTAATAAGTGCTAACTGCAAGTTAACAAGCTCTGCTCTGTGACCTTAATTAGTACTCCCCTGCCCAGGGCTGCTGCCTGAAATTGACAAGACCTTAATCACTTACATGCTGAAGGCTTTCCCTCCTAATAATTCTACCATATTCCTATCAATGTATATTCCCCATTGCATGTTTGTTTACTCAATGAATGCCATTGTATGCCTTCCTCTGCAAGGAATGTAAAAACAAATATTAAAAATTGGTGTATCCTTCTTTTCCCCTGATTTGTCCTTCTTTCCCTGTTCAGATATTTGGTAACCCTACCTACTTCTGACTTTACTGCTTAGTAACAATACTAAACTATATAGATCAATATTCTAATATAATAAATAGTTATATTCTATACTATGGATTGTCAAAGTTCAGTATTTTAAGTGAGAACAGGAAACCAGGGCACTTCCACATGTCATTACCATTCTAGAAACACACTACATGTTCCCAATCTCACTTCCCTTTTTGTGCTCAACAATTTATTTCTGCTTCAGTTGATTTGTCAGTTTTTCACTCAGCTTTGTTCCATATAGTATCAACCTTATGAACTCTCAAGTTTCCTCTTTCCACTATGTATTCAAAATGGGCAGTGATTTGTGTGTGTGTGTGTGGATGGGGGGTGGGTGGGTATAGGGTATAGGTATATATATGTATATACCTACTATACCCATATATGCTACACATGTATATAGCATGCTACTTTGTTCTATAGATCACATGACTTGTCATAGGTTTCTATGGTAAAATTTGGAAAGAGCATTGTCACTTCTATATTATCACTAGCATATGTTATTGACAATAAAGGTTTGGTGAAAAATATTGTGATTTCTTGCACTTTCAAAATATAATAGAAGAAAAAGATGAAGACCTGGGAGAAAAAATGGTGGAAATAGTGTCCGAAATAATACAGAAAGACAAGTCAGAAATAAAAGGAGAGATGGACGAAATATACCGGGTACACACTAATTACATACGAAGACATCGATTGGCGAGGGAAGTACATGTCAGATTTTCAAAACAAACAATTAGAAATGAAGTATATAAGAAATCAGGAGAAGAAACTTTGACATATAAGAGTAAAGAAATTATAATTTTAAAACAAATACCACGAAGAATTAGAAACCAACGCCAGCAATACCAGTTCTTAACAACCCAATTGATTAGATATAAAATAATGTTTAGATGGCTGACACCAGATGAAATTCTAATCACATGGCAAGACAAAAAAGTAGACACAGTAGAGAAAGCAAGAGAATTCTATAACTTACATTTTACACAGGAAGGGGAACAGGAAAGCAAAGAAGAAACAGAGAGTAAAAGCCAGAAAGAAGAGCAAATAGAAGAATTGGAACAAGAAAGAGAAGTAAGAAAGAGTCAGGAAAAAGAACAAGAGGAAATAGAAGGCGCGAAAGCAAAATGGTGGATGGAGACAAGACACACCAAAAAATAGTTACACTAGGCAATGGAAGAGGCAATTAAACTTAAATGGATTAAATGTACTGAAGAAAAGAACACAAACATTCACAAATTATGAAAATCGGAAGCAGATGTGATATGCCTTCAAGAGGTACATATCAAAAGAGGATACCAAAAACTATTAGAAAACCCAAAATTAGGAAAACTATATACATCTTTGATGCAAAAAAAAAAAAAAAGAGGAGTAGCGGTCTATGTAAAAGAAAGGATAAAATCGAAACTAATTTACGCAGATGAGGAAGGAAGAACTGTGATGATCGAATTAGAAATAGAAAGGAAAAAATCAGTATTAATAGTAATATATGCCCCTAACCAAAATCAACATGAATTTTTTAAAGGAATACATAATAAAATAATAGAATTAGAATATGAAAATATATGTCTAATTGGAGATTACAACGCTATAGTAGATGCCAAACAAGATTATAAAATAGTAAGAAAAATAAAAAAAAGAAAGAAACACTACCAAAAGAATTTTTTAATATGGCCGCAGAAATAAACTTGAGAGATGTTTGGAGGGAGACGCATGAAGATGAGAAGCAATATACATTTTACTCCCATCCACACCAATCCTGGTCTAGAATTGATATGGCCTGGATGGCTGCAGATATCAGGACAGGCGTATTGGAAGGGGAAAAAAAGATTTAGGAGATGGATAATGAACCAAAAATATGTAAAGAAAAAGGGTTTAAACAAATGCTGGAAAAGGAATTAGAATTGTTTTTTTAGATTAACAAAAGAGAAGATACTTCTTTACAAAATACTTGGGATACAACAAAAGCATATATACGCAGATTGACAATTGCATATATAGGGAAGAAAAACAAAGAAAGGAGACAACAGCATGGTTGGCATATAAACTGAAAAAAGAAAAAGATAAAAGAATGATATACCAAATCAGAGACAAAAAAGGGGTAACTCAATATAGAAGAGAACCTAAAAAGGAAATTATTCGGACATTCTTTTCAAACTTACAGAAACAAGAAGAAATGGAGGAGGAAAAAGTAAAACAATATATAGAAAGATTAGAAATGGCAATAATCACAGAAGAACAAAGAGAAATATTAAACGGACCGATAACTAAACTTGAATTTGAATTGGCACTGAAAAAACAACAAAACAACAAAACACCGGGACCAGATGGGCTATTGGTGGAACTATATAAAAGTGTACAGGAAATATTGGGAGAAACCATGTTAGAATTATATAATGAGGCTTTGGAAAAGGCAAAAATCCTGACAACCTGGACAGAGGCAATAATTACTATTATACCCAAAGAAGATATGGACCACCAGTTAATACAAAACTATAGACCAATCTCCTTGCTAAATATAGATTACAAAATATTTGCAGTAATAATAGCTGAAAGAATTTTAAAAGTATTAAATAATCATATACATTCGGACCAAAATGGATTTCTGCCAGGCCGACAAATCAAGAATAACATGAAAATAATAATAAATACACTAAAGTTTTACGAATCGCACCCGGAAAAACAAGCTTCACTGGTTTTCCTTGATGCCCAAAAAGCATTCGATAATCTAAATTGGACATTTTTAATGGGGCAACTAAAATGTATGAAATTTGGGACAAAATTTGAAAAAAATCATAGGGGAAATCTATACAAAACAAACAGCAAGAGTAATTATGAACGATGACAC
This sequence comes from Pituophis catenifer annectens, assembly GCF_029215685.1. NCBI lineage: Eukaryota > Metazoa > Chordata > Lepidosauria > Squamata > Colubridae > Pituophis > Pituophis catenifer. The sequence continues at coordinate 173,149,189 of NW_027256883.1, read as the reverse complement.
TGCAGATCAATTTGGCATAAGAAAAGGGGTTAGGCAGGGATGTCCACTTTTTCCACTATTGTATATTTTAACATTGGAGATCCTTTTAAAAAAAGTCAGGGAAGACCAAGAAATTAAAGGGTTAATGATAAGGAAAGAAGAATATAAGGTTCAGGCCTTTGCCAACGATCTCATGTTTATAGTAGAAGAACTGCTGGAGTCAGCACCAAAACTGTTTAAGAAATTGGAAGAATTCAGAGAAGTGGCTGGACTAAAGATTAATAAAAACAAATCAAAATTAATAACAAAAAATCTCACAAAGGAACAGGAAAAAGAGCTGAAAAACAGTATACAAATTCAAACAACTAAGAAAATAAAATATCTAGGGATTTGGTTATCAGCAAGAGGTTAATCAATTAAAGAAGACAATTACAATAAATTAGAAACACAGATAAAGAAAGATTTAGATAATTGGAGAAATTTAAAGATATCACTAATGGGAAGGATCTCCACCATTAAAATGAATATTTTACCAAAACTTTTATTTTTATTTCAGGTCATACCAATAAAATTGGAAAAAATTTTTTGAAACATTGAATAAAATAACATCCAAATTTATATGGCAGGGGAAGCACCCACGAATTAAACTTAAATTATTACAGGACACAAAAGACGGAGGAGGAACAGCACTCCCAGAATGGGAAATATATTATCAAGCGGCTGGCTTAACTTGGTTAAAAGAATGGATGGAACTAAAAAATAATAGAATATTAACAATTGAAGGGCGTGAAATACAAGTGGGTTGGCACTCATTCCTCTGGGATGGAAAATACAAAACACACAGTTATTTTAAAAGACATATAATAAGGGATGCGCTACTACAAATTTGGTTGAAAATTAAAAAGCAGTACTATACAAAAATACCGATCTGGCTCTCACCATTAGAAGCAGTAAGACATCCAAATTTAACGGAGCTAAATAAAGTAATAAGGTATAAAGATCTAATGGAACAACAAGGAAAATTGAAACCAAAACAAGAATTGGAATCGGACCTACATACAGAAATTGATTGGTGGACGTACACCCAAATCCAATCTAAATATAAGGAAGACACAAAAACATACGAAACACAAAGAGAGAAACATGAGTTAGACAAAATTATATTAGGATCAGAAGAGAAGCTAATTAGCAAAATTTATAAATTTCTATTACAATATAAAATGGAGGAAGAGATAGTGAAGAACACAATGATTAAATGGGCGCAAAACTTTAATTATACAATTGATCTGGAGAGATGGGAAACAATGTGGCAAGTAAATGCAAGACTAACATTATCGGCGGCATACAAGGAAAACCAGTTGAAGATGTTTTATGGTGGACGTGTCCAACAGCAAAAAAAAATTGGGCAAATATTAAGAAATTGATAGAACAAATAACAGACCAACAAATAGAAAGAAAACCAGAAACATTCCTGTTAGGAATTTTTACAAGACCATATTCCAAGGAAATAAAATATTTGATGCTACACATCTTAACAGCAGCATGAATAGTATATGCAAAAAACTGGAAGCAGGAAAGAATTCCAACTAAGGAGAAATTGATAGATAAGATTTTAGAATGTGCTGAGATGGATAGATTAACAAAAGAAATTAAAGAAGAAACAGATTATTATAGAATATGGAATAAATGGTATAAATGGCTTAAGGCGAGAAATAAAAAATAATAACTATCAGGGGAGAAAATTAGAAGTATAAAATATATACATAACAAATGTATGGAGTGGATTAAAAATGTATTGGAATGGACAAAACCAAGTAATATAAATAAAAAAGAAATTTTTTTGTATAACAAGAATATAGAACTGTATAATATCAAAGATATAATTAAAATATGTATATAATAATTGTAAAGAAATGTATAAAGTTAAGCTAAAAAAGACATATTTTTAGGGGGGGAAAAAGAAGAAGAAAGAAATGAAGACATAGGGGAAGAAAGATAAAATAACAGAAAGAAGACCACGAAGAAACAATATTTAAAAGAGATAAGATATCTATATGTTGTATGTTATGTGAATGTCATATATATGTTATAATAAAATTACATTTTTTAAAAAAAAAAAGAAGTAAGCAATTAATCCCCCTCCCTTTTGCATGGATTGAGGATGAGGCATGAGGCGCTTTGTTGTTGTTGTTGTACTAGTAGAAGCTTCAGCAGGCTGGAACAGAACTATGATGGAAAAATGGTGAAGCAGCTGGGAAGACACCATGACATTAACTTGAACTTTCATACTTGTGTGTGTCCCAATATTGCATAAACCACAGTCATGTGGTTTGCACTGCACCATCACAACTCATATAGCATCATTTCCTCCCCCCGCACCCCTTGAGCTTTCTGATGGACACAGACGGGATAGGACTATGTAATGCATTTTAAAAAAGGACTTTACGAAGTATGTTAGGGTACATGCACACTTATATACAAGCAATGCTTCCATTGGGAACGCCAAGACAGTGAATCAGTTCAGCTGCACATTGTGACAATGTTAGAAGAGAGCCTTCAAATCCACCAAAGCCACTAACCAAGACTATGTCAATACTCAAGATGTGTTCACTTAAATTAATAGTTTACAAAACACCTTATATTAATTGCCTTATGCAGCTCTTGTCAATATGAGCCTTTGTTTCTTGTTTTCAGAAGTGAAGGCAATCATATTTTGGGAGACTGGTGAATGGGAACACTGGTGGGATATACATATATTCCGTATATCCCTGCAATTTTTCAAAATGTAAAATCTGACAAGGCAGGAGAGATCTCCTGTAACAAGAAGTTCACCGGGTGAAGTAAACTGGCATCCACTATTATTAGGAAATTATGTAATTTTTTTGGTAATCATATTGGTGTGGAGGAAAATATCACCAACCTCATGGATAAATGGAAAGGGCCATTAGAAATCCTTAAATTCTGTATCTTCCCAGGTTGTGAACATCTGGACCAGAATATCCTAAGGCTGTAAGTGACGTTATCATTTGTGTTTCATCTGAAGAATAATACTTTAAATTCATAGGGCTTTGTGAGTTGTTTTTTTAAATGTGTTTTTAGTTTGGGCACCTCTAGTTAATACACCCAGCCTGAACTGTGAGTCTTAAACAGCTGACAGAAAATGAATTATTTCTTCATACCCTGGGGGACTTTCTGTAATAGAACAAGGTTTGCACAATTTATTCCTGGGTAAAGAAATGCTTCCTTTTATCTTCCCTTCTATTTTTCCAGTTCACTGCCAACATTTCTTCTATAATATATACTTTTTTTAATTTAAAAATTCATTTTCATTTTTCACAAAATAGAAAGCTCACAGCCAGATAAGAAGCTCCATCTGTCTTGAAGAAAAAGAATATGGGTGGGTGGGTGGGGGTTACTAATCCAGTAGTGTCTTAAATGACAGCGCCACTTAGAAATGCTTTCTCCATATTTATGAAATGATTATTTGACAGAGAGACATTTAATATTGTTAAAATAATTACTATGCCTATTTAGTACATCAATTTGAGTTATTATCGGGCAAACTATGCAATGCTGTATAATTTCATAAATTATTATAAAGCCTTTTACAATTGTCATCTTAATGCAAAGCATTGTTGCTATTTCTTTTGTTCTCAAATATTGTGTAGAAGTAATAATTGGATTTCTGAAATGAAGAGGGACTCTGTGTGGCATTGGGAAAAGAGAGAAGATAATCCAAGAGTCCACCTTCTGATACATGTAGATCTATCCACTAGTAAGTTGAGAGTATCAGATCTTGTAGCATGCTTTGACTGCTACTTTATAGAAATATCCACGTGTTTATCCAGAAGTTCAACAAAAGCAATTTTTGGTGATGATTGCAGTTTGTTCATTTACTCATGTCAGATTCGCCACATCACAATTAAAAATAAAGCATACTATATGACAGTGGTTCCCAAACTTTTCAGCTCTGTGGACCAGCAGTGGTGGCAGCACTGTGGGAAGATGGGATAGTGTTGTACACGTGCTTGCTACTTGCGTAAATGTAGCTTTGCACACACCACCCGTCCGCCACTTGAGTAACCCAATTCCCAACCAGGCTGTGGTCCAGTACCAGGCCACAGACCAGGGGTTGGGGCCCATGCTATATTTAAAATATTAAAATATGTACAAATTAAACAGAACTTGCCCAGAAACTAGCAACATTAATTGTGTTCTGTTGCACTACTATGAGATCCTCAAGTGTACACTGATCAGGGCACAAAGAGCGGGTATACATATGTGTAACTGTCTTCATGTAACCACAATCACAAACAGCAGAAACAATCAAATAGCCTCATTTGTTCAGAATGTCTCTGGATCTTGCTGTACCCCATGTACAGTCTATTCAACTATTTCCATTCTTCCCAGCTTTCGTCAGACCCAGGTGCCATCTCCTCCATTGGTTCCACCCAGAGTTGGTTCTTTGTAGCTTTCCATAGATCCGCTCTGCTTTCAAATTCTTCAAAGTCTTCCATTGACCTAAGGAAGATTTAGGTATTGATGATTTGAGTCTGTCTCTGTATATGGTGATGCTTCTCGGTGAACAGCAGGTGGAGCAATGCCAACTAGGTGGTAGATCTTATCTAGAGAGGTAGATTTAAGGCATCCAGTAATAATTCTGCTAGCTTCATTCAGAGCAACCTCTACTTTTCCAGTATCTGCTGATTTATACCAGACTGGGCAAGCATATGACTGCAGTAGCATTGATAGATAAATTAACTGTTCTATGATATCTTATCAATAGTGCCTTTTATTCATTTTTTGTAAAAGGAAATGGTGTGATCCTACTAAAGTTTAGTAGAAGTAAAGGTTGTAAGAGAAGATTCATGTTAGTATATAGTGGCAAAAAAATCAGAAGAGGTCTGATAGCACCTTTTCCAACTAACACATTTTATTAAAAACATAAACTTTCATGAGCTGCAGTTAACTTCTTTAGGTAAAGGCAATTATTTACTTTGATACAATAATGCACAAGTTAACATTTGGCATAAAGTAATATTGGAATCAGCAGTCTCGTTGTGAAATTGATTTAAGATCTTACAGCCCATAAAAGATGGTTTGCATAAATCAAAATACCGTGTAATCAAAAGTCAATATAGCAGAGCAATAAATAATTCTGCCAAAAGCATATCTGAATTTAAAAATAATAAGAAAACAAAGGCATTTCTAACCTATTCTTAAAGGTAGAGGGAAGTATATACCACCTTTCCAATCTAGGTCACATGGAACTCCTTTGTCCTGTCTTTGGGTACATCCCAAAAATTTGGCTTCCAGAAACCATCCATATATTGCCACTGAATTTCAATTTTTATTGTAGCAAAGAGTTGGTGTGACAATAATAACTGTGCTAAATTAATTTAATTGAAATATAAGTTCCTATTGAGAGCCAGTTTGTGGTTAAGGCTCCAAGTTAGAAAACAGACAACTGAGTTCTAGTCCCATCTCAGGAATCAAAACCACCTGGATGACTTTAGGCCAGTCACTCTCTTTCAGTTCATGATGTCATGAGGTTTGGGCAAATAAGCAGGTCAGTCAATTCCTGTTACAAACAATGGATCAACATTAGGATGATCCAAAAATCAACCTAATACACTTGTGAGAAAAGCTCTAGGAAGAAGAAAAAACCCTCATAAAATCATATTGAATCCAGTTTAGTTTTGTAGCTACATATACAAGATGTTGGAGTCTTTCCTTCCCTAGGCCAAGTGTGATCCTCAGTTAGTCATCTCTGGAATAGAAAAAGAATAAATTTCTGGTGGAAATTTCATGTTTTATTCCAGGATTTAACAGTGTATAAAGCACATCCTAGGATGGCTAAGAAGATAGAAGTGATCCTTTAGATAACAAGATCCCAAGCTAATTAGGGCTTTCAAGTAAATCTGGAGACAATTTGATATCCAATGTGACTAGGGTAGGATAAATATACATTTTACCTAGCCAACTTATTTTGTTTATTTTATTTCATTATTTTATTCTATATTAGCTAGAGCAGGAATCCTCAAACTTTTTAAACAGGGGGCCAATTCACGGTTCCTCAGACTGTTGGGGGGCGGACTGGGTGGTGGGTGTGGCTAGGTGGTCATGTGACTAGGTGGGTGTGGCCAATTTAGCAATCCATTAAACAATACACACAAATTAAACTTTAATTTGTTATGCTTCTGGGGGTGGAAAACAGGTTAGTAAATGGATGTGGCTGTCTTGGCAGGGGTGAGGGACATCTGTGTGTGTGTGTGTGTGTGTCCCTCCCCCCTCTCTCCTTGGCCTCCAGAACAACCCTGCTGCCCAAAAACAGGTGCATTTTTGGCCTCCTGAGGCCTCTGCACATCCCATTTTTGGACTCTTCAGCCTCCAGAACCAGTCTGTTGCCCAAAAACGAGGCTGTTTTTGGCCTCCCGGGGCCTCTGTGTGTCCTGTTTTTTGCCTCTTTGGCCTCCAGAACCACTACACTGACCAAAAATGGGCCACTTTTTGGCCTCCTGAGGCCTCCACGCATCCCTGAGGACTCTGCCACCCAAAAATGGGCCTCCTGAGGCCTCTGTGCATTCCGTTTTTGGCCTCCTTGGCCTCCAGAAGGTAGGTGGGGCAATATGAGCAGGGCAGCCTCATTGTCCTACGTGGGCTGGGTTAATAGCTTCAGTGAGCCGTATCAGGCCCATGGGCCATATCTGGCCTATGGGCCATAGTTTGAGGACCCCTGAGCTAAAGCAACACAGACCCCTGTGGCATCACCGTGACACACAAACCAGTCAAATGTTCTACTTAACATTTAGAACATAAGCCCTTACCTTACAGTAACCTTACTGTATAGGGTCTAGCTAAGATTGAACTACTGAAGTTAATATTTGATTTTCATGTACAGCATGAATGTAGCAAGAACTGTGTTGTATATCTGGACATAGTTGATGGTTATCAGGTTTTTACATCCTTATTCTCTCATAAATCCTTGTGGTCAAATGATAAATAATTTATTTTCTCTGAGTTCTGGAAAGCGTATATACTGGATTATTTAAGTTCTGGTTGCTATCTTTGAGGAAGAATATAATGCATTATATTCTTCCTCAAAGGTAGCAACCAGAACTTAAAGTAGAACCAGTAGAAAAGGGCAACTAAACTGTGATTCAAACATCTTTATGAGAAAAAGCTAAAATATTTAGAAGTTTTTAGCTTAGAAAAAAAGGCAATCAAGTAGGAATATGATTGAGGTATATAAAATCATTCATGGCATGAAGAATCCCCTCCCCCTCATTCATAATACCAGGACTGGAATTATCCAGAGATTCTGATATGAAGGAGTTTTAAAAGACTTCACACAATGCATTAACTTGTAGAATAAATTACTATAAGATGAGGCCATGGCCATTAAATTTCTGAGATATTTCTGGCATTTAGCTTGCAAATTTCAGGTTTGTCTGCATGTTTAAAAAAACTAAAAGATTTTTTTAGCATTAGTGTTAAGCATACAGTGAGTTTGGAGCAGATCAGAAATGATACTCAAATACGCATATTTGTGCTCGTAGATGCCCTGTTGCTCTCAGACCTTAAACCAGGCATCGCTATTAATGTCTAGTGTCAGAAACCCAAGCCTCCCTTGCAAGGGTGTCAAACTGGCAGTCCACGGGCCGGATGCGTCACATGCAGGCCATGCCCACCACAGCTCCATGAATGGGAAAAACGTGGTGACACGTCACATGATGGCAATGTGACGTGGCGAGTTTGATACCTGTGCTTTAGAGGTTAGATACTGAAATGTCAGACTTAGCACTGCTAGGTAAGTTGCTTTATTAAGGACAAGAAAGAAGACGTGTATGCAGAGATCTGTCTACTGCAAAACATGGATATTTAACATAACATATATGGATATCTAGCCATATATGTGTATCTGAGCCTTAGATTTTAATCTCAAATCACTTTCTCCCACTCTTTTGAGTCAAAAGACGTTTGGCTGGCTGTCTCACCCCCCCCCCCATACACCCCTCCCTGCCTCTCAGCACACACATAGACATACATTTGACTTGAGAGACACCTGCTCAGTGTTTGCACAGTACTTCTATTGAGAATGTGTAGTGCTGGTTCCTTCCTTGAAAGCTTTAGCCTTGCAGTTCTCTATTCCTTCTCATGACTGGCAGATTTGATCAAGTACTTTTTTTAATTTCAGTCTTTATCAGACATGATCTAAGTGTCCTCAAGGTTTCCTTGGCAACCATGGAAGCCGGAAAAAAAAATATACAGTATATTTAAATTTTAGCTAATATTGTCAAAATGCTTGACAGCTGAACTAATTTCTTTTCTTGTACAAAGTAAGCATATATGTAAAATGCTATACAAGTTTTCCTTATATCTGTCCTTTGCAATTGAGATTTTATTGCTTCTTCCAGTTATAATCATGTGACCTTTTGTAACCATAGTCACATGTCTGTTGGCTTTTTTTGTTTTTGTGAATTAAATGTTGCCTGGAAAGAAATGTTAATTGTAAAGGCATATAGACATTGTTCTTTTTGCCTAGATGTGTGTGTGTGTGTGTGTGTGTGTCTGTGTGTGTTTTGTTCAGCTTTATTTTATGTTGTTTTTCTAAGGGAAAATATACATTGTTCTTTTTTTTAAAAAAAAACTGATTTTAAATATTCTGCTGTTGCTTTTTCAGGATTTTCAGGGGAGCATCTGGAACTGTTGACTGAGCAGTACATCACATTTTGGTGATGCTGTCACTGAGAGACGTGGCAGAACAAAAGCAAAAGAGGTGACAAATTGTGTACCCCTCTTCGTAATTAGCCAAAATATCTCAGTATGAAGCAAAGCATGGCTCTTAATTAAGACGCATGTGGGAAGTTATTTTCTATTTTAAAAAGGCCTTTCTGTTTCTCCTCCCTCCCCTAATCATTGCACTCACCATGGAGAATGATATTTAAGTCAGATGCAGCAGACTGATGCCCAGTCCCCAGTGTGGCAATTAATATTTCACACCTGCTAAGCAGAGCAAAGGCAGAAGGAGAGAGGGGAATAGTATTGAAAAGGGAGGCTGAACCATGAGGGTCTAAGGTTTTTAAAGTGTGAAGCCATAAAAAAAAAACAAAATGCCTTTTGTCATGCAGAGAACTGTGAGGTGAGACCATTGGATAGTTGGAGGGGGCTTTCTAAAAAGAAATAATGATTTGGGAGTAAATAGCCTTTAAGCATCCACAAAGTTCCAAAAGAACATCATGTCTGAATTGAAAGAAAGAGCCATCTGCAGGTTTTAGGATCAATAAAGAAAACTTGGTATGGAATTCTAGAAACCCCATGGGCTGAATGCTTTGAAATTTGAATACCAGTCTCTTCTTAAAAACACTATCAGTTCCCAATGCACACACCTCAGTTCCCTAGGATATGGGATATATTGGAAGGCTCATCAAAATAATAATTCACACCAGCCATTGGGGCGCTTCTATTCCAGGCAAATGATGATGACTTGGAGGGAAGGAGCGAAATCTCCAACTGGCCTGTGTAAATTAAGCCACAGAGTAGATTCTAGCTATGTATCTGCTCTTCCAGTTACTTTACCCTTAACTGGTGTTTTTCAAACTTGTTCATGGTTGGAAATTCACATCCAGTGAATATTCTAGAGAGGACTGGAATTATAAACAAATTACAGGTATGTTGGCAAGCGGATTTTTTTTCTTCTTAATTTATTCATGAATATTTGATGTATTATTTTTAAGCAAACCACATGAGGTGCATTATAATATGTACAGAAGTGTAACAATTTAGAAATTATAACGCACAGTGTTTGAGGATGAAATGAGGCCAAATAACCAAAATAGAGTCATAGTAACACAATACAAGTTCTGCCTCCTTTTGTACTTCTGACACAATTGGATGCTTCTGATTATAAATATCAAATAGACGATTGAGCAAAAATGAAGAAAAAGAGACCTATTGGGCTGGGGTGTTTTTTTTTTTTTTTTGTTTTTTTTTTTTGCATATGCATACACAAGTAAAAACTAGGAAAATTAGACTGACTGTCTGTGTTTTTTATTTACAAGGAATTGATATTGGTATTTATTGCAAATGCCCAAGGTGGCATTTTCCACATTTCCTGTCCAGCATGACCAGAGAAAAACCTGGGAGCTGCAGTTTCAATATTTCCAGGAGAGGTTGGGGAACGCTCAAAGAGAAAATCCAAACTCTGTTTTGTTACTGTTTTGTCAATAACCTCCTTCACTTCCATACTGTGCTATACCCAGTAAGTCATGCATGTGCTCATAGTGTATAAAAAGACATTCCCTTCATGACAACTGTCGTTACTATGGCAACCCTTTTTTTAGATAATGTTAGAATCCTGAATATTTCATGTATGTAAATAATAAAAACCCTATAAAAGACAACCTTCTCAGTCTATTCATTGGCCTCTTTATCAACCAAGCAGCCAGGCGGGACCATTATTGGTTTCCAAGTTCACAGAACTTTTCTTCTAAGAAACACATCTGGCTTTATCTTGCCTACCTCTAAAGATCTCTCATATCTTTGAAGGCTTATATCATACTGGAAAATTTCCCATTTCTAAATCTCTTCCCTTCCCTTCTCCTCTCCCTTATCCCCCTTTTGCTTTATTTTGGTCTTTTGCTAAAATTAAATATGTGTTTGGATGTTTTCTCTAAATTAAGCATATCTCAGGAGTCATGGAACCAAGAAAGCAAAAAAAAAAATATCCTCCTTTCTTTCCCATAACAGCATAGGTATGAACAAACTGTGAGAAATGGGTCTCATTTCATGTGCTTTCTGCATGTCCTCAGTTTTGACAATTTCATTTTACAGTCTAGCGTCTTGCTAGACCACACTTTTACCACTATTTGAGTTGCAGGACAGCTTTCTCAAGAGAGAGATAAGACAGATTGCATTGTTCAATCCTCTAAAGAGGAGACCTGAGGAATGGAATTGTTCAACTCAGAGGTTTGGGGTAACAAACAAACGAACCAACAGCTGATTGGAATTTCTGTGAATATTTTTCTACAAACAGTCATCATTCATTCCTGATAGTTCTTTAAATTATAGATTCTTTTTGCTTATTAATTGTGCAAATATGATGACAAGACTCAATCATTTGGAACAAGCTTTTACCAATTTCTGATCCCTTCCCTCATCCCCAGTCTCACAAGATACTCAGAAAAGTATTTGCTTCCTCTACTGGTTTTTTATTTTTATTTTTTTGCCTAGGTGCTAAAAATCTGCAGCAGCACCTTCCACAAAAGAAAATGAGAATCTTCATAAAATGCCAGAGCACTCAGATGCCAGAATATTCAATTAGCAATACCATTGATGAAATTTAATCATACTATTAATAGTAATTGTGCAGTTGTGCAGTTGTAATATTTCAAGTGTGATAACAAAAGATTTATTGTTGCTAATTTTGTGATGTACTTTTCTGCATGGATTATGGATAGCAAAAGGAATAGGGCAATAGAATTGGTAATCTTTTCACTTGATTTATTCCAAAATGAAAGGAAGTAATCAAGAGTCTCATCCTCTGATATTTGGAAAGTGAATCTCTTTTCTATTAGAAATCAAGGTGTTTTTTCCCCTGTATTCAATTCATCGCATTGCTATAGTATTTAAAGTTCATTTCATAGGCAGGGATAAACACAATTGGCATGATGAGGAAACAGACAGAGTTGCCTTGATATAGAAAACACTCCCTATACTGTATGACAAATGAACATAGGAAAAGCATCATTCAAGACAAATTCATGCATTTACCATCTGTTTAATCCATGTATCCATGACAAAACAAATTCTTCATCTTCCTATACAGAGTTATCTTCATATGTGGGGGGGAGGGAATGGACAGGGAGGAATACTATCCTATACTGTAGTTATTTTCTAGTTCAAAGTGAAATTCCAAAGAATCAAAGAACATTATGAAGACACATAAGATTAAGCAGACCTGTGTGGCATAAATATGCTCCATGTCTATAATAAGTAACAGAAGGAATTATAGCATGCCCACCTATCTACAAAATTATATTTTTCTGATTATCATTACCATTGAAAGTTAAAATTTTGCAATGGGAACAGTATTTGCTAATTTATGAAATGCTACCTTCCCTCTAATTTAGGAATATATGAAGTTCTTATACTGTTGCATTAATAAATTGATTTACATGTGCAGCTTATACATTATAATCAACCTTAGCCTGCAATAAGGAAATAGAGAATTTGAGTAATCTTTCAGGATTATTATACCTGGAGAAAATATCAAGGGTAAATAGTAAAAATAATTCTTCTATTATAACAATGCACATTCCTTTACTTAAGAATTTAATTTCCTATTGTGGTTTAAAGAGTTTTATTTTCTATGTCTTCAATTTTCTTGAAAATACTATGGAATTATCCATTTAGAACCCCATGGAGCAGAATGAATAGAAGAGACCCAGATTCAATTTATTAACTGAAACTTAACTGATAGATATTACCAGGTCTTGAAAAGCTGTGGAGATGAATGTTCATTTGACATCATTACCCTGGCACAAGTGTCTCCTTTGGAGCACCAAGAATCCCAAAAGGTGATGGAGCCATTTTTAAATTTGAATATCTAGAGTGTTATGAGAAAATAGTGACTTAAAGCTTATAATGTCTACTGATTCCCTTAAAACATCTGAAACTCCATCAAATTAATTCTGTCTCTAATTGGGTTTTATATTTTTTGTTCTCAATATGCACCCATAAAGCTCAGTGTAGATTTTGAAGTGACAGAAGTTGTAAACTCCTGACCTAAAGTACAAAATTATTTAGGTCTTTAATATAATATATAACTTTCTGTATGTAGTGATTTATCTATGATCGATTAATGAGATATTTTTTAAAAAACAATTCTTATGATACCTGTAAATTCCTTGTTTATTCACCTGATTCTGTATTTTGTTGTTGTTGTTCTTTCTCCTTCTCAGTAATTTATGCCATAGTTTTCAACAACCGAACTCTATCAGCTGCCTCATTGATTTTATCTTACATGTTCCAATGCAAGGGTGGCACACTGTTTCCTTCCAGTACAATATTTTAACCACTTTCAGTGTTTGGATTAAAGAATCTGTTCACTTGGATATGTCTTAGTTTTTTCTGTTTTCCAGTCTTAAATTTACTTTATCTCATTTTAATAACACTCCCCTAAATCACTGCTGAATTAATTCTTATCCCCAGGTTGTGCTCAATGGGTGCTCTTATGCAATTACTGTAGACGCTACTTTGAAGGAGGGAAGCAGCCACTGATGGCTTGGTTTCCTTCCACTGAGACTGCATTTACTATATTCCTGCCACTTCAAGGCTAGCTGCGATAACCTCCAGCACATGCACACTATTATTTTCCACTCCACAGGTTCCAATAATAGGATTTTCAGTGTGCAGACTAATGTTCCTTTGCTTTGTGGGAGAAAATCCTTTTGACTCTCCACTCTGGTGGAATGATCCTCAGCATCCATCTCTCTTTAAGCTGCACATATGGACATATCCTGTTTTCTTTCTCCTCTTGGAAAAACTTTGCTGCCTACACAAACAAGGAGTTTATAAAAGTTACTCCATTTGCTGTACTTTACTACACATTGCTTTAATCTGACACCTGTTTTCCCTTCTGGTTAGAATAGCCAAACCGCAATCCTATCAGCAGTTTTGAAACTCAGCAGGAGAGGCAGAGAAACCAAGGTCCTTTCCATTGACCTCCAGTCACAACTGCCACTGACTCTAAAATCATTAGGCAAGCAGAAATTCTGCAAAAGAGGGTGAGACAGTAAGATTTCCTCCAATAATCTAGGTGGACGTATGCCTGTTTAGCCCTCTATTAACTTGGGACCTCCTGGGTTCAGGACCTCATTTATTTCAAAGGCTCTGCTGGACTTTGTCCAGCTCCTATTGCTTCCTTTAAACAAAATTGGCACTTTGGATAGTCCCCCCAGGGTCAGACTTGGCAAAAAAGGATAAATCCCTCTAAGCCCTCCCAGGGAAACTCAACTTAATAAAAGAATGCTATGTCTTATTTGTGAACAGAAAAAAAGGTCCATTATTAATTTTATTTCAATTAACTATAAAAATTAAACATTTAAAATAATGGGATTGTATAGTAAGGCCAGCTGAAATCCTTTTTTTCTAGTTCATCTAAAATTAACATTAGAGAATCCTTTTGTACCTTTAAACCCTCCTTATTAGTTTAACCTTAGGACAGTTATTGTAAGGAATCACTTATTTTTTATACAAAAGAGGCAATGAGTGGAAGGAATTATATTTGATCCTAGGTCTGCTATTTAGGCTGATTGGCCATTTGGGGCAGGCATATGCTAAACCCTTACACTTCACAAACTATGCTGGGCTCCTGCTTCAGATTCTTTTTTCCATCTTCTCTCATGCAGTCATTTAATCCGCATTGATCCTCATAGCTTCACTTTTTTTGATCTCTCCCTTCTGTCTCTTGATAACTTGGAGTGCCTTGTCCTGCTGCTCTTTTCCCCTCTGACTGATCTGATGAGTCTGTCTCATGGCTTTTTTTTCCCCTGCTCCCCACTAGATCTCTGTCTTTGGATCTCATTTCTCTTTTCCAAATTTCCAGATAGATTCCAGGTACTTGGAATATTTATTTCAATCTTCTAGACAGGAGGGAGGAAGGACAGACAGGATACTCTCCTACATTTCTCCAGTTTAATTTCTTTGATGTCTTGATGGATTCGTTTTTCCTGTAGGAAACCCCCTTTCCTCCTGATTATTTCTCATAATATCTTTCCTGCCAAATTTTCTTTACAACAATAGCAATAGCACTTAGACTTATATACCGCTTCATAGTGCTTTTATAGCCCTCTTTAAGCAGTTTACAGAGTCAGCCTATTACCCCCAACAATCTGGTTCCTCATTTTACCCACCTCGGAAGGATGGAAGGCTGAGTCAACTTTGAGCCGGTGAGATTTGAACTGCTGAACTGCAGCTAGCAATCAGCTGAAGTAGCCTGCAGTACTGCACTCTAACCACTGCGCCAGCTCGGCTCTCCTTGTACCAAAGGTTGCATGTATTTTCATAGTATTGTTTCTTTTCTTTTCTTTTTTCTATTGAAAAAAAGTTGGGATAGAAACAAAGAAACCCTTGAGTAATTACATAAGACAATTACTCTAGGTCAGGGGTGTCAAACTCACATCGTCATAGCGGCATCACGTAATTTATCCAGATTTTTTCCCCTTCGCTAAACTGGGCATGGGCATGGCTAGTGTGTGACACATCTGTCCTGCGGGCCAGAAGTTTGACAGCCCTGCTCTAGGTCAGTTTTTTAAAGAGCTGTGTGATTCAAAAGCCCTGTCAATGTACAAACAATAATCCAGCTGCAACTGATTTTCCATAGTCCTAACTTTTAAATTTTTTTTGTTCCTATATTCTGTCCTTTGTTTAG
The DNA here is from genome assembly GCF_029215685.1 of Pituophis catenifer annectens. Classification (NCBI taxonomy): domain Eukaryota; kingdom Metazoa; phylum Chordata; class Lepidosauria; order Squamata; family Colubridae; genus Pituophis; species Pituophis catenifer. The sequence goes on along the minus strand of NW_027256883.1, from coordinate 173,133,777 downwards.
ACTTTGAACTATCCATGTATTAACTCATCAAGCTTGAAAAATATAAGTCATTCCACAAATAATGTCCCTCTAGCAGATATTGAGAAAATGAGCTTTGAACTGGCTGTATTTTTTTATTCTTAGAAATTAACATCTGTCAGCAACTTAAGACTGGGCCTTCTTTGTACCTGCCTACATCCTGGAAGACAAGCCCTATTGAGCTAAGAGGATTGACATCATTGGTGGGTTTTTTTAAAAAAACTATTTTATTATTTTTATTTTTAATATATATGTTACTTCAGTTATTTTAGGTCATGTTATCTGCTCAATTTTGGGGATTGCAAATTATCTATGAACAAGAAATTGGTCAAATAGGCATATTAAATAACATGAGAATAATAATACCCATAAAAAGTGCTATTCTCCTAACGAAGAAAAACAATAAAAACAGGAATATTCAGCTGGAGGGAATAACTTGGTTTTATTTGTTTGCTTTTTCATTTATTTATTTATTTATTTATTTATTTATTTATTTATTTATTTATTTGCTTGTTATATTACAATACAAAAATAAACTTGTGTGTCTTATATTTCAGAAACACACATATCTACTGGCCAACTAGTTCCCTCAGTTTTCATTATTCATGTCAACATAATTCAACTCAGCTCCATATCACATAGAGCTGGACACGCAGGTCATAAGAGCTTTGAAGCAAAGCCATTTTGCTTGGTACTTTTCCCAGATGGCACATCTCTGACGTACAAATGTTATTTGACATTCCTGCAAGGTCAAGTTGGATCAGTATTTTTGTTCCCATCACTCTGACTTTGCCCAAAAATATCTCACTGCCGTATCTCTGTACCTGGCCGTTGACAATCTCTGAAGCTCTCAGAGCACATCAGCTGTCATTGTAATGTTGGATTGTGCTTTCAGAAATCTGGCTGGAGAGAGCACAAACAGAATAAACAGAAACATTTGCTCTGTGATAGGTGCCTAGCAGAAGAAGAATCCTTCTGGGGTTATTTCACTGGCATCATGTAGCTTTTGATGGCAGCCCTGATTATATGCCTCCTCTCACTCCTATGCTTTTCCCAGGCCGCATTCCATCGCACATGAAAGTTCCAAATGAAGCCAAAGACTTCTTCCCTTGACGCAAAAGGTGATCTCGGCATCGTGTTTTGAAATGGCTTTGCTCCCAGTGAAAGCCAGCTTGATGTTTTCTGACAGTTATGACAAGCCTCAAATGAGACAATTAATATTTCACAGCTGTCAGACTTAGATGGCGACGCAAAAGGGGGAAGAAAAAAAATGTTTGGAGATGAAAATTCGTTTAAAAATTTACAAACAAAAGCTGCCAGTACCTCTGAGCATTATTGAGCAGGTAATCTGAACAATTGTTGTAAAAGGGTGACCATTTGCCTCAAAATGACGTTTACTTATTGTCATATTATACATTTTCATTACATTAAAAATAATACCAAGTTACATACATAACTAATTTTGTCTAAAACGTACAGGAAGACACCTTACTTTGCTCCATGTTATCTTCATCACTTTTTTCTAACATTGTTGTTGTTAGTTGCGAAGCCATGTCCGACCCATCGTGACCCCATGAACAATGTTTGTCCAGGCCTTCCTGTCCTCTACCATCCTCTGGAGTCCATTTAAGCACACGGCGACTGCTTCAGTAACTCCATCCAGCCACCTCATTCTCTGTTGTCCCATTCTTCTTTTGCCTCAATCTTTCCCAGCATTAGGCTCTTCTCCAGTGAGTCCTTCCTTCTCATTAGGTGGCCAAAGTATTTGAGTTTCATCTTCAGGATATGACCTTCTAAAGAGAGTCAGGGTTGATCTCCTCTAGGACTGACCGGTTTGATCGGCTTGCAGTCCAAGCGACTCACAGGAGTCTTCTCCAGCACCATAGTTTCTTTGGCACTCAGCCTTTCTTATGGTCCAACCTTCACAGCCATACATTGCAACTGGAAAAACCATAGCCCTGACTATACACACTTTTGTTGGCAGAGTGATGTCTCTGCTTTTTAGTATGCTATCTAGATTTGCCATAGCTTTCCTCCCCAGGAGCAAGGGTCTTTTAATTTCTTGGCCACAGTCCCCATCTGCGGTGATCTTAGAGCCCATGAAAATAAAATCTGTCACTAGCTCCATTTCTTCCCCATCCATTTGCCAGGAATTGAGAGGGCCAGGTGCCATGATCTTAGTTTTCTTAATATTGAGTTTCAAACCAACTTTTGCACTCTCCTTCTTCACCCGCATCAAGAGGCTCTTTAGTTCCTCTTCATTTCTGCCATTAGAGTGGTATCATCTGCATAGCTGAGGTTGTTAATATTTCTGTCAGCAATCTTAATTCCAATGTTTGAGTCATCTAGCCCCGCCTCTCTCATTATGCGCTCCAATCAGTGGTTCCATGTCCAGTTCTCACTGTTGCTTCTTGACCCACATATAGGTTTCTCAAGAGACAAATAAGATGGTCTGGTACTCCCATCTCTTTAAGAACTTGCCACAATTTATTGTGATCCACACAATCAAAAGCTTTAGCATAGCCAATGAAGCAGAAGTAGATGTTTTTCTGGAACTCTCTAGCTTTCTCCATGATCCAGCGTATGTTTGGAATTTGATCTCTAGTTCCTCTGTCTCTTCAAAATCCTGCCTGTACTTCTGGTAGTTCTTGATCCACATACTGCTGGAGCCTAGCTTGTAGGATTTTGAGCATAACTTTACTAGCATGTGAAATGAGTGCAATGGTGCTATAGTTTGAACATTCTTTGGCATTGCCTTTCTTTGGAATTGGAATGTAAACTGACCTTTTCTAACCCTGTGGCCACTGTTGAGTTTTCCAAATTTGCTGGCAAATTGAGTGTAGCACTTTTACTGCATCTTCTTTTGAAATTTTGAATAGCTCACCTGGAATACTGTCACCTCCACTAGCTTTGTTGTTGCTCAGATTTCCTAAGGCCCATTTGACTTCGCATTCCAAAATGTCTGGCTCGAGGTCAGTGACCACCCCATTGTGGTTATCAGGGACGTTAAACTCATTCTTGTATATTTCTTCCGTGTAATTTTACCACCTCTTCTTAATCTTTCTGCCTCTATTAGGTCCCTGCCATTTTGGTCCTTTATCATGCCCATCTTTGCATGAAACATTCCCTTCATATCTCTAATTTGCTTGAAAAGATCTCTGGTCCTCCCTATTCTATTGTTTTCATCTATTTCTTTGCACTGTTCATTTAAGAAGGTATTCTTATCTCTTCGAGCTATTCTCTAGAATGCTGCATTCAATTGGGTGTATCTTTCTCTTTCTCCATTGCCTTTCGCTTCCTTTCTTTCCTCAGCTATTTGCAAAGCTTCCTCAGACAGCAATTTTCCTTTCTTGCATTTCTTTTTCTTTGGGATGGTTTTAGTTGCTACCTCTTGTACAATGTTGTGAACCTCCACCCATAGTTCTTCAGGCACTCTGTCTATCAGATCTAATTCCTTAAATCTATTTGTCACCTCTACTGTATATTCATTAGGGATGAAATGAATTTCCAACATATTCTAATGTAAATTGTGCCACTTATTTTTAACATTACTTCCTATGTCATTATGCAAGGTGTGTGTGTTTGTGTTTGTATTGCTTTCTAGAAGAGTGTTAACAATTTAGTTCTATTCTTTTCTTACTCAGAAGTAAGTTTCATTATGCTTGGGGAGGGAGTTTGCATCGAATATGTATAAACTTATTTTCACAATAGATAAGGAGCCATAGGCAAAAACTCTATTTACATTCATGAAATTTCTCCACCTAGAAACTGAAAAATCACAATAGACATTGATTGAAATAGGAAATGTTTTGTTTTTTCCCTAGATGCCAAATGCAAGTCAATTTGTCAGCGGCCATGACATTGAAAGAGACAGATTAATTTATGTTTATTTATCGGATGAAGAGCCTGCAAACATGACATCATGGAACACTGCATCAAGAAAGGACAGGAATGATAAATATCAAAAATGAGAAAGTTTCACAGAATTGAATTGATATGTGGAAAGAAAAGAAAAAGCAGAAAAACTGGGCAAGTGAATAAACAAAAACAAGATATCAGGTGAAAAAAATATACCAATACAATATATGTTGTCCCTGCGGTAATAATATTTTTGCCAGCATCAGAAATAAATGATGCATTCTGAACATTCTTCTTAATCTAGGATAGTTTTGTTACATGATAGATTGGGGAATCTTGTTATGAATCATCTACAACTCTATGATTTTCTTTACTTTTTAATTAATAAATTCAGTTTCTAGAGTTCATTTCAATATGGTCCCTAGCATTCTGTTGAAGCATTTTTTTTCCTGTGTTGTAATTTAACATGCTTAATACATAGAAGAAGAAGAAGAATTTAGTCTCATATCATATTTACAAGGTTTTTACATTGTTCCAATAAAGCAGATTGTTTGCACATCATATCAAAATGGCAACAGACTATGTGTCTCTGGATAATTCATGGGTTTAATCCTGGTTGGCTAAAAGACAAAAGGGATGCACAACATTCTTTTTCATAACTAAGGAGGAAAAAAAACTATGAATGGAGACTCAACCAACCAAATAAATGTATCCTGCTTAGGTTTATATATACATATATAAATATGACAGCTTAGTGAATTACTAATGTTCTATCTTTGATTTCCTGAATATTCATGCAATAACTTCTCTGGGCTCCACATTGAACAAAAGGTGTCTTTAGCATCTGAGTAGTCAATAGTTTGTTTCATATGAAGCAGCCAAAATTCAGAAAGAGAGAATAAGAAAAAGACTGCTTCCCTTAACTCCCTATCTTCCCTTGAAGACTGCCAGTAAAAGAGAAATATATCCCAGATCATTAGTTTTATTGCTGAATACCTCTTACTCACTAGAATTTTCTCTCAAGGTCATTGCATCCTGTTACTTGTGTCTGTTATAGCCAATTCTTGTGACTGAGGCAGCCAATATCAAATTTCGTTCTATATAACACTCTTAAAGATATTTGAAGAGGCTGATATTTGAAGAATTGCCTAAACGTACATACTATTGCGCTGTTCAAGCAAAGAGTGTGAAGTAAAATGTTGTGTGGTATTCAGAAACATCCTTTCACCTAGTTAAAGAAGCTGTCTGCTCCATTAGTTTTAGCATACATGTCATTTAGACATGTCATTTTAAAAAAATCACTAGTTGCATTATTGTCACCTCATTAACAGCACCTAATAATGCTAATTATTGACTAATACTCAATAGAACTCCACATATTCTTGAAGGGATGCTTGTATGCGGCATCCCTTGGAAACGTCTCAGTGTAATATCACAGTATGTGTGATTCCATTTTTAAACAGCAGGTGGGAGTCACATTGCTTGCTATTGAGTATACTGGAGGAAATGCTTCATGCTATCTAAAGTGCCTCATCAAAACAAGTGTTTTGTTGCTGTCCATCAACAAGGTAGAGTATGTCACCTCTATGGTTCATAGTGAATTATGACTATGACTTATCAGTGTGAATCGAATTTGCTTCACATAGCTCTAGTAAACAGTGTTGATATTTCCAGCCAATAAATATAACCCAACAATAATACTTTGTAGCTGGCGTGGTATAGTTGTGAAAGCTTGAGACGTAGACAAAACTCTGATATTAACTTCACTGCATAGCAATAAATTCATGTGTAGTTTCCATGCTTTAAAAACAGTCACCAAACATTAATTTACTATTACATTGGATAAGCACATATCCATATAAACTACAAAATACTAACTACAGTTTAGCATTGTTACAGTGTTTAAACTAACCATATTAGTTTATGGTTCAGTATGCTGTGTGAACCAGAAAATTGGATTAATTGACTAAAGCACAATTAAGTTAACTATGGATTCATGTGTAGTTTCCATGCTTTAAAAACAGTCACCAAACATTAATTTACTATTACATTGGATAAGCACATATCCATATAAACTACAAAATACTAACTACAGTTTAGCAGTGTTACAGTGTTTAAACTAACCATATTAGTTTATGGTTCAGTATGCTGTGTGAACCAGAAAATTGGATTAATTGACTAAAGCACAATTAAGTTAACTATGGATTACTGTGCTTGTTTGAATATATCTAATATTGAATATATTCCCAAGAGAAATGTACCAAGTAACTGTAGCCTAAATAAAGAAATGAGTGGAGCTTTCTCTTCTGGCAAGCAGAACCTTTTTTAGGTTAAAACCATACTTGGATTTTTAGCTTTATACTTGGACTGCTCTGCAAAAAAGTAATTCAGTTTAATGTAATAACATATGGTTAATACAATTAGCCCAGTGATGGGTTTCAAATTTTTTTACTACCAGTTCTGTGGGGGTGGCTTGGTGGGAGTGGCATGGCTTGGTGGGCGTGGCTTGGTGGGAGTGGCAGGGGAAGGATACTGTAAAATCTCAATTCGGTCCCCAATCCAGGGGAAGGTTACTGCAAAATCCCCACTTCCTCCTGATCAGCTGGGACTTGGTAGGCAGAGTATAGACGGGGGCGGGGCCAGTCAGAATTTTTACTACCGGTTCTCCGAACTACTCAAACTTTCCACTACCGGTTGTCTGGTCAGAACTGGTCAGAACCTGCTGAAACCCACCTCTGAATTAACCCAGGTAGGTAATAATTTCCTATTTCTGTCATATGTCAAAAACATTTCTTCACGAATAAAGGCAAATATACATGTTCCAGGATAATGTTGCAGGATCCAATCTGAGTTGGTCATCAGAACTAGAGGTTTGTTGTTCCAAGCTTTCAGACTCATGCTAACAGTAACAGAGTTGGAAGGGACCTTGGAGGTAATCTAGTCCAACCCCCTGCTCATGCAGGAGACCTATACTAGGGATTTGAACTGCCAAACTGCCGACCTTTCTGATCGACAAGTTCAGTGTCTCAGGGAACTTCTCAGTCTCCAGGTTGTGTGCACTGGGGCTGTTCTATGTGTAGTATTTATGTGGTGCCTAGTTGTGTGTGATTTTTTGTTGTTGGTTGGTTATTGAGTTGTTTCCTTGTGCTGCCGTGACCTCAGTTCATAAATACCTGGTAAACTGGTGGTAAATCATCACTCCTGTTGACTGACAAAAGGCCCATTTCTCAGGTTTGGGTCTCTTCATCTAAACCACTTGTTTGTGTTCTTGTAATCTGGTTAGTTAGCTTCCTATCCATCAGTCCTCCATAGCCATATTTCTTCACCTTGGCAAGATTTTATGATGCATTTATTCATAATATAAATTTCTAGGGCTGTCGACTTCTTTTTTTTTTTCATTGCAAAAGTTTTACAATTACATTTTCACCCCTTTCCCCCCCCCTCAACCCACCCCAAACTTCCCAACCTCCCTAACCCACCCTAACCCTCCCCTCCCCCCGGACTTCCGCACAATATACTCATATCAGGTATAAAAAAAACCCCCTCCTTTGTATAAAACTTGTATAAAACTTGAACCCCTCCGTCCCCCTTATAATTTTTCATCTTCATTACATTAAAATATTTCTATCTTAATATAACATTTTCAAATAAAAGCTATTTGATACTTCCTAGTTTGATATTTGTTCTGAACATAATCTATCCACTTTTTCCATTCCCATTCATAAGTCTCTTGTGAACAGTCTTTTAAACATGCTGAAATCTTCGCCATCTCTGCAAAACTGGCCATCTTCAAAATCCATTCTTCGATAGTGGGCAAAGCTTCATTCTTCCAGTATTTACCTATCAACAATCTCGCTGCTGTTATCATATACAATATCAATTTTGTTTCACCCAATGTAAAACCCTTAACTATACCCAATAAAAACAATTGTGGAGAAAATTGATTTTTTTTCTTCAAAACATTCTGCATGACCCACCAAATTTTTATCCAAAAAGCCTTAACTTTCTTACAAGTCCACCAAACATGATAATATGTAGCATCTAAACAATCACATCTCCAACATTTTGGCTGAACATTAGGGTAGATACACAACAATTTTTTGGGGTCTAAATGCCATCTATAAAACATTTTATAGAAATTTTCCCTCAAATTCTGCAACTGTGTGAATTTAACATTCTGAACCCAAATTTTTTCCCATGTTTCCAACATCACTGGTTCTTCAAAATTTTGTGCCCACTTAATCATACAATCTTTAACCAATTCAGTTTCTGAATCCCTTTCTAACAAAACATTATAAAGCCTTTTAATATGCATTGGACCTTTCTCTTTTATGTGTCTAACCAATTCTTCCTCATGCAACATAATACCAGTTTTTTGATCCTCTTTCCATCTCAATTGTAGTTGATTATATTGTAACCAAGTTAAGTTAATCCCTTCGTCCAACAGTGTCTGTAATGTCTTCAACTGCCATCTGCCCGCATCTGTAAAAAGAACCTCTTTGTATAAAAACCCACCGAGTGACATTATATTTGTATTCCACATAATATGACCAAGATCCAGCCATAGCGGTATTTTATAATCCCATTTGAATTGGTGCTTCTTCCAAACTCTCATCAAAGAATCTCTAAGTATATGGCTTTTAAATACTTTATCCACTTTGTTATCATAAAATAAGTAAGCATGCCATCCAAATTCAAGATCAAAACTTTCTATATTCAGTATTCCAGTCTTTTTCCTTCCAAACCAATCACTTGCTAGAGTCAAAGCTGCTGCTTCATAATATAACTTTAGGTTTGGAAGTTTAAGGCCTCCCCTTTCTGGAACATCTTGCATAATTTTCAATTTCACTCTCGGTTTTTTCTCGTTCCAGATAAACTTATTCACTCCAGTTTGCCACACTTTCAGTTGTTTATCACTTTTAAGCACCGGAATCATTTGAAACAGAAAAAGAAATCTTGGCAAAATGTTCATCTTAACTGCTGCTATTCTTCCAAGTAAAGACAGCTGCAGTTTTTTCCAAGTCTCCATCTTTCTGCACCTCTCGCCACAACACCTCATAATTATTTTGAAACAGTTTCATATTTGATTCTGCAACCTGAACTCCTAGATATTTTACCTTTGGTACAATCTCAAAACCTGCCCTCCTTTCAAGCTCGTGTTTACGATCTTGTGTCATATTTTTAACTATCATCTTAGTTTTTTTCTGGTTCAGTCTAAAACCTGAAACTTTACCATAGTCTTGTATAATGTCCTTCATCTGGATTATTGATTCCATTGGCTGTGTTAGGGTAACGACCAGATCATCTGCAAATGCCTTTATTCTGTAATCCTCTTGCCTTATCATTATACCTTTCAAGATATTAGAGTCCCGTATTGTATTTAACAAGACTTCTAGTGTTAGAATAAATAACAGTGGGGATAACGGACATCCCTGTCTTGTTCCTTTTTCAATTTTAAACTCTGTTGTCAAACTTCCATTAATAATAATCTGTGCCTTTTGCTCTTGGTGAATTGCTGAAACCGCCTGTATAAATTGGTCCCCAAAGTCCATCTTTTTTAAAGTCTTTAATAGAAAATTCCAATCCACTCTATCAAAGGCCTTTTCCGCATCCAAAAAGACCAGCACTGCAGGTACCTGTTTATTCCTTTCAAGATATTCCAATAAGTCTATTACTTGCCTTACATTATCCTTCATATATCTACCCTCGATAAATCCCGCTTGATCATCATGAATCACCTTTTGGATTACTGGCATCAACCTGTTGGCTAGTACTTTTGCATAAATTTTATAATCAGTATTCAGAAGAGATATTGGTCTATAATTCTCCGGTTTTTTAGGACCTGCTTGCTCTTTTGGTATCAAAGAAATATAAGCTGTTGTCCATGATGGGGGTATTTTACCCCCTTGTTGAATATTACAAAATAGATCTCTAAGTTGTTCCACCATTTCTGCTTGCAAAGTTTTATAATACACTGCAGTCAAGCCATCCATTCCGGGAGCTTTAGCTGTTTTTAATTGTTTAATTGCTACTATTATCTCCTCCTCTGTTATAGGATAATTCATTCTTTCCTTTTGTTGGTCAGAAATTTTTGTAACTCTTTTATTATCTAAGTGTTTTTCTATAAGTCCATTCTGCACATCATCTTTAGCATATAGTTTAGTATAATAGTCCACAAAAGCTTCTTTAATTAATTTTTGTTGAAAGATTTCTTTCCCTCCAATATCAATACTATCAATAGTCCGTGTATTCTGCTTTTTCCTTAATGTGTAGGCCAACCATCTGCCCGGTTTATTGGCATTACAAAATGTATTATGCTTCGCATATTGTAAGTTTGTTGCAACTTGTTCCTCCATAAGCATTTGAAATTGGTCTTTCAAAAGTTTTATAACACCACGTATTCTTTCATCTGTTGGGTTTTTAATAAGTAGCTGTTCTTTGTTCTTTATTTCTATTTCCAATTCAGATCTTTTCTTTTGTCGAATCAATCTATGTTTAGAGTTCATATAAATGAGCACCCCTCTCATATAAGCTTTGCTCGCATCCCACACAATTTCAGTTGGGGTACCTTTATTCAAATTTATTTCAAAAAATTCTTTCAAGTGCTTTTTAAGTTCTATTATATTTTTTTCATATCTGAACAAGTTTTCATTTATTCTCCAAGAGCGTCGCTCAGTCTTACCCATCTCGATTTCTATCCATACTGGGCTATGGTCGGTCAAAGTTCTTGGGAAAATCTTTGTTCTTTTTGTCTTAACAAGTAAATCATCTGACAACAAAATAAAGTCAATTCTAGAGAAGGATCTATGTCTGTCGGAAAAAAAAGTATAGTCCAATTCTTTTGGATTATGTATTCTCCAAATATCTTTTAATTCCAAGTCTTCTTTCATATCAAAAAAAGTCTGTGGTAATCTGATCCTGGATTTCGCCAAACTCTTTTTATCTAGTTTAGAATCAATTACTCCATTCCAATCTCCCATAATTAAAATAGATCTATAGTCCCATTGCAGTATTTTAGTATGTAGCATTTTATAGAAATGATCCTGTTGTTGGTTGGGAGCATAAATTCCAATCAAAAGAATTTGGCCATTTACTGTAAGCAATTCAATTGCTATAAACCTACCATCTTCATCTGCTTCTATAATTTTAGCTGTTAGTCTTTTGTTTACATAAATAACCACACCATTCTTTTTTTGCAAAGTTGAAGATATAAAATGTGTTCCTAATTTAGAGTTTATCAAGTATTTTTGATCTTGAGTTGTGATATGAGTTTCTTGTAAACAAATTATATCATTATTAAATTGTCTAAAGTATGCAAATAACTTCTTCCTTTTCTGTACTGAGTTCAACCCATTCACATTCCAAGATAAACACTTAATTGTCATCTTTATCTTTCTGAAGCAATGAGCAGAATAACCGAATATCTTCCGGAATCTTCGGTCTTGCTCCCCCCATGGCCTCAGTCTCTTGTGTAGTACTCTTAGCTCCCTTTTTATATTGTCTTTCCTTTAAGTTGCTTTTCTTTAAGTTGCTTAGATTTTGCACGAGTTATACGCTGATCTTTAACTTCAACCATCCGAGCCGGGTCCAAGATTGGAGAAGATTCTAACAGAGGCTCCTCCAAGAGACCTCCTACAGCACCCTGCGTTTTCTCTAACTCCACCTGCTTAGACTGTTCTTGCAATTCTTGCTGGAGTTGCTTCTTATCACTCTCCTTAATCTCCAGCACTGTAGATGTACGTGGAGATGGTGTTCTTTCTTTAAAAATAGTAGTATAAAAATGCTCCACCTTCTCCACAGTGTTCAAACGATGTCTTTCTCCCTTATACTTCAAAATTATGCCAGTTGGGGCATCCCACCGGAATGGTATCTCTTGTTTTTTCAGTTCGTTTACTAGAAAGCCAAAATCTTTTCTGGCTTTCAGCATTTTAGGTGGTAGTTCTTTGTAAACTCCAATTTGTGCGCCCCCCACTTGCACAGAGGTGAGAAACGTCTTGACTGTCGACTTCTTGATGGCTTTGGGTAGCTACAGGATTTCAAACCAACAAATATGCATGAACATCACTAATAAAAGATGGTCCTACCAAGCAAGGAAAAACCTCTTAGCCATTGTCAGTCTTTCAAGCTAGATCAGATCATGAAAGAGAGACTATAAGAATCACTGGAACTCTATTGTTAAAGAATAAATTAACAAAATCTTTATTTTATTTTATTTTATTTTATAAACAAACATACAATACATAATCAATGGTTCAGTGCTTCATCTGAATACATCTTTTGTGACTTCTTGTTCTCCAATGTTAATCATTTCATAATATCATCATTTCATTTATTTATTTATTTATTTATTTATTTATTTATTTATTTATTTATTTATTTATTTTATTAGATTTATATACCACCCTACTCCCGAAGGACTTAGGGCAGTGAACAGCCAAGAGATAAAACACACAGATTACAAAATTTAAAAACAGTATAAAAACCTAATTAAATAAATTTGGCCCTGAACAGATTAAAACACCCCTAAAGTTTTAGACAAATTTAAAATTTACAATTAAAAAGGAAGGTTAGGCCAGGCCAGCCTGTTAGAATAAAAAGGTCTTGAGGGCACGGTGGTAGGTGCGTAAATCCGGGATTCTACGTATCTCTGGGGGGAGCTCATTCCAGATAGCAGGTGCCCCCACAGAGAAGGCTCTTCCCCTGGGGGCCGCCAGTCGACACTGTTTGGCCAACGGCACCCTGAAGAGCCCCTCTCTATGAGAGCGTACTAGTCGGTGAGAGGCTACTGGTGGCAGCAGGCGGTCCCGTAAGTACCCGGGTCCTAAGCCATGGAGTGCTCTAAAGGTGGTAACCAAAACTTGGAAGCGCACCCGGAAGACTACCAGGAGCCAGTGCAACTCACACAGGAGAGGTGTTACATGGGAATGCCACGTCGCTCCCATAACTACCTGCGTGGCCGCACTCTGCACCAATTGGAGCCTCCGGGTGCTCCTCAAGGGGAGCCCCATGTAGAGAGCATTACAGTAGTCCAGGCGGGAAGTGACGAGGGCATGAGTGACTGTGTGTAAGGAATCCTGATCCAGAAAGGGACGCAACTGGCGGATCAGGCAAACCTGATAAAAAGTCCTCCTGGCCACAGCCATCAAATGCTCATCTAAAGACAGCCATGAATCCAGGAGTACACCCAAGTTGCGAGCCCTCTCCGTGGGGGCCAACAACTCACCCCCAATAGTCAGTGATGGCACCAGCTGATTATTTTGGGACACTGGAAACCACAGCCACTCGGTCTTGGATGGGTTGAGCCTGAGTCTGTTTCTCCCCATGCAGATCCGCACGGTCTTCAGGCACTGGGACATCATTTCAAGGGCATCATTGGGGTGGTCCAGGGTACGTTAAGTGTCATCAGCGTACTGATGGTACTTCACCCTGAAACCACGGATGTTCTCACCCAGTGGCTTCACATAAATGTTGAACAGAAGGGGCTAGAGGACCGACCCCTGTGGCACCCCACATATAAGGCGCCTCGGGGTCGACCTCTGCCCCCCTGCCAACACAGACTGCGACTGGTTGGAGAGAAAGGAGGAGAACCACCATAGCACAGTGCCCCCCACCCCCAACTCTTCCAACCGGTGCAGCATGATACCATGGTCGATGGTATCAAAAGCCACTGAGAGATCTAATAGGACCAGGACAGAGGAACAACCCCTGTCCCGAGCCCTCCAGAGATCATTTATTATAACATTTCTCCCACATTTCTCACTTTGCTATTAATACATTTATCTTCTCTCTCCTCTTTCTTCTTCCCATGTTTCATTACAACATTGCCCTATATATATTCCTTCTCTAACCAATTATAAAATTGTCTCCATATCTTAAAATATTCAGATTCCTCTCTTTCTTTGATTGTCAAAGTCAATCTATTCATTTCTGCACAATCCAATATTTTCTTAATTACTTCACCCTCTGTAGGGATTTTGTCTGCTTTCCATCTTTGCGCAAATACTATCCTCGCTGCAATTATTATGTGAATAATCAAATATATATTTTCTTTACTAAATTTCTCTGGTAGGATTCCCAATAGGAATTAACAAAATATTGAAAGCTTCTCTTGCCTTGTATACCAAGGATTCCTCAATCCTTGAGTTTCTTTCTCACTCTTTTACCTTCCAGGGCTAAGCTTGTGTTTGCATAACAACTGTTGTATCCTTCCTAATAAGCAACTCCATATTCCTCTACAGTCATTAGTACAATGGATACGTCTTCCACTGTGAGTGCACATCCTGCCCTAGTGCAGACCTAGAGAGAGAGACAGTTCTCCAGAGCTCTCTTGGGAGACAATAGGGTTGGAGCTGACCATACCTCAGCAGTAGTCTTGAGTTTCTTACTCACTCATATAAAGCCCACCAAAAGGGCTCTATGGATGAAAATCAGCATGTAGTTGATTGCACTGTTCCAAATATTTGCATCATGTAGATTTACATCTTTTATTATTTCCATTTTATTGATTTTAAACTGTATATACAATATTTATTTTACATCTGTACATAGCTTTGTAGGCTGCACTGAAATATGTTAAATAAATACATTAAAATTCATAATCCTAGGGCCTTAGAGCCTTAAGATATGAATGCCTTTTTTTTTTAGAGGGAAAGGCTTTTAGATCTAGATGGTCACATATGGGATCTAATTATGTGTAGAAAGAGAGAAAGAAAGGGGGTTATAGAAAGTCAAATTTTATCCTTTAGGGACACAGATAAGAGCTCAAAAAGAGACAGGAGATATTTGAGAAAAAGGATTATAAAGGAGTGAATGGAGATATTTCTGTTTCTAATGAAAGAAGGGCAAAAGAGGATCTCCAAATGGGATTTTTTTTAATGTGATTTGGGTGTTCATATGATAACTGGAAAACTCAGGTTCTCTTTGTAGTTTTTTTTTTTGCAAATTTCAGCTTACAAAAGTCTGAAAGGCAAATCTATATGCATTCACCTGAATGAGCATAAGTTTTTTTACAAGAGCAGGAAACTTTATCCTGCAAAACAACATAGAGATTCTTTGTCCAATATTTACATGCTTGCAACATCTGAACACACAAAACAAGCTTTTCTCTTTCTCTTTCTGTTCCTTACAGGAAGAAAGACAGCAGGACTGTTTTTGTAAATGCATGCAGAAGTGGATTTTATTGCACCCTGTTTTGTTATTGTTATCTAATGTCATTTGACTATTTCATTATGAGTTTTTTTTCTTATTGCTTTATTTTTTCCATTGATGTTAAAACAATTATGTATCAAATATTTAAAAAATATACTTTCACAATGAGTGCAGCAAGAAAAGTCATCAGAGTTTGCATATTCAAAAAATGACATATATGTTTTCTTCCTTAGAAAGGTGAATATAATTGATCCTTTAATTTGGTTTGCCTCTTAGAAAAAATTTAAAAGAAGAGATAATGAGATAATCATACTTACTTTAAGTGTTTAATTTGCTTTTATTTTCTATTAAGGAGTTGTCCCACGTTTTTACATGTAAATTGATGTGGTTGATCCAGGGGTGCTATTCAGCAGATTCTGACAGGTTCTGGAGAATCGGTAGCGGAAATTTGGAGTAGTTCAGAGAACTGGCAAATACCACCTCTGGCTGGCCCCAGAATGGGGTGGGAATGGAGATTTTGCAATATCCTTCCCCTGGAGTGGGGAAGGAATGAGGATTTTGCAGTATCCTTCCCCTGCCACCCCCACCAAGCCACACCCACAGAACCAGTAGTAAAAAAAATTTAATTCCACCACTGGGTTGATCCATTGTGAGCCCTAACTAGTGATGAATGGTGGAAAGCACAACAGTGTGCTATATAATCAGCCTCTTTTCTCTCTTGCTTGTGATTAAAATTTATTATTGAATTTACTAGAGGTCAAAATTACATATTCAGCACAGGACGTTTTATGTCTATTTTTGTCCTAACGATGAAGCTTATGATTTTTATACCCTTGGTTTCAACTAAATTAAACCATACTGATACTTTTCTTTTGAAAGTAAAAGAAACTTATTTTGCCACATTTCAAATTATTGTGATATGCAAAAAATAAAATCTCTCGACATATAGGAATGCTGGCTGTCAGTACTCTGCATACTTTATTTCTTCTGATGTTTTATCTCCAGCATTCTTCCTATGTCTAATGCATGCAAAATGTTGTTGGTTAAAGACTATGAAATCTACAGTGTTAATTCAGTCTGATAGAACATAAAGAAAGTAATTTCTTTATTGTTTTCTTTTTAGTCTTGTCCTAAGTAAAGGAAGCCATGCCTGAATGTAAACAACTCTGTGATCTGTGTTTGCAATCATATGTCTATTTCTATGTATGTGTGTGTGTGTATTGTGTGGTGTGTGGGTGTGTGTGTGTGAAGCCTGAAGCTAAGCTGGCTGTGCCTGTTTCCTTTTCTTTGGGGCTTCTGTTTTTTATCTGGGTTTCTGGTTTCAGGTTGACACAGTCTGGAATTGAAGAGGGAGAGTAGAGATAGATGGGATTTTGTAGCCAAAACAACATAGCTCTCTTATGAGTCAGAGGCATTCCAATGGTTGGCTGGCCAGAGGAGGAGGAGAGAAGTTGCTAAGCAACCAGCCAATATCCAGATTGGACAATGTGACTTATTGTTTTGAAAAAACAGGAAACTTTTACTTTTAATGTGGTGGAAAGCACGGGAACCTTCAGTACTGGCTTTCCACAAGTTTGTGCCAAGATGATGTCTCTGAATAAACCTGTTCTTTGAGGAACCAACTTCCCTTGGAGTTCTGTTTGCGATGTGTATATTACTTGGAACCTGACTGTGTGTGTATACATACACATACATTATGTAATACAAACAACACACACACCAGAAGAAACAGGCTACTTTTCTCTTTCTTTTTCTGACATATTTCTGAAATAATGGTGGTGGTGATGGAGGAGGAGGAAGAGGAGGATTTGTACTTGTTATACTTTTACAGGGAATGAAAACATTATTTGTTTTTAAATGAAAGTTGGATACGCTTTCCCTCTCATCTATTCACTATATCTTCGTCAATAAAATCAAAAGGCAAAGAAAGAAATGGCCAGTGGATTTTAAATAAAGCTGCACATAGTGAATAAATAGAATAGAATAGAATAGAATAGAATAGAATAGAATAGAATAGAATAGAATAGAATAGAATAGAATAGAATAGAATAGAATAGAATAGAATAGAATGGGACCTTGGAGGTCTTCTAGTCCAGCCTCCTGCTCAAGCAGGAGAACCTATACCATCTCAGACAAGTGACTGTCCAGTCTCTTCTTAAAAATCTCCAGTGATGGAGTGCCCACAATTTCTGAATGCAAGCTGTTCCACTGGTTAATTGTCCTCACTGTTAAGAAGTTTACCCCTAATTCCAGGTTGCTTCACTCTTTGATTAGTTTCTAACCATTATTTCTTGTCCTGCTCTCTGGTGCTTTGGAGAATAATTTGACCCTCTCTTCTTTGTGGCAGCCTCTCAAATACTGAAATACTGCTATCATGTCACACCTAATTCTTCTTTTCTTTAGCCAGACCCAGTTCATGACATGCAGTATTGTGCCCTTTTGTCTTGAAGACTGATTAACTCAGAAAAGATTTTTTGAAAAGGTAAGGGAAAATATCTCTTTCTGTGTAAAGCAAAATATGGTTTTATTTCTTTGAAAAAGAGAACTTTGTTCGAAGAAAGGTATTAAGGGATCAGATGCTTATGATGGATGTTTGAAATCTTAGCATAGGTGGAATGAAACTTATACTTGGAATATAGTATTTGAAAGCAATCAACCAGCAAAAAGGGGGGCATTCTTTATAAATTGGGTCTATATTTATGTATAGGTATATTCATGATACCAAGAGTATAGGGCCTACTAAAAGTGTCCAGGTGAATTTCAAGAGGAAAAAACAATAAAAGTGACATTGTTACAGATCAACAAGCCAAGGAGAAAATACAGTCTTTGTGAATCAGATGGTCAAGGTTCCCGGAAACATACCACACAGGAAATAGAGACTTTTAATGACTCACACATCAACCAGGAATCAAACTCAGAAGTAGAAGAATCAAGGGGTTCTTCTTATGGCTTGCAGACCATTTCATCATGTAAAAAGGGAGGAGGGAATTAAGGGAGCAGTTATACTAGACTTAATGCTGACAGGAGAGGAATGGTTGAAAAAAGAGAAGATGCAGGAATCTTACATAGTATCATCTTATATTGAAGATAAGGAGAACCAAACATGGCAAGATTAGCATTTTAGATTTCAAAGAAATAACTCTTGAAAATTCTGGGGAAAAATATAGATAATGAAGATCCAAACACAAAAGATGTCAAAAAGAAAGAAAAATGAGGGACCCACAGTGAAACTGGAGTGTTTACACAAAAAGTTCTCCGATTAGCTGAGAAACAAAAAGGACAATTTAAAAAGAACAGAAAAAGAGCATATACCAAAAGCAGAAGATAGGAAAATAGCTCAAATCTATATGGATGGGACAAAGTAGCCTAAGATTGAAAATGATATATATTTAGAAAATAATTATGATTCATCTGGGTTTCTAGAAATACATTTACAACTAGTAGGTTAGAGCACAGAATCTGGAAAACCTGCTAATACCAATTCTCCAAATTTATTTATATTTATAAGGCAAAGTCACTCTGAATTTTTTTCTCATGTTTGCCTCCTTCCTTGGACTGACATCTCTTTCGAAATGGTCTCTGTTTCCTCCCTTGTGTTCCCAGACTTGCTAGACATTCCATTCCAAAGTCATAGGATTGTCTACACAGTTTGAGAATCTCTTCATATTGATGGGTCCTAGCCAGGAGTGAAATTAACTTACCTTCCCTACCAGAAGGAAATTCTCTTACCTTCCAGTTTGCAAATGTGCGCACGCTGCATGCACAGAGGCTGAAAATCATCGCAAAACAGGGACGGCATGACGTCCATGAGGGTGGGTGGGGCTTCGCGCAGTCAGCCCTACTGTATTGCGCAATCCGGTAGGAACCGGCTGAATTTCACCCTTGGTCCTAGCTATTACTTTAGGAAACTTGGATGATCCATTACTGCTTTTTTAAATAGAAAAAAAAAAAAACATTGCTCATAGTCATCCATTGCAAACTATGATGATCATGAAATTATGAAATATATATTGTGATGTAACAACACAATCCTGGCCTTTTATAATTATATTGTGCTGTCTGATACAAGTGTAAGTCATGATATTTGTGTTGCAATGTCATTTGCCCTTCTTTGTTATCACTGCAGATGCCTATGTTACTGATGTCCATTGATGTTAATACAGGAAAGTTTTGTATTTAAGGAGAAGCAAAATCCTAGCGGAAAAGGCAAATTAATTAAATAAGAAACACTTGGCTATTCTTCTGATGCATCATGAGATGAGGCTCATCCAACTGGGTCAAGAAACAAATTCCTTTGAATTAGTTTATATAGCAAAACAATTAACCTTTTCCCCATGGGAAGCAATTCCTTGCTGATTTCTATTCATCATGGCAACCTGCACTAAAAAGCAGAACAGCAATGCCAATAAAATATATGCTGTATTACTGCAGGTGCTTGGGACAAGCCTGACTTTAATCTTGTTTAGCCACTGACAAGGTGTCAACATGAGCACCGAAAGGATGAATCTGTTTCACCCAGCTAGTATCCATCAGATCTGACATTCATTCTGTATCTCTAGACAAATTAGGCATCATTAATTCTTCATTATGCTGGGGAGCCTGATTCTATCTTGGGTATTCCTAATGTGCCTATTATATTCACTCACTGCAAATACAGTTAACCTCAAGGCCATTGCGCATCAAGATACATGGCAGGCAGATGAATGGAGAAAGCTAATGGTACTTCATATCATATGCCTCATTATAGCACACAAGTCCTGGGTCTTTTGTTTTATTGCAAAATTATTCTAGCATTTATAAATTCTATATCCTGTTATTATAAAATATTTGGCATACTGCAATGGTTTCTTTTAATCTGGAAGCTTTTACGCAAAGGGCTACATCAAAAGATTTAAAGAAAGAGGGTTACATGAATGCTAATGACGCTATAGCAAAAGGCTGACCAGGCAAGTGACACATTCAGTGTGCACCTGGGTTGCACCATATTTTTAAACCTAGAATGCCTCATGGGTAAAACAGCCTTGCCGTTTTCTACAATTTAATTCTTCATTTCCCTTGCATGTTGTTTACTGTCATCAGTTCAAAGTATTTCATTTTGGTTTTTTCCAAATCTGATCTTTAAATGTAAATAAGATAAATATAAACTCTCGTGAGGCTAGTTCTTTCGTAAATATTTGTACTTGTCAGCTAGGAAAGTAGTTTATCTAGCTCAAGAAGGCAAAGCAAATAAAAAAGGCAAATCTGTTAGAAAGATAGAAGCTAAAATCTGTTGCTATGCGCCTCCAAACATAGGGCAGTGAAAAACAAATTAAAATTTTCTTTATAAAATTTGAAAGGTAATACTAAGATGATTAAAATACTACTTTAACCAGTTACACATCTTGTCAAAACAAAACTAAAATATTAATATTATAACATTCAACTACATACACATGAATTTTTCAATATCTTCCTTTCAGTTTCTCCAAGCACTGCTGTCTGCAATAGATTCCAAGGCCTCATTTGGTGGGTCCTGCAAGACTACAATAGTAGCTATAAAAATTTCCCCTTTCCAGTGTTTAAAAAGCTGATGGCATTTAATCATCAACTCCTCTATTACTATGGTAGCATGCAGTTACACTACACAACTAATTCCTATATGTTTATTTTTAACATTCACCTTAGGCCATCTGTATTATTGTAATTGTACCAAACACAAAAATATAGAGACTTTGCATAGATCTGTATTCAGTAAAAGATTTTTTCTTTAAAGAAAAAAGATTAGCATGTTTTAGACCATAAACAAACAATTTGATATTCTTTCAATGATTGGGATTACTGACCACATAATCCCTGCCCATTGGCAATACAGTTCTGGACTAAAATCTCTGCAAAGCATTTGATTGTAGAATGAATTAGTAACAGATCTGTCACTGAAAATGGCAGCTAGATTGTTACAGAAGTAAATAATTACAAACAATACATTGTAAATGGAATTCTTGTCTGCTCATAATGAGAGAAAGGCACTTTTCTTAATTTATTTATTTAAAACATTTATATGGCCACCCATGTTGTAAAACAAATTCTGAACATTTCATAACAAATGTATGTGTTGGTTCAAGAATGTTGCAGGAGACTGCAGTAAAAGTATTTGCAATTAAAATGTAGAAAGGATGAATTTTAAAAAATCAACTAGAGAGCATTTTATAAATGGAATAAATGAATGATTTAATAATTTAAAAACAAAACAATTCAGTGCAAACCTTTTTGTGTTTTCATTGATGAAAATGTTAACACTTTTGTGACATCTTCTTTTTATGGAGTTTGCCTAGTGGAATTGGAAGGTTTTAATTCCATATTTTCTAAAGATGTTTTGTACATGTGTCAGGCACAAATAACCAGGAGCATTCCATGAGTTCAAAGCACAGAAGAATTTACTATTGCTACATATATACAAGAATCTAGTCAACTAATAGTCAAAGCTAAATTGGCACTAGATAAGGGTCAATGGAATTCAGGGGGGGGGGGCTGACTTGGATCTTTTGTGGCAACACAATGATTCCAAACTGATGACACATTTTATCCCACCTTCTAGCTCAGCCTGTTCTCCTAAAATATAATGCATATATGTTCACTTACAGAGAAAAAAGTCTGTGCTTATTATATAACATCAGAAGGTGTGCCTCCAACATCAACAGAAGTCTGCAGCTTTTCTAACTGTATCTAAAGTTTAAAGTCATCAATAAATAAGTGGTGTCTGAATTTAGTAACTTATTAAGTGCTGTATAGCCACTTTTCTTTATCTAGGTCATCACACAACTGCAAGTTTGTATTTTTTTATAATTCTCAATTTTATAATTAAAGAAGAGAGAGCCAAGTGATTTTTTGCCCAAACAGAAATAGTCAAAGTGAAAGTGAAAGTCAAAAATACATGTTGCCCATGAGTTATCAAGAGTCATGTCTGACTCAGATGCTTTACTTATATGATAAAAAGTGAAATCCGTGAAATTCATGGAAATCCTATCCATCTTATTGATTCAGTTGCCTACATGTCTTCTAATTAGATAAAATTAGATAAAAACCTATTTTGGATAAATTAGATAAATTTAGATAAAACAGCTGTAATTCTGTAGTTGTTATTGTATAGGTTTTTAGGAAATTGTATGGATTTTTAAAATTAACTCTATGTGACTACCTAATATAGATTTTTTTTTCTAAATCAATATTACAGGTAGTCTTTGACTTATCATAATTGAGCCCAAAATTTCTGTTGCTAAGTGAGACAGTTGTTAAGTGAGTTTTGCCCTATTTTACAGCCTTTCTTGCCACAGTGGTTAAGTGAATTAGTTCATTTGTTCAGTTAGTAACATTAACTTTGCTTGTCAAAAGGTCACAAAAGGTGATCACAAGACTGTAGGATACTGCAACCATCATAAATATGAACTGGTTGCAAAGCATCCACATTTTGATCAAGTGACCATGGAGAGGCTGCAACAGTTGTGTGACAAATAAGTCGTAAGTCACTTTTTTCAGTGTTGTAACTTCAAATGGACACTGAACAAGTGATTGTAACTCGAGGACTACCTTTACTATCTATATAACAGGATCAATGCAAATACTCAGAGGGCCTTTTTGTGTCATCTAAACAAGCACAGATGAATCTTCTGCTGGACTTTGATTCAGAAGCGTTTTGAAGGAAGGGATGTCTACTACATGAGCCATCCCTTGTTGTGGTCACACTGAGCTTTCAACAGGATGTATCATATCTACTCTACAGTGAGGAGGAGATGGCTTCATTCTGTGAATCATCCTTCCAGATTGTGCACACAACTCTGCTAACTCTATACTCAGGACATTCTTCTAGAGGTTACACAAGCCTCTGCCATCTGCTCAGTGCTGTTCTCACATCTTTACATTGAAAATGTACAACCATCCTCAATCAGGCTTAATTGTTTTGTAATTACCCTGGAGATAGCTGTTTGCTGCATAAGATACATGAATGGTGCTTTGCAACAAATGTCCCCCATGTCAAGTTGTCTCTTTCAAGCTATCTCTTAATTCTTCACCCTTATATTTAAGGCTTCCAATAAATATATACAGAAGGATAAAATATCTAAAAGGAAACCAATGATTCTATATAAATATTCAAAATAGCAAAAATGATGCATGTGTTAAATCAGTTATAAACAGAGTTACCCACCTAGCAGTTTGAAAGCATACACATGCAAATAGATAAATAGGTATCACTTTGGTGGGATGGTAACAGTATTCCGTGTGCCGTGTATAATCATACTGGCCACATTACCACAGAAATGTATTCAAACAATGCTGCCTTCTTGGCCAAGAAACAGAGATGAGCATCCCCCCTAGAGTCAAACACAACTGGCTAGGGGAAACTTTTACCTTAACATAGTTATGTTAATACAGAAAATATGATTTGTAGTTCAGATATAATTTCTAAAAAGTTATTTAAAGCCTAGAACTATGCTATTTTCCTCTTTGAATCTCATTTCAAAATAAATCAAACCTAGATAAACGTTATATTCATGGAACTTTTCACTATTCAGAAATGTAAATTTAATGGAAAAAATAGCATTTTATTACCCAAGGAGGCCCAATGAAGACTATGGAAGTTAGAAGCCATATTTTTTTCCTAAGGCCTTTGGTCTCTGTGGCCATGATAATAATACTGTATTCTTGTAAGGAGTAGCTCCAAAAATTAATCCAGTTTCTTTTTGTTTTGGGTTGTTTTTGCCATTCACAGAAATATAATGCACTCATTTTATTTTCTAATTCAGTAAAAAGTGCATAAGCATATTAACTATTGTAGTGTACTTGCCACCAAACTTCAGTGGCACCATCTGAAAATTCTAGAAAGGTCCACAAAATGCAAGCTCTAAAATCTGCATATTATATCAGTGGGTTTATCAAAATTCAAGAAGACCTACAATTTATGCTCCTTCAACATTTATCCTACTACTACAGTGGTGGAGATAATGGTGATGATGCTGACAATTTTCCTTATTTTTTCACACAGAAGCCA
Source organism: Pituophis catenifer annectens (assembly GCF_029215685.1). NCBI lineage: Eukaryota > Metazoa > Chordata > Lepidosauria > Squamata > Colubridae > Pituophis > Pituophis catenifer. Next base: position 173,109,731 of record NW_027256883.1, on the reverse strand, counting down.
TTAGGTGGCCAGATCTATTTGCATTGAATAGATTCACATCAAACTCACATCATCATGGCAGCGTCACATGACATTCCATGACTTTTTTCCCCTTCACTAAACTGGGCATGGGTGTGGCCAACACGTGACGTATATGGCCCACAGGCTGCAAGTTTGATAGCCCTGGAATAGAATGTGTGGAAAGAGTTTATATCTTACTATATAACTGATACCCTTGGGTCATCCTGTCAGAGAGATTTCCTTACCAGATTCCTCAATGAGAGAACTAAGAAATGTCCTTACAGTTAGAACAATTAATCAGTGAAATGACTTGCCTTCAGAAGTTGTGGGTACTCCAACACTGGACATTTTAAAGAAGAGATTAGACAACCATTTGTATGAAATGGTATAAGATTTCCTGCTTGAGTGGGGGGATAGACTAGAAGACCTCTAAGGTCCCTTCCAATTCTGTTATTCTGAGCAAAAAAGCCAGGAGTCATCAATGAATTACCATAGTTGCAGTCAGCCATCTTTTCCTCATTCCAAAATAAATCTCCTCTCTTCTAATAAAAGAACTTCTAAGGTACTGCCTTCACTGGAAAAGTTGAGATACATGCATCTGCCTTGAAAACAGCCCATATTGAACTCTATAGCACAGTGAAACATCACCACAGGAAATGTTTCATGATATTTAGCATTATGTCATAAACTGTTTTATGATAATTTTCATGTTGCAATTATTTTTTTACAACATTTGCAAAATTTCAGTTCCACAGGAGTTTTTGCAGGTCCTAAATTTTGGATGCATTCTGAAAGGTTGCCTGTTCAAGATACCTTGGTTCAAAAGTGGTTGCCCTATGATGCACCATTTCATCCACTTAAAGTTTACGGGAATGAGACTTTCAATAGCATATAGATTGACTTGTGAGTCATAATTCCAATAGTTCAATGGAGAAGGCATTAAATCTTAAGTATTCTGTCTTGAAAGCTACCTTACCAAACCCACGCATACCAAGAAATCTTGATCAAAGACAAACTACTCCAATAAATATAATTGCTGAGCTCATTGTATCTGCATGTGTCTGGTATAGTTTGTTATTGTCCTGCTCTGGCTCCAAAGTATTGTACAGTTAAATCACATTTAAGGGCTGCCAAAAACGGGCTGCCACAAATGGGCTGCTGAAGTCCAAAAGTCCACTAGGTAGCAGCAAAGGAAACTATTTTTTTGCAGTCCACACCTGATACTTCTGGTTTTTATATATTTTATTTATATTGGATTAATGCTTTCAAGAATACAAGCTTTTAAATAATCAAGGTGATTAATCAGGGTAGAATCTGGCTCTGTGAAAAGGTACATGCTTCTGGGATAAGCTTGTACTGACATGCAATGTATATGCCTGCTTCCAATTGAGCCACCGGTGTCAGTAACTTTACATTTCTCTCTTTTCAACTACTGTCAGCCTCTACTAAGCATTGCTTGCAAGGTTCATAAAGACTGTCATTCACAGTAGTGTAGCTACATAAACACCGATTTGTATACTCAAAGTGGTAGTGACTTCAGAGTGGAAATACCCCAAACAGTAAATCTATTATACTTCCTTTCCTATTGAAAGATATTGCCATTGCTTTTAGACTGTGCTTACTCTAAATAAACTACAGCTGGAAGGGAGTTTCTCTTTTGGATGATGGCATTGAAAAGACATTTTCTCCCCTTAATCCTACTCTGCCAGACTGTTCAATTAGATCTAATGTACAAGTACTAGCACATTCAAGCGTTCGATTCCTCAGCCACTTTTCTCTTTTTAAAGAAAGTATGTACAACATTTATATTAAATGTTTTTATAATCTACAATTTTTCAAGCTAACTCAACAGGCTGCATTATATCACTCTAGTTCATCATCAGATGAAAGAATAGATTTTCTTCTAGATTTTCAAAAATTATATAGGAAAAGGGATTTTATTCAGTGATTCTGTACTACCTTGGTACAGAAACAATGGGCAGTGTATTTGTATATTATACTTAAGTTATATTCATCTTTGAGGGTGCTTTTGATTTCATGATTGGTAGTATGACGTATGTTATATTGCCATAAAGGTGAAAGCAATAGGCTAGAAAGCAGGAGACCATGAGTTCTAGTCCTGCCTTAGCCTTGAAAACTGGCTGGGTGACCTTGGGCCAGTCACTCGCTCTCTCAGTCCAATCCACCTCATAGGATTGTTGTTGTGGTGAGAAAAGGAAGAGGAAGGTGTCTTGTATATGTTCACTGCCTTGAGTTATATGTAAAAACAATAAAGGCGGGATTACTTAATTAATTAATGAAAGCAATTATTGTCCAGATTGTAATTAATATAACTTGTATTGCATTGCATTTAATATGTGACAGTCTTTTTAATATGAATTTAATAAAGATGTATCAACAGAGATTGGTTCTGATTGGTTTCTTTTTTTTAAGGTTAGATGTACTTCTGATCCTTGCTGTAAATATGAGTAGAGATTCTTTCTGTGGTTCACAGGAAGGAAGCTAAATGTTCAGGAATCCTTTTGTAGCTGTGCTTACACCAAACGTTATCATAAAACAATCTATAACAGGAGCCTGTTATTGAGTCAGAGTTTAAGAATGCACAGATATAAATTGGAGGCTACTTAGCTCAGTAACTGTGAAAAGGATTTTAGAATTGTAGCTGATCACAACGTGAAGATCAGTGGCATGGCATGTTTACTGAAAAGGCAAGTGTAGTTCTAGATTGCTCTAAATTCTAGAGAGGAAGAATTATAAGAGGATGAGGGAACTGGACATGAATTCTTGTGAAAGAACTGAATACATTTAGACTTGAGAAAATAGGGACTGTATAGCATTTTCCAAATGCGTAAATAGGCATCATATAGAAGAAAGTTAATATGTGTTCTCTACAGCCCCAGACTACTGATAATAGAACTATGGCCTAAGTTATAGGAAAGTATATTCTATAGTCCTCCCTTAATGATTGCCTTGTTTAGTGACCATTCAAAGTAACGACAGCGCTAAAACATTACCTTTACAATAGTCTTCACATATACAAAGATGCTCACATATGCAGTATCGCATAATCATGAATTTGTCATTTGTATACTTCATAGTTGGCTTCCAACAAGCAGAGGCAATAGAGAAGCTGAAGTAAAATCACAAATGGAGATCATGTAATGCCTCACTTGAAAACCATGGTGGAACTGATGTCATAAGTCTGATGTGGTCATATGATGTTTTGCGGATGTGATCATATGACGTCCGCATTAAATTACCAGTCCCAATTGTGAAAATTATGTGAGAACTCCCTGTGTTGCATATAAATGCTAGCTGTAAAAACATTTCAACACTGGAAGAAGTTACCAAGAAAGGAGATGGACTCCCCTTCACTGGATGTGTTGACACAAAAGCAGAATAAATGATCATTTGTTGAAGAGGATTTAATTTGGGGCCTTATAGGGAAGGTTGACTTTGATGATCTGAGTGGTCTCTTCAATTTGATATATGAGGAAAATGGAAAAATTGGGAAAATGACCCAATATAATTTTGTAACTGAATGTTCTTGTTTCCAAACAGCTGAAACAATTAAAACAAAACAACAAACTATATGGTTTTGTGCTTTTTTAAGGAAGGTAAAAAGAATTTATGAAGTTAACTTGCTAATTAAATGTTTTCTTTTTTAATAGTAGCTTATGACTGTGTATCTTTGGCAGCTGCAATGCTCAGGGCTTTCAGGAATTATGCACAAACCAGTATTAACAGGTAAAGGCCTCTACTTCTGATGCCTCATCTCAGCTTCCTATCTACTATAGATTAGAACAAAGTAGGTTTGTTATATTGCAATAATCATGTTGGGAATGGATGGCAGGTAACTCTTTATACTTCTATTTTTTTAGTGTCTACATAGAATTGGTCAAAGGACTAACTAACATGATTCAACCATGCTAAGGACTAATACAATTTGATCACACTATGAATGACGACATCCAATGATGACTGGGAGTCATCCCAATCATAGCAAAAATGCAGGAAGGAAGACTTAGATGGTACAGATACATTGTATATGTGGTAAAGAAGATTTAGTGGCAAGAACAGCTATGTGTCTGGACTCTAATGGCCAATGACCTCATGGCAAACCCAGGAAAAGGTGGATGGATCGCATCAAAGTGGACATTAAATATGTGAGTGTCACCCCTGAAGATTCCCTGGATCGACCCAAATGGAGACAGCTTTGCCAATAAATGGACCCTGCCATAGCACAGGAATAACACTATGGAGAAGATAGAATTGGCCAAAGCCAATTACATTGCATTCAGTGAAAGGTCAGTTAAATTATTGCAAACAGCTTTCTTTCTTGATAGCAGAAGCCTGAATCAATCATCATCAAAAGCTTATTCACAACAAAGATATGGTAAGATGGATAATGTGAATCTTCTTAAGGGAAAAATACAAAATAAGTAACATTTTTAAGACTTTAATTTGTGTGTGTTATATAAGAAATTAGCATTCACCAGTGGCTGGCCAAATAATAGAATGCAATAGAAATATTTTTTTTTACTGCTGTCATAGTATAAGCTATATACACCATGTGAAATATATGTTTCCATGCTTTGGACAAAAGCATTTACCCCCAGATGGTGACTCTGTAAGCATTCCATATAGATCTTATAATCCATGAGTGAGCATCTGTTATGCCACAGTGACATTAGCAAACATTTAATTGTATCTTACACAATTCAGTATTATAAACAGTACCTTTTCTGATATAAAAAGTAAGAAACACATGAGGATCCATTTTTGATTTGTTAGTTGTGACTGACCTTTTTCCTGGAATGAGTAATATTCATTGTGTCCCACAATGATGTCCCACGAACTTTAAAGTTACATGTCCCATCAAGATGATAATTGCAATATAGACAAATTTCTCTTTTGTTCTATCAATGTTAAATCTTATTTGGCTACTATATAACTTTTTGGAGATTATCCAATGGTATAAGATTGCAAGAAAGGGGTATGAGGCACAACATACTTAATTAAAGTACGAAATTGATCATACCTCAAATAGTCTATGCGCAGAATAAGACAACCATGAGAGAAGGAAGAGTTAGTAGACACTAAATCTCCTAGTTGCTGATCATTGTTTTAAAATGTCTGTGGGCTATCAATTGCAAAAGAGCAAGACGAGGGTGAAATGGTACCAGTTCAGACGAGTTTGGGCGAACCAGTAGTAATAAAAGCAGGGGTGAAATGCTCCCAGTTCAGACCGGATCGCCCAATCCGGTAGCGATGGCGGCAGGTGGTTCGGAGAACCGGTAGCAAAAAATCCCTGCACACACACACCATGCCCAGGTGAGCCACGTGATCATCAGAGGCACTTTTTTTAACTTTTAAAAGCATTTTTTCTTCGGCTGAAAAAATGCTTTTAAAAGTAAAAAAAAAAAACCCTCTAATTATCGTGCGGCTCAGCTAGGATTGTCAGAGCCTTTTAAAAGCATTTTTTCTATGAACTCTTCGGCCGAAGAAGTTGTAAAAAACATGCTTTTAAAAGGCTCTGACGATCCCAGCTGAGTTGCCTGATCATCAGAGCCTTTTAAAAGCATTTTTTAAAATGCTCTGATGATCAGGCAACTCAGCTGGGATCATCAGAGCCTTCTAAAAGTATTTTTTTTTACAACCTCTTAGAAAAAATGCTTTTAAAAGTTTTTAAAAAGTTGGCCACGCCCACCCAGTCACATTACCCCCCACCAAGCCACGCCCACAGAACTGGTAGTAACAAATTTTACATTTCACCACTGAATAAAAGCTACTGGTTCAGGCAAACCGCTTTTTCTGATGATCAGCTGTGCCGCATGATTTATATTCTGAAATCCTGCTTTCTAGCAAATCTAAATCATGTGGCACAGCTGTTCCCCCCACTCCTCGCTGTTCTACTTACCTTAGAAAAAGCTTCTTAAACCTCCTTTTTCAGTGCTGTGCGGTAGCGCCTGTGGTGTGCATGTTCGCACACGCAGCATGCATTTGGCACGCACCGCGCATGTGTACGCGCAGCAAACCAGTAGCAGACTTCAGAGCATTTCACCACTGAGCAAGACAGTATCAAAGAAAATCACTCTGAAGTACTGTTTTGAGGGATGGTTTACTCTTATTCTTTTTTGGCCCATTGGAAAAATGAATAATTACATAGATACACATATTTCCTAGTATTCTTCAGATAAAAGGAAGATGCTTTGTAGTACAACCTCAACCATACCTGACTGTTAATGATATGGGCAGTCTTACAAGTTTAAAATAATTAGATAGCTGAGCTTGCTGACCAAATAGTTTTAAGAAAGTCTTGATGCCTAATTTTAGTAATCTCCCTTGTTTCTGTATTTGAGAATTTGCTGTCAGGATTAATTGATGATACATATTGTTTTGAGCTGGAATCCAGACACTCACTTCTCTGACATATGCATTTCCTGTTTTGCATAATCTCTAAAGATAGCATATCTGGGTTGTAAAAATCTACATGATCAATTAAAGGCAAACAAGAGCTTCAATTTTCTGTTATCTTTTTCCTGTATCTAGCGTTTATTTGCATTTTTTGCATTCCAAATAGGGTAACCTCAAGAGGTTTTTAGGATGCCTGCTCATCCTAATGACCTGTGTCCTGAATTTTATGAATTATTTAAAATGAAGGACTACAAGGATAGATATTGTGGAGTCTAAAGATCTGAACAACCATTAGATGGAGTAAGGAGATGAAGAAAATTCTAATCCTTTGCCACTCTCTAGGCCAGGGGTCCGCAACCTTAAATACTCAAAGAACCACAAGGTCCTAATTCTGAAGCCAACCGGAAGTTTGGTTCCCCCACCATAGAGTCTCCTAGCATGACATCCTTTTTGCTCTACCTGTCCTAACTGAAAGTCCTATCAATTGTGGAGCTGACCGGAAAACCCGCCCCTTATCATAGAGTTTCTTCCTGGTGCGCCATGCTTTTCTTCCCCATAACTGGACGCTCCTCTCAAAATTGTGGTGGCAACAGGGAGCCGCAGCAAAGGAATGAAAGAGCCACATGTGGCTCCAGAGCCATGGGTTGCTGACCCCTGGTCTAGGCAATCAGATGGATCTTTTGCAGTCTAAGAGTAACAGCCCTATCAAAGCTAGACATGTTGTGTTGCAGTGGAAGGAACTGTAGTTCACAGGCTTCCACCTAAAATTTAATGAATATGGCTCTTTTTTGCTCTCTTCATAACACCACCATGTTTGTTTACAGTTCTTTAGAAAATGACTAAAAATCCTGGGTTTCTTTTCCTCCTCCATACTCCTTCTATAGATGGAACTCACCCTCAATGATCTCGATGCTATGAATAACACATCTTGACTGTGGCTGAGAAACAGTTGGCTGAGGTGCTTTTTGTAAAAACCAAATTTACAGATTAGATTTTACCAAATATATTTTTAAACTGCACATGGTGAAGAACCAAAAGAAATGTGAATTTTGCTTCAAGAGTGTTGGGAACAATATGAAGGCTGAATATCTATTAAGGCAGTGATGCTCATTATTCAAGCACACATCCTCCTTTGCATTTTGCTTCCCTAGAGGAAGCATTCAAAATCAGATACGTGATATATGTTTTGAACTACAATTTCCACTGTCCTTTGTCATTGCATATGTTGGTTGATGCTCAGAATATCTCAGAAAAACAGAATTGGAAGGGACCTTGGAGGTCATCTAGTCCAACCCCTGCATGAGCACAGACCCTATGCCATTTCAGACAAATGGCTGTCTAGTCTCTTCTTGAAAGCCTCCAGTGATGGGGCACCCACACCTTCCAAAGGCAAGTTGTTCCACTGGTTAATTGTTCTCGCTATCAGGAAATTTTTCCTAGGTTGAATCTCTCCTTGATTAGTTTCCATCCATTGCTTCTTGTCTTGTCTTCAGGTGCTTTGGAAAATTGGTTGACCCCAGTGGTGGGTTTCAAATTTTTTTACTACAGGTTCTGTGGGTGTGGTTTGGTGGGCGTGGCATGGCATGGCGTGGCATGGCATGGCATGGCATGGCTTGGTGGGCATGGCATGGCTTGGTGGGCATGGCAGGAGAAGGATACTGTAAAATCTCCATTCTGTCCCCAGTCCAGGGGAAGGTTACTGCAAAATCCCCATTTCCTCCCGATCAGCTGGGACTTGGGAGGCAGAGAATAGATGGGGACGGGACCAGTCAGAATTTTTACTACTGGTTCTCCGAACTACTCAAAATGTCCACTACTGGTTTTTCAGAACTGATCAGAACCTGCTGAAACCCACCTCTGGTTGACCCTTCTTCTCTGTAGCAGCCCCTCAACTATTGGAATATTGCTATCATGTTACCCCTAGTCCTTCTTTTCACTAGACTAGACATACCCAATTCCTGAATTGTTTTGCTGAATTGTTTTGAATTGAATTGCAGGAAAAAAGGTGAAGTTCCATAAATCCAGAGGTGACAAAGCTGCCTCTCCCTGCTTTGCAGCCATATCCAAGGACAATCTCCATTGAATTTATAATGTCTCCATTTAGAAGCGTGCAACAGCAGGTAAGGTAAAAGATCTGGAGCACCATTGCCACTAACTAAAGTATACAATAGTTGCTGGATTGAGTGTTTTGCCTCATATAAATAATCTCCTTTCTTGTAATATTTCTTCTTATTCCTGTGATACAGCAATCATAGGAATGGCAAACAAATTAAGAAAGGGAAAGTTAATATATATTTTCTTGGCATAGAAAAGGCTCTAAATGTTCCAGATATACCAGGGGGTAGCCAGAGCGATGCATTTCCAAAATTTTTCATATCCAAAACTAACAATACAATGCACCTAAGTTGTTTTAGCTGGGATTCTAGCACCCCCTGCAGTCCTCTTCCATTCAGTAGTTTAGCTCTGTAGTTTTCTTGTGTATTAATGCTGTAATAAACACAGTATTGAAGCGAAGCAAATTTTAAAGACAAGCAAATATACAATCGGGCTAAAACTGCCAAATTTTTCCATAGAGGGGGGTTCTGAAATGTTAAACAAGTTCAGATTGCCTTTTAAAATTTATTTTTATTGCTTTTAAAATAGTAACAAAAAAAGGAACAAAACACAAAGATACATATATTATCAAAAGAAAACTGTTCAGATTGTCTTTGAAATCTTTGTTCTAATTAGTAGACTCTCTTCCTCTAACTTGCATTTTGCTTGAGTTCTAGCCCTCTTTCTTTGTTGCAAGTACATTTTAGGAGGGGAAACACCATCAGAGTGCTAAAATAAAAGAAAATTTTGTTATTCTCTTTGAGAATTCTCCCTTCCTATTAAAGACACCTTCCTTTAACTTGGGGACAGCACATTTATTTTATTTATTTATTGGTTCAATTTATATGCCGCCCTTCTCCGGAGACTCAGGGCGGCGTACAATGCGTTAAGCAATAGCCTTCATACTTTTGTATATTTATACAAAGTCAGTTTATTGCCCCCACAATCCGGGTCCTCATTTTGCCTACCTCGAAAGGATGGAAGGCTGAGTCAACCTTGAGCCTGGTGAGATTTGAACTTGCAGTAATTGCAGGCAGCTGGTGCTACTTAACAGCACTTTAGTCTGCTGCGCCACCAAGGCTCTTCACATTTGGTATTTGTGCCAATAGAGCTTTAGCACAGGACTGCCATACTGTACTTGAATAAGGTTATCTGAACTGATGGAGGAGGGGGGTCCTTGCTTGCCTGCAGGCAAGTTCAAATCACAATACCTTTTATTTTATAATTTGCAGTTTGGAGCATGTTAAACTTTGGGGATTGTCTGCTTTTTTCCCCCATTACCTAATTTTCTCCCATTACCTAACCCAAGATTTTAAATAGGACACAAATCTTCAAAGGTTTCATCAAACCTTCATCAAGAACTTCCTGAAGTTGCTTTATGAAATAGCCCTGCCCATTCTCTGTTTCTAAAAGTGATATTGTTACATTGGTTTCCTTCTATTATTCCAAGCACCTAATCTGGTGGATCTGGCAAATGAAAAATGACTGTGCATGCACAGTGCATGCCCAGGAATCTCTTTCAGGCCTCTCAGACAACTAGTGGAATGACTGAGAGCCTTTTTATACTACGGGGTTACTACCATAGTACTAAAACCTGTCTCCTTTATCTGTCAGCTCTATGGGATAACAGACAAAAAGCATCAACCATGAATACCAACACTACCTTTATTGTAAGGTGATAGTATCAGAATCTGAAGTACATCTGTCCCAGTGGTGAAATACAAATGTTGTTACTACCTGATGTGTGGCCGTGGCTTGGTGGGCATGGCAAGGGAAGGATGCTGCAAAATCTCCATTCCCACCCCTCTCCAGGGAAATCCCCATTCCCTCCCCATTCCTGGGGGAAGGATATTGTAAAACCTTCAATCCCACCACTCTGGGACCAGCCAGAGGTGGTATTTGCCAGTTCTCTGAACTACTTAAAATTTCCGCTACTGATTCTCCAGAACCTGTCAGAACCTGCTGGATTTCACCCGTCATCTGTCCCCTATCACTTTTATAGTCCAAGAAACTATGAAGAATACCTTCTAAGACATTTGCCTTCACTTCTTCTATGGATTCAGCTGACCCTTCTTTTACTGTTGCTTAGTCTGCAGATCCTCCTCTGCTCTTTCACCTCCACCACCACCATCTAGTGTCTCTCAAGGACATTCTCAGAGACCATTGTATCATTTCAGGGTGGATGTGCACCACCTGCATGGTATGTAGATGTACCCAAGGTCAAATGCAACTGTTTCTCAGGCCTACCTCTAGTCAATTTTACAGGGGAAATGACCACCAAAACCAACCTGAATGTTTTTTGTTAATTGCATGATTCTATTAAAAAACACATTTTCCAAGCATGGTTTCCCTGCTTATAAAAATGCTAATGTTTTTGAGTTCTTTGCCTCATTTCTACTTCCAGCCTCAAGCAAGACAAATGTTTTGGGAGAACTGGAGACTAAACTGATGGGTGGGAAAGTGCCTGTCTTTGCATTCATAAGAATGCTTCTCCTATGCATTCTTTTTAAAAAAGTTTTTTATTAGTAGTTCAAAATTAAAAACATTGGAAATAGATATGACATCACTGGTCCCAAGCATCTTCCAACACTTTAAACTAATACATAATATACTAATGATAATATGATAATATATTCCTTAGACCTTATACATTATTTAAACATAGTATAATAATAATAATTTATACTTTATTCCTATACAATTATACATATCTATATCTACATGTACCTATCTATACAATTCACATACATATTTATCTATAGTAACCTATATTTATTTATTTATTTATTATTCGTATTTCTGTGCTGGCCACTCTCCGAGGATTCTGGGCGGCTTACACCAAAGACAATATACTAAATAGCATATTGCCTCCAACAATCTGGGTCCTCATTTTACCCACCTTGGGAGGATGGAAGGCTGAGTCAACCTTGAGCCAGTGAGATTGATCCACTGATCTGCTGAACTAGCAGTCAGCTGAAATAGCTGCAATACTGCACTCTTAACCATTGCACCACCTCAGCTCAATGATATGATTCTAATCTAACACTACACACTATATGATTCTAATCTAACACTACACATTTGTCTTGGCTATCCTCCTTTTATCTAACCATTCGTAGAATTTTGCCCAGATTTTATAGCACAACGTTTTGCTTTTATCCCTGAGTTCCAAGTGAGAACTATCCATTTCTATCCATTTCTGCACAGTTGAAAATTTTTAGTAGTATTTCCTCTTTCCCCTATGCATTCGTGTATATGACAGTGATTCTAAAAATAGGTGTGGGAAGCAGAAAAGTTAACTACTGTAAATGTCCTTTTTTTCTACAAGATTGCAAAAGATCAAGGAATCCCAGTATAACTGGGTTCATGATGAATTTCCACCACTGACTAGTTTTAAAGTGGAAATATGGAGAAAAGGCACTTACTGCAACCTAGTTGAAAGGACATATGAAAGGAAGCAAGAGAAAAGATTTGAAGTTTAGTGGAAAACTGTCTTAGTAGAAGTTCTATAATTTCCACCCATGTAAAAAGGGATATCAATTTGCTAAAAAGAATCAAGATTGAGAAATCGAAGGGAATTTTCCTGGAATAAAAGCAAGATAACAGCATGCCTTATATGACAGAGATTGGAAGAAAGATGAAGCTATATATAAATGGAACAGATGCGACAGAATTTTGGGCACATCTATTTCTATTAGACTGTTTCTATCTGCTGCCATAGTATTCTGTGGATGTGTTCTGGTTTAATAATATGAAGCAGTCTTGTGATTGCTAATAAATCTTCCAACTCTGTTACTGTTAAATATCGTTCAGTGAATTTTTGTTAACAGAGTTGTACAGCATTTGAACATTATGGAAAGGAAGTGGTTTGGGCTTTGTGCAAACCTACAGTAAGTATAGCACCTCTCTACTGTCCATTAAAGCAGTCGGATTTTCTCAGGCTTCCACAAAGGGTTAATTCATTAAAGTTAATGTTGCTATTAATGTACCATAAATTTTGTTCAGTTTACAAAGAAGTCAGAAAAAGCAGGACTGCTTTAAAGAATAGCACAATAGGCCCTGTGCTAGTACATTGCAAGCATTTTTTCCTAATAGTGTTCATAGCATGCACAATTCTATTCCTTGACCAATTGATTGATGGGCTACTTTTGAGACAATTAAAGAAATCAATTAATTATTAATTTATTAGTTTTTTTTAAAAAAAAAGTTCATTACTGAGGTTCACAAGCTTATCAAACTAGAAGATGAGAATATTTCTCAACTTTTTTCTAAGCCACCCAGACAGTGGTGGGTTTCAAATTTTTTTACTACTGGTTTTGTGGGTGTGGCTTGGTGGGTGTGGCATGGCATGGTGGGCATGGCTTGGTGAATGTGGCAGGGGAAGGTAACTGCAAAATCCCTATTTCCTCCCGATCAGCTGGGACTTGGGAGGCAGAGAATCGATGGGGGTGGAGCCAGTCAGAATTTTTACTACCGGTTCTCTGAACTACTCAAAATTTCCTCTACCGGTTCTCCAGAACTGGTCAGAACCTGCTGAAACCCACCTCTGCACCCAGAGTCACCTGATTGTGAGCAGCTAATAAATAAATAAACTTGACTTGCTCCTGCTGCTTTGGAACCACAACTTCCAAAATCCATATACCACTAAATGGCAACAATTAAGGTGTATAGGAAATTTTATTTGCTACTATTTAGTGGTGATATGGATCTAACAATTATAGGGTTTTTGCAGCCTAGATATGATAATTGAATTCTGGATCTTAAGTTTCCAATTTCTTATTTTCCAAGTGGGAGAAAGTTGTATTAAGAATTGTACATCAGCCTTTCAGCCAAATTCCAAGCCTTATGCTGTCCATTATTTAACCAAATTCATTTTATGGAACAGACAACACATAGGTTCAGCAAATGAGAGAATTAAGCTTTACAGCTCACCAATGTGAGGTCTGTTAGGCAAAGCAGAAATCACTTGTCCTTTTTGTCAGAATGACACATACTGTTTGGTTTCCCTCAGTCCACTATTTATTGGTTCGATTTATATGCCACCCTTTTCCGGAGCTTACAATGCTTACAACACTATATAAGAAGGACTGTACAAATCTCATCTATGACAGAACACCTTTGTGATTATGATTAATCATGAAATACATTGCTAAATCAGATCATAAAGCAGGAAAAGATATACGAGAACTTTCAGTTCATGTCATGTATGTAGTTGGCTACTCACACTCAGTTTTGTGCTATCAAAATTGTACAACTAACTAATAATTTGTGAGAAAAGAAAATATTTTTAAAATGTTAGACTCCTATTGTAAGAAACAATAGCAACACTAGTAGCCACAAGAGGGCATGTTACACCATCTAATCCTTATTCTAAAATTATTTGATGGCACTCAATCAGTGATGAATGAAGGCGGATATACATGTTGCAGGATAATGTTGCAGGATTCAATCTGGGTTGATCACTGGGACCAGAGGCTTAGTTTACTGCATAATCAATCAATTGATTTTAAAAAATGTTGAAAGGAGACACTAAAAATGAAAATGAATATTTTTAGTTCTATTTGAGAGGACCATGATAAATATTCAATTGAAATTGACTTGTCAAAAATCTGGATTTTTTTCCCCCCCATCAGATGTGTTTTGCCTGCATTTTGCTAATAGATGTTGACTTGTCCCAAATTGCTCTCTTCTGAAACTGGTTAATCCAAAAATTTCAATATCTCAAGTCAACACAGCTATTTGGCCAGTCAGCTGGAACTGATGGGTTATTGTCCTGCAGAGTTATTTATAAAAATAATAAATGTGGGATATAAATACCGCATTTTTCGGAGTATAAGATGCACTTCGCCTCCACCCCTTAAAAGAGGCTGAAAATTTGGATGCATCTTATACTCCAGATGTAGCTTTTTTAAAGCTTTCTTTCAGCCCTAACGAGGCGCTAGCGAGTGAAGCGATCTTCTGCGCTTTGCCTGCTTTTCTCATTGCTTCTCTCTCCGACAATCAGCTGTGCTTTAGAAGCTGTTTTTTATTCCCAACTAAGGGATAAAAAGCATGCACGTGCGCTCAAAATCAGCAAACTAATGTGCTGAAGCTGACCAGACTAAGTACGCTAGCCAGATGAATACCTGGTAGGCAAAAAAAAATTTTCTTATTTTCCTCCCCAAAAACTAAACTGCGCCTTATACTCTGGTGCGTCTTATACTCCGAAAAATACAGTAAATAAATAGACATAACATGTCATGTTGCACAAGGCCAAGATAAAGCAAAAAAAAAAAGTAGCCAATCACTATGATTCTTCAAGATATTAAATCCTTCCAGATAGACAACTCTGAGTGCTACTTATTCAAAAGATCATACAGATATTTCATCCTTCATCTGCAATGTATTTTCTAGTAAGGGAATGGAATAACATTCCATTCTGGAAAGACAGAGGAGAATTATAAATGTGACATGAGATGCCCCAACACTCAAGCTGTAAAGTTCTGTGAATAAAAAAGAGTGATTTTACAAAAATGAAACAAAAAATTCAAACAAATAAAGGACCTGCACCTCACTAACCTTTTTTTTAAAGAGAGAGCACTTCAGGCAGCAATCAACACAATCATTTTGTGTTATTTGCATTATAAGAGGGCCAGTTGCTTTGATTCAGTAATTACACTGTGTATTATATTTTGTTCTAGGTCACTTTATACTCTACCATAGTTTCTATTATGCTACAATATTTTGCAGGATCACATAGGCCAGTTTTACCTCATTCAATTAGGGATTGTCAACCATTTTTATTCTGGTTTTGTTTTATAGAAGCATGCATACTCAACGCCCACATGCATTTTAATGTACGCAAACCAGCATAAGACATTTAATGAGCAACAGTTGATTTTTCTACATCCGGGTTTCATATTTTGACATTTCGCAATATCTCAATTTAAAATGGTATCTGTCCCTTCAGTGGCTAGAGCATGTCAAATGTATGATTCAAAATCCTAGCAATATTATAATGTCTCTGAGTTAAAATACAGGCAGATATCTCTGTCTTTCCCTTCCACATCATTCCATAAGTGACATAGTTGAATTCTAATATTACAAATAGTTGGCTCATGCATCCATAGGTAGCTAGTCCTGAATCCTCCTCAAAAAAAGTCTAAGAAATGGCCAATTCCTCCCACTCCTCTTTTCTCTCCTCTTTTTTCTTTTTTCTTCTTTTTTTTCTCCAAACTTTATCATGCAGTACATGAAAGTCAAGAGTAGGGCACCATTTGCTTTTCTAATAGCTGTGCATTAACAATATTATTTGATTTTCAGTTACTTGCATCAAGAACTGCTGCTTGTAACTATAAGATACTTGTCAATATCAGGTGGTTTAAATTGAAAAATGTCAATTTATAATATACTATGTGGAATATAGTCAGTGATAAACGACCCTTTTTTTTGAAAATTAAAGTTAAATTAAACATCTATCTCTGATAGTAATGGCCTGTTTTTGCCAGTCAAGACTGTTGATGGATAGAATATCTGATTCATAAATCTAGTGCACGCCTTGATGTGACATCCATAAATGGGTGGAATAAATTGCAATCAGTGGTCTGCACAGCAAGTATGAAAAGCTAGGCTGTGTACTAAATTATGAACCTTATGCTTTAATGATTTTTATTGCTGTTTTGTTGTGATGCCGTTTATTATAGTTAAGTACTTTGGTCCATGAGGCATTGGAGAGCAGTCAATGAAACCAACCAAGTTAATGGAGCTCTGACATAATCTAAATGTTCTAATAAATTATTAAGAAGTCCTGACCAGCAAATCTCAGTCTGTGTTAAATTTTTGGTTTCCTATTAAAAAAAAAAACCACTAGGCTATCTTTATCACTAACCTTTTGTGAGCTTATTTTCACTAAACTCAATCCCTATTATCTTTGTGTTCTCTTAGTAGCAGCTATTTCTTTTTTCTTTTTCATATTTACCTTCCTTTTCCTAACTCCACTTTTCTCTTTCCAGCTGTTGGTTTTCTTCCCAACTGTTGGTTATGGCTTTGAAGAAGATACACTGTTCAGAAGTTCAACTATGGATACAGAAGTGCAAAGTCTAGCACAACTGGGGCACTGAAAGTTTATGGTTGTAATAACTGTTGGTGTTATTCTGTGTTACCACTCATGGTTTTTGGTGGACCTGTCTTCCAAGGGAGTAGAAGTTTCTTAGCATTGGGCTCACCAGTGGGTTCTGTCAGCAGCTACATCTTCTAGTTCCCTTGGCTAAATATTACAGTGGCATAGGGGTTCTTTCATAGTTTCTTGTGTGGTTGACCTCAAGGTCTCTTTCCAGACTCCATTACAATATAGAGCAACAAAGTGTACAACAGTCATCCATTGTGATGATGCATCCCACTTATTTCATCAGGACTTTAATAATCAGGGTTTTGATGCTAGTGGACTCTCTGCAATTGAAGACCTTCAGTTGGAGACACCATCATGCCAATGAATACTGAGGATGAAGTAGGGAGTTCTAGCCACTTTTCTAACCCGTTCTCTCATGCAAGGGTGGGGAGTGTTATCTTAGAAAGGCTGTCCAATCACCTTGGTTGCTACTGGAATCTCAGCTGCTCTGGGTACTGAGACAAATGTCCACTGCCACCCATTTGCAGGTTTGTAACTACAATTGCCAATGGTCATCTCTACTTGTGCTTCACCACTCCCCCATTGCCACAGGACTCAGCAAATTAGGTTTGGACTGAGATGATTTGCAGATGTTGTAGATGATGAATTGCCCAACAGAAACCTGTGAGAAGTGAAGTTCTAAGTGGAACAGCCCTTGCACAGGGGCAATCCCACTCTTTTGGCAGATGAGACCTTAATATAGTGGCTGTCAGCTTCAAGGTTGACAGTGGCATGATGAACCATTACAGCTGAAGATCTCTCCTGCTGCATTGGCTGACCAGGATGTCAAAGTGTCTTATGCTCAGAGTGCTCCAATAATAGATGGCTAACTCATAAAAATCATAAACTGATGAAATATTACTGTATTTTTTGGAGTATAAGATGCACTGGAATATAAGACACGCCTTTGTTTTGGGGGACGAAAATAAGAAAAAGGCTAATTGGAAGGTGGATCGGCCTCCTGGAATACCCCCAATCAGCTGTTCCCAGAGGTGAATTTTAGCAACAGGTTCCTTGGTTGTGAGCTCTGTGCTTTTTTTTTTTTTTCCCCTGCATCTGAAAGCCTCCGAAACAGAGCTTCAGGGAAAAAAAGCCTCTGAAGCTCTGTTTGGGGGCTTCTTTTCCGAAGCTTTGTTTCTGATGCTTTTTTCAGCTTCTGAAACTTCCGTTTGAGAAGCTGGGCGGGGCTATGTATTCAGAGTATGTATTTCATCCTCTTTTTTTTGACGAAAAAAGTGCGTCTTATACTCCAAAAATACGGTACTTAAAAGGCTTAAATACACAAAGCATAATTTTCTCCCTTCAAACTCTCTCTCTCTCTCTCTCTCTTTCTCTCTAAATAATATAACCATACTTTAAAAGAATTATAATTCCTTTGCTCTACTTTGCGGAATAGATACTTTGGTTTCGCAAGAAGATTTAGAATTGAAGACTTTTCATGAAGCAAGTTTGATCTCACCAGATGTATGAGATTTCAAACACCATCAAATTTCAGACTGCAGAAGGAAGCCCAAGAGGCCCTGACAGTAATAGCTCAACTCAACTAGAGGACGTTGACTTGCAACTGCACTCTAAAGGAAACAAGAAAGAAATTGTATTCAGGACTGGAGAACATACTCACTACATTTAAGTATAAGATAGAGAGAGGAAATAGGTTATGAACATTGGCTCTCCAGAAATTCAAAACATCTCCAAACAGACTGTAATTATGTGATCACTTTTACTAAAATGCTTCAAAAATCAGTTCCCTTATGAAATTTAAAAGGTAAATATAGTCATCACTGAGGGCAGAAACATCATAATTACTTCCATAATGCCAAAAATGTAAATGCATTTCAAAAGTTCAGAAATTCAAAATGCACTTCAAAAGCACAAAAGCACTTCATTTTATCTGTTATAAAATGAGAATATAATCAGATGCAGTATATATTATCGTATTTCCCCGAAAATAAGACAGTATCTTATTTTCTTTTGAACCCTGAAATAAGGCTTGGCCTTATTATTGGGGGTCTTATTATTTTGGGGGTGCAGGAGGCCCTGAGCGGCCTGCGCACTCACAGCCGGGAGTCTGGCAGAGAGAGGCTCCCTTCACATGCTGTCATCAAGCCCCTCCCTTCCCACAGTGTGTGTGTGTAGAACAAGAATGGCCTGAAGGCACCAAGCCGCGTGAGTGCCTGTCCCCACCCCCACTTGCGCACCTCCCAGGCCTTACCACATCAAAGTAGGTGAAGCTGGTGAGCACCAGGTCCTTGAGGAGCTCATAGCCAATGCCGCCAGCACCCACCACCAGCACCCACGCGGAAGCCATGGCCTGGGCCAGCTCTCCCTGCAGGGTCCAGCTCCAGCCATCACCATAGAGTGGGAAGCACACTCCCAGAGCAGCCACTATCCTGGCTGGGGTTTGGAAGCCGCAGAGGCAGAGTTTGGGGTAGAGAAAGAAAGACTTATGCTGCTTCTGCTGCTTTCCTTGCATGCAGCCAAAAGCAGAAGCAGCATAAGTCTTTCTTTCTCTACCCCAAACTCTGCCTCTGTGGCTTTCAAACCCTAGCCAGGGCAGCGGCCACTCTGGGAGTGTGCTTCCCACTGTATGGTGATTGTCGCCAGAGGCCTCCCCTTCCCCCCTGCTCATCTCCACTCCGATCGCTCAACCGCTGACTGACAGGAGCACGGCTGGCAAGCCCGGGAAGCCCCTCTGCCTCGGGAGTCATCGGACTGGACAGTGATCAGGCCAGACTCTTCCTGGGGAAGGGAGCCTCGCAGGACTCTTGCTTGCCCTCCCTTCCTCCCGCAGGTCCAGTTTACTCTTTCCAGACACTGGACAGCCACACTGAGGACAGCCCCGACAGACACAACTTGGCCGGCCCAGCCACAGCCAATGCTCCTTGCCCACAGCTGAGCTTGGCTGCAGGGGGCCGCTGGACCTCCACAGGCAGCAGCAGCAGCAACACCTGCATCACCTCAGCCATTCCTGCTGAGACTCACAACTGCTGTTGTAGTCCTCCACATGGAGGCCTCTCTGCCGCCGGTGGCAGATGCTTGCACTGGAGCTGCTTGGCAGGCGCTCGGTAGCGCAGGCTATGTGGACACAGCAACTGGGTGCAGGGGCAAGAGGGGGTGGGCCACCACTATGGCACAGGAGCAGAAGCAGGCACTCGAGATCTACGGTCGGTGCCATGGGTGGCGAAAGGGGAGGGGGGGCACAGGAGTTTGCAGGGATGTGGCTGCCTTGGAAGGGTTGGGGGGGTGAAGGACCTGTGTGTGCATGTGGGAGAGAAGGGGGTTATTTTGGGGGGGAGGACATATATTTAGGCCCACCCCAAAAATCAGGCTTGGTCTTATTTTCAGGACATATCCTATTTTTGGAGAAACATGGTAATTAAACTCCTTCACACTTTCACAATGTGTGACCAATATCAATAAACTATAACTATAGATTTGAAGGCAGAGCTATTTTTGAAGTCAAAGAAATTGATTTTCACTAACACATATTTATATTTCACTAACACATACAGCAACATAATTGTCTTCTCTGTTGATTGCATATTTACATCTTAAGTATGGTAATCGTCAGGATTTCAGGTCTTTGTGTGAATTATCAATATTTAGCATAAACTACTTAAAATATGGCAAACCTAAAGCAAAACAGGCAAACTACCTGTTTGTCATGCATGAATTTCAAGGCTCTCTTCTAATACTAGACACTTTATTACAATATCTTCATATAGTAATATGAACCATATGTTATGTTAATCCATCCCCTCTGATTTGTAAACCATGGCTCTTTCTTGGGAGAGTTCTGTTTTAACGTACTATAACATCTGCTGCTAATTTTGTGTCTTGCAGATGTGTTTGACTTCAAAATTCCCAGGAATAATATCTGTTGCAGAACCAATTAGCTCATGTAATGACGACAGTTGCTCCGAAGCTGAAGTTGGGCCTGTTTTAGGATTTGGAAAGAGAGGATGGCTATTGTTCATCAAATGAGACAATTTCCTATATTTCAGGCAAAATTCTATGTTTATTGCTATTGCTAATAAAGCTCGATTTTAGCCTAGCAAGGTAACACCTATGCATATGTGTCTATGAATTAAGTCTCATATGAATTAACTCTCTCCAAACTATTTGTTTACATAGTCTTTCTTTAAGAATATAATTTTGGAATTAAGGAAGAGAGAATACCCACAAATACAGAGCGAGAGAGACAATGGAATACCTTCTCCTTTGTGCATTAACACAAAAGCAGTCACTTCAAGATGCCTTTATATGCAGCCAAAAGTGGCCCTTTTGTTTCCGAAGCAAGAGGAAGTGAACCATTTCTAATCAGCAGTGGTTCTTGGCCTCCCAAAAGATGCTTATCTCTCTCTCCCAGGCTACCAACTGTAGCTTCCGGAGTCAGAGAGATTCATTTCTTGCACACACATATCTCAGCCCCTCACATGTGAAGAGTGTTCAACAGATGATTATTTTTGGAACAATTTACATTTCATATTTAAACTGAGTTTGAAATGTTTTAAAACGTATTTCCTAGAAAAATGGAAAGCGAGGGAAATAAAAACAGGCATAAATGAGAGGAATCTAGTTATTATTTCAGTTCTTTTAGAACTCCTTATGGGGATAAGAGAGGGTGCCCAAGCTATTGTAGGAAGAACAGAAGACACTTGATTTAATCTTACAAAAAATGATTCAAACTGATTATACTGATAAAATCAGCTTGCATTCTAAACGCAAATTTACATGTTGCTAGTTGTTACTGGAAAATTCTTTGTTGCTATAGGGAATTCTCCCCTCCCAAATTAAAAAAAAAACAAAAACCAGTATACTCCTACAGTCCTACAAGTGCTCTTTTGCTGCTGTGCTACAACCTGAGAAACTAATGAAATATATGTGCAGTTGCTCATTTTGTGAGCCATGAAAGTGCAGAATGCAAATTCTCATTTAAATATCACATCAGAGCATCATCTTACTCAGCCTGCCCAATTGATCATCCTGGACAGGAACAATGTATGTGCTTTCTGTTCCAGATGTACCTTCCCTACTAAGCAAAATTTCTCTGAGATTTGGGGTGTTCTGCATCCTTTGGTTATTCTTTTGTTCTAATTTCTATTTTGCTCTCTGAGCTTGCTTCCTGACCTGGCTTGCTTTTTTGTACTGATTTACAATAGCAGGATTTCAACTGTCTCTCAGGGTTTCCTAGTTATTAAGTTATTCACTTTTCTAGTACTATACTCAGTTTCATAACTCTAGGAATATCCTTCTGGGAACATCCTTCTTATAAATGTTCAGTTTTCAAAATACAGTCATACAGAGCTTATTGCGATGATCTTTGAAAGTCCATCTTTATTTTCTATGTAACTGAAAGTGATTCTTTGAGGATGGTTGGGTTAGATAATTGCCTTGGGATCCCCATCATCAGAGAATTTCTAGTGAGAATCCAAAAAGAACTTTCTTGGTCACCACTTTCAGATTTTACAATCCCCTATTCAAATACCAGCAAGTCTTTTATGAAGCCCTTTATATTGATAGAATAGTGGAATATATTTTAAATGAATGAATAACAACCAAGGTTTCTTAAAGTTAATATATATGTGATTTCAATTTACCAGTCAGAGTATAAATGATGAGAGCACTTTTGAGGGGGAAAGTATATATGCAATGATTGAACTTTTATCATAATTAATATGCCAAGAGTTATTTTTATGTCTAATCTCACTTTCTGTTATTAGCTACAATAGATGAGACTGGAACCTCACAATTCACCTTTAAATTCTGAAGACAAACCATCAGTTCTTGGAGCTCAGATGTATTAAATACAACAGAGAAGAGAGAGTAAAGAAGGGTGTCTTCTTTCATACTTTCCCATTTTCCATGGAACAATGGAATCATTATTTGAGTAAAGTTACTGATTGATAGGAGTTCACTTTAATTGAGAAAGAACTATGTATCACACTTTCCATGTTTTCAGTCTCTTGCATAGCTACATGTATCTTAACATGACTACAAAATCAGCAATGTTCATCATGTTTCCATCATAACTCGTAACTAGCTATCCTACTCAGGAAATGTATTCCATCAAGAATTCTGAAATCAATTTTCATTCGCACTAGGAAATACCAACCTTTCTGGTTCTCACACCCAAGAGCATGTAAGTTGAAATTTATCCTATTTTTAGTATGATTTAGTATTATTTTTAGATTTCTTTTGGGAGGAAAAGCAAGTCAAAGTCTGCCACTTATAGTCCGGATGGGCTTGCTGTTTTCTTTTATTCAATCCCACACTTCAATGTAATGAGAGAATACCAGGAAACCAGGCAGTGTGGACAGGAGGAAAAACAAGTGACTGAAAAGAGCAGCCAGGAAATAAGAAGGTTGAAGGTGATGAGAATAATGACTCTTCTACAATGGTATGGATAGGAACTGATATCAGATTTGTGGAATTCACCTTTATATGGCTAAAACTCTGGATTCAGTTGACCACTCAAACCAGTTCTCACTGCTTCACTTTCAAGGGAACAAATGTTTCTGTAGCTGCTGCAGTGCAAACCTCTCCTTACCACATGAGAACAGAGTGCTAAGGTGCTTGTTGGAAATAAAATTAATGAGAAATTATCTCTGAGTGTTTTTCAGAGCACTATAGGCTTATATATCATAGTTGGTAAATCTCTATTTCTCCAAATAAGAACAGTCCAAATGCTTGAAGTGTAATGCCCTGAGGAGGATTTCAGTATAACCATCTTCCCCAGATTCCCCAGATTCATCATAGATTAGATTAGATTAGATTAGATTAGATTAGATTGGATTAGATTAGATTAGACAACAATTTAGATTAAATATCTACTGTCCAGTAGTTTATTAAATAAACTCTCCTTTTTGGTGCACCATCAACTACAAAAAGCTCTGAAAGAAATGGATTGTTTAAATCTTTTTCTATTTTTGGGACTTGGCTTAGAAGCTCCTGCAGCCCTACCAGATAGACAAGACTGAGAAATAGTCGGTGTCCAACCGAAAGATAGTTTTATTAGAAGAGGTTTACAGAATCTTCCAAGTCTGAATGTGCTGCCTTTTGTCCCTTTTTTATCTAAATGAGAACTGAAGAGAGGAGTTTGTTTGAAGCCTATTCACAAACTATTTTCTTGGCTTGAGATCAGGTTTTGTTCTTCAAACCCATCTTCTTTATTCATGACAGCTACATTGTTCACTCATATTGATGATCTATTGCAGGTCTTAGATAGGGGAGTGCAAGGTTTAGATCTTTCAGTGTCATTCAATATCATTGACTATGGTATTTTTCTGGACTGGCTAGGATGATTGAGAATTCAGGACACCATTTTCCAATGGTTCAGTTAATTTTATAAGTGTGTTGTCCCAGCTGGTGTGTATGGAAATGAAGGGTTGAGCCCTCAGTCTCTACAATATGGAATTCTTCAGGGCTTGATCTCCTGTCCCATTATCTGTAACATAGCAATAGCAATAGCACTTAGACTTATATTCCGCTTCATAATGCTTTTACAGCCCTCTCTAAGTGGTTTTACAGAATCAGCATATTGCCTCCAACAATCTGGGTCCTCATTTTATCCACCTCAGAAGGATGGAAGGCTGTGTAAACCTTGAGCCAGTGAGATTTGAACTGCTGAACTGCAGCTAGCTGCTAAACATCTGCATGAAGTCACTGGCTTTTGGAGGTCATCCAAAAGTTTGAGGTTTAGTATTGGCAATATGCTGATGATACCTGGTAATACACTTATATCCCGGGCTGTTCGGGAAATGAAGCTAAAATCATGACTTCAGTGTCATGAGACGACAGAAAATTGACCATTATTTATTATATTTTCATTGCATTTTTTATTAATTGAAGAGGTACTTATGGGAGTTTCTACTTCAAGTGCCAAAATATCTTGGCTAGTTTTCATTTTGACTAGGTTGGGGTGGAGTATGAATTCTATTTGCTGTTCTGCCTTTGGCAGTTAAATGTCTTAGGTTGCCATTATCAATACTTGTGAAATGGTAGAAAAAAATGCACCACAGGTCATCGCCTTTTGTTTGGAAAAAGTCCTAGAAAGCAATGAGAATAGGAGAAGTTCTATAACACAAGTTTGAGAAAAGATACAAATCTTGAAGAAACCATCAAGCTGAGCACTTTTTTGATATTTCTTCATTATTCTACTTCAAATTAGCCTCATTATGAGCTTGAAGAATTTGTGTGACAGAAGAAATCACCAGAATATCAAAATAAGCAAAAATACTATTTCTTCCAGGGATGGTCTGTATTTATGAGGAACAGAGATGTTGTCCAATCAATCAAGTTGGCAAACTATTCATAATCCTTCCCTAAAGTTTGTCAATCCAGCCTCCTTTCTTAAAAACCTGACTATTCTTTTGGAAACAAACAAATTTCTCTCACAAACCTCAGATCATTTCCCAAGGAGAAATGATGATTCCATACGTTTGAATCACATTTCTCCAAACACAACAGCAATCAGGTAATAATTTCCTAGCTTTTCCTCACTAACTGTGGGTTAATAACAGCAGTCAATCAGCCAGCTGGAAAATTGACTGGTAAAATATTTTAAATAAAAATCTCAGTAGGAACTGAGACATATATTTTGACCTTCTATGAGAGCACAAAAATGAAATATTTACCTGGGGCTGCTGCCTACTGATGAGTCAGCTGGAAAAAATGCAGAACATTAAATGTGAGACACAGAAAAACAAATTTCTAACAGTGTTTTATGTAAATTCAGACCACTTAACAATTAGAGGTACTGCACACATACATAATATAGGTGCTTGTAACATTGTAAAAGGGAAATAACCTGTTGCTGAAAAGAGATGAAGGAGATCATTGTAAGGAAAGAGAGACATTTTTCATATGAAGAGCAATACAGGCATGCAAAATTAAGTTCATATTTTTAGGATATGTATCAACAATCTCAATTGGGTACTCTTTGTTTGTTTTAAATTTCAATGTGCATAATTCTAGCAAGTAAAATCGGCTTTTCGTTATGAAAATTCAAAACATGGAGGCTTTCAATTTGGAAATGGTTGATATAAAATCATTAATTGTTATCATCTATTATGAAACCAAGAAATGGAGCATTAGAATGCTTTGTTACATTCCAGAGCTTTTTGTTATATCTTAGCTTTGAGTGACTTTTATATTTTTAAAAAAATGGTTTAGCTTCATAGGTGAATGTTGTTTGGATGGGAATGGATGGCAAAGGATGTCCTTGGTCTTTAGGTGGCATCCCTTGCCCACCTTTAGCCCACCTTTAGGGCTGAGTCCTCTGAAGTGGCTGTAAGAGGCTTACAGTCACTGGCTTTGTAAGTTATAATCAGCATCTTGGATTGCATTTAGAAACTCCATGGAATCCAGTGGTGTTATATCAGCCAATCATGAAATGCCTAGAACATCCCACACTGCCATGTACTATCTTAAAGCCAGCCTGTTTTCAGTCGTTATTATTCTTCACTTCTCCTAAGCATAGGAGAAGCCACATGTGTGGTCATTTTCCTGAGATTTTTTCTTAGGCTATCATATCTTAATAGCAAAAATTGAACTCTGCTAGTCTAATAGTCATCCAGGATTTTGCAGCCCAAATTTTATAGCCTTACCCTTTTTCAGATTCTGTAACTAGACCTTCAATTGGACAAAATGTTCTTTTTCTTTAAAATGAGGTGATCTTTTTGTCTAGAAAGTTTTACAGCTATATAAACCCATTTTTATTTTTCTTATAGAACTCTGCCTGAGAATTGTACTGAACTATAATAATAATAAAAAAAGGAATGCATGTAGTCCAAATTACTAATTGCAAGATAATGTTTTTATTGTCCTAGGCACTTTGCAAAGCTAAACAGGAAGAACACATGGATTAACACCAAAATGGCTTTCAGTGTTTAAAAGATTGGATCATGCTGGCTGACTCCTAAACTGTACTGTTTTATTAATAAACTTATTTGAATTAATAGGCCGGTAGCTGGTATGATTGTATATGGAGAAATTGAAATCAATTGATAATGTAGAAGGCAAATCCTGCTACAGGGATGTTCCAAAGATCAATAGTGTTTGTCAGAAATGCTAAAGAACTGTGGGAAAGAGAACGCTAATGGTCCTACTTGAGCTCCCCTCCTTTTCATTTTCACCAGTACAAAAACAGGAAAACTATAAAATACTTAGGCCAAAAATTGCATAATGAGCTTTTACTGTGAGTTTCAAGACATGCAGCACATGGTTTTACATTGGCGAATATTGATGCAGACAGTTATAGCAGCTGTATTTCATGGAAGTTACCAAACCAGATGTTCTTTCAGATGCAACAATGTTATATTTGACATTTATTTAATTAATAGTATCAATAAAGTAGCTGTCAATTGTCTCACTAGGCTCAAGGTTGACTCAGCCTTCCATCCTTTCTAAGGTAGGTTAAATGAGGACCCAGTTTGTGGGGGCAATAAGCTGACTTTGTATAAAATATACAAAAGTATGAAAGCTATTGCTTAACGCATTGTAAGCCGCCCTGAGTCTCCGGAGAAGGGCGGCATATAAATCAAATTTTTTAAAAAAAAGATCTTTCCTTCCCTATATTGGCATAAATTTATCTGTATAATCTGAGAAATTATAGAGAAAAATCTAGTTAGAAGGATACATTCCATATCAGACATATAGTGTTCAACTTCTCGAAAGAGTCTGATTCTGAATATATGGAAAGAAGCTGTACTTACTCAGTTCTCAAAGAAATGACTACTGTGAATGCTCAGGTACAGTATATTGTTTAGGGACATCTGGGGGGAGGGGTAGTCCTAAAAAAGTCAAGGGAGAGGCCATAATTGTGTACTTTTTTTTATATGCAATGCATCTTGAGTTTTTTGGCACTCCACTCCCCCAGCACTGCAGATGCTGTTGATGCTGGAGTGTTTTCATTATGTGATATATTCCAAGGAATATCAGTTTTGCTGAAATTGAATCATAAAATTTATCCTCAACTGAACTTGTGTAATTTGTTTTAATTGAGCATGTACAACATGCTGGGGTGTTTATTTAAACAAACAGATCAGTAACATGGAATGTGTAACTCAGACTGCTTTGTGAAGTTTATCCTACATGGTGATTCTCTCACAAATAAACTTCTACATTCTATTTCCTATATCATTCAGACTAAATATCTTCTTAATTTTTAATATATTTAAAAATATATTTTCTATATGTACAAATATATTCTGAAATGCAAAGCTGACATGTGTCATCATATAGGAGATGGAAGGTAATAGTTTTTGCAATTCAGACTTCAACAATACATAGAAGAAGTATCGCCAGATGTGCAAGTTGGATTCAGAAGAGGCAAAGGCACTTGAGGTCACAGTACTAACATCCAGTGGATAATGGAAAAGCCAAGGGAGTTCCAAAAAGACATCTGTTTCTGCTTTATTGATTATACTAAGGCTTTTTACTATGTAGCCTACAACAAACTTTGCATAGCCTTTTAAAAACATGGGGATATCAGGCCACCTCATTTGCCTAGTAACATGATGAATAGGGAGCAACTGTTAAGAGTTGGATAAGATGCAATTAAATAGTCCGAAATTGAGGATTAGTGAAGCAACATTGTGTACCATCCCTTTATTTACATGTATTCTTACTATATGAAGAATATATCATGAGCAATGCTGAACCAGAATAAACAGAAATTAGAAATAAAATTGATCAGAAAAACACCAGTAATTTCAGATATGCTATCATTTTGATGGCAGGGAGTGAGAAAGACTGAAGGAATTTCTTAACAAAGGAGAAAGTTGGGACTGCAGAAATCTGTGTGGCATCAGTATTAACATGAAACAAAAAGACAATGCCAAAATGGAATGAGGTGATGAAGAAGTTGAAGTAGCTGTATTTTATCTTTGTAGGCTCAAAAATTCATAGGCTTGTGGTCGGTGACCATGAAACATGAAATATCTGCAATTTGAGAAAAAGACAATGAAGCATCTAGACAAAATGTGCAGAGACATCACACTGACAATCTATATTGCCAATGCTATGATTTTTCCCAAATGTAATTCATATTTAAAAAAATAAAAGTTGAGGCATTTGAATTATGGTGCAAAACAGCAAAACAGACAACTCATTGAAAGCACTAATGATGATGGTAAGCCTTAAATATTCTGAATGATATAATGCCACAACAACCTGAACCAAAATTTATAGTTTTTTCTCCCATTTAGATTGCAAAATTGAGGCAAGCAATATATTTAAATATTTATGTCAGGGCACTTTGTCCTTCTGCATAAAGTTATTTTCAACATACTGCATCAGTTAATTTGCATCTTTGTATATATATTGTTTTTGACTCCATTGTAGATCATTAAGAAAGGAGTCACTAATTAGCCACAATTAATCAGTATATTTATATAGTATCAACATACTAATACATGGAGACAAAGACTGCAGGACGTAGTATGGTTTCTTTCAATTTAGTAATTTATTGACACTGTTCTTATATATCCATCCTAAAAAGTACATTCAATAGATATCAATGTTATTTATATCTAAGTCTTATTTGGTCATAATGCATTTATGTAAAGAAGAAGAAGTTTCTAGTGGCCTAGAAATTCAATAAGTAAATATAAAAATAAACTTTATATTTGTAAACTTTAAGCTTTATTTAAATTATTGGCTATGTCAGGATATAACAGGGAAATAGCTTAGGCTAATAACTGATTGTTTAAGAGCATGCCTAAAGTCAAACAATTCCTATTTGTGTCCTCTACCTTGTGCAAGAGATTAAGTTAATCAGAAATCAAAGAGGAAAACAAAATATTCCATCTTGTTCTTTAACAAAGGACTAGTGGATCATCAATTACAAGCCCTGATTTCAGATTCTGAATTGATGTTTGCTAGAACTGTTGGTTCAAACATTAACAAATATTTTGCTTTATTAAATTCTGGGTTAATTTCTTCATTCCTCTGAGGCTGCTGTCTTCCGATAACCAGAATTCCTATTCTTTTCAACTGAAGCAGCCAATATGTATATACATTCCTTTCTTCCCAGGGACTGACTAATCCTCAGCTCACATGTACATTCAGGACCCTCAAATATGCACCACAGCATAACCTGATAAAAAGCTGGAATAGGATGTGACATTTCTTTCACAAGAACTTTATCAGATGACTTTGTTCTGTATACTTTGTCTGGAATTACATTCTTTATGAATTGGATGTCTTTGGTTAGATAGTAATTTGAAACACGATAGTATTTTTTTAATTCCATTGCAACAGAGTCAATTGGTTATTGTGGCAAGTTTTCCCTTTGCCTCAGTTTGATATAACGAATGAGATCAGAATTTTCCAGCTGGCATAGTATTAGGATCTGAGCAGGGAATGAGGTTGTTATTGGGAATTTTTATTACTCTGTGATGTCATCCAGTAAAAAGGCAGGATGTTAAAAATATAAGTATATATAAAATAAAAATCATTAATGAATCATTGGAAAAATATCAAAAATATTTGGCTTACATACTATGATGGCATTTGAAAAAATATTTTCAGCTCAATTGTGAACATGTTACATTATTAAAGCTTCAACAGAACGTCTTAGTATGCAAATCTATTGATATTAGTTCTGGGTTATACATGTTTCTCAAAATATATTATCACATAAGATAATATTTCTTGGAAAGATATATGTTTCAATCCTATCAATTGTTATAGATGTGTGGAAGTAACCCATAGGCAGTGGGCAGTAAATAGGCAGTTACTCTTCTATTCTGATGAAAAGCCAACTCTACAGCTGATAACACATAAGAACAATCATATATTTTATGAATCATATATTTTTATGGGTTTTAAATTGGAAAGCTAATGATTTAATTCTTTTTAATTATCTTAACTTTTGTATTTGTATGTTTTTTAATTTTGGCTGTTCACCGCCCTGAGTCCCCTCTGGGAGAAGGGTGGTACAAATTAAATTAATAAATAATAAATAAATAAATAAATAAATAAATAAATAAATAAATAAATAAACTATGACTGTATAAAGGAATTTCTGTAAGCAATATTAACTAAAAGCGGGTGTGGGGAAAGAATGAAACAAAAAAAATAATTATTTTTTAAAAATGTATCTAAGATTTCAAAATTTCATCATGTTCTTCATTATAAAAAATTAATTATATATTTGTATATAAACATCATTACTATTCAAATTTTATTACTGAATTAAACTCATGCAATGGGAAATTGTATTGTCTAATTTTGCCTCACAACTAATCTACTTCAAAGGCTGAAATTTGATAAATTAAAATTAATTAATTAATTAATGAACCAACATTTTGAATCCAGTACAATATTTTTTTCCTGTATGAAATTAATTTTGAAATCATGTAAAACATACTTTTCTTAAAAAAAAAACACCTGATGGCATTGATTTGCAACATAAGATATTCCAACTCACTATTCCATATCTCATGTATGTTTCTTGTCTACATTTCTTGATGTAGAGTTTTAATTTTTGCAGAACAATGTTGGTTTGGTCCTCGAAAAGGCATTTTCATAGAGAATGCTTAAGAAATGTTGGAAGCCAAGAGAATATCAGAGCCAAACAATAAAACTAAGAGATACATAAATTATATTTTGATTGTTTTGTTTTGTTTTTGTTTTTTTTTAAATTTGATTTATATGCCACCCTTCTCCGGAGACTCAGGGCAGCTTACAATGCGTTAAGCAATAGCCTTCATACTTTTGTATATTTATACAAAGTCAGCTTATTGCCCCCACAATCCTGGTCCTCATTTTACCTACCTTAGAAAGGATGGAAGGCTTGAGCCTGGTGAGATTCGAACTTGCAGTAATTGCAGGCAGCTGATGATAATAACAGTGCTTTAGTCTACTGCGCCACCAGGGCTCTTTTTGTTTTATGTTTTATGCATGTTATATAGTATTCCTTTTATAATCCCTCCAACATTGTAAAGATGTCATTACACATTACTTGATTGAAAGCATTAATCTTATTTTCTACCTAGATTTTAAAAGAAAAGTTTTCCAACCATTTTAAATAGGATTACTCCAGAGCATTAATGTTTCATGATAGCTGGAGTCAAATTTAATTTTCTATCCAATAGAACACAGTGTGCCCAACATTCTTCATTTCCTGCTATAGAAGAATGAAAAATTTGACAGAACTTTATAGCACCAAGTAATATTCTCCAATAAAGCTTGCAGAGAAATCAATGTCTTTTTCATGTCAAACATGTTTTAAAGTCCGGAAAATCAAAAGCATCTTTACATATGGTATCCACAGCTTTAAAAGAAAAACCCTAGCTATTTCTTCCTTCCATAAAAAGTTCACCATTAACTTGTCATTGCATTGCATTTCATTGCCTTGCAAGGTATTAACACTGGAGGTGCTCTCAACATGTCAGCATGTCAAACTTTTTTTTTTCAATAGAAAATGAATGAGCAATGACCCTCCTTAGCCATTTCTACAGGGACATTCCAGCTTTGACCTTTTAAATTTATCTACCTTTTAAATCCAGTGACTTTTGCCTAGTTGAATGGCTTTTATCCAGGGGTGTTATCTGAATTAGATCAAGCCACAGGTTCCAATAGCAACAACTAGTTCTTGTCTTGGCTTATCCTTCTCTTCCAGTTTGGCTGGCCCATAGCTGGCCTCTTAGCCTGAATCTTGTCTAGCAATGAACTGCCGTAGACTTGTTCTAAAGCTGTATCAGATCACATTTACCTGCAAGGGTCATGGCTCTGGAAAAAGAAACCAGCAGGGGCACATATAGCAAGTGTGTATAGGTGACCAGTCCAATCCTGTTACTGGAAATTATGAGCTGTTCCTTTAATTTACGGGGCCTCTGAAGTTGAAATTTAACAAAAGGTTCAGCAGAATTGGACCATTCAATTTTTATCAACATAAAACAGAAAGATCATGTATGCAAAATTACTTTTAAAATGTTTCAAAATGTTACTTCTATGTTGAACTTCCATTAAGAGTACATATTTCAAATATAAATGATTGGTAAAAGAATTTTATTTTTGTAAAAGATGTTCTCAACATAAGGAAGGTGTGTGCAGCTGATCATTACAATTTTGAACACTGAAAAATAAGCCATTTTATCATAAGTATAGTAGCTAAATTTTCATTTTCAAAGCTTTCCGGAGTCGAGATGAACTCAGAAAACATGCATTTTGTTATAGTCACTGCTTAAGTATTTACTGCTGAGAATAAGGCTCAATTGGAGTTTAAAAGCAAGGAGAAAAAGGAGTGCACTGTATATTTTGAACATGTGTTTGGGTGAATACATAAAAGAATTCAAGGAGCATAAAACTGCTTATTTTAGTAAATGAAGATTGAAAACAACTGTGTTGTAAGTTTCATCTGTGGTTTATTCTTAGAACGAAATTAAATGGACAGAAGTATAAAAATATATTTATTGTGACCCTCTCCCCTTCCCAGACTGAGTCTCAGTTCTTCAAGAAGTAATGGAATCCCATCTAGACCCGGCATATCATTCAAATTTTGAAAACTCTGTACTGTCCAAAACTCAGATTAATCTTGCTTTTAAAATGTGTAATTCTGACTTGCAGGAAAAGAAAAGCATAACTGGGCATTACTGTGGTACAGTGGTGAAATCCATATTTTTTTACTACTGGTTCTGTGGGCATGGCTTGGTGCATGTAGTGTGGCTTGGTGGGCATGGCTTTGTGGGTGTGGCTTGGTGGGCGTGGCAGGGGAAGGATACTGCAAAATCTCCATCCCCACCTCACTCTGGGGCTAGCCAAAGGTGATATTTGCCAGTTCTCTGAACTGCTCAAAATTTCCGCTACCAGTTCTCCAGAACCTGTCAGAACCTGCTGGATTTCACCCCAGCTGTGGTATCAAAACCCACTGGAAAAGAGGTTGCACATTCTCTTTTGAGGAAGGTCATCCATCAGACAACCAGTTGGTCCAGTGGTGAAATTCAGCAGGTTCTGACAGGTTCTGGAGAACCAGTGGAAATTTTGAATAGTTCGGAGAACCGACAAATACCACCTTTGGCTGGCCCCAGAGTGGGGTGGGAATGGAGATTTTGCAATATCCTTCCCCCAGGAGTGGGGGGGGATGAGGATTTTGCAGTATCCTTCCCCTGGAGTGGGGTAGGAATGGAAAGTTTGTAGTATCCTTCCCTTGCCATGCCCACCAAGCCACACCATGCCCACCAAACCATGCCCACAGAACTGGTAGTAAAAAAAATTGAATTCCACCAATGAGTCGGTCTATTATAAGATGGCTTTTTTCTGTGGGTGTATTGGAGCCTGATCTGACATTCAATGGGAATAGTATCAAAACAGTGATTCCTTAATGTGACTCTCAATAAATAGAAAAAAGCAGAGATAGTAACTATTATGGCTAAGTAGCCCAGCCTTCCTATGCAGATTGGTCTGTTCCCATTTCGCTCCACTACTATATTAATTTCACTGTATGATGCTCAAAAATACATATCAGATCACTGATGAAATCCTGTAGCAGTAGGAATATGGGTATGAAATATATGTTTAAAAAATGTAGTAGCTGGGACGATTCTATCCTGAGGAACTATAGAAGATGATAGGGAATGTCTGATAAAAGACTGCTATTTTGTTTTGTGACTGCTCTTGCACGCCATGACAAAATTTTAAGAATGTGCGAGACTCCCCAAGATAATAGTTTTGTGAGACTGTCAATATGATGTGGAAATTCTAAATGTGAGCCTCACATTAAGATGATTGTCTGCCCTTGCAATAGATAATACAGGACTTTAGTGCCCAAGTGATAGCACACTTCCTAGATCAATGCATGTCAATAGTCCAGTAAAAATGTAATCATTATCTAAATATACTATGTGCATAGTATTAAGAAACTTCCTAAAAAAAACTGCATACAAATTACTATGCCAGAGGCTTTTAGAAAATAGCTAGCCAAATGTTTAAGTGCCCTTTCCCACATTTAATAAAGGTTATGAAGATTCTTAAGAATCTTCTGTTCAAGAAGAAACTGCTAGCTGCCCAGTAAGGCTCCCTCCACTGGCTTTATAACATTTTGTTCTCAAGTCCTTCAATTTCAGTATGCCACTATCTAAAGTTCTTTCCTGGGTTGGCTTGAAGCTAATTAATTTTAAATCGTTCATTCTGTTTGCTTTCTTCTACATGGGGAAAAAAAAATCTCACTTTAAAAGTGCCTTTCAGCAGTTAGTTCTTGGTTTCTTTTTGTTTAAATTTTGCAGCTAATCAAAATTATTTTTATAGAAGAAATGTGGTTTTAAAATTCTCCAGCACTGCTCATGTTAAAGTACCCAGAATGCTTGTTCTCATATATATATACATATTTAAAGCTTATGTTCTGTCCATAATAAAAGCAAGGAGTTTCCAGGAAAGTGTTAACTGATGTGCTATTGTCGGGTGAGGGGAAGTTTAACAATGATGTTGACAGACTCTTCTGAACTATATAAAGCTATGAGATCAGACTTCAGAAAACTCCACCTCACAATCTTGAGCCACAAGCACATCTTTTAGGAGAGAATCCTATCCCACAATGAACTGACCTCAAAAAGCTTTAGTTAATAGGAAGAAACACTGAAGCCTCCAGAACACGGCAGAGAAACTAAATCTGAGGGGAGCTCTGAGAGTCATTCAGTTGTTAGTCCTAAGCACTGCTTCTGTACCGGGAATGATGCTAGTGTGGAGTTTT
Source organism: Pituophis catenifer annectens (assembly GCF_029215685.1). Taxonomy (NCBI): domain Eukaryota; kingdom Metazoa; phylum Chordata; class Lepidosauria; order Squamata; family Colubridae; genus Pituophis; species Pituophis catenifer. Next base: position 173,074,380 of record NW_027256883.1, on the reverse strand, counting down.
AAGATCATGAAGGAAAGGCAACTCCTCTGGGCAACCTTCTATGTTTTGTGCCTGTTGGGTGAGTATTTGAATAGAAGATACAACCTATGAACTTCTTATGCACAAAAGTGAAAGAGTGGAATTTATGAGTCTGTATGCCATCGTTTATGAAATATGAATAGAAGTGTGTACTTTTAATGTAATGTAATGAGGTTCAAAGGGCAGATAAAAGTAGTAAAAGAACGCAGTATGGAATCGAATTCTTCCAATTTGGTGATTTATAGACAGAAATGGTTACAGATATGTAGTCTCCCTTTGTGAGGAAATACTGTACAGAAGCATACAGATAATAGATGCAGGTGTTTATTCATTGTTTTGGAATGGTATGATCTTTTCCACAAATCATTAAGAATGCTTAGTTATCTTAGCATGTATTTTTATCATTCATTCTTAACCCAGAGTACATAACTACAGTATAAACCAAAATACTGTTAAGTTGTTCTTTTTTTAAAAAAAAAAAAATTCTATGCTTGTAATCCTCAAATGTCTATGCTATATAGTTTATTGTTTTAATATCTTAGAAGGGTAGATTCAGTTTGTAATTAGTCTTATTTATTAAAGCTTGCTCTTTAAAATGTATCCTTCTCCCCAGTCCCTACTGTCCAATGTTTAGTTTCAAAAACAGTTATCAATTCCACTGCAAATGCATTATCTTTCTGTAAATGCTTAAAAATGCAGCAGGATAAAATATATTTGATGTGTGTTTGCGTGCGTGCGCGTGCCTGTTTGTGTGTTCATGCACACGCACATGTATGCAAGGCTTCCAGTCAGTGTTCATCCTGATGACCACCTGGACAAGTCCCTGAAGTTTTATCGGCAAGGTTTTTTCAGAAGTGGTTTGCCATTGCCTCCTTCCTAGGGCTAAGAGTGAATGAGTGACCTAAGGTCACTTAGCTGGCTTTATGTCCACAATGTGACTAGAAAATGTTTTTTTTATTTGAACATGTCAAGTACTGCAATATCCAGACTCTTCAAATAAATACCTTTAGTGAAAAACATTCATTAATAACAATCCAAACCAATACTAATACAATACTAACAGTAGCAAACAGTAAAGCAGAATTTATCAGATGAATATATTCACCAGTTGATACTGCATTTTACAATTTATAGACCATGTGTGAGGATATTTTGCCATTCAAAAAGTCCTTCCATTCTGAGCAATGGGAAGTTAACGATGTGCCATTGTATTGCCTTTTCTCCAGTTTGTTTCTGTAGTTAATAAAGCTCATCTGTAAGTGAAGATGTTGTCATGATGATAACTACATTGCTCTTATTTAGGAGAAAATGGCCCACAACTGATTGGACCATAGACCAACTAAAATGTTCTGTCCAAAAAGAAAAGTAGCCAACTTATTCTATTTTTCCTTTAGCATATCATTAGATGCTACATGGTGTAGCTGTTGTAGCTGCAGATGGTATATGGTTCTTTTCTGAATGTTTTATATCCATTGTGCTTTGAAGCACACCCCAAAGGATCCTCAATTGCTCTCAGTTGACATGTTTGATTCTGTTTGATTCTCCAAATGCCCAGAAATATATATTAGACACCTGCTGGGAACCTGCACATTGTCCACATTCCCTAATAACCATCCACAGTGTTTCTGGAGACAAATGCCTATTATTAGATAGAATAGAATGCATTATATATTGGTAAAACAATGTTATCTGTCATATAAAGAATTTACAAACTCATCCTGCAGTAGTAGACATATTGTGTAGACGAAATTCTTTATTAAAAAAACCCAGCTGTGCATTGCTATTTTAGTGGACACAGATAATCAGCCTCTTAGTCAATATTCATAACATATTGGGGGCAATGAGGACACTATCTGGTCTGTAAATAACCTTGGAACAAGTAGATCATATTATTTTGAGCCACCCAACTTTGTGCCCTGATTTGCAATTGTAAAAAACTGATCATGCCTGCGAAGAATGGGAAATCTGAATGTGACATTCAAATAATAGCTTGAATCCTTTTTTAGTATCACATATAAAAACTGCCTCATAATTAACTCTCAGATAATCACGGTAATCATGGTCTCTCTATGTGTGTGTGTTTCTATTTTTTTATTCTAAGCAGTATCTTCAAGTACTTTATTAGCATTTTTGAAAGTTCTCATATTACTGGAAGACAAATTCCCCAGTTGTCTAAGTACATGTTTCAATCCATAGAGAGGCCCTTAACCAGAAATTAGATAAATATGGAATTGGATTTGCAAATATGTAGCCAATATGCAGGAAAATGACTATATGGATGTATATTTCAATCCGTCTCATAATTTTTATTCATGTTCTATTAAAAAATTGGGATGCATCTTGGAAAATGTATCCAAGTCCATTGGCTGTATGTAACTGAGTGTTGATTTGAGTCCAAGAGAGAAAAGTCTTCCAAAAAGTGGTGGTGATTGTTTACGATTTCATAGATGCATGAGGAGTTTTGGTTTTCGAATTTGTTTATACTTGGCAGTCATTTTAAGGATATTATTGTGCACTTGTGGATTCTTGAATTCTTTCCTACTATCTTTATAATACTAATATATCTCCCCCCACTCTCAAAATGACATGTAAATTCAGTACTTTACTAGAGTTAAGAGTAAACCAAATCTCTTCAATGCATTCCATGAATGTGGCAAATAGCAAAATAAATAATTGACTAGGAGACTTTATTTAAATTGTCATGGTACTATTTCTTGGAGTTTACTACAAGCTTAAGATCCTTATTTTTTAAGAAAAATCAGAAGAGAAAGATCTCTAAGCAAAATGAAAAATCCAGAGGCCAATTTCTCAGAAACGTTTGGTTGTAATCAATCCTTTCTTTTTCCTTTTTAAAGAATTGTCTATTCATACTGAAAAACCTGAATGATTTAAATACACAGATGTACAAATAACAGATAGCACCTGGAATGTAGGAACACATTTTCTTTTGATAATCTTACAGAATCCATAATCAAGAAGAGTTAAAAAGTTAAAGAGCTAAAGAGACCCAACCTGCTGAAGCAACTTTAGATAGGAAACATGATTTAATTTACATGTGGCTGAAAAGATAAACATTTGTTTGTACAACAGTCCCATTTAATGTTTCATTTCAACTTTCCCTTATCAGATTTCAGACTCAACTGTCTCGACCATGGTCAACTGCCAATTTTCTGGGTTAAATCTAAAGGACAAAAGAGAATTGTGCACTTCTACATTTGGCATTGGGGAACTGTTCTCCAATTTTTTAAATCAAAAATATGTAATCAAATTTTTTTCTTTATTTATTTGCTTGTTTTGGTCATCTAACAAGACAGATTTATTATTGCATATTTTTCTTTTACCTTGTTTTCCACAGCAAACAGAAAAATCTGGATAATTTTTAAAATGTTTCTGTCTTGGGATTTATTTAATCATTTGTTCCTCCTGCTTCTTTGCTTTTTTATCAAGTCATCAAATGATACTTTGCTTTGTATCTACAAAGATATAGAATACTACTACTGTAAAACTATAAGATTATCACTTCACGCTGGTGAAGTGTGTTGCTGAGAATCATATCTATATGGGTACATAGCTTCCCTTTTCATCAAGAGTGAATATACTGTAAAAGCAATTGAAGCTGTTATTGCAAACTATGATGCTGTATAATACTATGTAGAAATTAATACATTTGCCAAATATTGCATTCAATAAGAATGTTAAAATATAACAAACAAATTGCATGGTAATAATGGTAACAAAAAAAGAAAGAAAAATAAAATTGTAAGCGTAGTGTGTTGTATAACAGTATCACAGACAAAAACACCAGTTTTTGAAGAATGAAGTGAACTTCATGATACAAATTGATAGCGCCAATTGGAATGTTTGGGGAGAGCTCTTTGGAATAAGAATATTGCACTCAGAGCAAGTACTGTTAATTAAATTATTTAGAAAATGATATTATTGAACATGATTATTTACAAGGGGGTTGTGATATTCTAATGAGATTATCTTGGGCCTCATAAATAATACTTAACATGAATTAGAAATAAAAAGATATTTCAAAAAGTTTTCAGGAGGACTAATAGAATGGGAATAATCTGAATCTGAAATCCCCAGAGATTACACTATAGCAATGCTAAATTTAATTTTAGTACTTTTATGTTGATTTTGTTTCCAATATATACAACCTGGATTGGTGTAGGAAACTTGGAAAAGGGTAGACTGTTATAATAGGGATTATATCTAGTTTAATTCAAATCCTAATGACATTTTAAAATCAAATTACTTGAGCTGAACTGAAATAGAATGTTAAGCAATAATATCCTAATATTATATGATCAACCGTGGTGTGAGGTTTTTAAAATTGGTTCCTGAAGTTTGAAAGATGACAAAGCTCATATTCATATCCTATACAATCCATTAAAAAAATAAAACATTGATGTTGTAAGTACTTCAGCTATTGCATTTGAGTAGAGTAGATGAGCAAAGAGTTGGCTTAATCAGGTGTTGTAATATTTTAAGTTGTCAACTTCTCTCCTTTTCGTGTTCTCCTCAGTCTTTTCTTTGTGTCATTTGTGAGTATAAAGCCCACACCCATATCCTGTCTAGGGCTATGTGGAAAAGGAAAAAGCATCTGGAGGAGGGAATGGGTAGAATTTTATCAGATACTTCCAGAGGGAAGGGGACTCCACCCTTCTGAATTCCTGCCACATGGCTGGAGAAGAGCAAAACTAAAGATTCATGACTAATGTTGCTCAGAATCTCCAAAGGTGGTACTCATTACAATTATTGGCAGAATAAATCACAAATACAAAAATCTTGGCCTCTCCAATTTGATTTCCCATGTCCTCCAACAAATGAAATTCTGAACCTCATTTTTACCCACATAGCAGTGTGATGTTAATTTTGGCAGTCTGAGGCTAAGTGCTAACTTCTATGTTTCACATTTACCTTCAGTCTCAGCTATTCTATCATTAAAATTCTCAGCTACAAATCAGTTGATCAAATAAGAGGATATATAGTTGTAAAACTATATATTGTAGAACATAAAGGATACAGAGGCCATTCTTACATTGCTTTAAAACTTTGCAAGGGCATTGTCTAGAAGGCATGAAAATGCATACTGAGGATTTCCATGCTAATAGTTTTACAGCAAATCCAGCCATTGTTGCAGTGATGCATTATTAATAATGACAGGTTTTAGGCTACAGCTAGGACTCAGTGATATTATAAATTGCTAGTATGGAAGATCTCACACTGAAATAATATAAGATTTGTATGTTGTAGACAAGTGACATTGAGCAAAAACCTATCCAGAACAAGAGTTGACAATTGACTCCAGAGTTTTGGGACTTTCTTACAGACACACATGTACACATCTGCATACTAACATGCATATATAATTTCCCACATGCATATATTCTATTAGGTCCAATTCTATTTCCCAAGACTATATTTTTGCATCAGTTAGTAAGCTGTACTTATGGTGAGCATATAGAGGCAAGGAGGATTTACAACTCTGCTTAAAGAGTGTGAGTCACTGCCTAGCTTGCGCATGGTTTGAACATGCAAAGCAAAAGCAAAGTTACAATGCAATTTATTCCATTTAACAGCTTTTACAATGCAATAAACCTCAGTGTATACTTATTCCACTCTATTCATAGGAAGATGAACAGCTTGTAATTATTTCATCAAAGATATATCTATCACAGTCATAAAATGATTCACTAAGAAATGGGTATGGGTGATTTGAAGAAACATAGATCTTCTTAAAAAGAGAAAGGGGTCATTTTGCAATCCATTTTTCTCCTTTATTTGATTTTTCTTAAAATGCAGCTCTAACAAACATATGCAGTTTGATCAAATTCTGTTAAGCTTTCCATTTGCAGAACAGAAAAAAAGACAAATGCCCCACACAGCTTCCTCTGCATTTAATACAGCCAGCATCCTCTACATGTAATACAGATGACTGATTTGAAGCATTCACCTAAAAAAGGGCAAGCAAATTTTCAAGTTCCAAAGCTATGTATGAGGAAAACAGTTGTAGTTCAAAATGCCATGGCAGGTTAAGGCAGATATAGTCATTGTTCATCTGGTTTGTTTGTTTCCTTCCTTAGAGGAAAGTTTTATATTGTAAATAGCTGTTGCAAAGGGTCAAGACAAATGCTGCAGGTGTGATGATTCTATAGCCACATTCAAAAGGATAGAACCAAACTGAAATATAGTGGTTAATACACTAGATCAGGTCTGTTAAACTCGCGGCCCGTGGACCAGATGCGTCACACGCTGGCCACCCTCATGCCTGGTTTAGCAAAGGGAGGGAAAAGTTCCAATATATCATGTGACAACACGAGTTTGACAGCCTTGCACTAGATGCAGCAAACCCAAAATTCATAGATTCAAATTCAACCAGGCAAAGGAATGTTGTACTTGAAACTGATACCCTGGTGGAGTGGTTGAGGAACAGACAGAATTATACAGAATGTTTCTGATTATTGCAGAATCTGCATCAAGTTGAAAACTCTGAGAATGAAGATGACTTGTGAAGCTTGATGTCTTTTGTCGTTTGTAAGGCAATTCTACAGTAGCCAGAGCAGAGATTGGCTGCCCCTAGATAAAAAGGAAAAAAAAAATTGTATGAGAGCCAGGATTTTGATGCTAAAATAGGATTTCTAAGTTGAGACTTTAATGTAAATACAATATTTTGCCTCATACTTCCTGGACTTCCTCTTTAATTGACAACCTCTTCCTTTCCTCAATAACTATAAAACCCCTATGGCTTTTCTTGCTCCTTTTAAGGAAAGCAGAGAAAAATCCTTCTTGACATACAGATTGATGAAGGATTAACATATTTTTCACCCTCTTTAATTACTCTTCATAAGGTTATCTTTAAAGGTAAAATGTTTATAGTAATCACATTTACTAGGGTTATGGTTAAGGTTACAAGAAGCATTTTTATACTGCTTTTATATTTTTATAATTAACTCAAGGTGGTGAAGATACTTAATGAAGATACTTTTATTTTCCTCACAACAATCCTCTGAGGTGGGTTGGGCTGAGAAAGAAAACTGCCCAAAGACATCCAGCCAGCCTTCAAGCTTAAAATGGGACAGAACTCATTTTCCTGGTTTCTAGCCTAGTGCCTTAACCACTTTATTTCTTTTTGTAGAAATTTGATATTAAATTAAATTAAGTTCATTTTATGGAGTAATTCAGATTCTCAAACAATAATTCAACTTTTTTCTTTTCAAGGATCCAGGGAATTCAAGCCATTAAGGAATTATCTGCAGTACAATATAGGTTTTTCTAACTTTTCATTTTGCTACATGTCTGCATATTTGAATAATGCATACTATGTTGAATTTTGACCACAAAGCTGGTTTGTTCTTGCCAGGACATCACCCATCTGAGAAGGTTTACAAAGAACCAAACGTTCAAGAGTTAGCAGATAGTTCATGCTATCCCCTAGAGAACTATTTTTCATGTGTTTTCTCTGGAGCAGAAACATAAACAGAGTAGATGAGTGAGGAGTTGGCAAAGGAGTTGCTCCAAACAGTATCTCCTGGGAGAGAGCACTGCACAGGAAAGGGGGGGGACCCCTCTGGAAGAATGGTTGACATCAGAGCAGGGGCTTAACTTCCTGAAGTCCATTCTCTTGATGTCATTTGGTTTTTTTAGGGAAATGTGATGGACGGTTGAGACTGAATATGACCCAAAATCTAGATACATTTCTAATATATTTTTATATTTTAAGTGGCATAATTATAGACTTACCCAGAATGTACTTTCATAAACTTGGTGCCATAACAGAAAATACTATTTTTCGCACTCTACCTATAAAGGTTGTAGGGTATTTAATCTATTGCCATCTATACTTAGTGATTCAGGCTCTTCACTTAGAAGTGAGTCAATGGAATTTGAGTAGATATTCTTTTAGATGAGTAGGCATAATGTTCCCATTTTGTTCAATAGCTTGGGTGCTGCTAATAGTAATAAACCTGATTTTTTTGGCATGAGTTTATGACTGTTGTAGGTGTGGAAATTCTTGTATTGCGGTTGCTGTAATCTATATTCAGGGCTTTCCTGTGGGAGGCACAGGGACAGACTGCTTATTTAAGCATATTATACAGCGAGAGAACTTGCTACATCTCATGTTAATCTATTGTTCTCCACTGTTTTGTCCATAGAAGCTTTATATAAACCAAAGTGTTTGTGGGGCTCTGAAGTACTAAAATACCATTAGCGTTATATTTTAACTGATTCATTTTGCTGCCTTGAAAGATATTGATCCATCATTTGAAATACTGAATTATACCCAAATGTGAGGCCCAGTATAATTGCTCCCATCCCTATTGAAAAGGCATTGCTGCACTCAATCTCCTCTGAAATAATATTCATATAATTGAAGAGACCATTGAAGCATCTGAGCACTGTATTTCATGCCACAATCACACATAAACTACATGTGGAATATGTAATTCAAAAAGATCTGCCACAGTTCTTCAAATATTCTTTTAAACTAAAAGGACACCATATACTCTTGTTATTAGTTGTGAAGTTGTGTCCGACCCATCGCAAACCCATGGACAATGTTCCTCCAGGCCTTCCTGTCCTTTACTATCCTCTAGAGTCCATCCAACCTCAGGCCTACTGCTTCAGTGACTCCATCCAGCCACCTCATTCTCTGTCGTCCCCTTCTTCTTTTGCCCTCAATCTTTCCCAGCATTAGGCTCTTCTCCAGTGAGTCCTTCCTTCTCATTAGGTGGCCAAAGTATTTGAGTTTCATCTTCAGGATCTGGCCTTCTAAAGAGCAGTCAGGGTTGATCTCCTCTAGGACTGATCGGTTGACCGCCTTGCAGTCCAAGGGACTCGCAGGAGTCTTCTCCAGCACCATAGTTCAAAGGCCTCAATTCTTTGGCACTCAGCCTTTCTTATGGTCCAACTTTCACAGCCATACATTGCAACTGGGAAAACCAGTTTAGGAAAATCATATACTCTAGTGAATTCAGTTCAGCAGAATTATTGCTTGGTGCTCAAATAAGTCTCCACAATTCTTTTATCCCGATAGAAAGAGTATAGACTATGTTTCTCAGGATTTTATTTCAAGTCCCATGTTGTGTCTCAAATGTGATCATATTATTATGAGACTGGCATTAGTAAGACTGAATCCAGTGCCTCAATACACATGTTTATATACTGGATATAACTCTTCTTTTTTCTAGCCTAACTCCTGGATCTTTTCTGATAAATGTGTTTCCTTTTGGGCCATGGTGATACTTTAAAAACTGGAAATTCTAGGTTTTTTGTTAACTCAAATATACAGGTAAGCTTGAACAAACAAAGACAATCAGAGCACCACCTCAAGGACAATGATATTCAAATAGACCTGATGTCCTTTTTTTTTTTTTTTTAATTTGTTTAAATTTCTATACCGCCCTTCTCCAAATAGGACTCAGGGCGGTGCACAGCCTAAGTAAAAACAAAGCATACAAAATTTAAAAAACAGTAATAAAATAATTAGATATTCTGGCCGTAAATTAAAACAACCCAATTTAAAACCAATTTAAAATTTAGCTCAAGCCAGTCCTTGTTTAAAGAAGTATTATATACCACCAGTTAACTTAATTATAGTTCTCAAACTAGGTTTAACCCTGGTATGGTTCAACACACTTCCATTAGTGGTGTTGGAAGGGAGATACAAAAGTGTTCCAATTAAATTCAGACTTTACCCATGTGGCGTCATCAAACATGTTTTATTATACTGTACATTTTTATGTTGACATTCACTGTGAACTGCTAACCCTGGTCACTCTGACCAGTGTTATTTAAAACTTTTGCTTTCAGATTCAACTGATTCCATTTTGTCAAGATTTTGTCAACTTAAATACAGTATAAGATATATAGCAATTTGTCTGATTGATCTGTTTACCTAACTGATTAATCAACATCAGTTTTATATAAAGTGTTTTATGAATTGGTTATTGCAATAAATATCCTCCTCCTCCTCTTTCTCCTCCTGCTGTAGACAGGTTTAACAGAAAACATTTTTTCCTACTATGTAAGAAAAAATAGATGAGATACTATACTTCTATTAAATGTTGGCTCTTTGTTACATTAGATGTAAATGTTTTAGCTGCTAGTGACAGTTTTCTCTGCAGTTAGTCTTGTGCTTCAAGCAAACTTATCTGCACTTGAATTACCAACAAAACCTATTTTAAATATTGGTTTTTCTGATTATTTAAGTTTAGACTTACTTTGTATTTAAGATAAGCATAGAATTTCCATGATACTATTTTAAGTCTCAGCCTAAACATTATGTGGACTTGTGAGTCAAGTCCATTATACCATACCATTGACACCATAATAAATGATGGCATTTTTATCATGCATTCACTTCTTGAATCATGATTTTTTTTTGGGGGGGGGGTGTATCTTTTAAGTTTATCCTTCCATATCCCCTGGGAAGGGTTAAATGCAGTAGTGTAATTCCTATTTTCTTGGGTTCACAAACTATAAGATTTGACCCAGGGCTTTCATCTGCATTTTACTAGCAAAAATAACTCCAATGAGAACTAAAGGATACTGATCTCCTCTAGGTGAGATGCCTAATGCAGATTTTATGCTGCTCTAGAGCCAAAAGTATGGTAGCTTACTGCATGGGACAAACTGTCCATTTTCAGAGCCTTACTATCTCTAGATGAAGTCATTGTTTCCTAAAGAAACATGGCAATGGTTTTTGGATTAAATCCTCCTTTCAACTAATATTTTTGCTGGAAGAAAGCCTTCTGAGAAAGGACAACTATTCTTTTGAGTAAGTTTATTCGTTGTTAAAAAGCCACCATGTCTTGTATTATTTTAAAGGGTGCAACCAGATGAAATAGTATGAGATCCATGGCTGGATCTCTCTCTTTTTGACAAATGCAGCTGTGAGTGAACCTGAGTCAGATTAGAGCACTATACATCAGAAGAGCTTTAGAATTTTCCCGTTGAGGCTTTTCCCAATTTCACCTCATCCCCCAAATTTTCCCAAAGCAGAATGGAAACATTTGATTCTGTAAGCAGAGCACATAAAGAGAATAAGCTCCCTTTTTAAGTGCTATGGTCCTAATGTAACTAGAGGGCCCACAGCTGTTTTTTAAACAATCAAAGGAACTGAGATATTGGTGTTGTTTCCTCCATTTCAACTTGTGCCTCACAGATGTGTGAACACACCTCTCAATTTCATTGTAATATTGAACACAAAGTAATGCACTCTTGTTCCTTCTTGTGTGACACCATCACCTCAATGATGCTGAACGGGTCAGAATGTTCTGAATTTTCACTTCCATGGTTGAACCACTGCTACCATTTGTTTAATTTACAGCCATTACTAAGCCTCAATTTAAACACAGGAGTTTTCCCCCTCTAGACAAGTCCCCTTTTCCAAGACTTTCCTTTTCTTGCCTTAAAAATCAAGCAAGCATGCATACCCAGGAAGCAGACAAAAATTATCAAATTTATATACATTCCCAATTTAGCACATTTATTAAAGCAGAGAAGGGATCAGGAATGTTTAAAGCAGTTTAAAATGAAATTTAATCACAATGTTTCCAATCCAAATTTAGGGGACTTAGCTACTTAAATTCATTAGTGTTAGATCAGGCGCAGGAACAGAAGACGTGACCAGCTCGATACATGTAACAACTTTATTCACAATGTAACAAGTAAAAGAAGACTGCTGGCGCGCTGCCGGAGCTCTCCTTATATTCGCTCCCGGCAGACGCACCGCCCCTAGACAGGGATTCAAATCTCCCGCCCGATGGCTGGCAGCCAATCCGGGCGGATGTCCTTATAAGGACATAACACTCCTCCCCCCTTAGTCTGAACTGTCAATCTCGTTCACAAAAGTCACGTAGTCCCGCAGGTACGTAGGACGCCTCGGCACCCTAGCTGACCTGCGCAGTCTCACTTGTTCTCCGTCTCCGACCTGGATGGACGGGGCTCTGTCGTCTCCCGGCTCCCTCTCCGGAACCGGGCTTGGTTCGGCTGTCGAGTGAGCGGGGTCACCCCCAGCGCCTCCGGCCGGACCGCAGACCTTGGATGGCTGGTTCTGGTGGTCTTCTTCCTGGCCTGTGGATCTGTCGCCTCGCCTCGGTGGCTCGGTTCCGACCCGGGAAGAGCGTCTGAGTCTCGGTAAGTCCATCAGTTGCTCCTCCCTGGTCTCCCGGGCGCTGCGGTTCGGTTGCGGTTCGGCCTGGTGCTGGGTGGGTGGTGGTTCTGTTTGGTGCCCTCTGGACCGGCCCGCCGGCTGCGGGTGGTGCTGGCCTGTGTTGCGTTGTCCGACCTCGCAGGGGTGGCGTTGGTCTGCTAGGTCGGGCTGGCGTTGGTCAACCCCGTCTGGTCGGTGGTGGTCGACCTGGTCGGGCTGTTGTTGCGGCACTACCTCTGCGGGGCGGCGGAGGTCTCCCCTGCCGGGGTGGTGCAGGTCTACCTGGCCGGGTTGTTGTCGGCTTTCCCTTCCCCCTAGTCCCTGGTCTACCGTCGGGTGGTGCCTGGGGTCATCCGGGTCAGGGTGTCGTTTGTTGGCTGTCTTCCGTGATGGGCGGGGGTCCCCCACGTCGGTGAGCCGTGTGCCACCCTCGCCCGTGGGTCGTGGGGTGCCCATCTTGGCTGGGTCCCGGTCTACTCGCCTGGAACTGCAGTCTCCCTGGCTGGGCTGGCATAGGCTGCTGTAACTGGTGGGGTGCGCTGCTCCTCCTCTGGGCAGGTCCCGGTCTACCTGCGGGCTGGGTTGGTGGTCCCTGGCCTTGCCGTGCCCGGTGCCCACCTGGCTGGGTTGGTGTTGCCATCCCCCGTGGGGCTGGCCCCGGTCTACCTCGCTGGGCTGCCGATGTGACAGCATCTGGTAGTGGGCTGGGCCAACCTTGTCGGGGTGGTGCTGCTCTGCCTCGCAGGGGTGTGGTAGGCCTACCTCGTCAGGGTGTTGTAGGCCTACCTCGTCGGGGTGTTGTAGGCCTACCTGGTCTGGGTGTGGCAGGCCTACCTTGCCGGGGTGTTGGAGGCCTACCTCGTCGGGGTGTTGTAGGCCTCCCTCGTCCGGCTGGTTTTCATGTGCCCCCCCCACCTTTTTCGGAGTTGGTCGATGTGGCGTCTTCAGCCATTTAGGAGAGCCGCTAAAGTTAAGCGCGAAGATTGAATCTCCGTTGCTGAAGGCGCGAAGCGGGCGGCTGGCGGTTGCGGTCACTTCCGGGCTGTATTGGGGGTGCAGCCGGTCCAAGGGTGACCTCAATCTTCTGCCCATCAACAGTTCGGCCGGGCTCTTGTGGGTGGTGGCGTGTGGCGTGATGTGCTGTGTGAGGAGGAAATTGTCTATGCGCTCTTGCCAGTCCCCCGGGCCCATCTTGGTGAGGGCCTCTTTGGTCAGTCGGACCATGCGTTCGGCTTGTCCGTTTCCGGCCGGCCTGTAAGGGGCGGACAGGGCGTGGCGGATGCCCAGTCCTGCCAGGAAGGACTCCATGGCCAGGGATGTGAGCTGGGGGCCGTTGTCTGAGACCAGCACATCCGGTAGACCATGTGTGGCAAACAGGCGGCGCAGGGCTCGGATCGTAGCGTCTGTTGTGGTAGATGCCATGGGCACCACCTCGAGCCATTTGGAGAAGGCATCTACCACGATGAGGAGGTGTCGCCCTTGCATCGGACCCACGAAGTCAATGTGTATCCTCGACCCGGGGTTGCTGGGGGTCTCCCACTTCGCGACTTCGGATTGCGGTGGCGCTGGGCGGACTTCTTGGCACGGGTCACATCTGGAGACCCATTGTTCAATGTCTCTGTCCATGGAGGGCCACCAGACATAACTCCGTGCCAGGGCCTTCATGCGGACGATGCCCGGATGCCCCTTGTGTAAGGTTTCTAGCGTCCGCCATTGCAGAGTGCTTGGAATCAGCACCCTGTCTCCCCATAGCAGACAGCCTTTGATGGTGGACAGCTCCTCCTGTTTCCTGGCGAACGGGCTGAACCTTTCCTCTGGCTTTTCCGCTGGCCACCCTCTGAGGATCCATGACTTCACTTGGCGGAGTGTGGGGTCCTTTTGGGTGTGGACGGCCACATCTGCGGATGACACCGGGCAGCTGGCGTCGTCATCAATGTGAAGTAGGTGGAGCGTGGGGGCTGGGTCCTCGACCGGCTTCTTCGACGGGCATCTGCTGAGGGCGTCAGCGTTCCCTATGGCTGTGCCTGGCTGGTGCATGAGCCTATAGGAGTAGCCAGCTAGGAAGATGGCCCATTTCGTCATTCTTGGGGACATGAAGGTCGGGGTTGGTTGGTCGCCTGCGAGGAGTCCCAGGAGAGGCTTGTGGTCTGTGACTATGGTGAAGCGTCTTCCGTAGAGGTATTCGTGGAAGCGCTTCACTCCGGCCACGATGGCCAGGGCTTCTTTGTCCAGCTGGCTATAGTTCCGTTCTGCGCCGGACATAGTCTTTGAGAAGTACGCGATTGGGGCTTCCGAGCCATTGGGCAGTTCGTGGCTGAGGACTGCCCCCACCCCGTAGGGCGACGCGTCGCAGGTCAGTCTGATGGGGAGCGTCTCGCTGTATTGGATGAGGACGCTTTTGGACGTCAATAGTCCCTTGATGGCCCGGAATGCTGCTTCCTCTTCCTGGCCCCACTTCCAGGAAGCCGATTTCCCCAGCAGGCGGTGGAGTGGCTCAGCAACTGTGGCTTTCTGTTTTAAGAAAATGGCGTAGAAGTTGAGCAACCCAAGGAAAGCCTGAAGCTCCGTTTTGTTTTTTGGGCTTGGAGCTTCATGGATTGCTTCCACTTTTGATTTGGTGGGGTGTATGCCTGTGCTATCAATGAGGAAGCCCAGGAACTCGACTTCCTGTACTCCTATGATGCACTTGTCCCGCCTGACCCTCAAACCCTTGGCCTTGAACCGCTGCAGGACAAGCCTGAGCCTTTCAAGGAGTTGGGGTCTCGAGTCACCGGAGATGAGCACATCATCGAAGTAAGGCACCACCCCTGGAACGCCTTGGAGAAGGCGTTCCATCATGGATTGGAAGATGCCAGGGGCAGCGCTGACTCCAAATTGGAGGCGGTTACATTTAAATGCCCCTCTGTGCGTGACAATCGTTTGGGCCTCCGCCGTTTTGTCATCCACTGGCAGTTGCTGGTAAGCCTGGGCCAGGTCCAGTTTCGCGAAAATTGATCCAGATCCCAGGGAATGCAGCAGATGTTGCACCACTGGGACTGGGTATGCGCTCTGTGCCAACGCCTTGTTGATGGTGCAACGGTAGTCAGCACAGATGCGCACAGACCCATCATGCTTCAGTGGGGTCACAATGGGGGTCTCCCATGAGGCATGATCGATCGGTTCCAGTACGCCCTGGGCGATCAGCTTATCCAGCTGTTCATCTACTTTAGGCCGCAGGGCAAATGGAACTCGGCGGGGCTTGAGCCTGATTGGGGTGATTCCCTTGTCCAGATTAAAAGAGATTGGCCTCCCCACAAATTTCCCCAGCTTACCATCGAAGACTTCTTTGAACTCTTCGATGATGGAGTCGAGTTCGTCCCTGCGGATCTCGTGGATGCCCTGGAGTGAAAGTCCTAGAGGCTTGAACCACTCCACGCCCAACAGGTTCGGTCGGCTGTGCTGCACAATGGTGATGGGTAGCTTTCCATCGAAGTCGTTGTACTTCACATGGATGGTTGCCCTGCCTAGGATTTCAATGGGGTTTCCGTTAAAGTCCACAAGTTTGTCTTTCGGGGCTTTCAGCTGGGTCCTTTTGTATGCCGGTTTCAGCTGTTGTAGGTGCTGCCAGTCCATGATGGAGAAGGCGGATCCGGAGTCTACCTCCATCTTGCACGGAGACCCCTCTGCTAGCAGCGTCACGTGGAACTTGGTGGTCCCCTCATCGCTTGTGTGAGCAATGGTGGTGGTCTGGTGCACCGTTCTGTTTCGGGGATATTCCTCCTCCCCGCGCCGGGACTGGTTTGAGGACCGTTTGGATGTCCTCTGATTATCTTTGCGATTTTCCCGGAATCGCGGTCTGGGCGGCTCCGGGGCTGGGTCTGTGGCTCTGCAGGCCTCGGCGATGTGGCCC
This sequence comes from Pituophis catenifer annectens, assembly GCF_029215685.1. Lineage (NCBI taxonomy): Eukaryota > Metazoa > Chordata > Lepidosauria > Squamata > Colubridae > Pituophis > Pituophis catenifer. The sequence continues at coordinate 173,058,307 of NW_027256883.1, read as the reverse complement.
CTCTTCAGGCATCGGCGGCAGGTCGCGTCCCTCCATCTGCAGGTTGCTCTGGGGTGGTCGCCTCTGCAGCTGCCGCATCGCTCTCCATGGTCGCCATGCTGTGGTGTTTCCCGCCTGGGAGGGCGGGACACCTTGTGGACGGCCATTTCCTCATCAGACTCGGATTGAGTGGTTGCCTCGTCTGATGAGGTTGGGCCCGACTTGTGGATCTTATGGATCCCTCTTGCTTTTACCATTGCTGCGGCTGCTTGTTCGGACGTCTCCGCCGCTGTTGCCTCGTCGAGGACGTCTTTAAGCGGAATCCTCTTCCTGCTGAGGAATTTCTTTTGCAGCCCCACATCTCGCATTCCAAAAACAATGCGGTCCCGGATGGCGTTGTCCACATTATCGAACTCACAGTTGGCAGCGAGTTGGCGGAGCGCTGCCACAAATTCTTTGATGGATTCACCTTCCCGCTGGTTTCTTTGCTGGAAGGTGAACCTGTTTGCGATGGGGGTGCCTGTAGGTGCATAGTGCTCCTGTAAGACGTCCTGCAGGTCGTTCTAGGACATCTCCTCGATGTCCCTAGGCGCCACGAGGTCCATCGCCATCTCTAGGACGTCCGATCCGCAATGAGCCAGGAAGAGGGCTCTTTTCCTCTCATCATCGAGGTTCTGGTATCCATTGCCTCGCAGGAACTGCCGGAATCGGACCATGTATGACCTCCACTTCTCCCGGGATGGGTCGAACGGGTTCAGCGCGGTCATCGGGGCTTGCGGGGTAGCCATTCTGGAAGTCGCTGTGGTGAAGTGACTTCAGCTCTTGGGCGATCGTGCCGTGAGTCTTTCTCAGGTTCTCTTCTCTAGTCCTTCGTCGCCAGTGTTAGATCAGGCGCAGGAACAGAAGACGTGACCAGCTCGATACATGTAACAACTTTATTCACAATGTAACAAGTAAAAGAAGACTGCTGGCGCGCTGCCGGAGCTCTCCTTATATTCGCTCCCGGCAGACGCACCGCCCCTAGACAGGGATTCAAATCTCCCGCCCGATGGCTGGCAGCCAATCCGGGCGGATGTCCTTATAAGGACATAACAATTAGGAACCTTAACCTCACAGAACAATTCCTTTGATTTCTATAACATATCTAATCATTACTCATTTCCACACTCTTGAAAACGCAGGTTTCTAGTGGGTGGGAAGAAGGCAAATTTAAACTGATCAATCCACCACATGGATAATCTGATATCCTGTCTTCAAGGCAATTCCTACAGTACTTGTTTATCATAAGGGACAGGAAAATCCTGTGGGTCCATGCAGATTTGAGAATGCCTGAACACATTATTTCTCTTCAGGTATGGTCAACCAAACAGAGAGGGGAGTCAGAATCTGCCCTAGGGTGCAAGTTTCATTTTATCGGTTTCTTTCTAGTTTCTCTTTGTGACAGAGACAGAACAAGCATTGTTATTGAAGAGTGAGAGAGGGATCATGATTACAAAGTATTAAACCAATGGGAAAAACACAGGTATTTCATTCTATTTTTCATAAGTGATGATTATGTGCCATTAGGTCATTTTTTTTACTCCTATCATCCATATAAATAGATTTTCGCCATGACAATCTATCCCTAACTTGGTCTTTCAGGTCTTCTAACGAAGCGTTCATCACCACTGTAAAAAAGTCCATCCACCTTGCTATTAAAGAGGTCATCCTCTTTTCTTTCCTTCCACCTTTCTCAGTATTAGAACCTTCTCCAGAGAGCTAGGTCTTTGCATATTTTATAGTATGCATGAGCTTCTATTTTGTTTTAAATTGCCATCAAGAAGCAGCATATAAATTTAATACTAAATCAAATGAAGACTATAAATCTGATTTTTTTTCCCCCAGTATGCAAGTAGGTTATATTAATAAGATTTGTAATTACTATAAATTTAGCAGTTTAAATGTAAATCAAGCAGTGAAGTGTATACAAATGAGCATGCAACTGTCACATGTCTACAATTTGGGTACAAGTACATGAATGTTAGTTCTTTTGCAAACTGGAATGTGTATACAAATAGCCTTTCATGCAGTGAATACAAAATAATGTCTGGCCAACACTATGGTGAACTTGCAACATTAATACACACATCCTGAGCTATGTTATATGAGACATCAATTACTCTGTTTCAGGCACTTGGCTCTAAACATTTGTTCTAGATTAATTTTTAGATAATCCAGAATTCTTGGCAATGGTAACATATCCTGTTGCACAACAGAATGTTCTTTTAATAAGGCTGATGGATATAAATATACACCTTGCCCAAACCCTGGAAAATAATTGATTTCTTGTTCTGCTTCTAGCCTTTTGACCTGTAGAAAAAATACCATGATTAAAATACTTTCAAGCAATTTTAAAGGTACTTAGAGAAGTATGGCTCATAGAAGAAGCACAGGAAAAATTGTCTGCTTTCAGAAACAATAATAGTAGCTCATAAATTACATTAGGTATCTGTAATATTTTCACAAAAGAGAACAAACAAAGTTGTGGAATGTGGATTATTAAAATAAAGATTTAAAGCTTGTTCGCTTGTTATCTAAGTTTCAAGTCTGTATTGACCTTTAAAGAAAAAATATAACCACAAGTTTGAAAGTCTGCAATTGTAGCATTTGTTATTAGAATCAAGTAATTTTTTTAAAAAGTTTTGGAAAGCTTGAGTGCATTTAACCTAAAATGGCAAAATAATTAGGAATAAATATTTTAAGGTAGTGTTTTATTACTGGAATTATTAATGGAAATATTATCTTAAATATTGCTTAAAGAATTACAAAGAATTAGGTTAGAGATAGCTGTCCAGCTGTTGATAAACTCCAGCTTCTATTAGTTACTGCCAGCAGAGTTTAAAGTAAAGGGTTGTAAAGTTGCAATCCAGCACTACTGTGAATAGTTCAGAATAATTATTCAAACAGAAACAGCATCAACTATTAAAAACATCTGTATACAAATGCATGTATTGTGATATGAAACATCTATTCTAATACAGAACTTTCTTGCAAAAAAAATGAAGAGGGTTATGTATGTGCGTGCGTGCATGTGAATGCTAATTCAGTTACATCCTTATTCTTTATTTCTCTAATTTCCTTTGTGTCCTGCATCATAAATTCCTTAAACTAGTTTATCTCTCATTCTACCAGCATTTTTTGTTCAATCCTACCTTTAAAGTTTTCCCATCTGGTTTCTGCCACTATCATCCTCTGAATGGCCCTTACCAAAAGTATTTTCAATGTTCCACTTCCCATCCAACTGTCCTCACTGCTCCATCTCTATAAGATCTGTTCAGTCTTTGATATAGTTGGTTGTTTTCTTCTGTTTGATTTTCCATTTATCAAAATTCTTCAAAGTTGTCTTCATGATTTGGTTCTCAGTTGGCTCGCTTCAAGTCAAGCTCTATCTAATCAAACTTTCAAGATGACCCGTGTTTTCTGTCTGATTTTTTCCTCTCAGGTCTCTGTACTTGGTCCTTTGATATAGATAGATGATTGATAGATAGATAGATAGATAGATAGATAGATAGATAGATAGATAGATAGATACAATAGATAGAATTCTTTATTGGCCAAGTGTGATTGGACACACAAGGAATTTGTCTTTGGTGCATATGCTCTCAGTGTACATAAAAATATATGTATAGAGTCATTTTGAGGGTAGGAGTTGAAACAATTTATGTCCAGGATGTGAGGGGTTTGTAAATATTTTCATAGCCCTCTTTTTGACTCGTGCAGTATACAGGTCCTCAATGGAAGATTGGTAGTAATTGTTTTTCCTGCAGTTCTAATTATTCTCTGAAGTCTGTGTCTGTCTTGTTGGGTTGCAGAACCAAACCAGACAGTTATAGATGTGCAGATGACAGACTCAATAATTCCTCTGTAGAACTGTATCAGCAGCTCTTTGGGCAGTTTGAGCTGTGCCAGTTTGGCACAGAAATAAAATTCTTTGTTGTGCTTTTTTGATGATGTTTTTGATGTTAGGTGTCCATTTTCGGTCTTGCGATATACTAGAACCTAGAAATTTGAAGGTCTCTACTGTTGAAACTGTGTTGTCTAGTATTGTAAGAGGTGGTAGTATGGGAGGGTTTCTCCTAAAGTCTACCACCATTTCTACGGTTTTGAGTGTGTGACCTTTGACCTTTCATATGACCTTTGACCTTTCAGAAGTATGTTGGGTGATTGCATTCCAGATGTAACTGGGTCAGAATAAAGAAGCGAGCAAGGATAGGATAAAAACATCTAATTTAATTTAACAGTCCTGACATTTTACCTCTGCATTAGCCGTGATACTGTAATTTTCAATGCAAGATGTCCCCGAGTCTTATTATCAAGGACTGCTTTCATTGTTGCTCTGGTGCCTAGGCAAGAAGCCTCAACTGTCTGTCTGCCTTTTCCTCCTGATCTCCCACTCCCAAATTGTTCAACTGCAATGGGGAAAAATGTACATGTGATTAATTTTCTCGGTATACCTTTCTACATGTGTATATTGCATGCTCGTGGCTTTGGAAGTACATGATCTCTCCTGGTGAAATGTGGATATATTTGTTCTTTATAGTCTAGCAAGAGAAATATACTGTATGTTGGAAAATATAGTAGTGCTCCCATTGCAATCCCCACTTTTAAATCATTTTTCTGACTCACTGTACGACACGTAGTTCCACTGCTGCAGAAGGAGATCTGCCAAGGTAGAGGCATTTTAGGTTTCAAGGGCTATATTTCAGGGGTACAGGAAACTGTTCCATGGAATTATAGTTGCTTATCTGCTTTTCTATTCTGTCACATCCCTTCCTGTAAATTTTAATCATCCAAAGACCTTCTGCTCCACCCTTTCAGTTTTTGTATTCTAGAAGAAGCTGGCATGGATTAGGTACTCCTAGAACTGCCTCCCTGAATGTCTTCTTATGTTGATTCCCTCCTGAAATTCCCCCCTGAAATTCACATTTTCCTTTTTTTTCCAGAATAACTTTAATCTGATCCAATGTACAAGCAATTGAACTAATAGCCTGTCTTTGCCAGATTGATCTCTCTCTTCCCCCCTTCCTGCTCCCCAAATGCTTTCCTGTTTATTTTAAATTGTGAATCCCTACAGGAATCTGTGAACCCTCCTCTTTGTAAATTCCATGGAATTGGGATGGAATTCTATCCATATACTACTATACTGAAACACTCATTGTCATGACCTTTAACTGGGTGCAATAGAACATCATAGGGCAACAATTTTTTGAACCAAGGTATCTTAAACAGTCTAATTTACAGAATGTGTCCAAAATCTAGGACTGGAAGAATTGAAATTGGGAAAGTTGTAGCTGCTTCAGTGATACTGGAGGTTGTTGTGCTGCTTTGCTTTTGCTACATACACGTGAACTTGCTTTTCAATGTTCCATGACAATTTCCCAGTAATGGATAGGGAGGGAGAGAGGAACAAAAAAGAAGGAATGCACATATACCCTCTCAACCCATTCCAGTACCACCCACAAGCTCCCCTGATCTCTGCCCACAAACTTTTCCTGACCTGCACTGCCCCCATGTGCCTTTTCCAACCCATGTTGGATCTCTTGCACATTTCCATACTCCAGGAAGGAAGGAAGGAAGGAAGGAAGGAAGGAAGGAAGGAAGGAAGGAAGGAAGGAAGGAAGGAAGGAAGGAAGGAAGGAAGATTGATTTCTGAAACTCTCTGCCTGCTTCCCACAAGGAAACGCAATGGGAAAACCAGCAGGAAGTCATAAGTCGCTTCCGCTCTCACTGCTTTTTTGTCTACAAATGGTCATTCTGCTTCTCTGTTTAAGTAAGGAAATATCTCTGAAATGATGACCCAATGGGTCACAGGTTGTCCAGTAAATAATAATAAACAATGAATCTGCCTCAATTTCTGTTGTGCCAATGTATAAAAGGAAAGCAGGCAACATCAATTTGTTGGGAAGTGGTGACCAGTCTTGTAAATATGAAAGTTTACTTGCATCAAGTAAACTTCCTACCATAAACAATAAAAAAAAGGACTCCATATTTTTCTTGTTGTTGCAGCATTTCTACTTTGTGCCTCATCAAAGAGTCTTCTACAGCATCAAATTGTACTAAATAACTATAAATATTTTACATTTCTTTCATTTTTCATTTTTAGAAAATCCAGTCTCTGGTGATGAAAATGTTTCAAGTACTATTTTTCCAAATACTACCATTGCTGAGAAGTTGACGATAATCATTACTCCTACTTCTGCTTCTAATATTACCTCTTTAAGCCCTACTATTACATCACTAGAAGGTAAATTGGCTTCAAAAGTGGTGAAATTCAAAAATTTTCTCTACCGGTTCTTTGGGTGTGGCTTGGAGGGCATGGCTTGGTGATCATGTGGCTGGGTGGGCATGGATTGGTGGTCATGTGACTGGGTGGGCGTGGGTTGGTGGTCATTTGACTAGGGAAACCAACTATCACATTTTACACAAAAATAACACAAAAGCTACACAACTGACTCGCATACAATGCAAAAGCAGCTGGACTTCACACAAAATGGCCTCTGCAACAAGCAGGAACCTCACAGAGAGCTCAAAAACAAACTATCACACTTTATACAAAAATAACACAAAAGCTACACAACTGACTCACACAATGCAAAAGCAGCTGGACTTCACACAAAATGGCCTCTGCAACAAGCAGGAACCTCACAGAGAGCTTAAAAACAAACTATCACACTTTACGGAAAAATACCAGTTTGGGCAATAGGTAGTAAAAAAATGCTTTAAAAAGTAAAAAAAAAAGTTCCGATGATCGCGCGCCACAGCTGATTCTCACAGCTGATCGTTGGAACCTCTTTTTTTTACTTTTTAAATAATTTTTTACTATCTATTCACCCGAACCGGTAGTAAAAAAATGCTTTAAAAAAAGTTTTTTAAAAGTTCCGACAATCAGCTGTGCTGTGCGATCGTTGGAACTTATTTTTTTTTAATTTTTAAAGCATTTTTTACCAATGGATTCTGATGAACGAGTAGCATTTTTACTACAGATTCGCGGGAACCGGCCCAAACCGGTAGCCTTTCACCCCTGGGCTTCAATATTTCTATGGAACTAGTTTGACTCATTTAATCATTTATGATAAAAACATAACTTCCTCAAAGTGTTGCCATTTCTGTTTTCCCAGTTTTCCCATCTTTTCTCAGACTGCTAATATTCTGACCTATTCTGACCTGGAAGAAAAAAGAAAATATTGAAATGTAATTGAATAATTCTTAGTGCAATTTCCCAATTTTTCAAGAAACTGTTCAATTTTTAAACTCCTTTTATCAGGAATGAGATGTTATACTTTAGTTTTATCTCTAGACATCAATTTATCACTTCCCTTCCCAATTCCAGGCTATTATTTTAAATCAATTTTTTAGCTAGTACTTAAAATACTTTGCTTATTATGCGAAAGTATTGTTAAACATCTGAAATGATCAGACTTTACTATCATAGATCAGTTCAAAATAAATTCAAAATTAAGACATACCTCCTAAATAGTGAGTCATGAAAATAAACAGCAGAGTTCACAATTGTGAATCCTAAATGTGAGTAACAATTAAAAAAATAGAATAAAACTAACAATAAACAATCACTTTGTCTGGAACAATAGATATTTAAAACATGATTATTAATAAGTTATAGCTAATACTGCAGGTAACAGGACAATATTTAGCTATGTTCAATAAAACAAAGTTCAACTGATCAGATAGCAATAGGTGAAGAGAAAATGACTAGGACATTAGTCTAAAAATAGGGATAATAGCTCCTGACATGAAATAACATAAAGTGAACAATACAATACTACACAATGCAACATGGCTCAATATCTGTATTGTTCCCGGGCCAGAGAGGCATAGTCATTACTCAAATGGAATGTCCTCATATCTCCCCTCAGTGAAAGCTGTTGGGAAAGCATTAAATCTAGCCAAAAACAAACTTCTCCTAAATTTAGAGACCAGTATTTCATTAAGTGTTGAGATATTTAAAGTTTAATAACTGGAGCAGTGAAGGGTTGGACAATGAGTAAAAACACCCAGTTATAGCTAATTGGTTAAAGAGAGTTGGCCACTGCATGAGAGAATCTGAGCTGTAATTAGTTGTTGTGAGTAAAGGGGGCATTTCCTTATTTCCCACTTTTTTTCTCTGTGCTCTCTGTGATTTACCTCATGGTTCCTGCTGTGTTGATTTATCTGACAATGTCCCTGTTTTCCTATTTTATTTATTGTAAATATATTTATTTATATAAAAATGCTTTTTCGTGTAGAATCTCTGACTCCATTTGGACACCAGCTGCACAATTCCCTGACATTAAGATATTGTGCTGGTTAGAATGGTTGAGCGAGATTACTCAAAATATATTTAGGTATGGCTGACTGATGCATCTGAAGCTCCAGATCAAAATGTGCTATTTGAGATCATTAAGTGCAACTCATAGCCCATCAATTTACACAAAAATGTGAAAGCACTGCTGCCAGTTCTTTACATGGTGTGGTTCTTCATTCACATCAAGTTCTTTTCAAGAAGCTGGGATGTTGTAATGTATCAGCGTAATATATATGCAGATCCAAGTAATGTGGATTTTTGTAATTGACAGATGAAAAAATTGTATCTTTACCCATTTTCCCCTCATCTTTTGTAGAAATTGATCATGTAATCATTTGAAGAAATTGACCATGTACGTAGAAATTGATCATGGATTATTATTATTGTTAGTCAGCCAGATGTTTAGACTGGATTTGGCATTTTTCTCTACCAATCAATTCCTTTATTTCTTTCCAGAGACATCAAGTAATGCTACCAAGCCAGAGACAATTGCCCCCATTACACCCACAACAAACATAACTTTGCCAAATACAACAGCTAAGTCATTTACTACACAGTGGAATGCAACATTGACTACTAACAATGAGACAACAACGATTCAAAATTTAACCTCAACACCGCTTCTAATACATGAACCTACTAAGCCAACAACATATAATTCTACCAATTTTCTTATTACAACCATGACTGAGAACAACAATGTGATGGTAAGATTGTGAAAATTTAGGATTGTTATGAAAAAGGAAAACTATTAATCTCCTTTATTGGGACTATTACTGTAAATCAATGATTTGTGTATTAATCAGTCTCATTGATATGGTATTTCAGATACTTTTGCAAAGGTGCCAGCCTATATTCTTCAGCTCCTTGGATGGTTCTCATAGGTGCCCATTTATTTCTTTGAATCTCACCTAGGCTATTGTTGTTCTTATTTCATTTTATTGGGGAAGAGGGTGCAAGAGAATGGATGTGTTTACATAACTTTTTTCCTCAGCAGAGGAAGCTTCAACAGCTGATTGGCAAAATGCCCAGAGCACAAATGTGAAGGGAAGAGGGAACATAAATTTGCAACTCCCAGCTGTGGTCTTCTCTAATGAGCTTTCCCACATTCAGGTTTTTAATAGCATTTGACATTCAGACACTGTAATGTTCTACATGACCATTTTACTAGTTACTGTTTTGCTACTATTTTGTGTTCAGAAAATGTGAATTGTCACACAATCTCATCTTGCTATATGAAAATGTATCTGAGTACAGGTAAAACTAATTGTGCAATAAAAATTGTTATTGCATAAACATTGGCTTTAATCTGAATTTACATTGACTCTGTCCTCAGTGTTGGAATTACAAAGCCAAATATTCCTAAAACAAAAGAAACTGATGCTAAAGTAACATATTCCTTGATACTGACCCTTCTTTCATTTATCTGATGTGTTTGATTTGATGCCTTTGAAGAAGTTTACCTATGATTTCAAGTGGATAAAATTTAAGTTCAGCAGATTTCTTTGGTTTGACATCTCCATTTCAGGTTACCCTGTAATTCACCAATGGTCTTTTCAGCCATGTAATACTATTTGTCTGATGGAAGCAGATACATTTTTGAATTATGTCTCCTTTCAGAAAATGGTTGAAAGTTTTCTAACATAATAGAACCATGAGAATATTTCCTAAGATAATTATCTCTCACATATTGCCATCCTGAACTTTGCAATTATCTTCACAGGTATGGCTCAGTGTGTCCTCATCACATAAGGTGAACTAGTATTTCAGAAACAGTCTTCTTCATGTTGATCTCTCTATTATAGAATAGCCTTCTCAGCGATAGTTGTCTAACACCTTCTTTGTAGTCATGTTTACACCAACTTGCTGGTTTGTCTGCTTAATACACCTATTTGTTTAAAATCACATGTAAGCATAAAAAGACCTTTTTAGTCATTTCTGTTATTATACTTTGGGATTTACTTTTTCCACAAGAAAAAAATATTTGGGTTTTTTCTGTCACATATTAGCAATGCCATTTATTCTTTGTTCTTGAATTATTCAGTAAGCACATATCAATAAAGGAGAATATTTGTAGCTCAGGATTGAAATTGGGGTCCTTGGTGCTCTCTGAACTTAATTGTTTTCTTGCAGATGTTTCATTATCCAAACTAGGTAATACTAGTACTGGCTAGTACTGATGATCACCATAGTCTGGGTGATGAACCATCTGACAACCAACAACCAAGCTTAGAGAGCACCAAGGACTCTCTAAGCACATATCAATTAATTGGCGATTTCACAGAAATGCAATTAGCAAATAAAATAAACAAATGACACTAGACAAAGGGAAATGCAATGATATACTCTTCCATCCTTTCTTTTTCTAGTTCAACATCACATGTATGAAAATCAAGCAGCGGCCTCCTGCCACTGAAGTGGTATGCTTGGAACTCCATGAAGTCCAATCTTGTGTAAGTAGGCAGGAAAGAGAAAATGGCAAGGGAGGCATTCATTATAATGGAAATTTTGCTTTGCTTTAAGATAAAAGGTTGGGGGGGGATTTCTTGGTGCGGAAGATCTAACATGTTAAAGTAAAAGTGATGGTTACCCTACATCCAACTTTAAAACAATAGGTGCAATTTGTTTCTATTCAATGCAAAATCACATGTATTTCAAATGTTCATCATGACCCATTTGGTTCTAGACTTTGTCAATGCTTTGTTCCTAAAACTTCATGCATTCCATTTGTTATGTCTATAAGTTGTCCAACAAACTCCAGCATCATATTTACACACCAGGCACTTTTTCCACTACAGCATCCATAGTTGTAGGAACAGCATATAGCTTCTCTACATGTGTAAGAGGGAAGGGGAAAGAGAGTAATAGCTCATTTGAGTCCAATAGCTGAAAAGCATAGATATCTAGACAAAGGAAAAGGATGGAAAATGATGAAATGAGCACTGTGAGATTGTGAAACAACGCATCCATTGCATACTTATATGTGACATTGTGAAGCAAGTATGTTTTTGCATGGTGATGTCAAGATGCCAATTTCTTAATTTTGGCATCATTATGGTTAGTTCTTAGCATCTGTCCTGGAGGATAGACCGAGGTAAAAATTCATGGCATCCTGTTTTTATAACAAGGAAAATTAAGCTGAATTGGAAGGGAGATCATAAAGAAACTGATTAGACATTGACTAGAAAGTGTTAAATCCAGTTGGTTGAGAAAAGTTTTGAGTTCAAGGAGCAGAATGCTTGGATAAAGCAAGAGTTCCAGAAATGGGAGAATGGCTTCTCTGCAAGTCCCACAAAATTTCTGTTTTGCAAATCTTAAAATTATGTTTACCATCTACTGACTTAAACTCCTACAAAAGTTCACTTTTGTAGCATAAGTGCCACCTAGAGGGCTGATATTTAAGCAAAAAAACAAAGAACATCCACTTGTGTTAATAATTTATTTAAAATTGTGATAACAAAAAGCAGGTTAGCTACCCTTTAACTCCATTCATTTACACACTGTATTGGGGATCAGTATTAGGGAAACTTTATCAGATTGATCATTATTGTTATTTGAGTTACTGTACATGATTGACAACCACAATTACTCCTCTGCAGGATTGACATAATTTATATGTTCCTGTAAATGTGTGAAATTAGGCATTTTATAGAATGCCCTAGGAAATCTATAGAATGCCAAAAATGAGATGTCAAAGTATAAAATGCTTAATATGTCACACATTTCCTGTGACTTCTATGCAATGCCGAAAGGCAAAGTGGCAAATTATAAAATACTCCCCCTAAAATACCATTCTTGCCTTCCTTGTTGCAACAAGTAGCTCAATACTGGTCTTTTTATCTTATTTTTTTCAATAATAAAGTCCTGTACTTTATTTTGAATTTCTTCTTTCATTTTCATATACTGTATGTTAGTCCTAATCCTAACCCTAATCCTTTTCATGATTCTTTTTTCATGCTTTGCCTAAATAGCTTTTGGCATTCTGCATAATGTCTACGTATATAATACCTAGAGAAACATAGCATATTAAAATAACACAAACATTTCATACTTTTGACTAAAACATCATGCATTCAATAGATTTCCTAGGCGTTCTATACAATGCCAGTTTTTCATACATTGCCAGTAACGTATATATTGAAATCATTGATTAGAAAGCCTGGAAATTGAAGTTCTGATACATCTAAGGTAAAGGTAAAGGTTCCCCTCGCACATATGTGCTAGTCATTCCCAACTCTAGAGGGCGGTGCTCATCTCCGTTTCAAAGCCGAAGAGCCAGCGCTGTCTGAAGACATCGCCATGGTCATGTGGCCAGCATGACTAAATGCCAAAGGCGCACAGAACGTTGTTACCTTCCCATCAAAGGTGGTCCCTATTTTTCTACTTGCATTTTTTATGTGCTTTCGAACTGCTAGGTTGGCAGAAGCTGGCACAAGTAACGGGAGCTCACCCCATTACACAGCACTAGGGATTCGAACCACTGAACTGCAGACCTTTCAATCGACAAGCTCAGTGTCTTAGCCACTGAGCCACCGCGTCCCTCTGATACAGCTAGAAGACACCAAATTAGGAAAACTGCCTAAATGAATCAGGATGTGAAACTTTTACCGAATTACCCGTTTGACTGAAGTTCTGGCTTTGTCATCACAACTTTTGATAAAGGCTTATATAAGCCTTGGAAATCACATGTTAGCATATCCCCAATATATTATTCAATAACAATTCTGATATTAGTAATGGCTTGTAGGTTTTTCTAAATTATTAACAACTGGCTAATAATGCTGTACTGGCTAATAAGGCACTACTTAGCATTCAAACAAAAATAGCTAATAAGCAAAAATTGTCAACTAACTAATGAATTGTGAACATTAATTTGTCAATATGGAGCATTATAATATATTCTGTAAAAGAAAGTCACAAACTAGTGTCTGATTTCCATCTGAAACATTATTTTTACTCACTGGTATATGGACAGGGTTTTTCTTTTTCATGAACAGGAATTTATGGATGGCTAAGTACGTAGGTCATAATATTTTCTTTAATTGTGATGACCATGCATGCTATTGGAGGAAACATGGATGATGATGATGATGATATTATAATGGTATGATGAACAGGAATCTATTATAAAATTCATCTTTGAATCATCTCTCTCTCTCTGTGTGTGTGTGTGTGATTTCAAGCAAAATCAGTTGCATAAGTGAATATTCCAAGCATAAACTTAAATATCACTTTATAATTTATTGTTTTATAATAATTATTATTACTCAATCCTAATTGCTAAAATCTTGCACCAGCCTCCACCAATGGGAGAAAGATTATGATAGCTGATACATCTAGGAGGCATCAGTTTAAACCTGTAGGTTATGCGCACCTACATTTCTTTGTTGTGATCTTTTTCACTTACCACAGAAACTGAAAAGATACTGTAATGTATTATTGTCCTGAACATACACACAATTTGCAGCTTTATCTCTTGGCTAATTTTTAGTGGAAACTGGGATCAGTCCTTCTTTCTTTGTCTCATGCATTATTTTTAAGACTGATTGCTGTGTCTGAGGCTGAGCCACAAATAGATAGAATGAACCTTTTCACTTGTTTGTCTTTCTGGCAGGCTTTTTCCAGTAAGCTGTTCCATTCACTAGAAAGGAAACTCTGACATCCTCTCAACAATTCTTTCCACAAAAAAGAAAAAAAAAACATAAGAGTGTTTTTCCTTAATATCCCAAACTAATATCTGTGGGAATGGTTTTTGTTAGGTTTTATTTGCATTCTTCCATTTCCCTTGCATAATGCATTCTGTGATTGTTTACATTTTTATTTCTATTGTGTAGCTTTTGTTTATTCCATTGGGCCACATTAAATAACCATTTGAGATTTTTCTGAAGCCAATTAAACCACCTGAACTTGATATCCCAAATTCTAAATATGTAAAATCCTACACTAAGTGCGTATCTATCCATGAATCCCCCCAGACAGTAGAAAGTTATATACAGGGAATCCTCATTTAGTGACTGGCTCAGACTTTGAGTGCAGTTATGACAATGATGGAAATGTAACTTTTGTTGCAGGTCTGTAAAGCAAAGAAAAGCTGAAATAAAACTTTAAGACATTTGCAGTTTCACTTAGCAACTGCTTTACTTAAAATTGAGCTACTTGTGTCCAACTGTGATTGCTAAACAAGGATTATGTGTAATTCAAAGTGGACTGAGATGAAAGATTTCTCCCTGATAAATATTTAGATAGACAGACAGACATTTATATTTTTGTTTTACTTAAGGGGAAGTACTGATAATGCTTCTTGTATAATCAATTGTGATTAAAAGTAGATTCTTTATCTGTAATAATGCTGCCTGTAAATTAAATACTGCACATGCAAGTATTTATTTTTACTAGCCATGAAACTTTACAGGTGAGCTCCATTGCATGAGATTTAAGGGAGGGCAGAATTTCAGGAAGATTAGTATCCTTCCATATAGACACAGCATGAAAAAATTGGTCTTTTGCTCTGTTGCTGCCCCAACAGTAAAATTTTGTGTGTGTATTGTTTGCTGTAGAACATGGATTGCATATATCCTACTCTGAGGGGAGGGGAAAAGTTCTCAGCAGCTGCCTAATTGCCTTTCCCATAAAGGAGGCATAGGGGGAATTTACCAGCAGTGTTTTTTTTCCACAGCTCCCAAGCAGATCCAGCCCATTTTATAACTTTCTTTTACCTGCTTCTCTTTCTAGTGCAAATTTGGCATCATTCTGGTCAGTTTATATATAATTACTGTGCTGATGAACAAACAGATGGACAGAAACCCTCTGTACATATTTTTTTCCAAATTCCACAATGTTAAAAAAAAATTAAAGAAGAAAGTTCTATTAGTTGAATACATACTAGACATGAAATATTCAACAACCAGAGAAAGACTCTGTCTTTTTCCCAACTTATTGAACCAGCCTATATTTCTAAATTGCTTTAGATTATTATTTTAGCTCTGGCTCTTCTGAGTCTGACCTTGACCTATGCCTCTCCTTTGATGTCCAAATTGAACAAGTGGAGGGGAAAAAAATAACTACAGCCTCACAGATTTCTTCCTGTCTCCTCCACAACTGTTTGGGAAAGGCGACATTTTATTTTAATCTTTATGTGGGAAGATTTTATCCTTGCAAAATGTGCCATGAAACAACCATTTGAAATACTCAAGGCATTTCTGAAACAGGAAGGCCAAGTCTGTGCTTGTTATTTCCTTCATCTCCTGCCTGGTAACAGTGAAAAAGGACATGGTGCTCATGATTTCAAAACATTAAGAGTGCCTTGCCTGGTTTAGGATATAGTTGCAGAATGAATTGTTATAACATTACTTATTTAATCAGCAATTTAAGATTATATTTAATTAGTAATCAGTATCCACAGACATGTGTTGACAAATATTTCAGTACATATTCTCTCTATTTTGATTTATTATAATGTTTTAATAACTGGACATGTAATCCTTTTCATCCACTATACTTCAGGGAAGCAAATTATGAATCCCAAGCATATAGCTAAAACATGCTCTAAACTCTGTCTTAACTACTGTAGCTCTCCTTTCACATGCTATAATTCACATAATCTGTCCCATTTTTAGAGATGTGCTCATTGTACCGTAAAGAATATTCCTATGCATGTACTTTTAATAGTCATAGTAGGAAATAGGGCTTCCATAAATGGAGTTGATGTGCCTTCTTGGAAAATTGTTCTTAATGTTTATGGTTTCTCTTAACCTTTGTAGATTTTTTTGCCAAAAAATCGACAAATAGATGCTACTGGGAGAATAGACTGTAGCTCATGGGAATATTGTCATGTTTACAGAAACCAGTGATAATTAATATGCCACTTGATGTTGGATAAATGTAAAGAAAACAAATGAGGAAAAATGTTCTACAACAGTAACTCTGTTTTTGTTTTGTTTTTTAAGGAAAACTTTAAAAGAAACAAAGGGGAGGGATTGAGCAAATTGGTCTGTAAAAAAAAAGAAGTGCCATGCCTTATTGAACTGGCCGACTCTGATATGAATCACCACTGCATGTTGTTGCTTGCAGTTAACAATACAGGTTAGTTGAACTGATTTATTATAGCTTGTAATCAAATTGGATAGAAGCCATGAATGACTTACTAAGATTGACTAGATTTCCATGTCGCATGAAACCATTATTTTACCTTTGGCTGATTCAACAAATCTTATATATAACACATTTAGCCCCAATCCAGCAATTATGGGTTTGCAAGATGAGTAAAACCCAATATTTTTGCTATCTTCTTCATCCCTAGATTGGGGTGTGGGGGAATGCAGAAAGTATTTGAAAAACCAACTGTTTAAAAATGTATTAGGTGTCCTCAGTTAGTTGTTACTTCTATTCAACAGCAAATTAAGGTCAGGAAGTGGTTTTGTTTTGGTTTTTTTACTTCCCAATTAGTTTACAGCCATGGGATTTCCTTGTGATCTCATATCTAAGTGCTAACCAATCTATCCCAGCTTAGCTTTTTCAAAATCAGCCAGATATTGTGGCCAGCAGCAAATAAAAAATTATAACCTCTTTCCACCTTCCTGTCATTCAATTCAAAATGATAGATGGTATATATTACAACAACATTCAAATACTAATTGGAAACTCTGACTGGATTCACAGATTACATGGGCCATAGTGTTATTTAGTTTTATTTTAGCATTTTATTTATTTAGTGTTTGTTAAATTTGTGTAAACACATTCAGTTTGATTTGTAAACCATTACTTATAATTTATTTATGTATTTTTATTATACTTGAATTTTGTCCGTTCCCATAGTATCTAGGCAGCTAAACAGAGGTAAACAGATAAAATACTCCCGAAATCCTTAAATACATATAATTATTTTCCAGAAGCACACATACAGTGTGTCCTATCTTTCAATTTAAAAAAATACTCTCTTCATGTGCAAGACAAAATGAGTTGGTTTTCAAAGTTTTCCTGGAGCCTAAGAGTGATGTAACATTTCCATTGTAAGGGAGTTTCAAAGAATGCTTGCCTCTAGGATCACATCAGTATTATAATCTTGGAGAGATAGAATGTGGAAGAGTTGATTTTATTTATTTATGAGCTATGGTGGCACAGTGATTAGAATGCAGTATTTGCATGCTAACTCTGCCCACTGCCAGGAGTTCAGTCCTGACCGGCTCAAAGTTGACTCAGCCTACCATCTTTCCAAGGTCAGTAAAATGAGGACCCAGATTATTGAGGACAATATGCTTACATTGTGAACTACCCAGAGAGTGGTGTAAAGCACCATGGAGCAGTTTATAAGTCTAAGTCTATTGCTATTGCTATACTATTTCATTTGTTTGGACAGGCAAATGAATTAAGGAGAAGATGGCCAGATAACCAGGATCAGATCTATATAGGTTTTAAATGTGGCAACCACCACCTTAAACCACACCCAGAATTCAGTTGGAAACTAAGGCAACTCCCATTAGTACTGCAGCTGCTCATTCTGCAACAGCTGCAGTTTCCACAGGTCCTTAAAGAGTCATCCCATGTTGAGCATTTTGAAATAATGGCAACGCCCACCCCATCTTGCGATGGGAAAACCATCACAAAACATCATGACGGCAATGTGACACCGTAAGTTTGACACCTATGATCTAATAGAAGTGACTAGAACTTTAGTGATTATGAGCAAGTCCTCCAAATCAAGGAAACAAAGTTGTAATTGTTCAAAAAAAGTGTATCTGACATCTGGTCTTCAAACAGGAGAATTCTTAAGTTAAAAATCATCTTTGAACAAAGAAATACAACCTGTTTAGAATTTTAAGAAATGGATTTTTTCTGTAATTGTTAGATTTGCAGATCCAAAGCCACTCCTTATTGGAGAGATTCAATTAAAGTGTGTTCCTCCTCATCCAGACCCAAACAACTGACTCACCATGGAGTCAGTTAACACTTCTACCGCATATCTACTCATGGCTATGGTATATATACTATGTATCAGCAGCATATAATGATGCTATGTTTTATCATTCTAGTCAATTGTGACTTATTGAATAAACCACAGTTATATAAGTCATATATAACTTTGAATAAAACCAGCGCAAGTGATATTGTAAGTGTTGTTAAAGCTGCTTTGCTTGATAAATAATTCCAATATTCTCTGAAAGTAAATTTCAGTTTTCTCTGCTTTAGAAAATATAGGTGCAGAAGCATTGTGTGGCTTTCTGGATGACAAGCAGCCGGATTTGAAAGCGGTAATTTATTCATGCTTTTATATATAGGAGTTGGGTGAGACAGAATAAAAAAAAATTCAAACCTAAAATATTACAAAATCTGAATAGTATATTTGTATGCCAGGATCCTTTATGACTAAAATCATGTAAATGAACAGTGATGTTTTTCACAAAGAATGTGGAATAAAATATCAGTATTTTACTAAAATATAACACATTTAAGTAATAAGCAATATGTATTTTCCTGGATTTGAGGTGTTATCAACTTAAAATGTCAATCAGAAGTTCCATTGGGCAGAAAAGGCTTCTGGGCATCTACAGTATCCTGCTTGTGAAGAAACCACTTTTAGCTATCAGAATCACCAGAGAATATTTCAGAAGACAAAGTGAAACTGTTTTCATGGTGTTGTTTCATTCTTTAAAGACATGAAATTGCATCCTGGAAATTAGTTTCCTTTGTGTTGTAATTTAACATACAAAACATATGAAGTACACATAACTTCTCTCTTTCCAAACCATCTTCCCAAACATGCATAATATCTTAAAGCTGTGTGATTCAATTTCAAGGAGATTCAGCAACTCACACTTTCACACTGAATCTTCAGACTGAATTCTTGACTCATTTGAAAGAATCACAGTGAATGAGGTGCTTTGAATTACTTTGGATTAAGAGATTTGATGGGGTTTTCTTTTATGTTGCTGCGATTTTCTCCCAAAATGGACAATACTATTCCACCTATTGTGTCTCACTTTTGAATAAGAATTATAATTTATTTAGGTAGGTTTACATGGAGGGCAAAATTTATTCCACTGGTGGATGATTGTTTACACTAGTTCGCTCTTTCTTATATAATCCTCTTCCTTTTCCTCAAGCCACATCCTTTTATTATTGTATTTATTTCCTTTACTCCCAATGTACTTGTCTAGCCTGAAATATAGCCAATTGGCACATGTGCCCAATCTTTCTGAAGTTGTTTATTGCTGTTAGTCCTCTCCCTTTGTGCCTTTTCATTTTCTGCAATTTTTTTTGCTATTTACCTGTTTTTGTCTTACTTTATACTCTGTAAGTCTACCTCAGATCTAATGTCATACCATGATATAAAGAATTAATCTGTATTATATGCAATAGGTTATTGCTTATACTAGCACATGTGAAATATGTAATAGCAATAATGCACAAATGTCTTGGGATGTTTTTAAGTTGTTGCCCAAGCATCACATAACCCATTATTCCCAGAAGAGGCTAATTCTCCCTCTTCAGTTCTTCCAGGAAGCTATCAGCCCAAAAAGATAAATGACCGACGATTATAGAACCTTCAATCTTTAGTAAGAACTTACTTTTTTAAAACTGTTTTTTAAAGGCTTTGTTTTTAAGATTTAATAGGGCATTTTGACAGCCCCACTTCCCCATAAACTGGATATTTTAACTCTCTAAACAGTTTGGAACTGTTATGTTGTCCTTTCCTCATTCCTACTGTGTCTTGTTTAAACAAGATGTGAGCGTATGTCAAAGTGAAAGCCTTAAAGCTACCTCATGTAGGAGGTTGCTGTATTAGACTAGGGTACAAAAACTTCAGAAGAAGCACCTTTTCTGTGTAACAAATTTTATTAAAAGACATAAACTGTATGGAGTATGACATGACGAATGATCTTTAACGGTCTATCATTTCTGCCGTTTGCATTCCTGACAAGTGTTTTCATCTTCTTTGGTTCAATCCTATTTTGTTTTTTCCTTTTAGCTTGGGATAAAATCCCACAAGCAGGAACGCACTGAGATTCACCAGGTCCATTCTCAGGGGACCCTTATTGCCTTGGTCACCACTGGCCTGCTGTTGGCATTTTTGGGATTGGCTGGATATTATCTTATGAAACGACGAAGCTGGAGTCCCATGGGAGAAAGGCTGGTTAGTGCTTATAGTTGGCAGAACAAGTAGAAAGCTCAGGGCATGTAACAACAGTTGCAGAGAAAAATGACAGAATTGCTATTCTTCCATTACTATAAGTGGTGTGCTCATTTCCATAAGATATTCTACAGTTTCAAGTTATGTTTACTTTTTTCAACAGTAAGTTTAAACAATTTACAAACACCATCAAATAGGAATCATATTTTCCCAAGATCTTCATGCTTTAAATTCACACTGGATTTTCTCCTCTTGTTTCTGCTGCACTAAAAACTTTCCCTATGATTTTATCACCAAATGATGAAATAAAGAATGTGAAGAAAAAGAATTTTTTTTTAATTCATTTGTTGCTTTAAATTTCTGTTTCTTCTATCTTTAGGCTTGCTGGAAACCTTTTGAATTTAACTATGTCAGCTAAATGCACAACTGCAACTGTAATTAATTTTTCTTTTTAATATTTGGGGATGTGTAACTATTGTTCCCAAATCCAGAAGAAGGTAAAACGAAGTAGAGAAGTTGGAATTGGGAAAGGGCACTTTTCCTATCTGCTACTTTTACTTCAACACCATTCATGGGGTTTCAGTCAGATATAAGTTGACTGTGCATGTAATTTCCCAGGATATTTTTTTTCAAAAAAAAAAAAAAAAGAGTTTCTCTCTAAGAAAAATATCTTTCTCTTTAAATAACCACTTTCATACAATGAATTTCTGTAGGTCACCTTCATTAACCTGGAATGCAAACACAGAGCTCTGTAGAGTTTCACAGACAATTTTTGAAAGGTATTTTAGAACATTTGGGAGGAGCACCTGCAACACCTTTACAGAAGCTGTGTCTTTTCCCAGACCTGAATCCAAAGCACTGTACAGTCCTACCATATACCAATAGTATAAAATCTTGACAAATTGAATGCCAGTGTCAACACAACAATAGCTAATGAATGACCCGTTATTCCATTTATTTACTTATTGAACTATATATTATGCAGACTACATTAGCTTTCAGAAACTAAACTATCATTCCATTACTACAAATCAGTGGTATTACTGTCAGTCTGTACAATCAAGAAATATAGATGCAGGTGAGATTGTACATGAATCATATAATAGGGCAAAGTGTCAGAGCAAGACCTCTTACAATCCATGGGGATATTTCATAGCTTATTGCTAAAACATCTGATCTCTGAGCAAAAAACTCCAGATTAATTTTCTGGTGCTTCCAGTTTTAAAAAAATCTGGAAGTAAACTATGAATAATTTTTCTGCTCCAAACCCTAGATACCAGGATAGACAAAAATATTAATGAAACTGCATACTGGATTCTTGGTATTTGATCCAACCTTTCATTTTATTGACAAGTTTATATTCAAATTACTTGTATTATTTTCATTGATCACATAGGCCACTGAAATATATTTCATACACACACAAGGCCTCCCTGTTCACTCCATCAAGAATACTAGTATTATTTTAATATACTTTTCAAAATCCCTGACTGAACTGCCTGACTGAAAGAACAGATATTTATTTTATTTTCTATACAGAATCTAAATCATTTTATAGACCTTTGAACAGCTTTGTCTAACTCAGAATTTTCTTATTATTTATACCTCTAACCCCTTTAGGGTGAAGATCCTTATTACATCGAAAATGATAGCCATGGCAACCCTGAAATCCCTGTGGCCTCTCAAGAACAGTCTGACCTGCAAGATAAACCAAATCTCAATGGAGGGGCTCGGGAAAATGGAACTGGCCAGCCATCCTCAAAAAATGGACACCAAACGAAGCCCCAGGTTGTTGCTGACACAGAACTGTGAAAATGCTGTGACCTTCTTAATGCAGCTGGAAAAGCTCAACTGCACTTACAAAGAGGAGTTAGGAGTAAAAATTCCTAAATGAAATTATAATATCTTTTTAAAAAAAAACATTAACATCTTAACATTAATTCTTCAGGGCTGACAAAGCATTTGTGTATGGAAATTGTAAAAATAGCAAACTGCTTCAATGGGATTGGGAATGTTCTTAATAAACGTGGAGTTTGGGGTTTTTTTTATTTTATTTTTGTACTTTTAGATGTGATATCCTTTACAATAGTTCATCCAGGGAGACGTTTCCTAGAAATTAAAGATTTTTCACTTATTTGAGAGTTGTTTAATATCTATCTGATGCTGTTTAGAGTAAGAAAGGACATTTTCATTTTTTTAAAATTTAAATTTAACTTAATTTTAAAATATAACAGAGATGTAACAACTATGGCTCCAGAGTAGTATGCAGCTGAAAGTCCCTAGATTTTGGTAATCACCACCCTTTCTCATACCCAACTAAGACTGTCTTGCCTACCTTTCTGCATTTAGGCTATGCTGCAATTTGTACATAACATAAATTGATTGTAACTCTGCAACTCATCAAAAGCCTTTTGAAATATGGTTGAGGCAGTTCTTAAACAACACAAAATAAACTCTTCATCAGATTTGCTTAATTCGAAAGAACTGAGTACCTTTTCCATTTTAAAAGAAATAGGAAAAATTAGGAGACTTTTATACAGTGGTGAAATCCAAATTTTTTTTACTACCGGTTCTGTGTGCATGGCTTGGTGGGTGTGGTGTGGCTTGGTGGGCATGGCAGGGGAAGGATACTGCAAAATCCCCATTCCCTTCCCACTCCTGGGGGAAAGATATTGCAAAATCTCCATTCCCACTCCACTCTGAAGCCAGCCAGAGGTGGATTTGCGGTTCTCCAAACTACTCAAAATTTCTGTTACAGGTTCTCCAAACTGCTCAAAAGTTCCGCTACCAGTTCTCCAGAACCTGTCAGAACCTGCTGGATTTCATCCCTGCTTTTATAACATGAAAATGCAGTATAGTAGGCAATTGACCTAAATCTCAAATGCTCTGTCTCCTTCAAACTTTGTTTTCATTGTCCATATACTGTACATAAGAACAAGCAAACAACTTTTTTTTCCTACGTAGTACTTTCTAGATGCTTTGGGACTGTTACTAGAACTCATAGCAAGTACATCCTTTGAATTCCAAAAGTTGCTGATTTTTTTTAACATAAAGGAAATAAGTCTGAAATGTTATTCGTAATCCAGATACAGTTAATTACACTGAAATCAAGAGTGGCATTAGTTGTAGTTACATTAAGTGGAGTTACATATTTCCGAGCCTCGAATCCTATTTTAACATCCCGGGGTTTGAATACAATGCAGTTTACTTCTAAATAGACATTTATAGGATGTCACCGGGCCTTTGAATCTAGTTTTCAAACAAAACATGTGAGTCTATCTGTAAATGAAAATGCAAATATAACTATATTTAAGTTGTATGCTTAAACATATCTAAGATCACAATAGTCATGCTTTAATTTAGCCTATATTTTAGGCTAAATTAAATATTCTAACCCTCTTTTCTTCTCCCAAATATTTTTTCCATTGCCTTCCTTCAGTGCTCATCCTGAAATGTATTGACTATTTAAGTGTTATTTGAAAATAGAATGTAGAACAAAATGTGACTAGGCTCTGAAAGGAATTGTCTTTTTTATAGTAATTATCATGGATATTTTTGTTTTAACTGGAAATAATTCAAGAACACCTAACATGAATAATACTGCCTTATTTACACTTGTCACTGGAAACATTAGCTAGATATGGGATAATGAACATAAAAATAAGTAGCCCACTAGAGAAAGGAATATATTTCGTCTTTTTAATTCAAATTTCCCTAATCTGCTTTTGTCCAGATATGTTGGAACTAGAATTCCTTGCCAGGTGTTATCCAAATGCTGGTGCTAGAGAATGAATCAATTATTTAGTAGATTAGTATAGATAGTCTTAATGTTTACATTTTTGTATTAAACAAGCAAACATGATTGTTAATATGATATAAAGGAAGAATGTATATTGGAATTGTCTCTAGTGTAAACTATACATATGTATAGATCATTTTCATAATTTAAAAAGGCAGCATAAGTATATTTTAATTGTTACTTAGTATCTGATTTCCAAAATGCCATTTTGATTGTTTTGGGTTTGATGTACTTAATTGAAAAGCTGTAATGGGCAGAAATGATTTGCCTTAAGTTTGTCTCTGAGTGTTTGGCAAAAGTAAGTTTTTAGCTGAAATATTCCTTTGCATAGATACAGTAATTAAATAATAGTAGAGATGAAACAGCATAATTAATGTTAATGTAAGAAAAAAATCAAAATACACAGGAATGGCTCATGGCTTGTGTTAGGCTCCTTCACACATTACAGCAAGTTTCTTCTCATGTTGTTCATTTTTAAGACAGACAATTAGAAGCTGTTCACTCCACTAGAATACCATTTATGGGAAGTTAGGGACTTCTTGGCAAGATAAAGGCCACAAACATCTCTCACATGAATCAGGATTCTTGCTGAAATTTCATGGCATGTGAGAAAGACTGATATTGTAGCAGACTAACTTGGTTCCTTAAACTGCTTAATCACTAATCCTTCACTGGAAATGCCTAAGACAAAGTTTTGTGTCCATTTTGCTGTTTCTTTCTGTAGAAAAGTAGAGAAATGAATAAATGAATTTATTACCATGGTAAAGATAGATACAGCCTTTATCCTTACTTGGAAATAATACAGACAATATATATTTTCATTGCTTTATGTTGATGTACAACAAAAAGGTATGTCAAATTATAGGTGAGACAGAAGTTGGGATCACTCTCCATCTTTCCATTCTTTCTGAGCAGGGGGTTGGACTAGAAGACCTCCAAGGGACTTCCGGTTGGAGAGCTGCAGTGACATGGTGCTGAGTGAGTGATCGCCACTCCTCAACATTGTTTGTCACCGCGTTTTGGGGATCCCTTCGGGGGCGCGGGTCCTGGAGAGCCCCGCGGACAAAAGAGAGAGCCGGGTGAGCGAGAAAGTGAAGTGCAAACACTTCTCGCAAAATCGGGCAGCTCTGTCAAACTGACGCGTGTGAAGTCAGCCTTTCAATGGCTGACCTGAAGCTGTGGTAGCCGACAACTAGATGGGAAGCAAGGAAGATCGGAGGCTGCAGTGCCGAGATTGAAACGTATCCTCCCTGCATATGTGAGATCGAACATCAGGAAGGGGCCGGCGGAGTCGGGCGAGAAGGGCTTAAACGGAAAAAGGCGGCGACGGAGATCGGAGAACAGTTTGAATGACTATGGAGCTCGACAAGCCGGCGCTGAGAATAAGAAACTGAGGACGCTAAATTACCTGTGCAAGAAGAGGATCGGTGGGCATAGGGAGCAAGGAAACTAAAAGAATCCAGAAGAACTCTTTTTTCCATTTGCTGGTGATAGCAGAAAGGTCAACTAAATTGGAGATTGGACTCTATCTAATTGTGCCAGAGAACAGGAAGTGCAGCCATTGAAGAAGCCTGACAGAGCAAACTGAAAAGGACAGGCATAGAGACAATCTAGCTTCGAGGCTTACCATAGAGTTTTGACAGTGGCAAAGTAAACGTGGGAAGAAGAAAGGATTGGAGGAGACCGGTGGCTGAGTGAGAAAGAATATTACTATTTTGGAAAAACTTTGCCTGTCCCCAATTGAAATATTTCCCCCCTCCCTTTTTTTTCCCTTTTCCTCTGAAACTTCTCTTTATAACATTTGGATCCCTTGCATAATAATATTTTTATCAACAAGAATTGTAAATCTTTACAGTAATTAAGCTCTGATCCCTGCCTATATACAAGATATATTTTTATAGAGCTTATTAGATTTATACCCACTTAATTAATTATTTAATTGTATTTACATATATTTATTTACATCTATTTGTACTGTCACTACTCTCATATACTTGACTTGACATATTGTTATAGTAGAATTACAATAACTACATATATTTATTGGTAAACAGCTATATAGGAATTTGAACATAAAATCTTTTTTAAGTAGTAATTTAGATATAGGAATTTTAGTCATAGCTTATAGATTTATCTAGGAGCTATTGTGTTATTGTGATTTAAATTATTAGGACTTGAATTAATTATTAACAAGTAGAAATAAATTCTTATCAATTAATTACTATTTATTACACCAATTAACTATAAATTAATTACAAACCATAAATATTGACTGGAAGTGATATAGATTGAAAAATTGATATTGATTGAATAATTCATTGAAGATACTGTTTGGAAGTGATATAGATTGATAAATTGACATTGATTAATAAATAATTTCTCTCCATATTCTGAAGAAATATAAAAAAGAGGTGGCAACCAGTGTATGAAAATTTGGAGAAATATCGAGAAAATAATCAGGGAACAAAAAATAATCTTGAAAGAAATGACGAGCTTGTCATCAACGATCCTGAAAACAGGAAAAAAGACCCCCTCAAACCCCACTATATCCATGACCTCTCCGGCTACCCAAAAGTCAACGGAAGGACTACAAAAAACGGACAAGGCCATAGCAACACCAACATTACTAACAGTGCAGTGAACATTGACATTAATTCAAGAAACGATGATGGCCATGCAGGAAAAAATGTCCAACAATCACACCGAACTTAAAACAGATATCCACCTACTGGATCAGAAGATGAATGAGATTCAAGTCTCAATCTCTAACAACGAACAAAGGATCCAGAAAGCGGAGCAAAAAATAGAACAAAATGAGAAGAAACTGGACATGGTAGACCAGACATTGACGACGCAAAACAAGGAATTAGAAGATTCGTTAATACAATTAGAGATGGATAGGGCGTCGTTCTTCTTGCGCTTTCAAAATGTGGAAGAAGATAAAGATGAGGATCTGGGAGAGAAGATGGCGGAACTAATCGCAGAAGTACTTCAACAAGATAAACGTGAGATCATCAGAGAATTGGACGACGTTTATAGAGTCCAAACAAATTATGCGAGGAGGAATAGGCTCCCCAGAGAAGTCCACATCAGATTCGCGAGAAAAAAAGTAAAAGACATCCTATACAATATGGCGAGGGACGGACAAATAACATACAGAGGAAAAGAAGTGATAATATTAAAACAGATTCCAAGAAGAGTGAGGGAGGTGAGAAAGGAATACAGATTTTTGGCTGTGCAATTGAACAAAAGAAATATATTATTTAGATGGCTTTTGCCAGAGGGGATGTTAATCACCTGGCAGGGGAGAAAAATAAAAATAGATAGCTTGAGCACAGCACAAGACTTTCTTGATCAGTTAAGGGGAGCAGAAGAAGAACAGCGCAGTAAGGAGGAAATAGAGGCGACAAATTTAGAAGAGGAAGGAACCGCGGAGGAGAAGAAGACCGAAGAAGAAGCCAAAGAGAAAAAAACAAGACCAGTAAGAGCCGTAAGACTAAACAAGAACTAAGACCGAGCAAGGAAAATAAGAATGAATGATTTGAAATTAATCTCAATAAATGTTAATGGATTAAACGATAGTAAAAAGAGGAAATTAACACTTACAAAACTAGCAAAACAAAATATGGATATAATCTGCTTACAGGAGGTCCATATAAAAAAGGATGAGGGTAAACGTTTGGAGTATAAAAAATATGGTAAACTATTTACCTCATTAGCTGAAAAAAGAAAGAGAGGGGTAGCAATCTATGTTAAAAAAGGAATTGAAGCAGAATTGAAATATAATGATACAAAGGGAAGAACCCTCATGGTTGAAATTACGAGAGAAAACACTAAAATACTACTTGTGGGCATTTATGCCCCAAATAAAAAACAAGGAGAATATTTCCAAAAGCTTCGTGAACAATTAGGGAAAATGGAATATAATGAAATTTGCATGATAGGCGATTTCAACGGAATCGTAGACCCAGACAATGACCACAAAAGTAATAAATTGAACAAAAATAAAAGGGCGACTTTACCAAAAGCTTTTTTCGATTTGGTGGAAGAAATGAATCTAATTGACATATGGCGAACTTTACACCCAAACGAAAGACAATATACATTCTATTCTAATCCGTAACAGTCATGGTCGAGAATAGACATGGTTTGGGTCACCAGGATGTTGGGGTTAGAAATAGAGACAGCAGAAATTAGCCCAAACATTTGGGCTGATCACAACCCCCTGGAAATGAAATGGAGAACCATAAAGAGAAAGAAACAACAGAGATGGAGGCTCAACACAAAACTACTATGCGACAAAGAGTGTGTAGAAAAATTGAAAGGAGAAATAAAGACTTTTTTTATAGAAAATGAGACTCAAGGAACACCCCGCGAAATAGTATGGGACACAATGAAGGCCTATCTAAGAGGGGTAATAATATCCTACTCTGCATATAAAAATAAATTAAAAAGGAAATCCCGGGACGATCTCATTAAACATCTAGATGAAGCAGAAAGGAAACTCCAGAAAACGCCTGGAGATACTGTAGCAAAAGAAAATTGGCTGGTGTGGAGACATAAATTAAACATCCTAGATCAAGAGGAGCTAGCCCAAAAAATAAAAAGAACAAAACAGTACTACTTTGAGAACGCCAATAAATCGGGCAGGTGGCTGGCCTATAAATTAAAAAAGGAAAATGAAAAAGGGACAATTCAGACACTAGAAGACGCTGAGGGAAATCTTTTAAATAAAGAAGAAGAAAAATTAGAAAGAGCGAGAGAGTATTATGAATCACTATACAAAGAAGAGGAGGTCTTGGAAGGAAAAATAGACCAATACCTGGCAAATGCGGAGCTCTCACAAATAACGGAGGAAGAGAAGGAGATGTTAAATGCTAAGATAACAACTGAAGAATTCAAAAAAGCCCTCTCCAAACTCAAAAACAACAAATCACCAGGCCCAGATGGATTCCCAGGAGAAATATATAAAAAATTGGAAGAAATTTTACAACCCAAATTAATGGAAATTTTCAATGAGGTTTTGATGGGCTCCAAAATCCCCGACTCGTGGAGGGAAGCACATGTTACACTGCTGCCGAAAGAAGGTGCCGACCCAAAAAAAATCCAAAATTACAGACCGATCTCGCTTTTAAACACTGATTACAAACTATTCATGGGTATAATGGCAGAAAGAACCAAAAAAATATTAAACAACTGGATTCATAAAGATCAAAATGGATTTCTCCTGGGGCGACAAATTAGGCATAATTTGAGAATTGTGTTAAATACTCTAGAATATTATGAAGAACACCCAGAAAAGCAGTTGGCCATAGTTTTTTTGGATGCCCAAAAGGCATTTGACAATTTAAATTGGAATTTTATGACCAAGCAAATTAAAATAATGGGATTTGGGCAAAATTTCGAAAAGATGATAAAGAATATCTATGACAATCAGAGGGCGAGCATTTTGGTAAATGGAGATAGGACAAGAACATTCCAAATCAAGAAGGGAGTAAGACAGGCTGCCCCCTGTCACCGTTATTATTCATCCTGGCCCTAGAAGTGTTGCTACGAAAGATTAGAAATAACGAGGAAATCAAAGGCCTAAAGATTAGAAAAGAGATTTACAAAACGCAAGCCTTTGCGGATGATGTGGCGCTAATACTTGAAGACCCATTAATATCCGGACAAAAAGTATTAGAGGAATTAGGTAAATATGGAGAGGTGGCTGGCTTTAAACTGAACAAATCTAAAACCAAAATACTAATTAAGAATGTAACTGAAACGCAGAAGAAAGAGATAGAAGGAGCTTTGGGCCTACAGGTTGTCCCAAAAATAAAATACTTAGGAATCTGGCTAACCAAAAGGTGCTCATCTCTAAAAGAAGATAATTATACCCCATTAATTAATAAACTAAAACAAGATTTGGATAGATGGAAAAAGATTAAATTGTCACTTATAGGCAAAATTGCGGCAATTAAGATGAACATCCTCCCCAAGATGCTATTCCTATATCAAAATCTACCAGTGACCTTAGAGAAAAAAATTTTTTTAGAATTAAATAAGAATATCAGGGAATTCGTTTGGGAGGGAAAAAAATCGAGGATCTCACTCAAAATCTTACAGGAAAAAAGGAATGTGGGAGGATTTGGACTCCCGAATTGGGAAACGTATTACAGAGCAGCAAAACTGATATGGATAAGGGAATGGATCACTTTGGAGAATAAGAGAATCCTAACGTTAGAAGGCCATGACTTACAAAGAGGGTGGCATGCGTATCTATGGGACAAAGACAAGAAAAAGAAAACCTACTTCCACAGGCATAAAATTAGGGATTCCTTAATACAAACGTGGGCGGGGATTAGGCAGAGATATTACTCAAAAGTCCCAAATTGGCTCTCTACGGTAGAGGCATTGATTTACCCCAACAGGCGGGGAATGGAGAAACTGTGCAGATACAAAGACATTGTCGACGGAGGGGGAAACTTCAAATCAAATGATACCCTGAGAGACCAAGGAATAACTCTAGACTGGTGGACTTACCTGCAAATAAAATCAAGATACCAGAAAGATAAGGATGAGTATGGCTTAGAACTAGGAAACAACGGATTAGACAAAATTTTGATGGGACCAGGAAAAAAAGCATTGGCCAAGCTATATAACTACTTATTAGATGAAGACAGAGATGAGGATACAATCAGAAACCAATTGAGAGCATGGGAGCGTAACATTGGGCACAGTTTGAACTTTAACGAATGGGAAGAGGCCTGGAATAAAAACTATAAATTAACTAGAGCAGCCACATACAAGGAAAACCATTATAAAATGCTTCATAGGTGGCATTTAGCACCTGCAAGATTAGCAAAGATGTTCCCCAATGTACACCCAAATTGTTGGAAATGTGGCCATGGTCAGGGCACCTTCTTTCATATGTGGTGGACATGCCCCGAAGCAAAAAGATACTGGAGCAAAATTCGGAGATGGTTGAAAGACATAATTAAAGAAGAAATCGATTTGAATCCAGAAATATTTCTCCTGGGAATGGCAAAGAAAGGGTATGGAAAGGAAAAGGTCCACCTCCTAATACACATAGCTACAGCTGCCAGACTGGCGTATGCTCAATACTGGAAAAAGAAAGACCCACCACCAGACGACCTTATAATTAGCAAAATATTAGAGTGTGCAGAGATAAGTAAATTAACACATGAGATAAACGATGATGAAAATTCAGACTATGATACTGTGTGGGGAAGATGGTACGAATGGATAAATGATAGAATCAAAGAAGGAGAAAAAGGTGTAGAAATCAATTAGAATTAAGGAAGGAGTAAAAGGTACAGAAATTAATCAGAAATTAATTAGAAATGTATAGTATAAATGACACCAGATATTTTTTCATGTATATATGTATAAACACTGCGAATCCGATGTCAAACAGAATTGTTATTATATTTTATTTGTGTAAAAAAAAACAACCCAATAAAGTGTAAATAAAAAAAAAAAAAGACCTCCAAGGTCCCTTTCAACTCTGTTATTCTAACATGCATTTACCCAAGTGAAAATAAAGAGAAAAACTATACACTCCTGAGTTCAGTTATAACAGATCCTTGCTCCTTATGATCTCAGCTATTAATATTCAACCTTCTTCCAGAGCCATGAGACAACTCCCGTTTCTATTTCTTCAAGACTTTCAAATCAGCTGAGCAGGATGGATTGTTGGAATATATTTATCAGTCATGATCAGTACAAATCATGATCTTTTTTTTCATTTCTTAGTTTTTCTTTCCACCATCCTTTTTCCATGAATCCTTTATTGGCTGTTTATGAGCTATTTAGTTAGTATCAACTCTTTAAGGACAAAACAGACTTTCTCCAAAATGATCTGTCCAAAGCCTTACACTTTAGGTTTCTCTACTGTATACCCATTGCTGGTATAATCAAGTCTATCCTGCATGCTGCTGATTGTCCTCTTCTTTTGCTTTTTCTAGCATTGTAGACTTTCAGGTCATCACATCATATGTTCAAAATATGGTAGTCTGAGTCTGATTTTGTGCCTCAAATGAGAATTCAAATAGATTTATTCTATGATCCATTTATTTGCTTGGATATCCATAGTATTTCCAAGAGTTTTCTGCAACACCAAAGTTCAAAAGCATCAATAATCTTTTTTATCCTGCTTCTTCAAAGTCCAACATTGCTTGCACAATTTTGATTTTGATAGCTATTGGAGCATCCGAGTATCTTTTTCAAAGCCTTCATTGCAATTCTA
Organism: Pituophis catenifer annectens; assembly: GCF_029215685.1. Classification (NCBI taxonomy): domain Eukaryota; kingdom Metazoa; phylum Chordata; class Lepidosauria; order Squamata; family Colubridae; genus Pituophis; species Pituophis catenifer. The sequence continues at coordinate 173,025,810 of NW_027256883.1, read as the reverse complement.
CCAAATGTCTGTGGTATATTTCTTGACTACTGATTCCTTTACTATTGATACTGTAGTCAAACCTAAAAGGGCTGCTTGCAAAGACTAATATTATTCAGTTATAGACTGTGTTGTACCCAAGGACTGCCTTTCTATAACTTTCATGACTATGAACCCACACTATTCGTTTTTCATTCCTTAGTGGTGAACAGTATAATTCTTTGACCAAATGTGCACAGTTCCAATCCATTCCACTTTACCAATGCCTAAGAAGCCCAGTTGTAGTTGATTCATTTTGTTTTTGACTTTGTTGAACTTTCATGCTTTTTATGTTCCATTTTCTCATTTTAATTCTGCCTTTGCAGTTTTGGATTTTCTTTTCCTGTACAGCAACAACATACCCCGAAGACTTTAATTTAGCTGCATCATATTTTAAAAGATCCTCAACAATTCTGCAGTAGCATATTGAATGCCAACCCATCTGACACTATTTTGTTGATCAGTTTATGACCATGCCATAAGAAATATCTTGTTTGGGGCAGGGGACAACTGAGCCATTTGAACATTTGAGAACATATTGTGGCCATTCCTAAATGGTTTTCTAGGGAAGTATGAGCAGTCTCAAAACAGCTGTTTATCAGCTATTGGGTTTTAACTCAGTGATATAAAGAGATGCTTTGCAGAACAAAACATTACCCAGCAACCACACAGGGTACATATGGCTGAGTCATGCGGAAATATTTTGAGAACTTTCCATGGCGTCTTTTCTTCATATATGCACATATATGCAGAAGATACGTATCTTCTGCAAATCAGTCAGACAAAATAATAGAGTCATGATGTCTCCCCCCCCCCCCCGCTCCCGGCTGAAATTAAATTACTCCTTAACTGAGATGGATCTGCAAAGTGGAGCAGGATCACTTTACACATTAGGTTTAGGGAGGTATCCATGGTCATATTGGTATCTCTGGCGCCATTCTGGAGGCTGAATGCTGGTGAAATAAACATTACCAAAAAAGTAATATAATATGGGTTCAGACAGAAAAAAGAAGACAGCACTATGCTATGGAAATGGTGAGGCAGAGCTGGGGAATCCTTCAAATAATCCTTCAAAATAAGGCATAGAAAGACATGAGTTCAAGAAACTAAACAAGTGGTAGCCTGGATATAACTACCTTATTTCTAAATAAGGAAAACTGCAAGTCTCTTGTGTTATTGGAAACTCATTGTAGTCTCTATTATAACCTGGTCTCCCAGCTTTGGGATATGATTTCAAAACGTGAAGCCCTTTGCCCAACTCTATTTAAAAGGCATTCTGAAATTTGTGATAATTTCCAATATAGTTAGAAATACACAAGCATATTTCTCCCTTCACTTTAATTTTACATGACATGGAGACACAATATGGAGCCTACAAAAATGCTACATTTTCCTGTATATCCTATGCCTCAAGGGTCTTGAAAGGCTGCTATTCCTGTTTTTTCCTTCCCTAACTTTTCAGGCCCAGCATTTCTGCATACTACTAGCCAGCCTTAGCAGGAACAATATAATGCTTTAAATTTTCCCTATTCTTACTAGAGATCCTTAGAAGTTAGTTAGAGAAACTCGCACAATCCATAAATTGTGTTTGGCATAAAGGTTTGTTTGCAAAAACAAATGTAACTTCTACAGCTTAATCATAATTTGCCTCAGATGTTAAGTACATCTTTTAATATCACTAGTCTTATCTCTAACAAATTTCTCTTCTCAGAAAATATGTCGTGATTTATACAGGGTAAGAAAACAAAAGCTGTTCCCAAACTGTCTGAAGCCAAAGGAAATGAAAGGCACAACACCAATTGAGGTGCAGAATATGAGAGATCGCCAATCCGGAAAAGGCTGTGGCCAAGCTACAGGAAGTTTTCTCCAAGTGTATAAACATACTCAGCTTTGGGTTGAGCACAGCTGAAGGTGTTATTACTTTTTCCTTATCAACCCACATGCGTTTTTTCCTTGCCAAAATTCCTTCTTAATCTTTTGTTTTGGAAAGCATGCTGCTGATAATGGTTTCCTCCTGCTCAGTTTCTGTACTGCGATGAGAAAAGTACAATTCAATATTTATCTCCTTTGCATTCATAGGTCTCCACTAATTAAAAGAAAAAGCGCCTGATGCCTAGTTCTTCATTTAATTTGTGGAAGAAATCATGATGTGTTATTTATAGCAACATGCAAGAAAAATAATGGGTCTAGAACTCCTTCCATCAAATGATTTTATTCACATTTTATTCCATTGCATTTTGCTGTAGAAGTATCCATGTCAACTTTCAGTTTTATACATCTCTAATTAATTGAACTTAAACAAAAGGGCTGGAAGACTTTTGCCTGTAGCCAGGCAATGTAGGTGGCATTTACTTAGATAGGCTCATATTCTGAGTCATTGTAAATTAGACACTCATATCTTATGTTTGATGCACTGCAAGCAACATTCAGAAAGATAAATAATTAGCTAACAATCAATTTTTACAAGAATAATTTAAATAACTTTTTTCTTGGATTCTTTACTGAATAATATACATTCAGCTAAAATGAGAATTGGCCAAATAACAAATGGTAGCATCCACAAACTGGGAAAGTTTAGACTGGGAAAGATTTGAAAGGAATCTTCAGCAACTAGAGAGGATTTAGTGATGAAACCAATTAAAACAGCATAAAACAAAATTGGTTGTTAGCCACATTTGATTTTCTGTTATTTCTTTGGAAACTCTTAGCTGTGGTTTTTGGCAATCCACAAACATTCCACCCCTTGCTGGTGTGAAGAGGGAGTCTGAGATACTTATATGAAAAAAACAAGCTGACTGCCAGTGTTTCTGAAATATGGGCTCATTGAACTACAAATTCTATGTTTTGCATTTTTGTTTTATTAGTTTTATCCCAATAATAAAAATATACAATCTGGTTCATCTTTACACAAAATAAGCTCTTATAGTTGTGCTTAGGGATGTAGATTGAATTTCTTAAAGCAAGAAAATGCTACTAAAGATTGATACTGGGAACCATCATTTAGCCACACCTATACAACTGCAGATTTCTAGCCTCCCTCTCCCTGCATCCTTAGGGGAAATATTTACAGTTTATTAAATAAGAAGATATATCTCATGAGGAATTCAGAAATATAGCAAAAAATAAAATTGGAAAGGGCCATCAGGTCATTGGGAATAATTATGTGCTTTGCACAGGAATTCAGTTTAATACATCCTTGGAATATTGGTCTATTCAAAATCACTACTATTAGTTCTATATAAGTATGTGTGTATGTGTGTGTATACAGTATGTATGTGTATTTTATATATGTGTGTTGTATATATATATGTGATATATATATGTGTGTGTGTGTATGTGTGTGTGTGTGTGTGTGATATATATATATAGCCAGGTTCTTCCTACGTAAACCAAGATTTTTATGCAGCCCTAGTTCAGTGAAATCACAATCCACTAGTTTCTAGGCTTTTTTTCCCCGGCAGCCAGCAAACACTCTGCTGCCCATTGGGAGACTAAGGAGACTAAGGGCAGCAGAGTATTTGCTGGCTGCCAGAGGAAAAAAAGCCTAGAAACTAGTGGATTGTGATTTCACTGAACTAGGGCTGCATAAAAATCTTGGTTTACGTAGGAAGAACCTGGCTAAAGAGTAATACACATAAAACCTACGAAAAGGAAAGAAAACACACACACACACACACACACACACATATATAAACATACACACACACACATACACATATAAACACACACCTGTATACACATACACACATATACACACAGAGACATATATTTAAAAGTCAGCAATAATGTTTTACTTTGTTTTGTTTTTAAATTATGATCTTTTAAGCGCAGGCAGTTTTTTCACTGAGCCTTTAAATTAAGCCCACTTTTCCAGTCATCTGAAGTTTATTCCCCCAGCTCCAAAATAGCCAAAATAAATTTGTGTACTAAGCCTCAGGTGACTGATAAAATAAAAATAAAAAAATGATAAAAATGATAAAATCGTAAAACACTGGACTTATTCCTTTTTTAAAGAAAAATAGCAGAGGAAAACTAATGTTCTAGAAAAACAGTGATATGAGGGCCTTTTTCCAATCAGCTTTTGAACGAGCAGCCATCTCTATGCTAAGCAAAAAAAATTGTAACCACTTTCTATCATAGCTTTAGTAGTCTTTTAGAAGATTACTAGACCCGTGTTCAGAAATACTGTGGTCCAAATGACAGATTGCAGATAGGAATGAGGGACTACATCAAGTATTAGCACTGAAAGAACTCTACAGTTTCATATCTCGTACATATAGCCCTCCAAATTCCACTATTTGCTTGGAAATTGACAGGCAGTTAAACCTGCTGTTGCAGGCATCGAAACAATATCAAAGCTCGCCTCACAACTGTCTAGGGAAAGTGATTTGTGATTGCTCCTAGAACTGACAAGTAACATTTGATGGGGGGGGGGGGAAGGCAGAGGAATCAACCAATAGCTTTCCTTAATTTGGCTCACATTAAATCAGTAAGGACACCACCATTAATCAATTCTGTTACTGTGGCAAAATAGAGATCAGCAATGGAGATAACACAATTTATTGTGCAGGTATACTTTTCTGCTGGATCAAGGAGCTGTAGGTTTCACTTTAACTTGGCTGTATGGAAGAGCCCTATAATAGTCACTCATAAGCAGTAGCATTTATTCCAGAGGGATGCACAATTTGCTTAACATGATTATTTATGGAAATAAAAAGATGTTTATTTAAAGCTAATGCATGGTGCAATGCTACCCTCTACTGTCTGCTTTTGGAAAACACGTATACCGGTATATTATATTTTAAAAACAGGAGAAATTAAGAGAGCCATTTTAAATAGAAGACGGAGAACATTCAGAACTCTGAATTTGCTTGACCTTAGGACCAGCAATCATTCTAGGTAGAGCAAAAAATGGTAAAAGCGTCCCTCAATGTTCTTTAACAGAAAAAAACCAGAGTTGTTCAAACATTAACGTGTAAGGAGGATTACCTAGATGCTTACTTCCTTTACCCACTGTCCTATCAGAGCTGAAGAATCTTCTTGGATGAGAAGCGAAACGTCTTCAAAAGAAAAAACAAGAAAGTCCAGTTGCCTCTTGAAAAAGCACCTTGGGACAACCATGACCTGGATGACAGAGAATCTCTACAGTCTATGATGAATTCCATTTTATTTCCTGAATATTAAAAGAATATGTCACATAGTAGGCATAATTTACCCAGTGAATAAAGATTTGGATGCAATAGTTTTATTGGTTATATGAGAGACTGTAGATCACTGATTTCTCTGAAATGTGACTTTGATTTCCTTTTAAAAATAATGTTAATTAAAAATTTCCTAACTTTAATGGTCAATTCCATTTTATTTATTACAATCTTATCCAGCAAATGAAAGAGAAGAAAGTTAAAATAGATAGATGTAAATAAGCACAGACAGCAATCAGCTTTAAAAGTGATATTAATTTCCTATGGAATAAGCAATTCATCATTTTTTGTAGCAGTCAGAAGTTTTGATAATGTAAAATGGTAATTTAATTGATATATGTCATTCTTTTATTTCATATTAAAGTAAGCAATTTTTATCAAATTATATTTGTCTGTTAATTAGCCAGGGAAAATATTTTTTGAATGAAATTTGTAAAAGATTTGGTCAATATATCATAAATCCCTTACATGCATGCTTAACAAATAGGCCTCTGCCAACAAGGATATTTTCAATGGGAAGACTCCTATAAATTTAAATTACTTAATAGGTTTGTAAAAAGAAAAGTGGCCCTTTATATTTCTGGGCCTTAAACCAATCCCAAGAATAAATTCAGCTTGTCTAAGAACTTTGAAGAATATATGATTTAATGTATAGATGTTCAAGAGCCATTTAATGACATAAGTATTTTCAAATGCAGTTTTTCTAAAGGAAAAAAAACAATAGTGTCACCTTGAATATTTAAGTAAGTTATATATTATTCCTACTTGAAGGTTAAATTGAATTCCAAAAAGTTTCTACAGGTATTCTATATTGAAATGTGCTATCTTTTGATTCTATTAGAAATGGAAAAAAACACATTCAAACATAAGTGATTTCTAACATTTGTCATACATGTGACTATTTTATTTTTATACTCTTATAACAACCTTTTTAGAATATCATTAAGCTTTTAGAAACTCCCAATCTTTTAAGGAACAAAAGTGGGACCTTTAATTATTGTTATTATATTTTTATCCCACTTTTTCATATATACCTTAAGGTGGTAAACATGCCTTACACATGCCTATTTTCCCTACAACAACCCTGTGAGGTGGGCTGAGCTGTGAGAGAGTGACTGGCTCACAGATTCCTACTTTCTAAGCTAGCACTTTAACCCCTAATAGACTATCATAGTCTTCATAAATTCCTGATTCTTATCATGAATGCAATTTACAACATTCAAGACTAGAAGAATTCAAAGCAACTTAATATCATCATTTGTTTCAAGGCTATTTCAATGACAGTTCATTTGGGTTGAGTACAATGGAGTCCAAATAGCTATCTCAGTTATTTTTCTAGCTATTATTTGTATCATACATTTACTGGGTCATATAGTCCAAATACAAGATAAGCTAAATGTTTATAGAAAAGATGACAAGAGGTCTATTAAAAAAAGAACTAGCTTGTCCTTTATGAACCCAAAAGGGCATCAAGTTGGGGAAAAATCTTTTTTATATTCTTATAGAGATATCTTGGTGTCTTATTAGTCATGTCAAAAAAACATACTTTGTTTGCTGCTCTTTCTTCTGGATACGTCTACTCCCATACTCCCCATTCTTATATTTGCTTAATATAAACCAGCCCGGAAGAACCTATATTCTAAAGCATATGATCTCTAAAATCCTGAACATTGGCAAAGTCTCATTAATCCTGTACTTGAGATATAAGCTGATTCTCATATCATGCTAACCATGGCATGAAAACACCCCAATAAGCATGGCCTAATTCTCAACCTACCATAAAGGCAGCCTAAATTCATTCTCAGCTATTCCAGTTTTAAAAGTAGTCTTTTCTCTCTTCTTCTAACAGATGTCTTGGCGCACAATTTACCATGCTTCATTCCTGATCTTGGTAAAGATGCAGTTAGGGCTGGCATCTGCCAGGCTCCAATTGTTCAGTTGAGGTTCAGTAGGTCTTCTTCTGGTTAATAGGCACTGCATCATATTGAGATTTCTAGTGGTAGAGAATGAAGTAGTTTGGTTACCAATAGTATTATCACAAGTTTTTTTTCAAAATATTTTACTTGGTTCAATTTCCTTTTCAGGATGCTGATTTGACTCTGAATGTCCTAATGCCACTGAAGCTCTGTTAACATTTCTTCTGAGGAAAAAGAACAGCCTAAAATCAGCTTCCTGGATCAATAATGATAAAGACATACTAAAACTGTTATTAGGGATTTTACTGTAAGTTAAATATTTATAGAGATAGAAATCATTTTGTTGTATTTTAAGAAAAGGTGTTAACTTACTAAAACTGTATTTATGATTAAAGGGAAAGCTATTTTTATGCATTCCTTTTTTTACTATATTGCTTTTTCCTCTTTTTCCTCTTTTTTTTCTTATTTGCGCCTTCTCTTTTTCTTTACTAATTTTATATTAGTTTTTATTCTGCAGTCCTGGATGCTAGATCCATTCTTGCATATAAACAACCATCAGCTTGAAGCAGTTTTACAAGGAACAAAAATCAATATGAATAATGACACTAATATAGAAGCCAAATCTAAATGTCTACTTTGCTCCTGCATTTACACCAAAAACACCATCTAAAGCCCCACCAACTTCACACATAAAACTAGAGGCACCTTCCATGCTGTTCCTCTAATATGGTATATGCCATCACCTTTCAGCATTGTCCCTTGGGATTCTATATAAAACAAAAGGACCAAATTCTGCAGAAAAGAATGGACAAACCCATTTTTGAATCAATACTCAAACCAAGGACAAAGTAGTATCAAAGGACTTCAATTTTCCAAGGACCTTCCATTACATATCTCAAAATAGTCATCTGGATTAAAAGAAAAATGGTCACACAACTGACATCAAATACAGTACATCAAAAGATTGCAGGTTATCCCTGAAGGTCACATTGAACAAAACAAATTAACAGAGTACAGTTGTTAAATTATAACATATTTCTAATCTGTCTGGTATATAACTGACATCAGCAAGCCTATTTTCCCTTTTTCCTGTATCCAAATTTAAATCCCCTATCATTTAACCACTATATTGCAATTGATGAAGTGAGCTGCAGCACATGAAAGTTTATGCCTTTAGTAAAAATTGTTAGTCTACAAAGACCAAACTCAATCTGATTCTTGGATAGTATAGACTAATACAACTTTCCTTCTCCACTTAGTATAAGCTTAAGGTCTACAAAATGTCTATTGCTTCTGTATACATAAACATGTATGTCGCTGCCTCTTGAGAAAAAAAATGCTTTCCAAAACTTTAAATACTTATTAAAGTATTTTTAATAAGTATTTAAATATTTTTAAAATATTTTAATATTTTTAAAGTACTTATTAAAGCTTCAGTTTATTTTTGAATTATATACAAAATATATGGTTGGATATGTAATAGATATATAATGATTGAGCATGAGTCTGAAATTTGCTTCTTCTGCACTATTTGAAAGATTTAACATAAGAAATATTAACATAAGAACAGTGGTGGGTTCCTCCCGGTTCTTCCCGGTTCTGCCGAGCCGGTAGCGGTGACAATATGATGTCGCCGAACCAGTTCTGCCCGCCCCCCCCGCCCCCTGCATTATTCTTACCTTTTATTTGGCCCCACCCCCAATCTATTGCTGCCTCCTGAGTCCCAGCTGATGGCTAGAGGGAAAAAAACTGTTTAAACTGTTGCCGCGGGGCTTCAAAGGACCGCCCTATAGCTGATCAGTGTTAAAAGAAAACAAATGAGTAGACCGGTGCCTGCAAAAATACATGAGTAGATCAGTGCCTGCACAAATACAAGAGTAGATCAGTGCCTGCAAAAATAAATGGGTAGATCGGTACAGCTCTGCAAGCAGTTAAAAGCCTGGTAGACCAGTACCTCTGCTAAATCCTAAATAATTGTCACATGACCATCAAGTCACACCCACAAAATAAGCCATACCCACAGAACCAGTAGTAAAAAAATTTAGAACCCATCCCTGCATAAGAAATACTGAAAAACCTATCATCTGAGAGGGAGAAAATTCTTGAGATAATAACAGCACTTTACATCAAAGATTTCTACATTTACTACCTTCACTACCTTTAGTTAATGCTGGATTATTTGCTTGCAAGATTTATAAAGTACAGTATGCATTTCATTACATTGTCATTACCTTTCCTTACCTTTCTCTTTCAGTTTTTTTAAACATTCCTTTGTTGTCTGTTTACATATTGTATCCTTTTCAATTCACAACTTGGCCTACACTCAGTTTTTCTTTGGCAACATACTATCTTGTGGAAAGATAATAAGGTGCCTCATTAGTAGATTAATTAGTTGTACAACATTTTAATAGCCTGTTACATGAAAAATTATTCAGAGCCATTTTCCTGTTGTTGTGCAATATAACTTATGATTGGGTCATAAAATAGTTTATTAACACTTATTTATGTTAAAAGGATGCTGTCAGTTTGATCCCCCCATTAATATGAATAATGTCTTGTAAAACTTTAAAAAAACAGCTTCTATGTTAGGTAAGAGCACCTTTCCCCAAACTTGATGCTTTTCAAATGTAAAGGGCAATTTATAAAATTAAACTAGAACTTGATAGGCTGGTGGTAAATCAGCACTCTTGTTGATTGACAAGGGGCCTTAATACATCCCTGGCTGTTTTTGTGTGCCTGCTCATCCAACAATCTTAGAGGCTGCAAAATTGGTGGGAGATAAGTCCAATGTACCGGGGTGAAATCCACTTACCTTCACTACTGGTTCGTAAATGGGAGCACGTCCACGCACTCGCTTCGCTTGCATGTGACACCTCTGTGCATGCGTAGGACCTTCTGTGCATGTGCAGGACCTTCTGTGCATGTGCAGAGTGTCAAAAACTGGATGTGATGTCTGGGCGGGTGTGCAGAGCCTCCCGCCGCCGGTGCTACCAATTCGCCCGAGCCGGCTAAAACCAGCTGCATTTCACCACTGCCAATGTCATGTACTGAATCCCCTGCATGGATTGCCCCTGTGACTATGTAGGGCAGACGGGAAGAAAGCTAACAAACAGACTGCAAGAATCCAAATGATGTGTCAGATGAGGAGACCCAAACTCATTGATAGCCTCACAGTACAACGAACAATTCAATTTTGTAGCTATTAAATAATTGGACGAGCAGGCACAAAAACAGCCATGGAAGTAATTGCAGCCTGGAAAACAGGCCCCTCATCAGTCAACAGGAGTGCTAATTTACCACCAACCTATCAAGTTTATAGATGGCGAGGGCTGGGCAGCACAAGCAAATTATAGCCAATGACTTAAAAGCCAGTCATCAACACATCCCAATCAACATCTAAAAAGCCACATACAATAGAGACTATAAATACCTTACACAGAACAGCACACACATTGCTAGAGAGAAGTTCCTTGAAGAACTTCCTTGAAGATGGACTCCAGCACTAGTCTGAAAGCTTGGAAAATAAAACCTCTGGTCCCAGTGACTGACCCAGATTGGATCCTGCAACATTATCCTGAGACACATATAGTCACTTTCATTCATGACTATTACTACAGTTCTTTCCCTAGCTCTTTTTGTAATAAGTTTTTATTTTATTTTATAGCGTATAAAAATTCCATTTTAATTGAATAGTGTGTTATCTGAGTTCAAAGCATTTTAAGAAATAATAATCACAGTGTTTACAACAATATTCATTGCATTAATATCAATTATATTAATATTAATAACAATAATAATCATACTATTTGTTTAACCAAGTTAACATATATTTCTTATATCACTGATCCTTTCATATATTTCCCTGTTTCTGGCTCTTGTTTTTGTCAGCTACCCATTGATAAAATAAGTCCCAAGTCAAAAAATATTCAGTTTCTTTCTTTTCCTTAACTGTAAGTGTTAGCTTATCCATTTCTGCACATTCTAATATTTTTCTAATCACATCTTCATTGTTGGGATCTCTTCACTTTTCCATTGTTGTGCAAATACTATTCTCGCTGCAGTCAATACATGTAAAATCAGATATATATTCCCTTTGTTATACTTGTCTGGTAAAATGCCCAACAAAAATGTCTTTGGTTTCAAATCTATATGTTGTTTTATCATTTTTTCAAGCCATGTATGTATTTTTGTCCAATATTTTTTCACTCTTTGACATGTCCACCACATATGATAGTATGAACCAGGTATCTGGTGACATTTACAACATTTTGCAGATTTATCCTTAAACATCTTTGCTAACCTTGAGGGCGGAACATGCCATTTATAAAACATTTTATAAAGATTTTATTTGTATGCAGTAGACATTGTTAATTTATAATTTCTATCCCATAATCTCTGTCCTTGATCTAACTCAATTGAATAGCCAAAATTTTTAGCCCATACTATCAATGTCTCTTTTACTTGTTCATCTTCCATATTAATACTAATCAAATAACTATATATTTTCTTTATTAATTTTTTATCTGTCCCTGATAATATCTGATCTAGTTCTGTTAATTCTTTATTTAAACCATACATTTTAACATCCTTCTCATATCTAGATTTATCCAATAACATTTGGATAAATCAGTGCTTCCACTGTGGAAAGCCAGATCGATATTTTCAAATAATGTTGTTCTTTAATTTTCTCCCATACTAATAATAATGCATTCCTAACGTAGTGTCTTTGGAAATAGCTATGTATTTTGTTTTTTCCATACCATGAAAAAGCATGTCAACCTAGTTCAAGATCATGTCCTTCCAAGGTCAATAGTCTTTTGTTCTTCAAGCCAGTCCATTCTTTCACCCATGTAAGTATGGAAGCTTGACAATACAATTCCCAATCTGGTAGCCCAAAACCACTTCTATTTTTAAAATCTTGCAACATTTTCAAGCTTATCCTTGCTTTTTTTCCCTTGCCAAGTATATTTTAATATTGTTTTATTTAATTCTTCAAAATATTTTTTCTAGTTTTATTGGTATTGTTTGAAATAAATATAGTAATTTTGGCCGGATATTCATTTTTATAGTGGCTCTTGCTATCAATGATAGTTGTAGATTTTTCCACTTCTCCAAATCTGTTTTAATTTGTGGCTCCAATTTATAATAATCTTCTTTAATCGTAACACACCTTGCCATTACACACCTTGGTTAAATATTTAACTTTCTTGACTATCTGTATACCTATTTTCCTCGTTAGTTCTTCTTTCTGAGTCTGTAACATTTTTAACTATTATTGTTTTTTTCTTTATTTATTTTCAGTCCTGCAACTTCACCATATTCTTCTATTTTCCTAATTAGTTTAAGTCCATTTTCTTGTGGGTCTTCCAAGATAAAGACCAAATTGTCTGCAAATGTCTAATTTATATTGTTCCTTTTTTATTTCCATACCTTTAATTTCTATATCTTGTCTAATATTTCTATTAAGCACTTCCAATGTCAATATAAATAGTAAAGGAGATAGCAGACATCCTTGTCTTGTGCTTCTTTTATATTAAAATTTTCTGTCATATGTCCATTTACCAATCTTTTGCCGTTTGTTTATGGTATATTGGCTTTATGTTTATCATGTTAATAAATCTCTCTAAAGTCCATAGATTTTAGTTGTAACAACATAAATTGCTAATTTATGTTTGTTTTTTTGTTTGTTTGTTTTTTTAATTTGATTTATATGCCGCCCTTCTCCGGAGACTCAGGGCGGCTTACAATGCATTAAGCAATAGCCTTTATTCTTTTGTATATTTTATACAGAGTCAGCTTATTGCCCCCACAAACTGGGTCCTCATTTCACCTACCTTAGAAAGGATGGAAGGCTGAGTCAACCTTGAGCCTTGGAGAGATTCGAACCAGCAGAAATTGCAGGCAGCTGTGATAATAATAGGGTGCATTAAACCACTGTACCATCAAGGCTCTGTTATCAAATTTACGTTATCAATTTTTTTATTTAAAAAAAAGTAGCTCTCTTTTTTAAAGGATTAATGTCTTTTTACCTTGTTAGTTTTATATTATCATCCACTCTCCAGCTTTTATATATTAGTAGTCCTGTTTAATGTTGAAGTAGCCTGAAAATTGTTCTATTTTACTGAGTTGCTTCTCTATCATTCAGTCTTTATTGGTTTTATAGAAGGGAGAAAGCAATTATTTGTTGACTGGCTGTAGCTGGCTCATGTTTGCAAGACTAGTGAAGATTTAAAACCTGCTATTTTTTTACTAGCTGGTAGTTTCAGGGCCTCAATGCTTACTTCACCAAGTTGTTTTAGTTTCACCTCCTCCATGCACAGCTGGTTGCTTTTTCAGTTCTCCATCTCAATGTCCTTTCCAATGACACCCACACCCTATGCAGGCCTTCAGCATTTCTCTTCTATCTCCCTGCAACACAGGTGTGTGCTTTGCTGTCTTCAAGTCCCAAAAACAAAAAGCCATAATGAAAGAAAACTTACATCAGCAGCCTTGAGTATTTCTTTCCACAGTGATGCAGAGAACTTCGAGAATTTTTAGTTGGGAACAAAAAAAGTCCAAAAATGCTCTACAATTTGTGGTGCTGCTTTAGTACAATGACTTGGGCCAATCTCTCTCTATAAACCCATTGTGGTGATGTGATTTTTCTTTTTTTTTTTAATATATTTTTATTGTTAAAATGTAAACAAAAATACAAAGACAATACAAAACAAACAAAACTCCCAACACCCACAGCACCCACACAACATTCTACATATATACTTTTTGTCATCAACATTATATATAATATTTTTCTTTGCATGATAATAAGAAAATAATATTAGATTCTTAATTCAACTACTTAAGACTTGGTATGTATTTACATCCTCTCCTTATTACTTAATCTTTCACCCTAGTTGTTATCGTCTACGGTTATGTTTATTTTCCTTTCCAGCCATTGGTACCATTGGTGCCACATCCGGTAGTAGGAAGAAGGAAGAAAGTAGTGATGTGATTTTTCACTTAGCAACTGTGGTGCTCAGTAATGAAGTTGCCAGTCCCAAATGTGGTCATTAATCAAGGACTACCGTTAACTTTTCCAACCCAGATAACTGTGAGGGAAGTCTCAGAGACAAGAACGCATCAGAAAGTGCACTCCCTCACAAAGAATCAAGGCTTGAAGAAACTTTCAGTTTTTATCATTTGAGTTTGAAAATACAGCCAGGAAACATTCCCAGGCAATCTGTTTTATTTTTAGTCCTTGGTAAGAACACCTATTATTTATATTGCACTTCAGAACACCTCTAAATTGCAACTAATTTTCCCTTGCAAATCTTTCAAAATGTCCAAATCCTCTTAACATCAGCACAAGATTTTCCAGCAGGGGTTAGACTAAAATCCCATCTATATTTATCTTCTCACTGAACCATTACATCATGTCATGGTTTTACTGCTTGGATGGCAGGCATCGTATAGAACTGAATGCCACTCCACTAAATAATAAATATTGAGAATGTTTATGGAAAACTAATGTCAGAGAAAAGGGTTTAGCCTAATACCAAAGCTCTCTGTAATATGCCAGTTTTGGGTGTGTATGTATGTATAAACCTAAACCCACATAATTTAACACTCAACTCCTAACTTCAAGTCTTGAATGTATCTAAAAGCGTCTTAGTAACGTCTTACCCTTAAATTGTTATGAATCACAATTAAAATATCTGGAACAAAAACCAAACAAATCACCGGTGAACAGGTTTAATCACTCAAAGTACTGTGTGATGAACTGAGTGAGAAGCTGAACAGTGCAGGGCGACTTGGGGATAAACGATTTTTGTTTCTTATATCTGCAAATATTCCAGAAGCTGCGCGAGTATAAAACGTCGTACTTACAGGCATGCAAACAAATGGCAGCATGTTCTTTTTTCCTCCTTTTCCCTTCAGCCAATAAAAATGCGGAGGTATATCAGGCAGAGCCAATAGCAAAGCTGAGAGGCCTCTTCAAGACTCACTTGTTCATTCTCGAAATAAACGTAGAGAATGGTGGGAGGCAGGAAGTTCTTGTGCTTTTTAAGGGTCGGACTGTACTTTTGCTGGAGAGATGTCTCCACGTCTGGACATGCTTAGAGAGAACGGGTGGGGGAAACGAATGCAGTTAGTAGGCGGTATACAGAAAAGGTGTTCTCGATTTGCACCAGCTGACGCAGTCGGCGTTCTGAGGTTGAGAAGGGTGCCAGTTAAAAGACATGGCAAAGGGAAGTAAACAAAAAAATATTTTTGTGTGTCATTTGAAGGAGTGACCACCGGCGCTGTTCATGCAATACGCGAGTGCCACAGAATTACAAAGGAGGAGTTTGACCACCACACTGGAAAACAGTATCTGTTAATTTGAAACTCAATACAGCGGACGAACTGCATAGGAATGGCAGTCCGAGAAACTGAAGTGCGTCAGAAGAAGAGAGGAAAATATAGGTAGTTAAAGATGAGATGTAAATGAACGCTGCTAGGAAGGTAAGATCAGCAATCGAATGATTTAGCGTTGGGATCTGGTTATTTTTGAATCTCTCCCATAAAGATTTCTGAGCGTCTTTGTTTTGGTTGTCGGAGAGGGGGAAAACAATAATTACAAGAGAGTCCGATTTGGGTTCCTTGCCCATGGCGAGCAAAAGCGGTCGTTTCTGCGCTCCTCTAATCGATCGCTTCCTGATCCTGGGTTTGGAATGCGTCGGAGTAGCGTAGCTGTCCGCAGAGGAGCGATCGGGATTATTTCGCCTTGTTTTCGTTTTGGCAAGCTGTCACGAGTGCGCGGCCCAGTTAAGATGGGCAGCCACGTGGTGGAGCCGGTCGGAAGAAGAACAGCTCGAACTCGCCTAAATGCGGAGGGGGGGAAGGCGGAGGGAGGTGGAGAAAAGAACGCCGAGCTCCCCGGGGGAGGGAAATGTTCTGTTCTGTACCGCTCGCTCCTGCAGTTGCCGAGGCGATGAGAGGCTGCGCTGATGATGCAAATGTGCAAACCGGTTCAAGAGGCATTAAGCGCCGCCCAGATCCTAAATTCAGCCGATGCTTCTGAGCCATCCCGCAGGTGCAGCCCTTTTTTTTTTTTTTTGCTTCTTCCTCGTGATAGTTGAAGTTATAGAGGATCATATTGGAAAAAAAAAAAAAAGAAGAGAAGCGGTTGTAAAGCTGCACTATGATAAAAGCCCTTGTTTAGATAATACAGGAATAGGAAACCGGGGGCCCTGCTGGTGCATAACCTTAAGAGTTGGAGATTACAAGATCCGCAGTGCTGGATCCTGCGTCTGTTCCTTTAATAATAAACTGTTCGGGAAGATTAGACCCTGATCAAAGAGGTAGACCGCATACATTTGTTTTAAGTTTGACGAATCAGTTTATATTTTTATATCTACTTCTCAACTTCCGGGGTACAGAAAACTATAAGCAATATGTATTTGCAGTGGCGGAAATATTGATATGTACAATATATAGGGCATAAGCCACTCCGATTGAAATATTGTTTAATATCAGTGATTTGGGGATGGACGGGACACTTTAGAAATGTCACACTTCTACCAAAAATAAAAATGACATTTTAATTGTGATTCTGCATTTCAAGGAATAGGCCACTAACTTTGTAAAAGGGACCATACTTTCCACTAATCAGAAGAATAAGGTGTGTTTCTAATTAGCACATTCTATTTTTTGCCTTGGGGATGAATTATTTGCTAAGCATTCTGTTAATTATGAGGATGACTAAAAAACTCCGGAAAAAATGAAATTACAGAACTAGTAAGCCACTGTGTGTCATTATATAATCTTTATTTTCAAAATGCTTTGCTTCTGTTTATGGTTGCAGTGAGATGTATTTCTCAAACCTACTATTTTTTTAAAAAAAAATATTCCTGCAGTGTGTTACTTTAAAATAAGTGCTGTGGAATTAATCCGTATCTAAGAAATCTTAAATCTGTGACTAAGATATATGTTTTAATTTTTCTTTCTGTGGATTTTTCCCAATAAATTGATGTTTGGTTTCCTATAATGACTAACACTGCATTTTAGCTGTCTTAAAGTTACATAGGCTTATATATAATTATGATGAAATTGGATCCGCAGGAAAAATTATAGAGATTCCTGACTGTTCAGAATTCCAGATAGCCATACCCTTTTTAGGACTTATTCCACTTCCTGCCCCGAAGACATAGTCTGTGCTGGCGTTTCTGTTGTAGTGAATGTGCTTAGTAATAGTTAGGCAGTCTTGGTTCAGCCTTCCTTGTCTTTACACACAATGTTGGGTTTTCTTTGGGTTTTATTAAGCTTCAAGAATTTTGGATATAGAAATGGTATCTCAATATAAAAAGATCCAGTTTTTGAGTCAATTAAGACTTTTGTTTTTAATAGACCCCCCCCCTATTGTCCTAACTTGAAATGGATGCATCGTTTTTAAAAGAATGTACTAAATCTAGCTCATACTGCAAATGTACGATCTGAAAATAAATTTTCTGTGATTAATTTTGAAGAATAATAAATGCTGCTATATCTTGTAACAAAAAGCAAATGATACTATCAGTGTACATGTTAGGGACGTGGAAAGGATTCCAACCTACTAATGGCTGTTTTGAATGTTCAAAACATGAAACATGTTTCAAGTGGCTCTATTTTGAATATTCTGATTGAATTTCAATTGGACAATTCATTTGCTGGCTTTTTTGTTCTCCTAACCATTTTCCATCCTAATCCGCACAGCAGCATGGGCCAAACACTCCCCTACTGCTATTGAGATTTATTTATTTATTTAGCGTATGGCTGGTCACACACAGCATTAAAACACTTCATTTTTACAGGTTAAAAACAATTAAAACAATAAAAAAGCAGTAAGAAAACCTAAAAGGAAAACAGAAATAACATTTCAAAGTTTAATGTCGAGTTTGGAGATCCAGTCAGTAGCTGCTGTTGTTATGCAGAGGAAGTCCCTAGAATCTCCTGGATCCCTTCTGTTAGGGCAGTGGTTCTCAACCTGTGGGTTGGGACCCCTTTGGGGGTCGAACGACCCTTTCACAGGGGTCGCCTAAGACCATCGGAAAACATATATTTTCAATGGTTTCAGGAATAATTTTATGGTTGGGGGTCACCACAACATGAGGAACTGTATTAAAGGGTCGCAGCATTAGGAAGGTTGAGAACCACTGTGTTAGGGCATTCCCTCACTATATGCTGGATAGTCTGTCGAGGGGCTCCGCAATCACATTGTGCTGAAGGTGTCTTTCCCCATTTATACAGGGAGTCAGCACACACCCCATGAGTTGTTCTAATTCTATTATATGTCACCCATATGTGTCGGGGTAGGCTAAATCCTGGAGGTATACTACTAGGATTGATATGCTCGGAGACATCTTGGGAACAGCTATTCCACGCCTCCATCCACTTTTGTGTGGTGTTCTGATGATCGGCCATCAACTTACGCGCTGTCAAGATTGGTGGATTTCTTGACTTTAATCGGCATTTTAAGAGATCAGGAATGTATCCATGTATGGGTAGAGAGAAATTTAACAGGATCTTACTATACTCCCTAATGAGAGCTTCTTGTCGTCGTAAGTGCGGGGGGAGTATGTGACTAAGAACTGGTAACCAGTAACTAGATGTAGATTTTATGCACCCAGTAATTAGCCTCATCGTATGGTTAAGTTGAACATCAATAAGTCCTGTATGTGAGCTGTTTATCCATACAGGTGCACAGTATTCCGCTGCAGAGTAGCAAAGCCCGAGGGCTGCACATCGGAGAGTTGGGGCTGAAGCTCCCCAAGTTGTTCCGCATAGTTTTTGTAGGATGTTATTTCTGCTGTTAACCTTGGCAGCCATATTCTGGATATGTTTCTTAAAGGACAGGGTCCTGTCTAAGGTGACCCCCAGGTATTTTGGTGTTGCCTCGTATGGGAGCAGTTTGTTATTTAGGTATACATTGAGTTCTCTTTTTGCCAATTTGTTGTTGAGATGAAAACATGATGTAACTGTTTTACTTACACTTGGGATTAACCTCCATTGGTGGAAGTATGTGCTCAAAGTTGTAAGGTTGGCTGTAAGCACGCCTTCTGTAGCTTCGATGTCCTTGTGGCTATATGATAATGCCAGGTCATCAGCATAAGAGAACTTTTTTGATATCGTGGGTGGTATATCAGAAATGTATAGATTAAATAGAGATGGAGCCAGCACGGAGCCCTGAGGGAATCCGTTATTCAGGTGTCTTTGCTTACTGATTTTGTCACCCATGATGACTTATTAGGTGGCCCATAGTCCTACAGGGGACAGCGTGGAGGAATTTCTTTAATAGGCCCTCCCTCCATACTGTGTCATATGCTGCTGTGAGATCCACAAATACAACAGATGTTTTCAATTTATTCTGATAGCTGCTTTCAATATGGCTTGTAAGACTAAGTACCTGATCAACACAGCTCCGATAAGATCTAAACCCAGCTATTGAGATTGATGGAATGGAATGGGTAGATTGTAGGTGGGTTTTGTCCTGTTCATTATTTTGCAGGTAGGTCAGACGAAGGTGTGAATTGTTATCTAATGGTTGAATCATGGCAGTTGCCTTTGAGTGGATACCTTTGGGTGGATGATTGAGAGTCTTCATCGACATGTGAATTGTTGTATTTCATACAAAACTTGCTAATGCTCCTAGGGTTATGTAAAGAGTAACGGGTACAGTGTGGGTTTGGAAAACTTAATTTGTTAAACTTTGGTGTGTCAGTGCATGCTCTTAAAACTTGTTGATATTAAGAATGCATTCAAAATGGAAAAAATTATATTGGCTTGGCTTTGACAGGTTTGCATATTATCTGCTTACTCTTAAGCACTGTTGACATGATATTAAAAAACAACAGCAATTTTCCCCCTACATTAATTTCTTTTTTCAGCTAGCAGTCTCTCCTTTATACAAAGCAAAAAGACACAGCAGAGGACTAAACAATTACTGGTACTTATGCTGGGCCTAAACCTGGCAGAATACTTACAAAAAGAAACACGAAGTCTGTTACCTCAATTACTTGGCAAGATCAATCCCTATAGAAAAATTGACTAAGGAACTTATTAATGTTTTGAAAAATATCTTCATAAGAAAACTATAATTTAGTTTAATATTTTTAATGCCTTGGAGTCAGATATAGTAGCAAAAATAATTTTTAAAAGATTAGTTTGGTTCAACAATCTGGGAAAGAAATGGAAAACATTGATTTTCTGTTGTGAAACGTGTCACTTGCTGATACCTGTTTAGATTAAAGTATTTTTCCAGTGGTTAAGAGCAGAGATGTATTCCACAGTTTCCCATAGGATTTATTTAATGTTTCCAGAAATGTTGAAAAATATTCTGACAAATTTTATATTATTTTGGTTGGTGGACCAATGATCACATCACTTAATGTCTGTCTGTCTGTCTGTCTACCTGTACAACAGAATTCGAGGGGATCTTGGAGGTCTTCTAGTCTATCCCCTTGTTAAAGTTGGAGCCCCTATAACATTCCGAGCAAATGGCTGTCCAGTCTCTTCTTTAGAAACCTCCAGTGATGGAGCAACCACAACTTCTGGAAGCAAGCTGTTAATTGTGCTTACAGTCAGGAAATTTCTCCTTAGTTCTAGGTTGGATTTCTCTTCGATTAGACTTCAACTGTTACTTCTTGTCCTGCTCTCAAGTGAAAATTTATATGGCTGCCCACTGTCAGTGATTCTGTGTCACTTTTAAAGATAAAACCCAGTATAAAAACAATAAAAAGCAATAATCCCCTGCCCCTGGCAAACATTATGACCTTAAGGAATAAATCATGGGAACAACAGTTCTGAGTTCCAATTGTTTTCTGTGACTGCAATACTTGAAACATTTCAAGCACAGCAATAACATTCTGATGGAACCTTTTAAAAGGGTGTGTTTTATTCCAGGTCCAGAACAAAGCATTTTAAAATTTTGTTTTGTACATACCATTGTGATTTATGCTTCCAGCTCCAGTTGTATTCTTGCTTTCAATATGATTGACTTTTTAGTATAAAATAAGGTAAAGATTCCCCTGCACATGCGTGCTAGTCATTTATAATATGGTTTTATTAGGAAATCTGACTTACTTCCTTATTTCCTAAATAATAACACTAATTTATTCAACTTATATGCCCCCCATCTCTCAAAAGTAGAAGTGCAATCAAGTGAGGGATCTCATTTTGTTACCAAAGGCCTGGATAAATGAGGCTTTTAGTGCTATGTATTTAAATGGTCTCATGATGCTCAACAAATAAGTTTTGTTTTATGATAGAATCAGTTGAAGATAAAACATTCCTAATGGTATAAAATTATATTGTAGAATAAAGCATCCAATGAAATTTTTGTGTAATACATCTAAAAAGCAGAAAAGCTATAGTAAATGAATACTTCCATTTTCAAATCTTTTTATCGTTTAAATGTAAGATGTAGGATTTCCTCACGATAATGATTCTTTATAATGGGGAAGGGGGCTTGCTTGCAACTAATTCCTTGAGACAAAGTAAACATTTGCTTGGTCAGTTTCTTCTGTTCCACTATAACCTATTTTGTTTGAGGACAAATAAAGCCAGAGGTATGGCATAAAAAAGAAATAATTGAAATGTTCTCTCTCTCTCTCTCTCTCTCTCTCTCTCTCTCTCTCTCTGTGTGTGTGTGTGTGTGTGTGTGAATGAACAGAATGTGACTTTTTCATGAAATATTGGAAAGTGATTGTTTCAGTTTTGGAATCAATTTGACCCCCCCCCCCTTATGTTTAACTATATTTATACTGCTGCTTTCTACGTGATGTTCCATAACTGTGTGTCAGCTCCAAGGGGGAAATTTTGTAGTCTTGTAAGAAGTCTAATTACTCTAGTTTCTGCATCAGTACTGCCTGCAAAAGGCCAGTTCAAAAGTGAAGGATAGGAAAAATTGAATGTATCACTTATATTGGGCAATAATGGCTTCTATTCCTAAACTATACGTTATTTTTTGCTGTTTTTAGGAAGAAAAAAATGCTTAATTTACTCTCTTGGTAGAATTTTTAGGTTCTGTGCTTTTATGAATAAAATTTAAATGATAAATATGAACAAGAATTATATAAAATTGATATGAATCTTGTTTTCTCCCACTGTTTTGATATTTTGCCTCATTCATTATTTCACAGGAATTGTTCCAGCTATTTCATTCAAATTGCTATGGTCAAAGGGATACCGGTGGCAAAAACACACAGGTTGTTTTCTCTGTTCAGGCATGCTTTAAGTATTGTATCCCAATGTTGTATCCAAATAAATATTTAGCTGTTTAAACCTTAAATTCTTTGCCTAACTATCACATAGTTACTTACTATAGGATATCTCCCCACCAGAAAAGATATTAATGGAGATATCAGTGACAGTTTTCACTAATTTATACATGGGTCTTCATATTCACTAGGTGCTTTGGGTAGTAAGCAAATAAAGGATTGAAATGAGTCATGAACAGAAGTGAAGGACTGTGCCATGTAAAGAGGATTAGCCCCCCCCCCCAAATAGAATAGTAAAAATCCCAGGGAAAGTACTTGGATGTTAAGTGAATCCCAATCAAACCTATACCAAATTAAAAGTTTGACAGTGGAGGTCAGAGAAGAAAGGATAAGTAAGCAATTACAAATTTTTTGAATAAAGACTATAAAGAATTGAGGGGTTCTTTGGCTAGACTTTTCATAAGTACAATAAAGGAACCGATGGAATATGCTGAAAAGAGAAAAGAAAACTTGGAATAAGTTACAGTATTGGAGATTTTATTACTTTTGGCTCTGTTAGTGAACAAGATAGAATTGCTGGCAAATGCACCACAGAAGAGCTGAAATATTTACCTGTAGAAAGGAGATAACACTTCGACATTGGGCCAGTTTCTACCAGGGATCTAATTTAGTCAATTCAACATCTCCCTCATGGATTTACCAGAAAGCTTTTTGGGTTAGATAGGGCTCGTCAAGAACTCAGGTGCAGTTCCCATTTGTAGCAGTTTCCAAGTGTTTGCTTGGTTGGATTTTTCAGAAGAAAATGGAACCTTTTGAGTGGCGGAAGTTGGATAATGTTTATAGAAAAATACCAGATACAAATATCATTTAAACAGCCATCTTGTACATTTGAACATTTTGTAGCAATATAGAAATGTCTGTATGCATGTCTGCACAAGTGCATATACAGCTTTCATAAGGTATTGATATTGTAAAGGCACCTCTTATAGATAGCCTTTGCTATCTTTAAAAATGAACAGTTATTAACCAGTGGTGGGTTGCCCCCAGTTCGCACCGGTTCTGTAGAACCAGTAGTAAAACTGGCGGGAGGCTCTGCCCACTGACCTTGATGTCATCAAAACGCTTCTGCGCATGTGCAGAAGCTTCTGCAATTGCGCTGAAGAGTGCGCGCGCGGCTCCATTGCAAACCGGTAGTAAAGTTAAGTAGAACCCACCCCTGCTATTAACATAGGACTGCTGTCTGGCCTATTCTAACAGTTAAAAGTATTATTTCCCCCCCTCCATGTTACTGTATCTGTACTTGTTCTTAAAGAAGAAAATAAACAATAAAAAGGATAAAACATGCCTCAAATGGGAAGGTTCTCCGTGCGCTTTCCCTGTCTGGCTACCAGGTAATAAAACCAAAGTAGTCAACTAGGAATAGCAAATCATGTTTTGTAAACATAATTTCTGCTTATTTTCCTAGGTCAGCTGCATTAAGAAAGCTCTGTTAAAAAAGCCTTCTCTAAAGGCTGCCAGAATAACCACTTCTATAATTGTAATTCATTTTTTTTTCTGATACACCTCTTTCTGGTTGCCAAGTAACCAGTCATATTGCTTAGAATCCATATTATTATAGTATCTTCATTGTTAATCTTATGCCCTACCCTTTTTCAGTTTATTTTGTATTTTAATTACTCAGTTTAATGAAACAAGGAGAGGACATTCATACATATGTTTGAAACACTAAAGATGACTAAGGATATGATTTTAAGCCCTCTCTGCGGTAATCAGCTAAACAGGCCCCTTGCTATGAGAATTCAGGTTGCTACGGTTACCTATGGAAACTAGGACTTTGGGTTAACTCAGGACATGGATGCACAAAGCTCAGTACCTCACGTCTCAACATCCGCTAATGTGTCCTTGCCTCTGTATCTGAGTCCCAACCCCACCCCTTTAGTTGTAGGATAACTAGCTGAAATTTACCAAACAGAATTCACCAGTTGTAGAAGTCTGCATTCAACTTAGACAGTGGAATGGAGACCAGTACACTAAATATCATTCAAGTTAAGCTGAAAGACAAAAAGACAGCTGTTTTAATTGGTGATCTGAGAAAGTTTTGGCCTAACATAAATATTGTTTTCTTTGTCCATTAGATTCTGAAATATGTATCATGCTGTAATATGTTCCCTTCTTAGAGGGTAGACAAGGATAGCATTAGTAGGATTTCATTGCAGATGTTGAATAAAATAATATTAAGTAAATATGAGTAAAAGAAAAGGAGTTGTGGAAATGAGAGATTAAGATAGCATTTAAAGCTTAGCAACTAAATATTGGATCTTGGTATGTCTCTAAATAGTTAACCTAAAAGATAAGCTAAATGTAGATTTTTTAAAGATAAAGTTACAATTTGTATATGATTATAAGGTGACCTTCAGTATAGCAAACACTGGCAATGTAAGATCTGGAAGTGATATGAAGATCATCTAGTCCAGCTGTGTGCCCAGGACAGAAATCCATATAGGTAGTCCTCGATTTATGACCACAATTGACCCCAAAATTTCTGTTGTTAAGCAAGACAGTTGTTAACTGAATTTTGCCCCATTTTACAGTTTTTCTTGCCATAGTTGCTAAGTGAATCACTACAGTTTTTAAGTTATCAACATCGTTATTAAGTGAATTTGGTTTGCCCATTGACCTGATCCCAGGACACCAAAAGCACCTGAATTTTGATCATGTGATCATGGGGATGGTACATTTTTGTATCTGCGAAAAATGGTCATAAATCACTCTTTCAGTGCTGTTGTAACTTTAAACAGTCACTAAACAAATGGTTGTAGGTCAAGGACTACCTGTACTGTAGTATTCCTAATGGATGACCATCGCGCCCTTATTTAAACATCCATCCTCATGCCTTTGATTCTTTGTTCACAAATGTAAGACTTGCCATGAAATCCATCTCACTGGTTTCTGTCCATTCTGTCTTGTTGTTCCAACTTGTTAAGGTTTTTGCTGAAACTCATTTCCAGGTTTCTGTTACACATTTGATGTCACATGAAAACTATTTTAAACTAGAAAAAAAAATCAAGATACAATTTAAAGTATAAAGAGTAAAGTGAAAAATATGCTTTCCTTTTCTCAGCCTCCAAATATGATGTAATGCAACATATTTACTGATTTCTGGTCAATTATTATGGCATAGGAGTACTTTGATCAGTAGTAGGTGGGTTAGATATAGGTTAGCATGGAGGTTTATATGGTTCATATTGACCTAACCAGAACTCAATCGGGATCTGTATAAGAAAATGAAATGTACTGATGCATATTCACAATGTGGTTAGGCCATATCCTTTCCCTCTATGTTGTAAACTTCTATTACCTGTGTTGGGCAAATAATGGTCTGACTGGAAATGCAATGCTGACCAATGATTTATTACTGGAGTGACTGGAATTACTATTTTATAGATGCCTCCTCTGAAGTTTGGTATATTGTATAGAGCAGGAGTCTCCAACCTTGGCAACTTTAAGCCTTGATGACTTCAACTCCCAGAATTCCCCAGCCAGCTCTGCTGGGAGTTGAAGTCCGCTTCATAGATGGAAAACTATCTTGATGGAATACAGTATATAAAAACCATTACTTAGGTCCTAGGCAAAAGGGGCTTAATTTTTTAAGACCTAAGAAATGAAATCATGTTTTGAAGTAGCTCTGGCAGAGAGACCTCTCTGTTTCATTGGAGGGTAAGAACGGGAGGAAATAATGTACAACCTAATCACACTTGCAAGATTCTATTACTAAGGTTAATTTCAATAAAAATAGCTTTAGCCTTCCTGTGGAATGATTTCCTAGTCTAGTCTACATAGTGGGATCAACATAGATGATTAGGGCTCAGACAAAAATGATGGGGAGTCCTGTTGCTTGGAAACATGGTAGGTGAGCTGTTCTTAAATTATGGAAGAAGAGCTAAGTGGTAAGTTTTAACTTTCATTTACTCAGGATGCCCCCTTTTATTTCTTTGCTGTCTTGATCACCAGAGAATAGTTTTTGATAGCAGATCTAATACGTTCTCTATCAGCTTTGCTGTCATCATTCTATGATAATATTTATAGCCATTTCATTGTCATTTTCTCCTTTAATAACTACAAATATAAATTTGCTCTTGAGTATCTTTCTCTTATGGTGCCATGCAATTATTATTTTATCATGGCTTCTATTTCTCATTCCATTTCAGCTTTTACAGAAATGTCCCAATTATCCTTTCATGTTTAGTAATAAAATGTGACACATGTTCTTTGTCAACATTTAAACATTTTTTTCAACCAAGGGGCAAATAAGAAAACTTAGCAACATGATCAAAGTTTTGAAGTTGTTTATAACTTAATTTTCAGATCGTTTTTCTTTTCTTCTTGCCCTTTTTTGCTGTTTATCAATTATAAAATTATATTGAAAATTTAAAAACAAATTTGTATTTTGTTCATTAGTTTCACATTAAGAGTCATCAAAAATTTGATAGCACATAATCAAAATACAAATTTAAAAGTAGTAAACTCTGTACATTGGTACGCTTATTTTATAATAGAAAATACTTTTAAGGGATGGCTACTTAGAAATTTGGGTGATACATTGGGTTAATTTTCTACTTTTTTCCTGATGTTTATTGATAGATGTTAATAATTTGATTATATAACAGAATATGAATCTGTAAAATTAATTATGATTGATACAGTATGTATGTATGTGTGTAGATATATTTTGTCCTCAGTCTTTCATCTTTATTTTTCATACGTGTCATTCTATAAATATGGATATGAAGGATGCCAGTTCTTCAAAACTAAAGCTGCAAGCATGATTGGTTGAATATTCATGCTTCATTTTAAACGTTAAAATAAAAGCCATGATT
Organism: Pituophis catenifer annectens; assembly: GCF_029215685.1. Lineage (NCBI taxonomy): Eukaryota > Metazoa > Chordata > Lepidosauria > Squamata > Colubridae > Pituophis > Pituophis catenifer. Next base: position 172,998,583 of record NW_027256883.1, on the reverse strand, counting down.
GGTATGACAGAGCATGCCTTTTATTTCATTTACCCCCTGTTCTTAGGAAAATATTATATGGATTTATTTCATGTATGTAGGAAAAAAAATATAAATATATAAAACAAGTCCTGAAAGATGTTTAGCCAAACCTCCAATGTACTGAATAAGAACAACCATTGTTAGTTTTCTAATTTTGTAAACGTGTGGTGTTCAAACCTGTTTTATACACTGGCCACATCTAGAATTAGTTCTACAAAGTCTGTTAATTTTTAAAGTGGTCTTTGGCAAACTATTGTTTTCTTTGCAGTGATTAACGTAAAACTGATCAAAACAGATTTTCATTTCTTTATCTACTACATTTTATGTTCACATTGGAAAGGATGGATCTTAAAAGAAATAATCTGGAATTTAGCCTACTCAGATCTGAAATACAACAGCCCAGAAAATTAGAGTAGAAAAGAAGATTTGGTTGATATTTATGTTCTCTAAGTTAGAAGAAAAATAAAATGGTCTCTTGCTGTTTGGTCTTCTGTCTCTTTCTTCCCACCCTCTCCATTCATGAGTTCTCTGTGAGCTCATGAAACATGAAACCTAGGAAAAAGTTGAAGTGTGGCTGTAATTGGGATTATTCTATTTTTAGTTAATCAGCAAGCGATGTGCTGTCCTAACCATGTCCCAGTAAAGAAATTACATAACTATTAACTCTGTCTGCTGCAGCACCAACTTCCTGTTTCCTTTGAACTTTTCTTTCTCTCCCTTTTAAAAAACTTTTCATGTCACTTTTAAATACCAGAATATTAAGGAATCTCACCGTATATTTGAGTTGAGTTTAACAAACTTATACATTCTTATTTCCATAATATATTGGCTGTGATGTTTTCATCTTTATAGAGCAAAAAAAACCTCGATGTTCCAATTAGGTAGCTAAGAACTGTTTATAGTCCTACACATTTTGCAGAAAACCCATGGTTTTCCATGTAAGTAGTGGAAAGGAGAAGGAGAAAGAAGAGTGAACAGTCATGATATATATTTCCGTTAAGGAATAATATTGAGTTTTATGAGTGTATGGTTCCTTTAAAAACGTAAGTAACATTTTGTTTTTTACATTGCAAGAACCAGTACTGTTAAGTAAGCATCATTTGCTTGATGTTTCTCAAAAAGGATTATTTAAAGTGGGAAGTTGAGGGGTCTTGATATTTGCAGTTTTATTACAATAGATTCTGAAGTTGCTGGCAAAGTTCTCAGAACTCACAGTTTACTAACAAACCTGTTCTGCGCTGTTCCACCTTTTGATTCAGATGGTATTAAAATGATTATTTTGTGATAGAGAATTCTAAATGTATCTTTGCCTTTATGATAGTTCAACATTTTAATCTACGGATGTGCAAATTTTACTAGGCTAATGATAATGCTCAGATTTTCAGTGACATTATTTTCTATAATTTTACCTGATTTTTTTAAAAAAAATATTAATTTATGTCAATTGCCCAGTGTCTTTACATGCTATATTCACTATTTAAAATGTGTATATGTGAGAATATTTGTTTACTTGAAGTGAATAACTGATGATAGATAGTTCCTTCTGTGTGTTATAGAGATAGTTGGATGTTCATATGACAGATATGAGGAATTATCAATTCCTCCCAAAATGACAAGTTAAAAAAAGGGATCTAGAAGTCCACTGCATGTTGTATTTTTTTTCCTGAATTCTTGTTTCTTGCAATTGTCTTTCTGTGCTAGGAAACAAATTGACTATGGGAATAAGCCTGAGACATTACATTCAAATTGGAATCTGAATAAACACATAATTGTGTTTGTACTACACCTAACCAAACTGGAAACAGTATAAGAATAAAGTATATATAATCTTCAGATTGTTAATAGCAACACAATCACCTTGCATCTCTTTACATTCCTAGCATACAATATACACTTGCCTCTAGAGCTTTTTTCCTCATGCGTTTCTTCCATGACTCATGAAGTACAGGGTGCCAAACAGAGAATGGCTATTTCTGTGCCACTAGTGCAAACCCCACTACCTCCACTTATGTTGTCAAGTGAACTTCCATAGTAGGAGGCACCCTGTGTTCTTTGTTCTTAGCAAATCTTTATGGAAATATCTTCAGCAATACTGGTTTCTCCTGTTCAGAAGCATGTCTTTTTTTCCCTACTTGCAGCTTCTTGACATTTACTCACCTGTAGGATGGGTAGAGATACTCGATATTAAATCCCTGCTCTGTACAGTTTCCTAATATAGTTCCCATTACTGATGCTGTCATAGCTATAACACAAGATATTTATCAATTGAATATATTTTACATATACAATTAAATTAAGGATAGCAGCATCCCTTGGTGCCAAAGGACAACTCTGAAACCCACAATTAATTTCTTGAATGTGATTGCATAATTGTTTCTTATAAGGTTTACGATCCTGCATTGTCTCAGCATTACTAGGACTTTGTGTTCTGTATTTTAAGCCTGCTGTTAAGTTCCACTCTTGAGTTTTATTGCTGTTTGTTGCTGGATGTGCAATTTCTTGTACTTCCTAAAATTAGTTTGCAAGCATTTTTGCAGCTATGCAGTATAACACTTATTGTCTATTTACTGAAAAATTATCTTTATATTCCTTGATAACTTTCACATATAAATTTTAAAAATGTTTCAAATTTACAGGATAGAGCTGAGGACTTTGTGCAATATCTGCATGACAAAATCGCTCAGATTAGGGAAGAGCTGGACTCTGACTGGGTGGTTTCAGGCGGGGTGACGGAGACAGGCCTTGAGAATGTTATCTGGGAGGAGTTTGATCCAGTGGCTCCCAAAGACGTGGACAGGATTCTAGGCAGGCTTAGCGCGGCCACATGTTTATTGGACCCGTGTCCCTCCTGGTTGGTGCTGGCCTCCCAGGAGGTTACACGAGGCTGGCTCCAGGGGATTATTAATGCTTCTTTGAGCGAGGGTTACTTCCCCACTACCTTGAAGGAGGCGGTGGTGAGGCCACTCCTTAAGAAGCCTTCCCTGGACCTGGCTGTATTAGCGAATTATTGTCCAGTCTCCAACCTTCTCTTTGTGGCGAAGGTTGTGGAGAGTGTTGTGGCACGACAGCTTCCCTGGTACCTGGAGGAAACGGTCTATCTGGATCCGTTCCAGTCAGGCTTCAGGCCTGGGTTCAGCACGGAAACGGCATTTTTCGCGTTGGTTGATGATCTCTGGAGGGCTCGGGACAGGGGTTGTTCCTTTGTCCTGGTCCTATTAGATGTCTCAGCGGCTTTTGATACCATCGACCATGGTATCATGCTGCGCCGATTGGAGGGGCTGGGGGTAGGAGGCACCGTGCTGCGGTGGTTCTCCTCCTTCCTCTCTGACCAGTTGCAGTTCATGTTGACGGGGGGACAGAGATCAACCTTGAGGCACCTTGTGTGTGGGGTGCTGCAATGGTCGGTTCTCTCGCCCCTTTTGTTCAACATTTATGTGAAGCCGCTGGGTGAGATCATCCGTGGTTTCGGGGTGAAGTGCCATCTGTACGCTGATGACACTCAGCTGTACATCTCCAACCCGGACCACCCCAACAATGCCCTTGATGTGATGTCCCGGTGCCTGGAGGCCGTGCGGATCTGGATGGGGAGAAACAGGCTCAGGCTCAACCTGTCCAAGACCGAGTGGCTGTGGCTTCCGGCATCCCGATATAGTCAGTTGGTGCCATCGCTGACTATTGGGGGCGAGTCGTTGGCCCCCACAGAGAGGGCTCGCAACTTGGGTGTCCTCCTGGATGCACGGCTGTCTTTAGAAGAACATATGACGGCTGTGGCCAGGGGGGCTTTTTATCAGGTTCGCCTGATCCGCCAGTTGCGTCCCTTTCTGGATCGGGATGCCATATGCACGGTCACTCATGTTCTCGTCACATCCTGCCTGGACTACTGTAATGCTCTCTACATGGGGCTCTCCTTGAGGAGCACCCGGAGGCTCCAGCTGGTCCAGAATGTGGCTCTGTGGGTGGTTATGGGGGCGACTCGGCGCTCCCATGTAACACCTCTCCTGCGCAAGCTGCACTGGCTCCCGGTGGTCTTCCGGGTGCGCTTCAAGGTATTGGTTACCACCTTTAGAGTGCTCCATGGCTTAGGACCCAGGTATTTACGACCGCCTTCTGCCACCGATAGCCTCCCACCGACCAGTACGCTCCCACAGAGAGGGGCTCCTCAGGGTGCCGTTGGTCAAACAATGTCGACTGCCGGCCCCCAGGGGGAGAGCCTTCTCTGTGGGGGCACCTACCCTCTGGAATGAGCCGCCCCCGGAGATACGGCGGATCCCGGATCTTTGCACCTCTCGTCGTTCCCTAAAGACGTTTTTATTCCAGCAAGCCGGGCTGGCCTAACTCTTTTAATTTGTTTTAACTCTTAAATTGATAATTATCGGTTTTAATATAAGGGTGTTTTAATTGTGGGCCAAATTAATTTAATTGGATTTTAATACTGTTTTAAATTTTGTATTTCTTGTGTTTTAGCTGTTGGCTGTTCACCGCCCCGACTCCTTCGGGAGAAGGGTGGTATATAAATATAAACAAATAAAAAAAAAATTTACTGTTAAAAATAAATTCAACTTTTTTGAAACCTAAGTCTTACTAAGGTAACCTTCCACTCTCTATTGTCAGAGCACTACCCTTTATAACTTTTTATAGTTATTACATAGATTATTCGACAGGACTTTTTTCCTTTTTTATTATAACCATTATTTTATTTTATGCGGTTTTAGAAAACTGTAAAAAGTTGTTTGAGGAGCTTCTATAATTCAATATGGACTTTGAATCTGAGTCTCTCTGGTTTTAGATCAGAATCCTAGCCATCACGGCATTTCACACACTTAATTGGGGAGAAAAATAATCTTGCTGTATTCTAAACCAAATCTGGTTTACAGATCAAAATTTGCAAATTTAATTGAACTTCTGAATGAACTGAAGAATTAAAGTTACACCTTCTTTGCAAGTACAGTAGAACATTTTTAATATCGAAACTTTACCATTTGAGTATAGAATCGCTTTCTGGGTTTGCATACTTATATAGGTACTATATTGAGAAATGACTAAACTTCCTTGCAAAGAGGTTGAGTTAAAGGGTTGTTTGCATACGTCAGTTATTCCCAGGAAGGAATGCAGTTTGGTGCTGCATATACTTTGGTGTTGTTTGATCTTGAGCTATAGGATAAATAAGGGCCTTGAAATGATTTGTCACTGTCATGTTCTGAACCTACAAGGAATTAGCAGAGGTTATGTAAATTATAGTTTAAGTTATTTTCTTTTTCTCTAAAGTAAAACGATAATTAGTATTCTGTTGTATCCCTAGACTACCTTTTGTAGGAATTATAATAAGTGCTGGTGCTGCTGGTGGAAGAATTGTTATGCATAAATATGGCCTTTAGATCATTATCTCATGTTTCATTGAGAGAGCCAGATGCCGTGAAACAATTACGTTGTGCATAGATTGAAGAACGGGAGTTTCCTATACCTAGTTTCAAAGAAGATGTGTGGCATAAAGCTCTGTAGCAGTGTGCAGTTCTTTCTATTGTGATTTGATCATTATGCTGACCCTCTGGTAATTCTAGTTTTGTTCTTTGCATAGAGTCAAGTTTCAGTGGCATGTATTCTTGATCGACTCATATTTAATAGTCAAGAAGACTTCTGCCTGTTATATGCTCTCCGTCCTTTTTAAGCTTCTGATTTTTTTTTTTTATTTATTTATATGCTGCCCTTCTCCGGAGACTCAGGGCGGCTTACAATGCGCTAAGCAATAGCCTTCATTCTTTTGTATATTTATACAAAGTCAGCTTATTGCCCCCACAACTGGGTCCTCAATTTACCTACCTTAGAAAGGATGGAAGGCTGAGTCAACCTTGAGCCTTGGCGAGATTCGAACCTGCAGTAATTGCAGGCAGCTGGTCTTAATAACCAGTTTAATAACAGGGTGCCTTAGACCACTGTACTACCAAGGCTCTTTCCATTTCCATGATTGAATGAGTTACACTATGATAACTTCAGTGCTTGTCAAATAGTGGGGAAGATGATAGATTTTCCATTTCTTAAGAGTGCAGCTTTCACACTTTCAGTACATCCTTGCTGACTTTTTTTTTTAAAGGAGCAGTAATTTGCTTCCCATTTTAAGTTCAATCATGGCGTCCTTCTCTAATGTTGACACTTTGGATATTAGACTACGGCTGCTTTTCATGCTTTTGCTTCCATTCTGGAGAGAAAAATAAAGATTCTGTTCCACTAAAAAAGGGGGTATGAAAAATACTGCCTTTTTAAAATGTACCCAACTGTTTCTGTTCAGGAAGATAGAACAAAACTGTTACAGTTGTAACTGTCTGCATTGCCATTTCTCAGTCTTTCTGAGACAAACAGTAATAAACTATGTCTAGCTTTCTCAGTACTAATTTAATATTGAACTAGCAAGTCAATGGAAATGTATAGTGATAGAGACATGTGGTTCTAGGTCAGGCGTCTGCAACCTTAAGCACTCAAAGAGCCATTTGGAACCGTTTCCCACAGAAAAGAAAACACCGGGAGCCACAAAACCTGGGTGGGTGTGGCCAACTCAATGTCACTCACTTCCACCAGTCACATGACACGCCCCGAGCCACACCTACCCAGCGGGTCATTAGGGCAGAGAACCAGTTGTTAAAAAACACAGGGAACCACAAAACCCTTTTGACATTTCTCTCTCTCCCCTCCTTCTCTGTATCTTTCTCTCTATGCCCTGGCACTTCTCCATCCCCTGCCATCCCCCTTACCTTCTCCGGTCAGGCGAGGAGTGACTGGGAGGGAGGGTGAGGGGTGGGGCCAGCCAGTGGTGGGAATCACCCGACAGAGAGCCACAGCAGAGGGCCCAAAGAGCTACATGTGGCTCCGGAGCCACAGGTTGCTGACCCCTGTTCTAGGTTAGCAACAAATCGATGCACATTTCTGGTAGCTGCCCATAATCATTATGATATCATCTTCTTTTTGGAAATATTCACCAATATTGTTGTTAGCAACTTGTCTTGTTTTAGCTCAAGGGGACACCATTGTGTTTTTTACTCTATAATTTGTCCATTACAGGTTGCTTTCTAATTATAAATTAAGAAACATATGGTCATGTTTCACTTTTAGGAACGGTTTGTACTCATCAGATATGTGAAGGCATGGCAGACTTTTTAATTTTTATTTTATTCTTGTGGTGAAACATCTTCCGATGTGCACTAGCCATCAGATGGCAATTCCAGGAAGTTCTGATTCTTTGGAAAAGCTACTTTTTCTGAGATTATCCTCTTAAAGTTCTATTCATTAAATGATTTGGGATCCAGTCTAGCTTTTTCCATAGAATTAAAATATTTTGCTGACTCACTGATAATTTACAGTTTCATTGCTTTGTAAAATAAGTTTTGGCCAGCAAGTCAATTGGGAGTCCCATTCCCATTTGGATCCATTTAGGCATCTCGGCAGGGATAAACACTGCTTCATTTGAATTTCAGTTAAAGATGATTGACTGAAACTCTGGAGCATGAATAAAGGAAATGGCTGAAGAAATGCTGCTACAAAGAAGTTCTATGAGAGTTCTTGGGAGGTTCAGTCATGCCTTGGCCTGTTTCTCCATTCAGTGCCTGTCCTTTGCTTTTCCTTCCTGTGCATTCTAAGCTTGGTATCTTGGTGCATTGCTTAATACTGTATATGAAAGCTTGCAGTTGTTTTTATATGCATCTGTGCATAACAGATGTCACTATCAGGCTGGAAGGACTTTAAAATAGCTCAGTAAAGAAGGGAATGAGGAATTGCCTTCTAGTGCAAGAATTAAGGCTGGCATATTTCTGTGTAGGGTAGTCACTCCAGATTTTTCTCTCATCTATGGCCTCTTGCTTTAAGGGAAGCTGCCTTTCATTTTTGAATTTCGTTCTTTTGTCATACTGATCATTTTCTTCCTTTCCTTAACGTTTCCAATTATTTTCTTTCACTGTTTGAGCAAGCCTTTAACCTCCCAGCATACTTACCAGTGGTAGAGAAGGGATTAATTTGTTGCCTGAGATTCAGGGAATGCTGCCCACATCCTTTTGGAGGGAACCCCTTTCCTGCTGCCTAGTCCTGCAGAGCTCAAAGGATTAGCTGGCAAAGAAGAAACAAACACTTGACCATACCACTGTTAATGACTTGGACCTTCAGATTATATGTATCCGAATCTGATCTATACAAAGGTATTTTATCCTGTTCCCTCATTGCCACTTCTTTTAATGGAAAGTGGTAGGCTTGACATTCATAACTACGGGTAGTCCTTGACTTACAACCATTTGTTAGTGACCATTCAAAGTTGCAACAGCACTGGAAAAAGTGACTTACGACCATTTTTCACTCTTATGACCATTGCAGCATCCCCATGGTCACATGATCAAAATTCAGACACTTGGCAACTGGTTCATATTTACGATGGTTGCAGTGTCCCAGGATCATTTGAACACCTTTTGCGACCTTCTGATAAGCAAAATCAATGAGAAAACCACATTCACTTAACAACAGTACTAAGTTAACGGTATTAACTTAACAACTAGTGATTCAGTTTACAACTGGGGCAAGAAATGTCATAAAATGGGGCAAAACTCATTTAACAACTGTCTCACGTAGCAACAGAAATTTTGGGATTCAATTGTGGTCGTAAGTCGAGGACTGCCTGTACTCATTCATATAACAAAAAAGTGAAACACTTATTGGAGAGTGTGCCCAGTCCTGGAGGAAAGCAACTGTTTTCTTGGAACTGATGGGTGTTTTCTCTCCTTTAAAGGGGTTAATTCAGATACTGCTTGGCTGCTTGGAAACTGCCCTCTGTTTTGAGGGCTGTTGTATTTCTTTCGGTCAGATCGCCTGCACACACTTGAAAACAAACAACTGTGTTTCCAGGTCTGCTGCCCCAGAGTGGAACCTGTAACTGCCACTCCTAAAAAGAGTTAACTGAGCAAGTGTAGCAGTGGTGGAGCCACGAGAAGCTGATGATGCAAACGTGAGGGAAGAGTGGAAAAGAAGCAGAGAAGCCAAGGTGAGGAGAGAACAGGGAGATATAAATAACTTGGGTGCTTAGCTGGAGAGTGACTTTCTGTCTTGGTTTGTCCGGCCCTGGTACTGCTGGCATCGGCTCTCAAGGGGAAAGCTGCAGTTCTGCTGTTAAAACACAAGGAGCAGCCTGGAGAATTTTGAGCTGCGTCACACAGCTCAGAGGGAGAGAGTGAGAGCCAGCTCTGTCGATAGGTCTACTAGCAACAGCCTACTGCAGCAAGAGACACACAGAGAGAGAGATCATGCAAGAGAAGTAATAACAACATTGGGAAGCATGGTTCCTTTTCAATCCAGCATGCTTTTTTTTTTTTTTAAAGGAACATTATTTGGGAACTTGTTGAAGATCAGTGGATTTTGTCCACTGATGGTACCGGAAAGATGCGACGCAATTAATCCCGCAAACGTGGGGGAGGCAGATATAGGAAGGGTTAATGGGAGGAAAATTCTGGAATGTTCTATGCTGCGGCAGAGCGAACAGAGGGTTGAGGACTGCACAGGTGTAGATGAACAGATCTCATGGTTCCTCTATTAAATACGTACGTATTTTTTTTTATCGGAGTTGGGGGGGAGTTGAACTGAGTGTCTCACTTTGTATGTATGTGGCTAGAGGTATCTTTCTGCCCTCCCATCCCTCAAACTTTTCATCCAGTATTATTTTCCTATGGCTAAATGTTGTTTCTGTGTCCTGCATCAGACCAATGGAATGAAGGCACAAGTTGTAAAATGTCAGTGCATAGCTAGCTATAATGCAGAGTCAAGAAACAAGGATGGGAAATAGAACAGTAGCTTTGCAGAGGATGCCATCTAATATCCCTTTCCCCAATTTCCTTATTAAATCAAGAAGTTGGCAGAGGGGTTTCTCAAAACACTCTGGCTCTTTAAGGCTGAGAATCTGTATCTGCAGAGTTAAGAAAGTGGCAAATAGACAAATGATGACGCAGGGATCTTTGCTTGGCATGTTGTTAGGTTTAGAAAGCATTGGTTGGGGGGGGCGGTGGAGAGGGGACAGGTACATTGTGAAGCCCCAGACCAGCTGACAGAGGGTGAGTTAAGAAGGGAAGATTGCATTTTAGAATTAAATGTCATCATTTTGGCGTCGGAAAGTTGTTTACCTTTCTCTCTGCGTGTCTCCATGTTGGCAGCCTTCCAGCTCACATGTGATAGTCTTCCCTGTACTGCTGCATCATTAACTGAGTGCCTGAGCTTGCACATGATTGGCTGGGGAGGGCTTTCATTCTAAACACTGATTTCCATTGGAGGGAGAAGCAGTGGCAGGTGAAATGCTATCTGAGATTGGTTAGAGCCAGAATATCAAATCTAAATGTTCCATTCCAATTGCTTTAAAAGGGGTTCTGAACAGTTTGTGACTTAAAATGTTGGCTATTTGCTTTTATTCCCCACCCACTCCTCTCCTTTACAGCAAGCACTTTGGAATGTGTCTGTATTCTCAGAGCTAGTGTTTTAAAGAGAAAAGCAAAAAGCAGGAGCTTGTCTATTGTAGGTTACTTTAGTTTATTACTGGTGCAAGTGACGCAGAAGGAAAAACAAATATTCTGTGACTCGAGTTGCATCAGTGACAGGCATATTTCCGGCTGCTGTGAGACAAGCCACGATGACATGACATTATTATAGCCTTCAGAGGAGATAACAAAAAGAGACTTTAGTGGGTGTCTATCTTTGCCTTTGTGTGAAAAAACTCTTAACTAGACCAAGCTGTTTTCTTCTGTTATAAACTCTCTTGAGGACAGAGAGATTGCTTGTTAGAGGAGAATCTGTAAAACGCTGGACAGAGCTTAGAACAAAAACTGTGTTTTAGGTTACAACACTGTGAATCGAAAGTCAGTGCTGGATGAATATAGTGGTAAGAAATACAAAGTTTACTTTCTGGTTGTTTTATTTTGCTTTTAAATGAGATAGTTGTGAATTCTAAGATGGTAGGATAGTTGGGCAGTTGTGACCTATAAACCAGTTCAGGTAGGGGCTGGAAACCTTTCATTTATGGTACATACCGTATCTAAGTAGACGTGGTTCTTTAACATTTCAGATCAACTGTGTTTTCCCTTCCCAATTCCCTTTCCCTGTCCCAAAGCCAATTCCAGATATAAAATTATTATGGAGGATGAAGTCTATGTTCTTTCTTTTTTTCTTTTGGAATTTCAATGAAATTCTAAGCAATAAGCATTATCACAGAGCATGGGGGACTATTTCCTGTGGCACATTCTCATGAAGTGTTCCAGTAAACTGAAGGATTTAACAATAATATAAGAATCTGTGTGGGTGACTCACTGGCATTGAGAGAATCAAGTATAGCCGGTTGTTCAGCAGTAGTTTTCTGGCTTTGGAACCAGATCAGATAACATTTTGATTCGCCATCTTGATTCTTCTAAAGTACTCCTGTCTTCTTAAGTATTGTTTCAAGATTTTATTGCTTGCAGGCTTTAATAGTCCCAGGAAGAATGAACAAGCATAGTCTGCTATTCAGAAGGAAGGAGACATAACCAGGAAGCCATATCTGGAAATGGACATGATACGTGAAAGGAGAAGAAGGATAGATGTGACAGATACCTACCTCCTCTGATACATTCTCAAGCATAACTTCGTTTTTATTATCTCTTCTCCGTTGTCAAGCTTTCTGCCTAATTTGAAATTCTTCCATTGGAAGTGTACCACCTTCGTTTCTCCTTCTCCCCACTGAGAGTCCTTGCTCTGCAAAGCTTTCTCCTCCAGAGGCAGTCTTGCATCCTGCGGTGCTAATTCTGCAGAGGAGGGCAATCAGAGATCCATCTGTGATGGGATACACTCAGGCTGAGATTTTGCTTCTTCTGTCACGAACAAAAAAAGTGAGTAGGTTTGAAAAAAGTTGGGTTACTTTCATTTTGACCGACGCCATCTAAACAAACATAACTTGCGTTTTTTAGATACAGCCACTAGGGATTGTATATTGGTACGGGGGCGTTCATTTGCTTTTTCTTGTCACATGATGCTCGATAATGGCATACCTTAAATATTTTTAGAGTGAGTTGGATTTGTACAAGAAGAAGATTAATAGTACATACTTTTTCATGATTCCCCCAAATAAGTGCATTTTCTCACCCAAGCGTTGAAGGTTGAGATTCTTTATGTGTATGTCAATTTATTTTTATAAATCTGAATGCAGTTCTTAGTCATTGCTGCTTTAATAAGTAATTGCTCACATAAAGATACTTCAACATATGAAAAGTGAAGCTGTAGTGAGTGAAAAGGCATCATTTTTGCTCTACTGTTGTGGAAAGATTTGACAGTTCGTCTCTTATGTCTCAGGTTAACGATAGAAGTGAACCACAGGTTTGTACAGAACTTGTCTGCAGGTGGTTTTGAGACTTCTGGTGCTTCCCTGAAGCCAGAGGATTTGGCATTAGTACCTTGCTCAGCTTTGTGACCTTGGGCTAATTTGCCCGTTTCTGCTTTTCTTTGTCATCCGCAAAGTGGGCATAATAAGATGTGCGTCACAGGAATGTTGAGACTTCTGCTTGTTTTTTTTAAGAACCATGAAGTGTTTCCTGAAATGAAAGGGCTTCCTTATAAAATGGGGTTGTTCTTTTATATTTGGATTACATAGTATGGATGAAATTTACCAAGGCCATGCAATAAACATAATGTGTATCCCTAGCTACTGCTATTTTTATTTTTTTATTGGCACTATTTTGGCAAACAGATGGACCCAATTCTTAACTACATTTTTTCTAGTGATTGTTTGTGACGCATCTAAGTTTGAATCTACTATTTCTTTAACAAGCTAAATAATATTAACAAAACATAGTTGTGGGGAGGGAGGGAGGGAGCCTATCTTTAAAATCATATCAAAACTTGTGTTCTTAATCAGAAATGTTTTGGTATCAGCATGTATTACTTTCACGCATTCTAACAGCAGGAGAATATATAGTTTAATGATGACTCCTGTCCATTTTGTTGCTGGCGAAATATATTCAGAGCCGATGGTACTATTGCTATTAATTTCTGTCTCGTACAAAAACAGTCTTCAATTTGTATCCAGAAGATACTTGCTGTTGCTGGGAGCAGAATAATTTTCTTGAGGTATTTTTCTCTCCTGGATTTTCTATATTTTTAAACAAATTTAAATAGTTCATAAAATAGTATTTTATTATAAACTTGATAGCTCACTTTGATTTCCCTCACCCTGTTCCAACCAGAATACAGACTTAAAATATAGTCACATTTTGCATTTTCTCATCTTGTACCAAGTAGTCATTTGTATTGATTTGGGTGTGGTAACTCTGTCTACCATTTTTTTCCACAATTTAAAAAAAATAAGAATTTGAGGAAAATACTATTTCCTCAATATTTGCATTTATAGTTGGGAGGAAATATTTCCTATAGTAGCAAATATGAAGCTTAAGTTTTTGCAAGGAAGACAGAATAGAGGATTGTGGCTTCCTCTACTCCATCCCCACAACTAGATTTTTTAATATTTATGTTTAAATTAAACATTTTACTGCGCCTTTACAAAAGCACATTTTTAGAAGATTTTTGTATTTCAGAATTGCTTGAAGAAGAGAAACGATGCAATGTAGCTTTCTTGGTAGCCATTTTGCTGCATCACCATCTTGCAAAATCCTGAATTATATTTACTTGTCGTTCCGGGGCATAATGCCCAAGACCAAATTGTGGACTCGGTTATTCGTCTTTTCTCTGTAATAGACTGAACATAAATACCAATTCAATAGTCTATGCATAAATATAAATTAAATAATCTATGAAGTTCTAAATTATAGCCAGAATTAAAGTTATTTTGGGATATTTTTGTTACCAAATTCTGCTTTCTCGTAATGTAAGATTTCCGTTCATCGTTTATCTATCTGTATTTATAATCTTACTTTCTTCTTCAATACTCTACATTCATTTGCTGGCGAGATCAGTAAATTATTCTCCAGATGTAAATATTCTCATTGAAATTATATATTCGTATCACATTAGAACATCCAGCTTAATATTGATTAGTGTACAGTCATGAAGCCAAGATGGTGGGTAGCTCCGGAGTTGTTAGCACTCCAAATGAGCAAGAATCTAGCAGGAAAGCAAGATTTTATAGAATACATTCCTTAATTTAGAATACACATAGGAAAAAATACTGTTTTTTTAAAAAAAGGAAAAATATTGGTAAGGAATAGAAAGTTGTCACATTGATCCAAACATGCAGATTGGGTCAATTTGTATATCTGTCATTGTTCAATGTTATGTATCTCCTGCCTTAGTCTGTGACTGCTTTTGTCATATATGGTGGTGTGTATTAACTTGAATTTTGGGTTGAATTCTCATATTCTCCAAAGAAGTAGGCAGGTTCCTTACTTTGGGAGACTTTATTTTCCATTCTGTTAGCTGCTATAAAATATTCGTTATGGCCTTTAGAAATCAAAGAGCCCAGATTTCTTCCTTCTGTCGTTTGTTTATGGTTATTGATTGCAAACTTTTCTTTATACTCCTCAGGTATATGTTAAAAATTGATCTTGCAGTGCATTTATAGATAAACATCTCTAATCTGAATATTAATTTTTTTTTAGAAAAGTGTCAGGCGACATTAGTCTTTTACATTTGAATTAAAAAACAAGCATATAAATTACAATAGTTCTTTGCTTCTGCCTCAGATAGGCATTAAATTAATATAATATTAAATTAAAATATTACTTAAATTATTTGGGCTTTTCTTGTTTAGTCATATTGGATTACTGCTAGATTTTAATAAAAAATGAATTAAACTTCACTCTGGTTCTAAGAGATAAAAATAATATATATACTTTACAGATGCTCAAATGTCCATTCATTTGTTCTGAAAGGATTTATCCATTATATATATCAGGGGTGTCAAAGTCGTGGCATCCCATGATGTATCGTGACTTTCCTCCCTTTTGTTAAAACGGGTGGGCATGGCCAGCGCATGACGCATCTGGCCCATTGGGCCATGAGTTTGATATCCCTAATATATATGGTTCTGACTCCAGTCCAGATGTCCATAAACTCTGTTTTCAACTACATGACATGGACTTTCATCTGTAAATTACCCTTTCTGCCTTGAAGTAAAATTTGTGTTCTAAAACAGAGATCTTATTATTTTATTTGGCAAAGGGTAACTCCAGAATGCGGCTGCGCAGGGGATTATGGGAGCGACAGGGCACTCCCATGTGACACCTCTCCTGTGCGAGCTGCACTGGCTCCCGATGGTCTTCCGAGTGCGCTTCAAGGTGTTGGTGACCACCTTTAAAGCGCTCCATGGCTTAGGGACTGGATATTTACGAGACCGCCTTCTGCCACCAATTGCCTCCCACTGGCCAGTACACTCGCACAGAGAGGGCCTCCTCAGGGTGCCATTGGCCAGACAATGTCGGCTGGCAACCCCCAGGGGAAGAGCCTTCTTTGTGGCGGCACCCGCCCTCTGGAACGACCTACTTCCAGAGTTACGCACGATACCAGACCTCCGGACTTTTCATCGGGGCCTTAAAACTCACTTATTTCATCTAGCCGGGCTGGCTTGATCCCATCCTTTGGTTTTAATTTGAAATTAATTTTAACTGGGTTATTTTAAATTGTGGGCCGACATTATTTAATATCTTTTAAACTGTTTTAATTTTTGTATGTTGTGTTTTTACTTTGGCTGTCTACCGCCCTGAGTCCTGCTGGAGAAGGGCGGTATAAAAATCAAATAAAATAAACAAAAAATAAATAAATAAACTCTATAAAATGCTGTTGATATTGTGGATAGGTTGATTGCAAAATACTCATTATTGGGGAGCTGAAACAAAAACCCATATAGTTCAATTAATTTATAAATCAAACCAGAATATTTTGGCTGGGATCCAAAGACTTAGTTCTTTATGCTCAAGTTACTTTTGTCTAGTGATTTACCCCATGGTATTCTTTCGTAGCTTTCAAAAATCAGTTTATTGCAATTTGAAATTGTTTTGCCTATGCCTAAACAAAATTTTATAGGATGCTGCATTATCTATGTGTATATGCAACACAGAATTTTTTTTTACATAGGATTGTGAACATACCTATATTAAGATCATGCAGTAAACCCAAAATTTCATTTTTCCCCCCTCCAGGAATGTATTGCCATTTTCATGAGACATGGATTCTCTGCTGACTTTGCTCATAAGTTTTGTTGTTTAATTTCATAGACAGGTGAATATGTTCCTGTGAGCCTTACTAGAGCTCAAAGGACTGAAAGGCCTATAAATAGGGCAGATGACTGTTTATTATTGTATTTTTATAAATCTATGAAAATTACAACTTCTTATATTTTGAGGCAAAATTATTCTCGAACTGAAATTAACTTTATAAATCAAACATAAACTATAAATTTAATATACTAAACTTGATTACTTTATGAGCAAACCAATTATACAAAAAAGTGTTCTAAAGTAATTTAGTATGTTGTAAAGATTGTTAAAATCAGTTTGGTTAACTTTTCAAACTAAAAATAAAACTTTTTGCATCTTCCTTTCAATTTTTTTGGAAACACTTGCAGGTCTACTCAAGAATTAGCATCTTAAAATTGTTATGTTGATAGCCCAGCCTGGCGGAACAACAGGGTCTTGAGTGCGCAACGAAATACCCGGAGGTTGGAGATCTTACGTATTTCCGGGGGCAGTTCATTCCACAGGGCTGGGGCACCCACAAAGAAGGCCCTCCCCCTGGGTGTCGCCAGCCGACATAACTTGGCCGATGGCACCCTGAGGAGGCCCTCTCTGTGGGAGCGGACTGGCCGGTGGGAGGCTATCGGTGGCAGAAGACGGTCTCGAAGGTACCTGGGTCCTATGCCATGGAGCACTTTAAAGGTGGTAACCAACACCTTGAATCGCACCCGGAAGACCATTGGGAGCCAGTGCAGCTCGCACAGGAGGGGTGTCACGTGGGCACAACGAGTTGCGCGCATAACCACCCACGCGGCTGCATTCTGGACCAGTTGGAGCCTCCGAGTGCTCTTCAAGGGGAGCCCCATGTAGAGAGCATTACAATAGTCCAACCGGGAGGTAACAAGGGCGTGAGTGACCATGCACAGGGCATCCCGGTCCAGAAAGGGCTGCAACTGCCGAATCAGGCGAACCTGATAAAAGGCCCCCCTGGCCACGGCCATCATATGCTCTTCTAAAGACAGCCGTGCATCCAGGAGGACACCCAGATTGCGAGCCCTCTCTGTGGGGGGCAAAGATTCACCCCCAATAGTCAGCGATGGCACCTGCTGACTATATCGGGGCGCCGGAAGCCACAGCCACTCGGTCTTGGAGGAGTTGAGTCATTAAGTTCATATTAGGCAAAACTTCTATTCCTGGAATATTTTTACCACATATCAGTCATAGCTTATACCAGAACAATTATTAATGAACATTAGTTTTGAAGCTTAACAGTTTTGTAGTTTTTTCCTTCCAAAAACTACAGGCAGTTCTTGACTTACTATCATAATTAGGACTGGAATTTCCATCATAAGTCATTATGGCTATAAGTTGAGTTAGGCCTTATTTACAACAATCTTTAAGGAGGTTGTTAGGCAGATTACCCAGCTGTTAAACTAGCTTCCTCTGTGAACTCTTTTGCTGTCTTTTTTTTTTTCCAAACGATTCGCAATTTTTTGCAAAAATGGTTACAAATCAGAATCATAAGATCACAGGATGCTGCAACCAGTCATAGATCAATAGCAATGGCACTTAGCAGTTTACTGAGTCAGCATATTGCCTCCAACAATCTGGGTCCTCATTTTACCGACCTTGGAAGGATGGAAGGCTGAGTTAACCTTGAGCCCCTGAGGATTAAATTCCTGGCAATAAGTAGAATTAGCCTGCAGTACTGCATTCTAACCACTACACCACCATGGCTCTAAATCAATTGCAATTCAGTTGCTGCCAAGCATCTGAATTGCAATCACAAGATTGTGGTGATGATGTTCATAAATGTGACTACAGGTCATAAGTCACTTTTTCCAAGGCTGTTGTAACTTTGAACTGTCTTTAAAGGTCATAAGTTGAGAATTACCTGTACCATTTCCTACTGTGGTTCTTACAAGCAAAGAAAATATTACAAAATGCATCAAGACTTTTCCCCCCAAAAAAGAATGTCTTGTGCACTGCAGCAGTTTTCTACCAATACTGCCCAAATTTGATAGCTATCCTCCAGGATGTAGCAGATAGTGCTGACTAACTTGGCATCTCTTAAGGAAAGATCTATGGGTAAAGTGGCAATACAAAACATCCATCTTGCAACATTCACCCTTGCAATAGTTAAAATTAACTAGAGAGTAGTTGAGAAAAGAGCCTTGATAGTACAGGGGTTTAGTGCACCCTGTTATTAACACAGCTGCCTGCAATTTCTGCTGGTTCGAATCTCTCCAAGGCTCAAGGTTGACTCAGCCTTCCATCCTTTCTAAGGTAGGTGAAATGAGGACCCAGTTTGTGGGGGCAATAAGCTGACTTTGTATAAAATATACAAAAGAATGAAGGCTATTGCTTAACGCATTGTAAGCCGCCCTGAGTCTCCGGAGAAGGGCGGCATATAAATCAAATTTAAAAAAAAAAAAAAAAAGAATGTTTGTAAATCCCATTCCTATTCTGGTGCCATATTTCAAAGAACCTTGGCCCTTTGGGGGAAAAAAGAGATTTTTAAAAGCTTTCAAGACTTTACAAATAAAAGTATCAATTAATTTGAAATTTGGTTCTAATTTGTGGATTGTAAAAAATATTTTAAATGTTATTCCTTTGGTTCCAGGTTCCAAGTAATTTCCTTTTTCCTTCCTTTTTTTCAGCAATATCTTGAATCAGGTGCCGAAACAGGCTATGGAGTCTGAAGACAATGTCTGATAGCTGCCATCACATCACTTCTGCTGTAAAATAAGATTTGCTAGTCTTTAATGCCATCAAAAACAGATGTGGTAAGGTACATGAATATGCAGAAGTTTATCTTTTTAAAATGATTATATCATGCTGTTTAAGAACAGGTTTCCAATTCTTACTGACTGATTAAGTTTTATAGCTGAAAAAGTTAAAATAAAATGAACCATCATAATCTGTTGAGACTATGTTAATTTGTTTATATCTGTTAGCCCAGTTATCTGTTGATGCCTCATATTCTTCCTTCAAACCACATTGTTGGAATACCCTGGACAGGATTTATTATTCAAGAAAAACTGCTTTTAAAATCTTGTAAATCTTCAAATTGAAAACAAAATGTAAAGTCATTCAGACCTTTCAGTCTGTCTCCGTGGCCTTAGAAGTTTCTAGTTTAGAGCTGTACAACTTTTTTTCATACTGAAGCTGTGTGCCTTTGAGTAACCACCCTGGAGCCATGTTCTAAAAAGTGGATAGAGTTGAAATAAAGACAATTCAAGGGCAATGAAATCAGTACAATTTCATTTAATTGTAACTTTAATTAATTATTTTCATATAATTAAGGCCAGTTATTTAATGATTTTTCCGTTGGTGACTGAAACTATAGAGTATGATAACAATTTGAGAAGTATTTGAATGTTGCCTTCAAATCTCTTTAGAAACATCTGTATCCCTGGGGCCATAATGCACTTTTACTATAAAACCTTTATTCCTGTGATGCCCAAGGGTACCATTGTGTGCAACAAGTATTATGTTTATGCTATCTATGAAGCAACTTTTTTTTAAAAAAAAACTTTCAGAAAGCTGTGCCATTTTTAAGGTCCTGTGGCTACTTCATAAACTGCTTCCTGGTCTTGTTAATTTCCACTATTTAATACTAGTGCCACTGTTATGAATTAGGCAAGTAAATTTTAATCGTAAGTCAAAGAAAATCCTTACAATGATTATTACAAAGTAATTGCTTTGTAACTCTTCCAGATTCCATCCATACTTTCATCCAATAGTATTTTGCCATTTGTTTTTAAAGTAGAACTCTTCCATTGAACTAAACATACATGAGCCTCAATGTCAACATCCAATCTATACTTAGCTTTTTGGTAAAAATCAAGTGGAGTATCTATGCCCTTAGTTTCTCAGTTTACTATTGCCAGGTTTCTACTTTACTTTAGAATATGAATACTTCTAGACCATAGAAGCTTTGGTTTTCATATATGAAAATGGCACATGCCATTTCTCACTAGTGTATCCTATCTTTATCATATGCTTAAAAAAAAAATGGGATGCATTTTAAAACAAACAGGCATGTGATAAAACTAAATAGAAGCTAAATTGGCTTTGAAAGAACACAACTTGAAACAGATAACTATTTGATGTACAGAAAATGGTTGCTAGGTATAACTGTCAATAGCTGTGAATATAATGAGTTATGAATATCTCCATGGAAGAGGAGGATGAGGGGGCAGAAGCAGAGGACTCCTCAACAGAACAAAATGATTAGGAACACAGAAAAGAGCTGTGCCAAGTTTCCACGGTTCAATTTAACTGTTTATTTTACTCCTTTTTATTTGTGTGAATAATTCTGTTGGAGAACAGTAAAAATGAACTTTTCTAGAGAACCAAGAATTCTGTATTATAGGCCTTGTAACACAGTCCTATTCTGAAATAAATTCCATTGTGTTTAATGGATTTTATGTGGGAGCGTGTATTGAACTGCCTTAACAATTCTTACAACATGTAATAAATTAGGTGTATATTATTGAAGCTATGCTGCTGTTATGCTGTATAAGGTAAAAAAAAAATCAGGGATGCAGTAGACCTCTTGCATTGCAGAGTCTAGGGTAGCAAGATTTCAAATATAACTTGCATATTGTTTAAATATCAGGTTTGGTATTATTTTATTTTTATTTAATCAATTTATTTTACCATATTTCATATTTTTAGTGTTACAATAGTCAAAAATCTAAATTTTCTTCTTTGTATTGCTTCAGGGTTTGTGAAACACTTTACTAAAAGTAGACCAGAGATTAGAAATCAGGTCCTTATATAAATATATATTTTTTATGTTTTAAATTCACTTTGCAGAAGTCATCAGTAAGACTCAACAGTATATAAATTAGATTGCTCTCTTCAAGAAGTAATAAAATATACAAGTAGTCCTTGGTTTAACAACACCAAATGGGACTAGAATTGCCATCACTAACAACATATTGTAGTTGTAAAGCTTGATGTCATGTGACTACACGTAGAAATGGCAGTTTCAGCAAGCATGGTTGCCGTTATTAAGTAAGGATATCACATGGTTGCCAGACCACTTCCTGATGATTTTCCCATTGACTTTGGTTGTCGGAAGCCAGCAAAGAAAATCACAAATGGTGACCATGTGATGGCAGGTTGTTGCAACATCATAATCGCAAGCCAAGTGTAGGGCACATGTGACAGTGATAGTGATCACGTCTACATGGACTTTGCAGTAGCTAGAACTCTTTTAAGTTTCTATCATAGTGCCACTCATTCAGCACCTCACAAGCTTGAACCGTTGCTGAAAATGTGATACTTAACAAAGAACCACCTGTAAAATAAAGTTAGGTTCTTTGTTCAATTCCTTGCTGTGTCAGTCTTTCAAGATAAACCAGACCATGAAACCTATGTCGTTCAATACTACTTTATTGTAAAACTATAGTAAAAGAATCTTGAAAGTATGAATGCAGTTCTCCCCATCCTCCCTTCATTTTGGAGGAAACTGGGGGGGGGGGGGGCGTCTGAGATGTTTACTAAGAACTATGTTCTTGCTCTAAACCAGTGATGGCTAACCTTTTGGCCATCGCGTGCCAGGAAAGGGGGGTCGGAGGAGGTTCGCGCACGTGCATGCCCACACCCATAATTCTATGAGCCCTGCCCTGCACATGCATGCGCAACCCCCTCCCTCCTGCTTCTGGCATGTGATGGCCTGGTAGGCCCGTTTTCTTTCTTACCTGGCTCCAGATCCTCTGTATGCATCTGGGAAGGGCGAAAAGCCTTTCCCACTCCCTCTGAAGCCCTCAGGAGGCCTGAAAGGGCCCATTTCCCAACTCCTGGTGGGACAGGAAGTGATGTTTTTTGCTATCCCCAGCCTCCAGAGTCTCTCTAGGAGTCTCTGGAGGCTGGGGACAGCCAAAACGTCACTTCCTGTCCCACTGGGAGTTGGGAAATGGGCCTTTCAGGCCTCCAAGGGAGTGGGAAAGGCTGTTTTCGCCCTCCCTAGACTCATAGAGAGGATCTGGAGCCAGGTAAGAAAGAAAAACGGGCTTCCCCCCCCCCCTCCGGAGGCAGGAAACAGCCTGTTTCCCTACTCCTGGTGGGCCCAGAAGGCCCAAAAATCAGCTGGCCAGTGCATGCATGCGCCCCAGAGCTGAGCTGGCGTGTCCACTGATATGGCTACGCATGTCACCTGTGGCACGCATGCCATAGGTTTGCCATCACGGCTCTAGACTCAGGCCTCTTTTACTTGACAGTTGTCTTGATAGCAATAGCTCTTCTTCCTGTCCTTCAAGACAATTTCTTCTGTTCGCTGCATCATTCATTTTCTTTGCTTAGTGGGCTACAATGTGTACTGTGGCTTAATTTCATAGAGGTTCAAATGAATGTATCATATACTTAGTTCGATACAGCTTCCATTCCAATATATATATTAGAAACATAACATTGATTTTCAACTCAAGTGAGTTACAGATTACCTTTTATATTGTTAAAATCCTATATTAATTTCAAAGCAAATTACAAATTGTTTCCCTGATACACTAGAAAATACCTAGTACAGTCAACATTGGTTATACTTAAAATAAATGTTACATTTTCTTATCCCAATCTTAATTTGAAGCAAATTTGGGCAGCCTCCTCTTCTGATCTGGCAGGAAAAAAAAATAATTTCAGGCAAAGGTAATCAGAAGTTTGATAGAATGTGCTTGGATCTAAGTTATTTATGCAATATATGGGTATTTGAAATTTTTATTTTATTTATTTATTAAATTTATATGCTATCCAAAGCGATTTGGAACAGCTAGCAATATTATTTTATTAGTAATTATTCAATCAGATGTCTGTTCTTATTTTGCAAAGAACTGCAAATAATTCTTTACTGTGAATAATTATTGAGTCAAAGATTACATTCAGTAATCTAAAATTGTTTGGGTTTGCTGCACTCTTGATTCTGCATAGATTGCCTTTGGTGGACACTTACTTGTTTTCCGGGACCATAATAAGATACATATTTGGGGTTGTCTTTTCTTCCCATTATATAAATTAACCAATACATATTTACATACTCAAGAGCTTATAGTTCTTGGTGACGCTAGTCTAGAATTGTTTAATTGGGTTCCCACTCCATTACTTCTCCTGAATCTCAGATAGGCTGCTTCAGGGAAGTGCAAAACCAATATAGAAACTAAAACGGAGTCAAATAGTTCATATATGAACAGTGGTTCCATTGTTTAGGGATTCAGTTTTAGCTTGTTTGATCCATCCAACCTCTCAAAAACAGGAAAGGCTCCTCTGCATCTCCAGTAAGGCTTACAAGGAAATTTACTGGGTTATTATCAGCATATTGATATAATACCTTAAATTAATGGATAACCTCTCTCAATGGTTTTACCTTCAGTTTAAATAAAATGAGATTGCTGAGTCCTGTGGTATCCCAGCAGTCATGGGTTCATCAGTTCACAACTTCATAACTTCCATCCTGAACTTCAGAAAGGAAAGGAGCCATCATGTTTGCCACCCCCAACCCTTACAGTAGTCCATTGTAGATGTCTGAATGCTACTGAGTTGTCTAAGATCAGGAAGGGTGAACTCCCTCCATCCAGTTCCTCCTAGCTCCTAGGAGCTTCTAGCTCCTCCTAGGTTTCTCCCCTAGGTTTCCAGCCAATGGCCTGACAGAATTCTAGATTTAAAAGATCTAGGGTTGTCTGCAGTTGACATCCTTCCAGTTTCCCCAAAATATCCCCAGAAAGGGGAGATTAGAGTCTGGGCAGAAATTGCCTAATAAGGTTTATTTAGAAATGGTTCTTCAGAAATAAGCACATCTTCAAGGCAGCTGCTACCACCACCTCTCCCAAAAAGATATTAATCATCTCTCAAGTCTATCTAAACACATGCCAGAGATCACCCACACTGCCTAAAGGAGCTAGGTAAGGCATGGATCCAACCAATGAGTGGGAGAGTTGGGTTTTGTTTTGTAACATCTTGCTTTTTATTAAGGGTGGTCTAGAGCAGGGATCCCCAACCCCCACGCTGTGGCCCAGTACTGGGCCATGGCCTATTTAGAATCGGGCTGCGAGTGGCGAGCCGACAAGCATGTATGCAGCTCAACACTGGCCTGCTGCTTGTGTGGCCTGGTTCCTCTCCCCCCCCTCTCCCCCACCTTCTGGGCTCTCAACCCACAAAGATTGGGGACCGCTGATCTAGAATGTGTTATTGTCATGATAGCTATTAGTTGCTTTGCTGATTAATAATGTGTTTTCAGTTGATGATGACAACCCCCGCATGCATCCTCCCCCAGGCATGCGCGGCAGAGACCCAAAGACCAGCTGACCGGCAGGAGGCATGTGCACATGCACAGCGGACCTGAACTGGGGCATTGGCTCGCGTGCCATCAAAGAGGGCTCTGCGTGCCACCTTGCCGTAGGTTTGCCATCACAGATCTATTGTAACAGTAGTTTGGTTCCCTTTGACTTGAAAGTGCTGTTGGTTAATAATAGGTAAATAACCATTCAGAACTTCATCACAGATAAACAGATCATATGTTTACTACATATTAAGTACGTTCCATTTGATAAAGTAGATGAGATGACTACCAAATTTCAAAACATCAAATGGGGAGATGGGTCTGATAGTCATGAAGTTCTGAATAGATGTAAATTGTTAATACTGGATTTATAGAAAAGGGTTAATTTTTTGTCAGTATAATTAAACTAATCAAGTTAATATCTAGGTTGAGTCCAGCCAAAGGGTCCCTGCTGTAGTTGCAATTCCCCTATGGCTGTTAAATACCTGTCTTTCTCAGTTTGTGAAGATGGATGTAATGATTTGTGATGATGGAGAGAGTTTAAAATTGCTATCTGATATTGTTTAAATTTATTGGAGGTGGAAAGCTAATTTCCCCAGGTATTTATCCTATCAGAATTATCTCTTTTGAAAAATCTTACCAACACTATGTTTATTTGCAGTCTGGGGATCAAGCCAAGAGGTAGTCAAAAAGCAATTGAGTAATCTAAACCAATAAATAATCCAGATTAAATTCTGAGGGATGCCACGAGAAACAAGGTCAAGTTGAAAGCCCAAGGACTTAGTGAGTCAAGGCACGGGATGCAAGATGCTTGATCATAAAGTACAAAATGTACAGATTTTGTTTCTATAACACCTTTGCTCTTGAACAGAGGCTTTTATGTAGGAAGAGGATAATCTAAAGTCACTAATTTATTAACTGCTAATGGAGTTTAAGTCTCCAAGGGAACAGTCACTAACTCTCAAGGCAGTTGTAATTTCCAAGAAACTTCTGCTTGGACTTTGGTATTCTTGCTATATTCTCTGTCTCCAATCTTTAACAACAATTTGCCTCGATTTTTCAGGTAAAAACGAACTCATTGATTCAATAGCTTCTCTACTAAGGACTCAATTCAAAGGTTCAGGTATGCATAGTTACATTTCTATTGGAATATCTGTTACATGAGATTATTCCTGAATTTTTATTTTATTTTACTTGTGTTGCTATTATTTGCTTTTGTAATGCTATATAAACTATAAGTCAGGGTAGATTTCTGATAACTTCATAGATACAACTGTGTAGTTTTCTTTGAAGTGTTTGCCATTGTCTTCTGGGATATGTTTCAAATTATGCTGGTCTGTGCTACTCTTGTGACTTGATTTGATTTGAGGGATCCTCGGTGCTCTCTGAACTTGCTTGTTTTCTTGTAGACGTTTCATTATAAAACTAGGTAACACTATCAGTACAACAATGAAGTAAGCAATACCCCAATCAAGAAATTGCCAAAGAAGCCAACAGTAAACAGCCCAACCAAAGAATTTCTAAGATCACCAACACTGACAGTGTAAGCCATTAAAATATAAACTGACAGCAAACCGCATGCCTTACTAGCACTGATGATGTTACTTAGTTTGAATGACACATCTGCAAGAAAACAAGCAAGCTCAGAGAGTACCAAGAACCTCTCATTTCAACCCTGAGCTACGAATATCCTCCTTTATTGATTTGACTTGTGTTTCAAATTCCCAGGTTAGTTTACGATCTTGGTATTCCCGGATGTCTTCCATCCCAATACGAACCAATCTACTAAGTATTACTCCTATCCCAGTATTAAGCTTTCCAGAGTTACCCTGTGGTAAGATGGACAACCAATTGGAGATAGATGGATCTGTGGGTTGGTGGATAGATAGATGATTGATTGATTGATTGATTGATTGATTGATTGAGATAGACAGACAGACAGACAGATACAGACAAATCCGAGCTAAATTGTTCAGATCTTCTCAGCACAGATATTTCTGCTGCCCACAGAGCTCTAATGCCATTATATCCTAATTTAGCATTCTGTTTAAATGAAACCATTGATACATATATCATTGCCTAACTCGTATACAGTAGTACCAGGGGTGAAATGTTCCCGGGTTGGACCAGTTCACCCGATCTTGTAGCAATGGCGGTGGGTGGTTCGGAGAACCAGTAGCAAAAATCCTTTCCCCCCACCCCATGCCCAGCTGAGCCATGCGATCATCAGAGGCTTTTTTTTTTATTTTTAAAAGCATTTTTTCTACATCTTCGGCAGAAAAAATGCTTTTAAAAGTAAAAAAAAAGCCTGATGATTGCGTGGCTCAGCTAGGATCATTGGAGGCTTTTAAAAGCATTTTTTTTTGCAACCTCTTCAGCCGAAGAGGTTGTAGAAAAAATAGTTTTAAAAGTAAAAAAAAAAAAAAAAAAGTTGGCCACGCCCACTCAATCACATTACCCCCCACCAAGCCACGCCCACAGAACCGGTAGTAACAAATTTTACATTTCACCACTGAGTAGAACCTCTGCTCACAAACACTTCTGACCATGACCAAATTGGGTTCCGACCAAAAAATTCACTTTTTTTTTTCATGGCCGATTTCCCCTTCTGCAGCCTTTTTTTTTGTAAGTGCCAAATTTTCAAAATTAGTTTCGAGTCATGACCAAATCGGTTTGTGACCAAAGTTATGGAACGAATTATGGTCGTGACCAGAGGTTCTACTGTAACTTTTTTGCTATGCACATTCAAGCTCATTGAATCATCTATGGAAAAAGCTTTTGGAAGACCCACAAAAGGTTCTTAAGAATATTTGTATATTATACTAATCATACCTAGTTTTCCAGGGAATCATCATAGAGAAACAGTTCTTCATGATGAGTATATCAAAGAGAAATTATTAACTTTGTAGTAAAGTTGCCAGTTTTTTTGTTGTTGTTGTTGTTGTTTTTTTGGAAGTTAATATCATCTATATCTACCGTATTTTTCGGACTATAAGACGCACTGGAGTATAAGACACACCTTAGTTTTTGAGGAGGAAAATAAGAAAAAATCTGATTGGCGGGTGGATCGGCCTGCCGGAATACCCCTAATCAGCTGTTCCCAGAGGTGAACTTTAGCAACAGGTTCATTGGTTGTGAGCTCTGCGCCTTGCTTTTTCAGCCTCTGAAACCTCCGCTTCTGAGGTTTCAAAAAAAAAAAGTTCTGATTATCAGCTGAGCGACACACGATCGTTGGAACTTTTTTTTTTTACTTTTTAAAGCATTTTTTTACTACCAGTTCGAGTGAACTGGCCCGAACCGGTAGCATTTCATCCCTGGTTCAGTGCCATTTGCTGTTCATGCTTCCATGGAATACAATTGATTTGGTTGTTTTTCTGTCTTTTGGACAATAAAACAGGAAAATAGTCAGGACAACTGTTGTAACAGGAAAAATGAAATAGTAAAGGAAAAGTTTAAAAGAGGAATTAAGATGGAAAAATGATGGAATTGTTGAGGTAAATATCATATGAGTAAAGAAAATACCATTCTACACTAAGAGAAGGTTTTGAAGGAATGAAATGTATTTTAATTTGTAAAGTTGAAAACATGGAAAACATAAAATCTTCTGACTTTTTTTAGCAGACTTTTTCCCAACCCAGCTTACTTACTTCAAGGATATTCTATAATATAATAAATTCAGTTACCAGTATATCATTCCACACTTGCATCCTTTTCTGCTTTCTTCTCCAATTTATCTGTAATCACTATTAAACCTTTAGTGCATGCTAAACCTTTCTTTAGGCTTATATTTTAGAATGGGACTTTCTCACTAAGCTATTTGTTATAAGTTTTTTCTGCTTCTCTAAGTATACTAATTCTTGTAACACATTTCTTATTAATCTAATTTAGATTAATTCGTTTACAGAGATGGCTATCACAACCTAGAGCTCCATCTTTTGTATTACTATGGTCTGCATCCTCATACGTGAAAGTCCCAGGAGAAGAACATGCATCTGAATGTATTCTCTTCTAATTGGAGCCAGGGACTACAATGGCTTTCTACTACAGGTAGTCCTCGACTTACAACTGTTCTCTCACTAACCACTTGAAGTTATGATAGACCACACTGTGGGTACTTATAACACTTGAAGTTCCAGGGCCCTTCCATTATGTGACCACAGAAAGGCCTGCACTTTTTTTTTTTTTTTTTAATTTGATTTATATGCCGCCCTTCTCCGAAGACTCAGGGCGGCTTACAATGTGCTCAGCAATAGCCTTCATCCTTTTGTATATTTATACAAAGTCAGCTTATTGCCCCCACAACTGGGTCCTCATTTCACCTACCTTAGAAAGGATGGAAGGCTGAGTCAACCTTGAGCCTTGGCGAGATTCGAACCCTGCAGTAATTGCAGGCAGCTGGTCTTAATAAGCTTAATAACAGGGTGCTTTAAACCCCTGTACCACCAAGGCACTTGCAGGCGTTTGCAGCATCCCATGTTTCCATGACCATGTTTTATAACAGTTTTGCACAAAAACAGCTTTTACTTCTAATTTTTGATAAAATTCTCCTTAGCAAGCCATTATTTTGCTTAACAGCCATTACAAAAAAGGTCATAAAATTGGGTCGGTCACATTGGTGACCTGATTTATATCCATCACAACTTGTGACTGTAATGGGCAGACTCTATTACACTCATAAGTCATAAGTTAAGGGTTGAGACAAGAGAGTGTTATTATCAACAGAAAGAATTTTCTCTTCCTTTCTCTTTTTACTATGAAAAATCTGCCAGTCTGTAGTTTTCATATATTTATATTATTTGGGGAAATGCCAGTACTCACTACTCAAGGGATACAGACTGTAATAGGTCCATATTTTTTCAAATGAGACATTTTGCTTCTTAGATGGCAAAAATTCAGCACTGCCTTACACATGTGAATGTATGTAAATCATTATCCATAATCATCTAGATGATTATTCAGAAAATAATTGTCAGTGTTCCAGCGCTGACATATGAAAGGAGAGGAGAAGCTTGAACTTTTGCCTACTTAATTCCTTTGAAGATTCTGTTTCCTCGGGGATGGGAGAAGGGGGGACATTCCTGTGATCTGACGGAGATGGGATAAGGGGAGTGGATTGGAAGATAGCCAATAAGATGCAGAGAATTGGGGATCGGAAAGGGAGGGCTTGGGGGGCAAAGGTCAGTGCTGACCGTGAAAGAGTCAGGGACAGATCACTATGCTCAATAAAGAGAAAATTTCCTCAAAGATCGGCAGTTTGGAAATTCATTTATTTAGAGATAGCATCAAAACCTGACAATAATACATATTTATAATTCTATGATATATTCTAATTGTATTGGCATATATAATGGCAGATATGTCAGAAAGGTCTAAAGTGCTATAAGGCCAGTGTTTTAATTTTGCAGAAAGTAGAAAAGCAGTAGTCCCAAAGATGCTTTTTCAAGAGGCAACCTGACTTTCTTGTTTTTCTTTGAAAATGTTTCGCTTCTGATCCAAGAAGCTTCTTCAACTGTTCAGAAGCTTCTAGGATGAAGAGCAAAATGTCCCCAAAGAAAAACTTGAAAGTCCAGTTGCCTCTTGAAAAAGCTCCTTTGGGACAACCATGACCTGGATGACT
The DNA here is from genome assembly GCF_029215685.1 of Pituophis catenifer annectens. NCBI lineage: Eukaryota > Metazoa > Chordata > Lepidosauria > Squamata > Colubridae > Pituophis > Pituophis catenifer. The sequence goes on along the minus strand of NW_027256883.1, from coordinate 172,968,507 downwards.
GAGAATCTTTTTTTTTTAAGTTTTTTTATTTTTTAGACAAACAAACATTTAATACATCAGTTTTCTCTTCCCTGTGCCATCTCGGTGTTATCTTCCAAAGTTCTTTCTTTTTCTGTATAGTTGTCATTACTTCTATCTTGATCCTTATCTAGTCCACAATATCAATTCATGACTAACATAATATTCAACTCATCACATATTTTTACATACTTATATAATTAATCATTTATATCTCTTCTCCAACCAATAATAAAAAATCATTCCATATTTTAAAATATTCTGAGTCTTTTCTATCTTTAATCATCAGAGTTAATTTATTCATTTCATCTTTATATCTAACAATATTGCCAAAATTAAAAACATGTGGGTGTATTAAAGCTTCCATAGTCGATAACCATATTGGTATTTTCACATAGTATTTGTCTCTTACTTTCTCCCAGACCAATAACAATGCTTTTCTTACATAGTGTCTATGAAAATATGTGTGTATCTTATTTCTACCATACCACAAAAAAGCATGCCATCCTAGTTGTAAATCATATCCTTCCAATGTTAACAACTTTATATTTCTTAACTCCACCCATTCCTTCAACGATGTCAGAGTTACTGCCTGGTAATATAATTCCCAATTTGGTAACCCAAATCCACCTCTCAATCTTGTATCTTGCATCATTCTTATGCTTATTCTTGCCTTTTTCCCTTGCCATATATATTTCCTTATTATCTTATTGAGATATTGAAAATAGGTCTTTTTGATTGTTATCAGCACAGTCTGAAATAGAAACAATTATCTTGGTAATATATTCATCTTTATTAGTGCAATCCGTCCCATGAATGATAGTTGAAGATTCTTCCATTTTTCCAAATCTCTTTCAGTTTGCTGTTTTAATTTATAATAATTATCTTCTTTTATTGTTACACATCTTGAAGTTAAATATACTCCAAGGTACTTAACTTTTTTCACTATTTGTATATTCAAATTTTCTTCTATCTCTCTTTTTTGTTTTTCTATCATATTTTTAGCCAAAAAGATTACTGAGAATCTTCATAGACATGTAGAAAAGCAGAATTTACTCTGATGTCTTGGGTACAATCTCCATTGTGTGAAGAGACAGATACTGAGATTTTGCACTGTGTTCTTCTAAAGAACTTAATATGGTTTTAGAGTTGTAAAGGCAAGAAACAGGTTGAAAAGTTGCACGTAGCATAAATTTGTTTTTTAATCATATAGGATGATAACAGCTTGACCTGACCTTGCCAGGATACTTGGTATGATAGGGAAAGTGCAAAGCTGGTAAGTAGCAATACCATCTTAATGTAGTTCTTTATTCATTCAGTGTGTCATCCATTGTAGAACAGAATGATTTCAAGTGATTTACTGTATATAACCCACATAAAACAAGAATAACATTCAGTAAACTTCAAATATGTGTAAACTTTAAAAGCAGAAAAACTCATTTAAATTAAAAGGGACTAAAACAATATGTAGCACTAATCATTAAATATACAAATACATTTCTGAAAGAAGTTCAAATCATGGACTGAACAGCAAGATCATATAATTGTTTTAATGGCCTACAAGAAAAGTTACTAAAATCTGTTGCCAAAAAAGGTATAAAAGACTGATATCTTTGGAAGTATAATGTGTAGTGGCTGTCATTAATAAAGATCACTCATGGATAGGTGTTTCTTTCATCATCATACCTGAGAGCATCCAGAGCAGAACCTTGAATGGCTATTTTAGGACATTAGTGGGAGTATATATTTTATTTTGAAAATAATTGATATTACTAAATTACTTATGTATTACAGGTAATTCCATATGATAAATCCATTTTAGTCCAATCCAGCAGTGAATCTAGATTCTTACTGTAAGCCCTAGACCCTCAGGATGCCATTTGATTTGTTGAGAATAAGTATTTGTCTGATATGATTATTTTCATGTTGAATAAGTCTTGTTAAGTTTGAGAGCCATAGGCAACCAAAACAATGAAACGTCTCTTTCTATCCCTGGAAGAATAAAGTTTGGCAGGCTAGCCAGCAGAAGACTAAATAAATCCTGTTGAAGCGGATTCCTTTGCATAATACCTCTTATTATTATCTGCAATGAATTAATAACTCTCACTACTTAATGGCTGGTGTAACTTTTTCAGAAATTATTGGGAAACTTTCAGAACAGAATATTCTGTTAAAATAAATAAATAAACTTTAAGTTTAGACTTCTGTCCACAATGTATGTGCATCACATACTTTAAAATGTTTGATGATGTTAGTATAACGTATACATTTTGCAAACAGCATTTGGATGTTTTCTCAGAATAGTCTATGTAACAAAGGTGGGATTTTCTTCCCTTTGGATTACCGTATTTTTGTCAGTGGCACTGTGTCAGGAGCCTTGTGCTAGTGAAAAGAAAAAGAGTTTTTGACCCAGAAATGATAAACAAGAGGCTTTCCTCTCTCTTTTTATCTCTCTTTCTTCAACAATTTGCTTCACCAATATTTTTCCAGACAATTGTCAATAAATTATCAGATTATTCTTCCTGAGGAAAGAGGTTTTGAAATCCATCCTAGGATCATCAATTATCCATTCAAATTCTAATGGCAGAATTAAAAAGTAAAAATCCCTTTTATGTACCTTTATTAAAATTTTAAAGCAAAAGATAAAAACTAATAAAAATTAATATTTAGAATGGAAAAAAGAAGAAAAAGGAAAGAATTAAGAAAAGAACAAAGACAAAAATGCAGAATTCAAAGACAAGAAAAAGTATTATAAAGAAGTTACTTTCAATTTTCTTTTACATCAGTTATAAGTATAAATGTAAATTGACCTCTTGAGTTATGGTTAAATTACTGTTCATATACTTTCTATTATCTTTGTTTTAAAAAAAACATTAAAACCATACACCATAAATTTATTTTTTGTTTTCTGCAAAAAATCAGTAAAGAGTTTCTAATCAACATTAAACTTAGACAGTGTTCTTTCTCTACTTAGAGCTGGCCAACTCAGCAAGTTCAATCAACTTCACCATTCATTGCTCTCTTGTAAGTAAAACCAAATCTTTCTACCTTTGTACAAAATAATCGTCTCACTGCAGTTACAAAAAGAAAGTTTCATGGATTTTTTCCAATTGCTTATCCATCGGTCCCAAAAGAAAATTCTCTAGTTTTAACTTTATATTAAAGTTAAAATTATAAAAATATAAAAATATAAAATAATAAAAAATTATTCATCTTTAAAATATTCTGTATTACTGTGTTTTCCTGACAATACCTTAACACCTATCCCGAAAATAAGGATGTTTTCTGCGTGTGCACCCAGTACACCCAATATAAAACCCTTTTTTTCTTTTAAATGCCTCTGATGATCCAAGCTGAGTTGCCTGATCGTCAGAGGCATTTAAAAGAAAAAAAAGCCTCTGCCAATCAGGCAACTCAGCTGGGATCATCAGAGCCCTTTGAAAACATTTTTTTACAATCGCCGAAGAGGTTGTAGAAAAAAATGGTTTTAAAAGTTTTTTTAAAATTGGCCACGCCCACCCAGTCACATTAACCCCCCCCCACCAAGCCACACCCACAGAACCGGTAGTAACAAATTTTAGATTTCACCACTGCTACACTCTATGAAAAAATATTGTGCTAGAAAATAAATTTTCATATATCATATACCATATCAAACACCTGAAAGATCAACTCTCATTACATTTTACTCAGATTGCATGTTGCATTTAGTAGACCTGTCAACTTCATGGCTGACCCCAGAGACGAGAGAAATTGTCATATTAGATACAAATGTTTGACTTGATGTGATTGTGTCCCTCTGTGTAGCTTCTTTGTTTTATTTAGTTGGCATTTGGAAAGGACTGAGTACAATTCATTCACAAATGTGTTTACAAGCTATGAAGGATCTATATTACTGAGTCTGAGAAACAAATGACAGTATAGATAATACCGAGTTAGACAAATACAGATGAGACTATACAGATATTACTCTATTTAAGAAATTTCAAATTGCGAACTTTTGCCTATATGAAGAAACCTGTCCATGAGTCTATTCTAGAAGATCCTTGGAACTAGGAGAAGGCAGGAAAGTTTCTGGTGCGCGCCATATATTCTACAGACATCTTTCCCCACTTTCTCCAAGAAATGTGGCTATTTGCCTCAGCAGATATTCAGTTTAGATGAAATGGAGCTTTATTGTAATAAAATAGCAGACAAATCTACATTTGGAAGGAGGAGATGATGATGATTCCAGCCTACAAAGCTAACTATGGTGCTAGATGGCAGTGCTTCTGGTGATCTGAGCCTAAACCACTGCTAGACTACCATTCCATGAATCTGCAACCTCTTTAAGAACATCTCAAAGAGTTCACTTCCTGTTCTGTGAAAAGCTAACAAGAAACTTTGGTTCACCCTTCTCATCTTTGAAGACTGGTTCTTTCATCATTTCATCCCAGAATTGGAGAACTGTTGCCATGACAAAAACATTGAGTTCAAGATTCTGCTTATTTCAGAAAATACCCCCAGGTCTAACAGTTTACTTGGATAATTTCCACCCAAATGTGAAGTTCGTGTATCTGCCTCCAAATGCCATCTTCCTCCAGCCTATGCCCCCAGGGGGTGATAGCAACCTTCAAAAAATATTCTTCATTGCACATTTAGGTAAGCAGTTCAGGGCGTGGAGTCTCAGATCACCTTGTACCAGTTTTGAAAATTCCACAATATCTATAAGGCTATCAAGACTATCAAAGCAGCCTGGAGCAAGATTATCTCTACAAACTTGAATAGGGTGGAAACACCTTTGCCATTAACTTGTTCATGATTTTCAAGAGCAGAAAGGGAGTTGCAGAGTGTGGTCCGGAAGTTGATTGCCCTGAGCAAAGAGCTTCAGCATGACCTTGAGGAAAAGGACTTTGATGAACTATTAGTTGTACACACAGAGGACTTCTCCAAGAAAGACCTCATGGAATTGAAAAGCCAGCAAAAACAAGAGGAAGAGATTGAAGCACTGAAGTGGTTTCAGACCAAGCTGATGGCTGAAGTATTGTGCTTGATTGAGAAAGCACTGCCATTTTTCAAAATGACCCTAATATCAACGCTTCACTAAGGTGACTGCAGTTGTCCCTCATGCAATCCACTGATACAGTGTCATCTATGAGAAAAAGAGAAAAGCCAGTACTCAAAGTTCACTGGACCACTTCTTTGGGAAGGTGGAGAAACATGACATATCAACTTCTGAGGACGAGCCAACACCATTAACATCATGACTGCGATGCTGTCATTTATGTAAGGTAAGAATTGTTATTGTGCATGTTTTTTATACTAGTTTGGACTTGCAAACAAAACGGGTTTGTGAACATTCTCTTGGACAGTAATCCGTAAGTAGGGTATCAACTGTCACTGTACTGTATTTCTCATTATGCATTATATTTGGTCATCTATTGTACAATAAAGCAAGAAAAACTAGAGGAAACCAAACTATATTGATATCTATTGCATTGTCTTATCATGCGTAAAAGTATTTAGAAATTGAGTGGTTAATTGAAATGGTATAAGGTTTGTCTTTTTATAAATGTACTTGAAAGTAGTATTTTTAAAAAATATCTGTATATGCTTTTTATATGCTGTATATGCCATTATATGGAAGTTTATCTGCTAAGCCTGGAATTATAATTGGAATCTAAGTCTGGGATAAGATATAGATTATATCAATGAATAAATTATGATGGTGTTAGACAAAATAATGTCTGAGAACCTACATTTACCCACAAATGTCTCTTCTGAGGTTTCCCAGGATCTCTGCTGCTGGTTTACCATATTTATTAAGTATCATATTTTTAGTTTTTTTAAAAAAAAATCTTGCCTTTTTTCATATACAACTCAAGGCATTGAACATACCAATACTCCTTCCTCCTATTATTTTTCCCAAAACAACATCATGAGATGGGTTGGAGCTGAGACTGAGTGACTGGCCCAAAATCACTCAGCCGGTTTTGTGTGCTTAAGGTAGGTTTAGAACTCAGTCTCCTGATTTCTAGGTCAACACTAACTGCTATACCAAACTGGCTTTCATTTGATTGGTTGTTTTTATCTCATTTTTGAAGGAATAATAAACTGAAAGATGTGGTATTGAGAAGCAATTGGCAAGCATACTTTGACTTTACTTCTAACTTTCATTGAGGAACTCAACCAGCACCCATTTTCACCCACAACAAGAACAATCCTAAGATCTTCTTCATATGCAAGCTCCTTGTTGGCTTTTTAAAAATTTTTTAAATAAAAATAACAAATAAGGATGGTGAGTGGTTGCAGTTTTGTGCTTTTTAGATATTGGACATATCCCAAAACAAAGAAAACTGCTGTGATGTAGTAACTACTTCCTCAGAGATATTGCAAATTTGAATTTGGCTGCTATTTGAAGTCTTATTTTGCTTGTTTCCATTTATATTGTGTTCTTAGAATTGATTTGTATATATGAGAAAGAATATAGCAAACTAGGTAAGGAAAGCATACAGAACATGGTTTGTGGATTTTTTTTTTTATCCCTTTTTTCAGCATGGCCCTACGACCGTGATGGCAAACCTATGGCACATGTGCCACAGGTGGTACACGTAGCCGTATCAGTGGGCACGCGAGCTTAGCTCCAGCATGCATGCGCATACAGGATTTGACTTTCAGAAGTAGGGAAACAGGCTGTTTCCTCTGAGTGCCTTGAGGGTGTTCTGTCCCCAACCATACGCACACACACCAACAGATGTTCAAGAGTTAAAGACCAAACCAGCCGGCAAAATCCTTTTCCTTAAGATAACGGAACTTGGCAACAACCTAGTGGCTGCCTGCCAAGAGTTTATTATTTACGAAGAGGAGAGATAACTTCTCCCCACTTCTGATATATCCAAAGAAACAGCTCAATAATTACGGAGGTAATCAAGTCCAGAGATAATCCAGATAAGTCTTATAGCAAAAGTCCGGCAATGCAGAATGGCGTGGAAGCTTTCAGCTTTGTTCATCACAAGGTTTGACTGGCCACCACACTCCCTTTTATATCCTGTGGGGTGTGGTCCAGTGACTCAGCCTAATCTCAGCCTTTTCTTCTGTTGCGCGCGCTTATCTCTGCAACACTGGCGTGGATCCAGCCAAGACTCATTACCCTCATCACTGTCCATCTGTGGCTGCATGGACGTGCTTGGCCCGGGCCCTATCTCTTGCCCTTCGATGAACACAGAACGCATTGCCAGAGAGGAGGGTCCTGGGGAGAGAGGCCTTGCCAACTCCTCTTCTTCACTCTCGGAGTCCTCTCCTGCCGATGACGCAGGCTCAGGTAACGGAGCCAAAACAGAGGGTTGGCAGTGGGGAAGGCCTATTTTTCTCTCTCATCTGGCTTCAGGGCCTCTCTAGGAGACAGGGGATGGCGAAAACAGCCTTCCCACCACCCCGGAGGTACTCCAGAGGCTCAAAATGGCCCATTTGCCAACAGTCCCACCGGGCAAACGGGCTGTTTCTGGCATTTGGAGGACCTCTGGGAGGGTGGAGAAGGCCGTTTTTGCCCTACCTAGACTCCTAGAGAGGCTCTGGAGCCAGGTGAGAGAGAAAAAACGGGCCTACCGGGCCATCATATGCGGGGAGCGGGGGGGGTCGCGCACGCATGTATGGGGGCAGGGTGCATAGAATTATGGGTGTGGACACGCACGTGCGTGACCTCCCCCCCCTTCTGGTACGCGATGGCAAAAAGGTTAGCCATCACTGCCCTAGGAGGTATCTGTATTTCTTATGTGCAACAAAGTACCATGTGTGTATTTTGTTGTGGCCTGCCGGTGGCCAGCAAAGCTAGCAGGAGAGTCAGACAGTGAGGAAGTTGGGGAAGAACTTGGGCCAGTCCTGGGGGCTGGGGAAAGCTCGGACGAGGGCTCTGCATCTGAGGCAGAGAGGGGGTCAAGGCTATCTGATAGTTATGTGCAGCCTCCGGAGTCTGACATCAGTGAGGCAGAAGAACAGCGGGAGCCTGTTCCCATTGTGCATATGCACAGATCTGCCAGACAACAAGAACAATTAAGAAAACAGGGTCAACTTGGGAGTAAGGCTTGGAGATGATTGGCCCCTCCCATAAGACATAAAAGAGGAGCGAACAGGACATGAGCTTTTGCAGGAAGCAATTAGTTCATTTGGCCGATTCAAGATTTGCAAGTGATTCTGTGCCAAGTTTGGTTTTGCCCTGCGTCTGGAAATTAGCTCTCTGGCAGTGTTCTACATGAGATAGGTGGGTGTTGATAAACTTCCTCTGAAAAACTGTTTAACAAGCCTTGTGGACTGTAAATGAAACTAATTTACAGCCGTATAAATAAAAGAGGTTTTGTGGGACTAAGACTTTGCTTCATGTTTTCTACAGAAGCCTAGATCAGAACATATTTATCCTTATGTAGCTACAAGGATCAAACCATGACATCTGTCTGTCTTGTCTATTTATTTATTTATTTATAAGATTTATATCCCTTCTTTCTGTTCAGTAGCTGAAAATAATGTTATAGTACCCTCTTACTGCTTTTACCCCAGCAACCTATGAATTAGTCTGGGCTAAAAAGAAGTGACTAGTCCAGTGCTTTGGCTAAGGATGAACTAGAATCCGGATCTTTGCATTGTCTTTCTGCCTCTTCTATAGGGATGCATTGGGGGAAATGGTCTAGATTTGATTGTGCAATGCCAGCTTTGCTATATGCAGATGATTTGTTAAGTTTTTCAGTCTCCTAGGTGGGAAGGAGAAGGGTATTTATTGATGGTACAGGCTTTCTTTTGCTCAAAAGAATAACTTGTAGTATCAAAAAAACTACTGTTAAGTCTTTGCATGACACATCAGTAGGTTGCATAAATAGCAAATTGCTGGAACCCCAGTAGAGCAGGTTCATACTTATAAATATCTTGGAGTGAAGTTTCAGGCTTCCTAACATGGAGCACACATTTCTTTTATTGGGCAAGTGTTGTCCAATGTACTCTCCACAGTTGTCTTAAGATTCTTCCACTCAAAGGGATAGCTTTTATTCAGGCAAGTTGAAAGGTTTTTCTTGCTAAGTGTATTTCTCAGCTTTATGGTGTTTAGATAAGCATTTTTACAAAGTTACAAAGCTGTCCAGTTCAAATTTATAAGCACTATATTTGCAATTCTAAAAGGCATCAAAATGCTGCCTTATACTTACGGACTATAAGTTTCTGTGAGTGCCAAACTCTGGTTCTAAGTTCTTAATTTTTGGTTAAAATTGTTTCTTTTCCCTGGTTCTTAGATACTGTTTTAAATTAAGCTGGCTAACAAGAGCATCTAGCAAACTCCAATTCTTAGGTGTCTCTTTGGAAAGCCTCCGTCAATTAGGTTTTGAATAGAATAATCAGGCTGGAAGGAACTTTGGAGGTCTTTTAGGCCAACCACTGCTCAAGCAGGTGTCATCTTAAGCAACAGATCTGGGGTATTGATTTTCAAACCAGTCTAAATATAATACTCAACTTCCAATCTTCTTTACTGCAGTTCCAAACCAATATATTATCCCTCCCTCTCTAAGATTATATCACATAGTTCCTTTTTATCCCTTATTCAACCCATTTAATCAGCACATCCAAAAATTGCCATTTCTATTTTTTTCATTTTCAACAAAAAGTCCATAAAAGGTTTCAGTTTTTTATTTTAAAAGTATTTGTTATTTTATCCCGTTATCTCCCCCGTTTTAAAATTCTTTTAAATCAAAATTTTAATCTGTTTTAAATTATTGGGATTTTTAATTGTCTCGGGCTAAATTATTTAATCTGGTTTTAATTATGTTTTTAACTTTTGTATCTATGTATCTATGTATTTTATTTTGTGCCTGTTCACCTCCCTGAGTCCTTCGGAAGTAGGGCGGTATATAAATCTAATAAAACATAAACAAACATAAACAAAAACATTATCCCTGATCAAACAGATCAGTTTTACCATTTCTGCAAATTTTGTCATTCTACAATCCATTCGTCAGTTGTAGGAATTTCTCCAACTTTGTATAATAGTCTTGCTGTAGCTACCATACACAAAACCAGTGTTCCGTGATTCTTTTTTAATTATTTTTTTCAGTCTGAAACATTGTTTTTGCAATAATTTTTTTTACTTATATTTTTAGTTAATATCTTTGCTTTCTCATTCTTAATCTTAAAATCAACTAGCACACCAAATTCTTAATTTCTCCAATAATTTATCTGTTCCTCCATAGAATTTTCCAGAATTAAAACAAAGTTGTCTGCAAAAGCCCTTAACTTATATACTTCCTTTTCAACCTTCACCCCCAATTCTCCATCTTATATTATTTCTATTCAGAACATCATACATATTTCTCATATCATCTGCCCATGACTCACTTTAGCAATATGACATCAGAATTGGACCCAAACAATCTATAACAATCTTAAACATCCTTTTAGGAATAAATGGAATAGTACAACCATCTTACTATATAGCCTATAGAAACAGTAGAATTCCAACATGGGACATTTTAATCCATGAGACATACTAAGTCTGAATGCTGTTCCTTACAGCATTAAACAAAGTAAAGATGGCTGTTTGTTCATTGATTAATCTATGTTGTCATTTCTGATGAGCAGTCTTTTCTTTTTTAAAAAATCCAGTGAAAATTCAAAAAGGCAAATATGGAAAATTAGGTAAGGTTTTGTTTCAGTTTTCCTGATGGCTTTTGACATTTTAGCCACAAACAAGTGAACAGAAAACATACTGGTGTTTCATAACTTCTTCAGTTGGTCCAGTTTCAATTAAAGAAAAAAAAAGTAGTACATATTAGCTGTTACAAAACATCTTGCGTGGCAGCATGATGATTTGCATATGTTGCAGGAGGCATCATTGTCCTGTTCATGTTGACATTTTACATGTCCTTAAAAGGACTCGGGGAGGGAGATGAAGGCAGCCTGTTGTGTTTATTACAAGTAAAGCGATTAGTTAATAACAATAGCTTTTGATGTGAACACTTTTCACAGATATTGTTCAGTTCTTTTAAAAGACCATCTGTCTGAAGAATGTTCCTTTTAAATAGAGTCGGCAAATGAGTTTATTCCAGGATTGACAAGGATCTCGATAAAAGCTTTCTACTGTGAGAGAGGGATGTTTCATGCCCATAAGTTTAAAGCCACCTTCCCAATACATTTATTTACATATTTGTATTTAAATGTCTTTCTTTGTAGTTTGCACTTCAATGCAGCATGTAAATTCTAGGCAGCCATTCAAGGCAGCAGTTAGGAAGAGGTAAAGACGTCTTCTTAAGAACTGAGTATTTCTTTTTATGTTTCTGTAAGTTTACATGTAAAGAATGCCATATCTTCTTAGGCTGCATAAATTTAAAATATTTCTTTATCTTATGAAACAAAAAGTCAGTTCTTTCTATAGTGCAGATTTGTGGGGAATTCATACTATTTCTCATTGGGCTTCCATTCTTTGTCCTTTCAATAAGTAAACTTTTATTTCTCTTCAATGTTCAGTCAATCTTGTTCTGTGTTCCAACATAGATAAATCCATATATAATTACTGCTATAAGGAAATAAATTTCTGCACTAGTGTTTGTTGATGTTATGTGCGGCCTATACTTCTCTACATGGAATTCCTCTCCTTTGAATGAGACCTGGAATTAGAAAAACTGAGTCCTGCATGTCACCCATCCATTTTATAGCTAGTTAATCAGGATTACATTTAAATATCATTTTTACTATTATAGTTCCCTCCTTCAAAAAAATCAATTGGTGCAAATTAAAAAGTGTAGTTCCTTTTTAAGGAGTGAAGAATGAGTAAATGAATAGTTCAAATGTATTGTAGCATTTGATCCCATTCATTCATCAGTTTTACTTACTTCCTTGTTACATGCCACCAAACTTACTCTAACAATTTAGATTATCAGCATGTTGAGGCAAAGGGGAGTCCATGTTTTGTGCATATTGATTAGTAAAGGGTTGTATATACTGAGTACCCTATAAGCAATTACAATGTAAAAATATCACAATGATCCTTCTTAGTAGGATGAATATTGCATATCCATGTAGTTCATGCATATAGACATAATGCAAAAATTGTTTTCATCAGTAGCAATTATGAAAGTAGAATCCATATATACAGTGTCACTCCCAAATATTTGAAGCATAAAGCTAGAATATATTGATTGCAGGTTAAAAACTTTTTACTTAGAACTCTAAATGAATATGGTGGGAAAATAACATTTAGTTGGACTGTGAAGAATATATCCTTCTTTCTCTTTTGAGAAGAAAAAGAAGGAATTTATTACCAAGCACTTGAGCACAATTATCATTACTGGTATCACACTAATTTGCTTTGGTAGCAATCACAGCGGAAATGTTACCTCATTTGCCTCCACATAGTGGGTTATATATCCATATTTTAAAGAATGAATGTAATTTTTAATAAGCCAGGTAGATTTATGCTACCATTAAAAGTAATCATTATATAATGTGTATTTTAACCTATATTAATTCATAATACAAGTAGTCTTTGCTTAGCAATCTCAATTAGGACTGGCAATTCTGTTGCTAAGCAGAAAAATCTCATTTTTCCTAAAATATAATTTCTTATTTGTGACCAATTTACTGACATAGTATATGTTTACTTCTCTTCTGTCATGTTCATCAGACACTAAACAAATAATAGTGACATAGGAACTCCCTTCTAAAACATTTTCTTCCAAATGTTCAGTAGGCTAGTTGAGTGTCTGATGGCACAGTTTGTCCAACTTCAATACCAATCATAACAACTGCCCCAGACATGATCCAAAAGAGCAGTATGTAGTATTCTTGAGGGCAAACACACTTTCAAGTGCAAAATAGGTTGCCAGGCATAGAGAAGGAATTTAATTATTTCTGTGAACAAATTAACTCAACAAATTAGTCATTTTAACTTACATTGATCTTCTTCTTTAAAAATCATTATTCTGCATACTAGAATAGAATTCTTCAGAGTTGATTTCCAGAACTGAATAGATTGCTAAAAAGCAATAATGCTACTTCACAAGCTTCTTAATTTTTTTTTTGAAAAAAAAGGACCGTATTTTCGGCTTATAAGACGACTGGGTATATAAGACGACCCCCGATTTTTTTCTGTTAAAATATAGGGTTTGGGCTATACTCGCCATATAAGACTACCCCTCTTCCAACGCACATCAAATAAAAATTAAAAAACATCAACTGGCTCACCCACAATGTAAAAGCAGCTGTGCTAGACCCAAAATGGCCCCTGCAACAAGCAGGAACCTCACACAGGCACAAAAAGCCCAAAAAAACAACTTTCACACTTTACACACACACAACACAACACAACAGGCTCATCCACAATGTAAAAGCAGCTGTGCTAGACCCAAAATGGCCCCTGCAACAAGCAGGAACCTCACACAGGCACAAAAAGTCCAAAAAAACAACTTTCACACTTTACACACACAAAATTCCACATACAGCTTTGTGAGATTTTGTGTGTTTGTGTAGTTAGAGTGAAATACTACAGAAACACTAAATCTCAAAAAGCTGCACAAATATTATTTTATTTTTATTTATTTTTATTTTTATATGAAAACTAAATTTAAAACTTCCTAAACTTTAAATGGCTAGGTCTAAAAAAGAACAACTAAAAACCCCCCAATTAACTTTTTTTTAAAGCTCCCAAAGGGGGAAAAAACTTACCTAATAGAACAGGGGTCTCCAACCTTGGCAACTTTAAGACTTGTAGACTTCAACTCCTAGAATTCCTCAGCCAGCTTTGTTTTGCTGGCTGAGGAATTCTGAGAGTTGAAGTCCACAACGCCCTGCCTGCTTGATTGCAGGCAGGGAGTGGCTTGCTGATGAATGAATTCAGGCAAGCGAAGCAAGGCAAGCGTTGCGACTAGCAGCTAAGGTAAGCAAGCTGGAGGGGAAAAACTTTTTTCCTTTTACATGGCTCTGGCGATCCCAGCTCCGTTGCCTGATTAGCAGGCAACTCAGCTGGGATCGTCAGCTTGGATCGCCAGAGCCATTTAAGGCTCGTCAAAGCCTTTCGGGCTGGTCTGCCTGGTTACAGGAGAACGACATCCGGCGTATAAGACGACCCCCGACTTTTGAGAAGATTTTCATGTGTTAAAAAGTCGTCTTATACGCCGGAAAATTCGGTACTTCATATGTACAATCACTGTGTTATGCTTGGAAAAAAGTAAAGCAGTGGGGTTGGTGCATCTTGAAAAGCATCGATATGAATCTTGCAAATAATGCTTAATGCTTTAATTATTTGAAAATAGGTACATCATACACGCTTCTGCATCAGTTTAGAAGGCTTTGCAAAGTATAAAAGTAATAGTACTAATTTGATTTTTTTTAAATTTAAAAGCCATAGTTACCCTACTTTTTGGAGTATAAGGCGCACTTTTTTCACCCCTAAAAGAGGGTGAAAATTTGGGTGCATCTTATATGTCAAATGTAGCCCCACCCACCCGCCGGCCCCCACCCTTTAGTCATTTTCATCCTCCGCGCATTGTGTTTTAGACCTGTACCAGGCTACAGAAATGGCCACAGACCATCGCTGCTTCAGTGCCTTACATTTTTGTCCTCCAATCCCCGCTGTCTGGAACTGCCCAAAAATGTGACATGCAGAGGCCAAAAATGGGGCGTCCGGAGCCGAAAATGTGTTGCACAGAGATTGAAAATGTGATACACAGAAGCGGCGATCAGTGGCAATGTGCTTTGTGGATCCCCGCAGCCTTGAATGGGTCTGAAATGGAGTGCTCGGAGGCTGAAATGTGAGGCACAGAGGCCAAAAACACAAAGCACTGCAGCCTGGAACAGCTGATTGGGGGTATTCCGGTAGGCCGATCCACCCACCCACCAAACAGCTGCTCGTGCTGATCAGGCTGCAATAAGGTGCTGAAGTTGACCTGGTTGTTCTTTATTTGCTGCAAGGACGCTAGCCAGATGAATACCGATGGATGCTGGTAATAATAATAATAATAAAAAAAAATTAATAATAATTTTTCTCCCCAAGAACTAAGGTGCATCTTATATTCCGGAACGCCTTATACTCCGAAAAATACAGTATTTAGCACTTAGATCACCTACCCACAAGAATTAAATTACACTAAAGTTGTATTTGCAAATTGTATTATAATAATTGCCGAAATCTCTCATACACATCAATGACCAATAAAATGAAAACGAGAGTAACCTGAAAGCTGGCAAACTTCATGTGTATAATGATCTAGTTCAGAAACAGTAGTTTAATACTACTCAGTAAAGATCAGGTAATTGTTAATTCCAAAATCTGGCAGAAAAAATTACAATGAAGAGAATTTAATATCTAAATGTCCTAACTAGTAACAAAATTTATTAACATTTCCAAACTTCCAATCTAAATAAAAGTGATGCACAAAGGAAGAAAGAAGATGCTAAATATTGATCAAGACAAAACATATCACCTAGAAAAAAGCAAAAATAAAAATTATTCCTTTGCTTTCTTTTCAAAAAAGAAATGGTGGGACAATGAAAGGAACAGATGGAGATATGCAAAAGTCCACAAGGGAGGGATTAGATGAGGACAGTGTTGAATAAGAAAACTTGAGGGAGAAGAAGGGGCTGATGAAGCTGTAGGAGAAGGAATGGCTGTAAATAAAAGGAAAGCATCTAACTGAGGGACAAACATATTTCAAAAATACCTTCAAATTGTGAACTTTCTGTGTGGAATGAATTACAAAATGCCTAGTTAAAGTATGTTAGAGGAAAGAAGGTTTATGAAGAAAATTACTTTGGCACTAATTCTGATTAAATCTACCAGTCAGATAAACATGCTGAAGAACTAGTGAACAAATAACCTATTTGCGTAAATGTATTTACTGTGTAAGAGCTAGTTTAATATAGTGGTTAAACCATCAGGTTAGAAACCGGGAGACCATGAGTTCCAGTCTTGCCTGAGGCACAAAGCCTAGGGCCAGTCATGTTCACTCAGCTCTAGGAAGCAGGCAATGGAAGACCATCTATAAAAAAAACTTGCAAAGGACACTGCAGGGCTTGCCAGACATCTCCAAGAATTGGACACAATTGAATGGAAGGAAAAAAATTATAAGGAAAAACATTTTAAAAAAATGAAAGGCATAATAAAAAGAAATTAAGACAAAACGTTAGCAGAAAGGTTGTATATTTCATAAGATTAGAGTGGTCCTAAAATCAAAAGAAAAATCGAATGTATATAAAAGTTTCCAAAACATAGGAAGATCTTTAATATTAAATGCAACCAACAATCCAATAAGTAGAAGAAAGAATTTAAAAAATTGATCCAGATATGATTCTAATACATAAAAACAAGCTTCAAGAAAAATATCTGATCCAGAACATGAAAATGATAGTGAAGAGGCAGAAAATAAATTGAATAAGATATAAAGATGGAAAGCTATTGAAAGAGTGCTTTGTGCTTATCTGAATTCGCATCAATTTTCTTTGTTTCATTTTTTTTTTCAGTAAAAGAACTACAGAAGAATTAAACTAAAGAAGATGATAATGATGAACAAAGTCAAAACTTTAAGAAAGTAGTTTGGTTAGATGCTTGTGGCTTACTACAAGAGATAACCAAATGGTAAGTGCTATAGGAATAATTTTGATATACAGGTAGTCCTTATTTAACTACTACCCTGTTTAGCGACCATTCAAAGTTATGATTGTGGTCTTTTACTTAATGAGCATTGTGGTGTTCCTATGGTCACATGATTGAGACTCAGGCATTTCACAATCAGCATTTGCAATGAGTGCAGTGTCCCACAGTCATATGATCACCTGCTTGCAAGCTTCACAGTTGGCTTTCGGCAAAGAGAATAAATGGAGAAGCTGGCAATGAAACGCAAGTTACAGTCTTGTCTCACTTAATGGCTACAGGTTGATTTTCATTTAACAACCACAGCAGAAGTGAGGTTGTAATTCCATCATGAGATGTGATGCTTTGCTTAACATCACACTGTTAATGATGGAGTTGCCACTCCCTGTTGTGGTCCTTGTCAGAAAAGCCAATGCTTGTGGTAGAGAATAAAGGAGAATATTTGGTTGACGTGAGGGGTCCTTGGTGCTCTCTGACCTTGCTTGTTTCCTTGCACACTTTTCATTGCCCTAATTAGGTGACATCATCAGTGCTAGTAAGGAGTGCTGTTTGCTGTCAGTTCATATTCTGGTGACTTGCCTGTCTGTGTGGGTGAGAGTGGTCTTAGAGATTCTTTGGTTGGGCTGTTTACTGATGCCTCTTTGGCAATTTCTTGATTGGGGTATTGTTTACTTGACTGTTGGTGTGAAGTGAAGCTTGGAATTAACTGTTGATCTGGGTGCTGATTACTGGTGGAGATGTGCTGGAGTCCTTTTGTTCTCTTTTGGGCTGGTTGATTGTCTCTTTTGCATAGTCTATAGATGTTAATGTCTATGTGTCTACTGATGGCTGATTTGTCAGAGTGCCAGGCTTCTAGAAATTCTCTGGCATTTTTGGACTTGGCCTGAGGAGTATCACATTTTCCCAATTGAAACTATGGTTAAATCTGTTTATTGTTGTGAAATTAAAGAATTTTCTTCATGTCTTCTGAGGATCCAAAATACCCCTGGAAGAGCAGTAACTTGAGGAGAATTAAAAACTAATAAGGAAAATGATTTTCTTAATTGGTTCTATGCTTTGTTATGTCACTCTCCTTTTTCTTTTTTATACTCCCTGAACTTTTGAGGTCCATTCTGGGAACCAATTCACTGTAGGAGTGGTAGCTCCCCTTCATTGGATATGCTTAAGTTGATGCTAGTCAGGCATTTTGGGTAATGTTTGAATTTCTGTCTTAAGAAGAAGATTGGATTCTGTCACCTAATAGCATTTCTCATTTTTATTTTGGGATAATATATGATATCCAGAGTAAGCTTGGGAAATATACATTGGAAGGAATAATTTGTTCTGATAGTAGAAAATTCTACTGGACACAGTTAATTTTAATATGCTATAGTAATGTTTGTTTTTATATGCTGTACATATAAATAGGAAATGCAAGCTTCCCATGCTAATAAATAATTTAATGTTATACTTCTTTCTTAAATCTGTTTCTTTACCAGATAGAATATTCTCAATTTTTAAGTATTACGTTGAATGAAATGTTGCTACCTACTTTTGCTATTGTATGTATTAAACAAAAACAAAAGAATTTCCTTCTAGGAAACTTGCAGGACAACTTCCTATAAAATGCATAGATGCTGAACATGGAAACAATGTGTCTTCCTCTGGAAGCTGGTTTCACATGGTGGCTTAGATTTTTCCATCTCTGTATCTAGCACCATTTGAAATCAGTGTTCTAGGAGCAAGAATTGCGGCACTGGATGGAGAAAAGAAAGCAGCAACAAAGCTGTCATTAAGCAAGAGGTGAACTGTTAATTTAAAATAAAATTAAAAACTGGTACAACAAAGGATGACTCTATCCAGGTCTGTATACATCACAGATAGAACTGGAATATGGAGAGAATCACATGTCAATTATCTATTAGACACAACACTCTTCTGCTACCTTGAAACAATAGTGTTTAGCCCTGATTGAATTGAAGCTATTCTAATAAGGTCAATCTTACATAACAATTTACTGAAAGAAAGACTCTGAATTGGGTTGGTAGGTGTAAAAGGAATTGTTTGGTTTTGTTTGCTTATTATCTAGTAGAAGTAGAACATTTCAGTATACTTTCTTAGAAATCAATTCATCTAAACGTGATTTGCTTATACGTATGCATTCATATGAGCATATACTTATAGTCTATCTTGAAGGTGCTTTTATCTCTACACACACACACACACCCCAAAATCAAATGCATGTAATGGACACAGCATTTAGAAAATATATCTCAGTACAGATAGCAAATTAGCAAATGAATAAAGTATTGTTATTAATACAGGAACTTTAGGTTTTTCAAATTGAAATGGTTAGTGTTTATATTTAATTGATATTAAGTCACAAATTGTAAATAAAAATATTCAGTAACCAATGACATCTAACCATCTGTTCAGACTAGTTTTTCAAGATAAATGCTAAAGAGCATTTGCTAAATGAAAATACCTATCAGATTGTTAGCATGTTCTGCATAACCTCTAGTACTTTAACAACCAATGTTGACTCAGGAAAACATCTCTTACTCAGGCTGACCGATTTCTCTTGGTGTTCAGAGTCTTAGTTTTTGTCTAGCACCATTTGAAATCGGTTATGATGTAGGGGGAAAAGCAACTGCGGTGGAAGTGCTGGATATACTTTAAGATGATTTTGGCTTAAAAAAGGATTGAAGTGAGATACCATATACCATGATAGAAATAATGCCTTTTCTGTTGCTTGTATGTACAGAAACCTGTTCTCCATTGTGAATTTCACACTGACTAATACTTCTATAAAAATGATAACTTAGGTTTCTTTAATGTTACGCAGTCCTGTTGCACATAGATGGTAGTAATTTGTTTTTGTTGTGTAAAATTTAATATTTTTAGAAGTAAACTGCACTAAATTGCTAATGTATGAACATTAATGATATACAATGGCAAATATGCTGCAAGGACAGACTTCTAGGCAAAGCTCATAGAAGTGCCCCAAACAGCTCCATAGAAGCAGCAAAGTGAGCTTTCACATTCCAGCTTTCACATTTCTTCAGGAAACTTTTAAGCTCAGTTAAGAATAAGGTAAAAGAAAATTGGAGATATTTATCTGGAGGCTGCTACTGCCACCATCTGGGGAAGGCGAGAGGGAGACTGAACAAGCAGTTGAAAGTTCCTAAACTTTGATTTTTAATTTTTTTTTTTTACAAAGAACTCTGCAAATTCTGTAAATAGCAGAATTATCAGGTAGTAAGGTTACTAAATATGGTATTTGGGAGTAAGAGAGAAGATAGTCTGGCTGAGGAGCATCTTTTCCAGAATTGTCCTTTGAAAAATTTCCCTAGATCATTTTTTTATTTTATTATTTATATAACCACCCCTCTCAGCAAACAACTCAGATCTCTCAAGCATTGTCATGATTTTACATTCTAATCACTATATTCTCTACCTTGGAAAGAGTGAGACACTGTTTAGGCTACCAGATTTGGCTGTATAAGGTTCCTGAGACAATTTTACTTAGGATAAGAGAGACAAAGTAGTAGTTGTGTGAAAAGAAGAAAAGAAATGGAGGAAGGCTGAATGGATAATAAACATACAGAAAAATAATTGTGTTTTCTGTTCTATTTCTGTGTCATTCAATAATTGTTCATTAGGGATTAATAACAAACTAGCATATATCTAGAGAGACAGACAGATAGAAGATGCCCATATATTTCCACTATACATCTTCAGCTAATAGCAGACAAACATTTTATTTATTTAAATTTTAATATTTATTTTTATCACTATTGTAATTATTTTATACATGTTATTGATACATTTGTTAAAATTGCTTTAAATTGTAATACATACAAACTGATGTATGTTTAAAATATCTGGCTGTTTCTATTGCAGAACTGTTCTAAAAAATATTTGTTCAACAGTGTAAAGAAAAAAATTATACAAAATGTTAAAAAATAATTTATATTTGATATGAAAGTGTAATATAACACCAACAGTAGATGGCATTGTTGTCTGATTTTTGTACAGTAGTTTATTTCTGTATTTTGCCACCAGTGAATACACATTGATGTGTGATTGGAATTTCTCTCTAGAAAAATGAATTTGAACTGAGTTCAAGATGTTTCCTCAAGCACTTGTTGGAATTCCAAAAGCTCTGGAGTTCATTCTTAACTGATGCTACTCCCTCCTCCCCCTTCCCCCCTCCCGTTTTTAATAACCCCTGACAGCCATCATCGCAATGGCTAGATCAATGTCCTTTGGGACTTCATAGCTCAGTACTGTCATTTTAACTGAGCAGTTTCGAGTTTCAGTTTCAGCTACATTCAGCTTGAATGATAACAATTGTTATCTAGGAGCAGAGGGTTCAGAGATGATCTCCTTGGAAATGGATGCACCACAACGTCCTTCAATGCTGCTAGCAGATGTCCCTCATGAAGGCACTAAAAATCTGAGGAATCCAGGCGGCCACTTCTCCATACACTCCTTGCAATAGCTAGGATTGGCATGAGACCAAACCACATGCAGCAAAAGCAGTCTAGACAGTACCTTTTTCACTTCCTTGGTGTTTACAAACCTGAAAGAATCCCAAATAATATGGCAAACAGTACCCTTATCACTACGAGAGGCATCAAAACATTGGCAAATCCAGGTGAGTTTGTCAGTGAAGTGCTGTGCAAAACTAGAACCTATCAAATAGTATGTAACTGGAAGGGAAGGGAAATGGAGAGGGTGGGAGGAAGATTTCTGATTTCAAGGAGAAATTGATACGAAGTCAGAAATCATCACTCCCGCTGATTTTTTTGCTCACCCATGCTAATTCTGTCTCCCTTTTTAGGTAAGGAAATATCTCTGGAACTTTGACCTAATGGGTCATGGGTTGTCCAGTGTTAAACTAAAAGGAGGGTGGGCATTGATGGAGCACTGCTGATGGGAATGGCAAAACCTCATAAAATCACTGTTTCTCTCAGTGTACATGTTACATATTGATATTTGATGTCAGGGTATGAAGAATTAACAGCTGTAAGATGATGAGAGGTAAGCGGAGGCAACGGGAAGTTGATGCAATGGAATGAGGTAGCAGGGTTACTCCCACTTTAAGAGAAGCTGGGTAAGAAGCTGCCTATATAAGGGAAGCCATTAGAGGGTGTTGCCTTTTCCTCATGCCTTCTCATGTTCTCTCGTCATGTATCTCATTGCTCTCCGTGTATCAGTAGCTGTATGATAAAGGTATTTAATCACATATAAGTCTGTAAATATTTAGCTGTAAATAAAACAACTGTTATTTATCTAAAGGCTCTGTGTGCTATGTGCTGTGTCTTGCTCCTGGGTTTATCTCATAATACTAGTTACGCTGCCTAAACGCTGACATTTGATATCTCAAATTGTGACTGCCATTCCTTATGAGCATTCTCAACCGATATCCTTTATTTCAGTAGCAAATAACTAGAATCTATTGTGTCAGTCAAACTTCATTCATTTTCCCCCATAAAATATTTAAATCTGTGGGCATTATATTGGAAAATCACACACTCTTATATTTCTGCATTTTCAGCTAAATGTGGATTCATATTTGGCTGAAGTCAAATCAGTACCAATTACTAAAAATATTTATGTATCAAAAAGAATTGGATACAAAATTTCATTGAAGATTATTATTGCTGAGGCATGTATAAAGAAAAAGTTACCAAATTCCCAATCATAATTACGAGAAGTGTCTTGAGGGCTAAAACAAAGATTTGAAAAAATCAAATAGGGATTAGCTGGTCTTCCATATGAATTAAGATACAAATTCCTAGGAGCTTCTACTGAAAGGCTCATAGGAAGGGCTGGAAGCATTTTAACTACTTATTCAATACTTATTCAAAATGAATATAAATATATAAAGTACTCACTATTCTTCTTGTAAAAACAATCCACAACACTCCACCAAATATGAGGAAAAGCAACAGGATACAAGCCAGAGAACCTATTAAAGCCAAATAAATATCTTTTTCTTTATTTAGTTATAATTTTTCTAAAAGCAAGGATTAAAGTACAAACAGAAAACTCCAAATAAATGGAATAATATACTAGGAGGGAAAAAAAAACAATAACAGTATTTAACATTAAAATGCTATGAAAATGTACCGATCATAAGGTGTGTTATGTAATGCACTCTGTAGAATTCATTATATAGAATCCAGAATAAAACTATTTAAGACCACAATGAAAAGTTCATAATTGCTCCTGGCATATTTTAAATATTCCTGCCCAAAACAGCCAGAACAATTAACATCTTTCTAGAGTGCTTAGAACCAGTATCATACAAAACATACAAAAAGTATCAAATACATATTTTTGAGGAGATAAGTAACAAGAAGAAGGGACAGGGAAACAAAACTCTTCTTCAATTTTGGGGCATCTGTGTATTACACATTTCTCACCTTTGAAAATTTTAAAGCCTTTATGCTTCTCTGAGGAATAGAGGTATCATAATGGCTTTACTTTACTTTAAATAAATTACTTTAAATACAAAGAAATACAAGGAAACTCCTTTGACAGGGTACAGGAATTAAATAAAATCTTCAGTATTTCAGCAATATTTCTGCATCCTGCCATAGGAGTTCAGCTCCCTTTGGGAAGCAGCTCTTTCAGACAGCCCTCAGAGGTGAGGGAATCCTCTCAGCAGCTTGCAATCTTATCTGTTGGTTTCTCTATTGACTTTCTGAAGAAGCTGGCAGGAAAGGTTGCAAATAGTTAATCACATGATCATGGGGAGCTTGGCAACTGGTTGTAAATGCAACAATTTTTCAAGCAATCATTATAATAGAGGTGGTGTGCAACATTTTGTGATGGCTGAAAGTGTTTTACTGGCCATAAAGCACCCCTTCCAAGGCCCTTATAATTCCAAGCCATCATTAAATGTACAGTTTTAAGTTAACAACTACCTATACTTTATAAACTTTTATTTATTATATTTAGGTTCTAATCTTATACTACCAGCACAATTAAAACCATGATGTACTTTCAGCATAGAATGATGCCTCTACCACTATTGCTAAGTTTCTTAAACAAAATACAGCCTGTTACACAACTAAGGACCAAAAGAATGAAAGAAGAAAAAAAAAGTTAAATCTACCTGATAGTTATTGCTGATTATGAGCTCTTTCACTATAGCGATGATGTTGGATACTCTTGCTAAACATACTGCAGAATATGTCATAGCTCATGCAACTTTCAGTTTTCTCATGTTGGAACAGTCTACTCATGCCCTGGGCAGCCAAGCAACTATTACGGTTGCTGTGTCTGCACTTCCTTCTTTTTCATTCTTCTCTGATTTTTTCTTGTTCACCTGTTAAGGAAAAAAAAAATGTCAGTCAGTAAGATATCAGTAAGAGAAGGCAATTAAAACTTGTATTTACATTCATTGGAGAAGGGGTTACAAGAGAATAAGCTGAAACAATGGGGAATACACATCAGAGGAATGCCTAGCATGATATGTGGTATATCATCCCCCCCCAGAGATGCGTTTGGCTCCAACCCTGACACACAGGTTATACTGAGCATTAGATATGATTTTGATTATGAATTTTGTGAACTTTTTATGATGGAGTCAGATGCTTTTGTATCATTTTTATTTATTTAAACTGTTGCAATATCCAGTTGTCTTACTTGCTTTAATTGTTTGTAAGCCATTGAAACAATTGATAACAGAGACCAGTCAGCAATAAAGACAACCAAGGGAAAGGAAATTGGTTGGGTTTGGAATTAGGACCATAAAAAAGTTAAAACAGATCTGAAGCTAGGGCAGAAGATTGTAAATTATACAAAAATAAAGGATATCAGAGAACTAACCTATAAGAAGAATAAAATATGTCAGAATAAAGGTTAATATGGAAAACAGAATAGTATTTAGAAAATTATGAACAGCCAGAAGAAATAGTAGACACAAAATAAACTACCAACTATATATTAGAGAGTGATAGCTATTTTTTTTTATTTTTTTTATTTTTTTGCAATTTATAACAAGTTTTCAAATAAGAATTAATGTTTGTGAACCTTGCTTCAATCTGTACCATCCCTACTACTACCACTACTTCCATGTTGGAAACACCTAGGCGCTTTTGTGGTGAAAGCTGGTGACATCACCGTTGTTCAGGAGATGCCCAATTGGAGGCTTTTTTCTTGTAACTATTAATGAGCCCACCGAACTGATACCTATTTATCTACTCACATTTGCAAGCTTTCAAACTGCTAGGCGGGCAGGAGCTGGAGCGAATGATGGGAGCTCTCCCTGACATTCAGCAGAACTCGAGCTTCAAATGTGGGCTTGCAAATTAACTCTGCATCCTAATCACATGAGCCTCTGCGTTCCTACTACCATCCCTGAATTCATGATACATAAATATATATGTAGCTTTTTTTCTTTAACAAAAATACACATCAATGCAAAAAAAAAGATTTAGAAACAATTTCTGAAGATACACATACAGACTGATACAAGCACAAAATAGCATAATCTGCCTACTACTTAGCTTTCTTTTTTTCCCACCATGGAACTATAATATATATGCATATCATACATGAATGGCATTTACACTGATACTGCATTTTTTTCTGTCTAAAAATATTGTAGTGCCTATATAAAGCAAAAGAAAAACAAAAATCAGGAAATAAGACAAGTTCTACCTTTCTTCTATATATTTCTGGTGTAACATTTTGACTGCCAGAATCCACACAGGTAATGTACTACCTAAAAAGAAAAAAAAATTACTATTACAGTGTCCTAGTAAAATTACAGTGTCCTAGTAAAAATAACTAAAACAAAGAAAATCAATATGTGATTCAAAATGTGGTTACTTGGTCCTTTAATTAAATCCTTACAGCTGGAATATTATGTGGAAACTACTCCAGCCTTAATACCTATTAACTGCAGAAATTAACTATGCTGTGCACAATTAAATCACTTGAATAATCAGTATGAAACTTAATTCATAACTTTACAACCTTCATTCTTTATATATTAATGCTCAGAGTACTGGAAACAAACCAAATTATTATTTCAAGAATGCAGATTTGATTGAAAATATATATCTGAAACGTTGGATCAGTCTCATTAATAAAATAAAGCAATTGACGGATACAGAAGCATGTTGCATTGGAGGAATTCTTCAAGTTTTGATTTTGGGTTGCAGTAATGGGGTGTCTCATTACTTTGCCACATAGCTTTTCTGATGCATGAGTTTTGAAGAAATTCATATCAGAGACCAGAAACAAGCTACTTCAACTATTTGGAATAACTTTGGCACACAAATAAAAACTTTCCTTGAAAAGCATATTAGGTAAACCCAAAGACCCATTACTAATGGAAGAATACAGGACTGTAGGGAAAAGATCACTACATTGAGTGGCAGAAAGTTAATAAAACATATTCACAAATACCAACTAGTGATTAAAAAAATACAATATGACTTCATTAATCTTCTTCCACTCAAACATGTTTAACCAATTGGGAAACATGGAAATCTTGGAACAAGCCAGATTGAAAATTTCAAAAGAATTCTTAGAAGCAGTGACCCGCAGACATAAAGACCTAAAACTGGACATTACAAAGATCCAAAGTTAACACTTTCACAAAAAACATTTTCCCAAACACCTAGGTAAAATAGAACCATAAATCTAGTGTCCTAATTGTTAAACTCTCAGGCAGTCTTTGGGAATTATCATATTGCATGTTGCAAATATAACAAGTAAGCAAATTGATACATGCTAATAATTGATAATCATCTATAGTGAAACAATCATGGGGAAAGAACACCTTCCTAATGAACCATCTCATCATACCAACTCCATCAATCTCAAAGGATGCAATCAGAATGCAGATAAGACAAAAGCACCATCTTATCAATCAAATTATCTACCAGCATCAAGGATCGATCACTTGCAAAAAATACCATCCACCCATGTACCATCCAAGCCACTCAAGCATGTGCAGAGCTGGTATACAAGAGGATATGTAACTCCTTCATCAAAAACAATTTCTTCAGAATTCCTACTGCAATATTACCTGACAAAGTAATGAAATTACTGTATCCAAAACCCAATCACAGAGAACTCCCACACCATGAAGGCGAACCCCAAGCTATACATGTTTATTACCATCTCATGAATTGAAACAATAGAGACAAAATTGTGTTCTGTGTTATCCATATCTGCACAGAAGATCAAGAGAGGAATCTGAGTTGAGATATCTGGGTTAAAATGAATTGAAGAACTAGTTCCACCCAATAAAGAAGTAGATGATGTTTCCCAAAAGCAAATTACAGATTTTTCAAAACATCATTGAACAGTGCTAATATTTCCATTTTCATCTTCAAAGTTACATACCAAATATAACTAGTTTGAGGAAGATACCTAAAAAGAAAAAGAAAAATTATTCTGGTAAGTGAATTTCTTACAAAATGAGCATGCAGATTATTTATGGAAAAATTGATTATTCAGGCTTGAAAACTCAGCAGAAATTATTAGCTGAAATTCTACACTCTGAGGAGGTTCATATAAAGTATTTTATTTATTTATTTTTTAAATGAGTTTTTAACCTAAAAACATTGTACAATCAATAAATCACAGGGTTTTAAAAGAATATAAATTGATCTACTCATTCTGAAATAAATTTTTGATCAAAATTTCTTTTAAAAATACAAAAAAATAATATTGGTTATTTTAAAACAATTTTAATAAACACAAATAAAAAAAATAAATAAGAATAGTCATTTATTTGTGGATTTATTCTTTATTATATCCTAAAGTACAATGCTGCCAGACACAAGTAGATGACACGTAGAGAAACACAGATATATTCTTGAATATATTCTCATTTCAGGAAAATCCTAGTTAAACTGCCTCCAAATAGTCCTCTTTTATTAAAGTTATCTCTTTTCCTAATATATAGTGACCAGCTGAGATTAAGAACTGGCAGGATGAGGAATTTCCTGGGTGGCTAATCAAGTTTCATCTGAGGAGATGCAGATTTAAGCAAGCTCACTACTTGCTCACTCTTAGCACTGCTTGCATGTGAAATTGTAATTCTGTGCTTCTCTGTTGCTCCCAAATAGTATATCTAAAACTTGAATGGTTCTACGAGTTACTCACACTTCTGCTCCTCCAAAAAAAATGGATACAATCCAATTATCAATACTGATTGCTCTGTTTTGTGAGCCAGTTTCTTCTTCAAGCTCACTCTTTCGGCTTGACTTCACTTTTCTCTGGGCTATCCCCCATTTAATAAATTCTGTCTACAATTATATGGATGCTCACACTGTCAGGCAGATATTTAGACCAGATTAGGACTTTTGTCCTGCCGAGTCCTTCCCAAGGTCTTGGGATAGGCCACTGGTGATCTTAGATGCTGTTAAAGGTATTGCTGCATGATATAACTGTTCCAAATACTGCCTTTTCCAATTGACTGATAGTGATTATTATTCCTATTACTGTTGGTATTATTATCCCACCTTCTTTTAATATTAATAGATCAACTGACTATTTGATCAATGGCTGTAGCAAAATAACTATAAAATTACACAAACTGACTACAAGCAGGGTCATGACTTAGTTGCCAAAATTACTTATTAGAAACTTTGCCAGAGGTCTGAATCTGAATGGAGTAAGAACTACTGGGACCATCAAATCAAGAAAGTTTGGGAAAATAAATAGGCTAAGATCTTATGGGACAAACCAAACAGACAGGCATCTTATTCATAACATGCCTGATATAACAGTAACTGAAAGTAAGAAAGTCTGGTTCATTAATGTTGCTATATCAGATGATGCTAGGATTGAGCAAAATCAATTGGGGAAAAAATGCAAAATACTGGGACTTGCAGATCATATTTGAATGCTTATGGAATAAGAAATCAGCTTTTATACCAATCATTGGACCCCTTAGAGTAATACCTTTAAAAAACTCCCTCAACATTTGAAAATTTTGAATTTATTAGACCTAAATATCATAATTTTACTAAAAAAACCATTCTCCTAGGAACTGTGTGTATTCCTGGTTGCTAATTTAATAATTCTTAGGTCCTTGGTTAGGACTTGAGTTTTTAAGGTTCCAACCGTCTTAGAAATGAATCTAATTGTAGATTGCCCATAATAGGTGAGGAGTTACCTTGACTCCACCCCCAGTGAAGCACTACCTTGATGTGGTTGTGGGGCTTGTGTACTCTGAAGAGAATGAAAGCTATGCCAGAGGTTCAACCATATTAGACAGGTCTCATCAGAGTTAGAGAGAGTGCCTCTCCCATTAAAAATACAGTGAGATGTAAATTACAGAAATCCGTATCAGCTCAATGGTCACTGGAAAAACAAGGACTATGCTAAGTGTTGGAGTTCCTGGACATCTGGTGAAAAATAGGCTATAGGCAGTGGTGGGTTGCCCCCAGTTCGCACCAGTTCTATAGAACTGGTAGTAAAACCGGCAGGAGGCTCCACCCACCGACCTCAACGTCATCAAAATGCTTCTGCACATGCGCAGAAGAGTGTGCGCGCGGCCCCGTTGCAAACCAGTAGTAAAGGTAAATAGAACCCACCCCTGGCTATAGGGCTCAAGATTTTTGGCTGAACAACTAGGGCCAGCAGCTACAGTTGGAAAGAAAGGAATTTACCCATCACAAATATACAATGATTGAAAACAAAGAAATAATTATCTGTTATTGCAGATCAAGTCCAACAATAGGTTATTTGAAATGAATGCATCATTTCTGGAAAAAACAGAATCAGAATCAGAAATAACAGAACAGAGGCTATCAGATCAATGTTGATTTATAGTATTTAAGTATTCACACAGGCTGAATTGGAAGAATTGCAAAGGTTTACCCAGGGCAAAGAGATCAAAGCTTTCCCAGACCAGTAAAGTCCCTGACCAGATGCAAACTATGATGAGTTGACAGTAGAGGAAGCCAGCATAGCTACAGAATTGTTTTCATTTGGAAACCAGACACCGTCTCCTGCCTCAGATAGAACAAATCCCTCTAACTCTGGGGTGTCAAACTCACGGCCTTGTCACATGATGTATCGGGGCTTGTTTTTCCTTTGCTAAACCAGGCATGGGCATGGCCAGCATGTGACGCATCTGGCCTGCGGGACGGAAATTTGACAGCCCTGCTCTAACTAAAGAAGTAGAAGAATTGAAACAAAGAATAACTGAGCATCTAAAACAGCACAAAACAACAGAATAAGGTTGCCTACATTGAAGCTTTTTACAAAGAAATAGCTAGCACAAGCATCTCTGTTGTTAGCCGCCCAGAGTCCCTCAGGAGTTGGGCGGCATAAAAATGCGAATAATAATAATAATAGGCTGTGAATCTCACTAAAGATTAACCAATAATACTAATAATAAGTCAAATAGTGTATTATCAAATTTAAGCACTAGCTCACTCGGGTGAAATGCTCCCAGTTCGGACCAGATCACCCGATCCAGTAGCGATGGCGGCGGGTGGTTCAGAGAACTGATAGCAAAAATCCCTGCCCCTCCCCATGCCCAGCTGAGCCGCGCAATCATCAGAGGCTTTTTTTTTTTTTTAGTTTTAAAAGCATTTTTTCTACAACCTCTTCGGCCGAAAAAATGCTTTTAAAAGTTTAAAAAAAAAAAGCCTCTGATGATCGCGCGGCTCAGCTGGGATCATCAGAGCCTTTTAAAAGCATTTTTTTCTGCAACCTCTTCGGCCGAAGAGGCTGTAGAAAAAAAAAAGTCTTTAAAAGCCTCTGGCGATCCCAGCTGAATTGCCTGATCTCCAGAGGTTTCTAAAAGCATTTTTTTCTGCAACCTCTTAAGGTTGTAGAAAAAATGCTTTTAAAAGTAAAAATAAAAAAAGTTGGCCACACCCACCCAGTCACATTAACCCCCACCACCAAGCCACACCCACAGAACTGGTAGTAACAAATTTTACATTTCACCATTGAGCTCACTGCAAATAACAATCCAACTAACATACAGCAAAAACTGCAGTTACCATTGAATATCTGGGGTGCAAAGTCAACAAAAAAGGCAAACGGTGCCCCACCAAAATGTAAGATCAGGCTGGAAAGTAAGGTTAGCAAACTGAGTTAAGATTCAAGTAAACTAGAACAAATGAATGAAAAGAAACTTAACAAAAAAGAAGACCAAAGAATACCTAATCAAGAAATACCACTTAGAAACAAGAAAGATCAAGGAAGCACTGGAAATAATAAAAGAGCAAATAACAGTTATAATCAAAAAGATTAGCAGATACGAAGCTTAAATTGAAAATTATAGACAGAATCTCCAATTTCAATCCAAACAGAAGCATTTCTATTAATCTATCAATGGAAAGACTGCAGTGAATCAATCAGCACCTGACAAGGAAGAAACGGGGCAGTTTTGGGTGAAGATATAAGAAATATAACAAAAATGCAGCTTGGTTAAAGGAGGTGGATAAGAAAAAAAAGATAAAATGAAAACTTGTAATAACAGCAGCAATGGTGCAGAAAAGGGCAAGGAAGATCACAAATTGGTTAGCATCAGTTGAAGATAAATTTCATGGATTTTTGTTGAAACATCTGACCAGTTTACATGTTCTTGTTGCCAAGCTGTTTAACAACATCCTGCAAGGAGGTGATATGGAAGAGTAGCTAATATCTGGCAAAACCTATCTAATAATGAAAGATCTAGCAAAAGAGGCAGCATCAGAGCAAAGCAATACGTGCAATTTACATAGACTTCTGTAAAGCCTTTGAATTCAGTAGTGCACGACAAACTACTTCTAAAACTAAAATCTTATGTTATTTCTGGATAGCTGCATTCCTGGTTGCTATGCAATGGTAATAGATTGACAGAAGTTAACATCAAGAGAGGAATCACAGCAAGGAGACTCACTTTCACCACTACTGTTTTTCATTGCACTGATTCCTCTGTCAACAATACTGAGAACTCGGGCCATGGCTATCAAACACCAAAATATCTGCCAGATTATCCCACCTCCTTTACTTTGATGTAGTTGTATGGAAAAACACTATCTCTGAAGACTTCCGGTTGGTGAATCCCAGCGAAATGGCGCTGTGACAGCGATCGCTGCTTGCAGTGCCACTTTTTTGTTGCGTTTTGGGGTCCCTTCGAGGCGTGGGAGCTTGGAGAGCTCCGCGGACGATAGCGGGGTGTCAGCAGGCAGAGCGGTGAGGAGCAAGCACTCTCTGCTGGACCGACTACCGCTGTCAAACTAACGCGGCGCGTCTGCATTAAATGGCAGACTTGAAGCTGTGATAGCCAACAAAAGACAGGAAGCAAGAAGATTTCGGTGAAGTTGGTGCCTATGATCATTCGTACTACTTTCCCTTAAACACGCTCGGAGTGAGTTCAATTGGATTGTGCTGGCTGCGTCTGATAAGAAGGATCCTGGAAGGAATTGGCGGCGATTGTGAGGTTGGAGGAGATTGGTGGGAGATGAAATCGCAGACGTGCTGGTGAGACTGAGGATACTTTTAGAAAGGGAGACGGAGCCTTCAGTGGATTGGATTGATACTTTGTTTCGAGCAAACAAACTTTGGAAAGTTAAGAGTGTGGAATAGACGAATTGAATAAAGGAACTGGATTTTGGAAGTGCGGTAGCTGTCAGGACTAACAATAAGATTGTCTCGAGCTGAGAGACTGAGGAGCACTTGGGGAAGATAATGTGGCTGATGAAATCTGAATGACAATGCAAATGGAGAGTGATTGAACTTAAGAGCAACGCGAAGCAGATCATACAGCAAAGCGTGCCTGCTGCATCATTGTAAAAGAATTTTTTTATATTTTTTGGTTGCTTTTCCCTTCTGCTCTTTTATGACTGAGAGAAGTTATTGAGCAATTAATCAACTAATCAATTAATTAATCAACGAGTTGGGCAAATAACAACAAGAAAAAAAACATTAGAAAATTTATATATCTATAAGTATATATCTATATTAATATTATATATATTACATATTCCATTTTAGATAATCTAAATTAATTGTGAACTTATTTAAAATTTATTAAGTACTTTTTAGATTTTTTATTAAGGAATTTATATACGCTATAATCTTTTATATTCTATAATTGGATTTTTCCCTTTCTTCTCCTCCTTTCTTCTTTCAATTATTGATTCTTAATTTTGATTAGCTTTTTATAACTTAAAATATTGAATATTGAGATTGCATAATTAATTATTTATATGTGTACTTAGATTGTTCAAGATATATTAGAAAGTCATCAGTGCTTAAGTGTTAAATAAGAGTAGGTAAAGATAATTTGCTTAAGTAGTGGTAGCAGGTGAGAGGGTTATCTTAGTTCAAATTAGTTTAACTATTAATTGATCAATAAGTGACTTATTACAAGATAGGTTTGTGCAATAGATAAAAATTTGAATTATTGATTTATTGTATTACTAAACAATATTGAATAGTGGAACGGAAGGGAACGATTTAATATAAATTCATTTGATAGAGGCAGTTAAATATTGGTGGATGACAATTTGGAAAAACATTGAAAATATAACAAGAAAACAGAAAAAGGTATTAAAAGAGATGATGAGCTTCTCATCCACGGTGACAAAAACAGGAAAGAAAACATCCTCAAATCCCACGATCACAACGACATCACCTGCTACACAGAAATTGACTGAAGGTTTCTCTAACATGGAGAAATCAGGAATGCTACCCACAATGCAAGCAATGCAATCAACATTGACAGCAATACAGGACACGATGATTATGTTACAAGAAAAAATGTCTAGTAATCATACTGAATTGAAGACAGATATTAGGGCATTAGATCAAAAAATGATTGGTATACAGGAATCGATACAAACTAATACACAGAAGATTAAAAAGATGGAAGTTAAAATGGAACAACAGGAAAAAAATTTAGATACGGTTGACCAAAAACTGATGGAACAGAACAGGGAATTGGCAGACTCAATTACCCAATTGGAAATGGACCGAGCCTCCTTCTATCTCCGTTTCCAAAACATTGCGGAAGATAAGGAAGAAGATCTGTGCCAGGTGATGGCAGAATTAATTGCTGGGGTGTTGCAACAAGATAAATTGGATATTATAAAGGAAATTGACGAGGCGTACAGGGTCCAGACAAATTATGCATGAAGAAATAAATTGCCAAGGGAGGTGCATATAAGATTCGCAAGGAAGAAGGTAAAGGATATCCTCTATAGTATGGCAAGAGATGAGCCAATCATGTATAAGGGAAAGGAGGTGATCATACTGAAACAAATCCCAAGGAGGGTAAGGGAGATAAGGAGAGATTATAGGTTTTTGGCTACTCAATTAAACAAAAGGAATATTCTCTTCAGGTGGATCTTACCAGAAGGCATGTGGATCACATGGCAAGGGAATAAAGTTAAGATAGATAGCTTAGTAGCAGCTCAAGAGTTCCTGGATCAATTACGAGCATCTGAAGAGGATCAAAGTAGTAAAGAGGAGTTA
This sequence comes from Pituophis catenifer annectens, assembly GCF_029215685.1. Classification (NCBI taxonomy): domain Eukaryota; kingdom Metazoa; phylum Chordata; class Lepidosauria; order Squamata; family Colubridae; genus Pituophis; species Pituophis catenifer. The sequence goes on along the minus strand of NW_027256883.1, from coordinate 172,934,453 downwards.
GAGGCGGAAACATCGAAAGAAGAAGTAACCCAGCAGATAAGAGAGAAAGAAGGGATATTGAAGGAAAAGGAGAAGGAAGATAAGGATAGTAAGGAGACAAAGAAAGACCAAAGTCCACAAAGAGTCACACGTGCCAAGAAGTATTAGGATAGTATACAAAAATTAAGAGATGGATGATTGGAAATTGATATCGGTTAACGCAAATGGCCTAAACGATAACAAAAAGAGGAAAATTTTTTTTACAAAATTAGCTAAACAAAATATGGATATAGTGTGCCTTCAAGAGGTCCATATTAAAAAGGAAAATCAAAAATATCTGGAATATAAGAAATTGGGGAATCTTTATGCATCCCTAGCTGATAAAAAGAAAAGGGGAGTAGCATTGTACATCAAGAAGGAAATAAAAGCCGAACTAAAATATGCAGACCCGAAGGGAAGGGTATTAATGGTGGAAGTTAAAAGAGGCAACTGTCCAATCTTATTAACAGCAATTTATGCCCCGAATGAAAACCTAGGAGACTTTTATAAAAAATTAGGAGAGAGATTAAGCATGATGGATAAGAGCAAGATTTGCATAATTGGCGATTTTAATGGGGTAATAGATTCAAATAGAGATTATAAGGGGACCAAAGGTAAAAAGAAAAAGAGGAAAAATTTACCAAAACCATTCTTTGATATGGTAGAAGAATTTAATCTAGTGGATATTTGGCGGGTTCTGCACCCATATCAGAGGCAGTATACATATTATTCTAATCCTAAGAAATCTTGGTCTAGGATTGATATGATGTGGATAAGCAGAGATATAGGGTTAGATATTAAGTCAACAGAAATCATGCCCAACATTTGGGCAGACCATAATCCATTAGAGGTTAAATGGGAATGTACGCACAAGAGAAGAAATACAAGATGGAGATTAAATAATCAATTTCTAAAGGACAAGCAAAATGTTGAGAAAGTAAAAAAAGAATTAAATTTATTTTTTGAAGTAAATGAAAAGGAGGCAACATCTCGAGGTATCATATGGGATACAATGAAAGCGTACGTAAGAGGACTAGCAATATCGTATAGTGCACACAGGAATAAAGAAAGAAGAGAGAGGCAGAAGGCACTGATAGAAGAATTAGGGAAAGCCGAGAGGGAACTACAACATAAACCAGATAATAAGGATGTTAAAGAAAATTGGATGGTTATACGGCACAAATTAAACGTAATAGATCAAGAGGAATTGGCGTACAAAATGAAACGAACCAAACAATATTATTTTGAAAATGCAAACAAACCGGGCAGGTGGCTGTCCTATAGGTTAAAAAAAGAAAAAGAGAAAGGCATAATTCATCAATTGGAAGACCCGGAAGGCCACCTCAACAATAAACAGGAAGATAAATTGGAGATTGCCCGAGAGTATTATGCGGCTCTGTATGCGGAAGAACAAATTCCTAATGAAAAGGTGGTCCAATACTTGTCAAAAGAAAGTCTTCCAAAAATCGGGGAAGAGGATAAAGAAATACTTAATAAAGAAATAACGATGACAGAATTAAGAATGGTAATATCAAAACTTAAAAAGAACAAATCCCCAGGCCCAGATGGACTTCCAGGGGAATTTTATAAAAATTCGGATTTGGGAGAAATTTTGTTACCAAAGTTGTTAGAAATTTATAATGAGGCCCTAACAGAATCCAAAATTCCAGAATCATGGAGAGAGGCGTATATTACTCTCCTCCAAAAAGAAGGAGAAGACCCAAAATTAATTAAAAATTACAGACCGATATCCCTCCTGAATACGGACTACAAAATTTATATGGGTATTTTAGCAGGAAGGCTAAAAATAATTTTGAATAAATTAATACACAGTGACCAAAATGGATTCCTCCCTGGGAGGCAAATCAGGAATAATACAAGGATGATAATAGACATATTGGAATACTATGAGGAACACCCGAACAAAGAAATGGCATTGGTCTTTGTCGACGCCCAAAAGGCATTTGACAATCTTAATTGGCAATTTATGAAACAACAAATTATCCAAATGGAATTCGGATCAAATTTTGTCAATACGATATCCACAATCTATCAAAAACAAAAGGCTAATATATTACTGAATGGAGAACTAACTAAGGCTTTTCAAATTAGAAAAGGGGTCCGACAAGGGTGCCCTCTATCCCCACTTCTATTTATCTTAGCACTAGAAGTATTCTTGAGAAAGATTAGGAACAATAATGAAATAAAGGGTCTGACAATCAGAAAAGAGATATATAAGACACAGGCATTTGCAGATGATGTGGTATTAATCATGGAAGAACCATTAGAATCAGGCACTAAAATTCTGGAAGAATTGGGCAATTACGGGGAGGTAGCAGGCCTTAAATTAAATAAATCCAAAACTAAATTATTAACAAAAAATATGACGGAGGCAAGGAAAAAAGTACTGGAAGAATCAATGGAGATCCAAATCGCCAAGAAGGTAAAATACCTGGGGGTCTGGATTTCATCAAGGTGCTCGGCCCTCAGAGAGGATAATTATTTACCATTGGCAATAAAAATGAGCATATTACCCAAGTTATTGTATCTATTCCGAACGGTCTCTGTTAAATTAGATAAAAAATTCTTTCTGGAGCTCAATAGCATCATCAGGAAATTTATTTGGGAGGGAAAGAAACCAAGGATAGCAATTAGGAATTTACAGGACAAGAAGGAAAGAGGGGGTTTCGGATTATCTAAATGGGAGTTATATCAAAAAGCTGCAAACCTAGTATGGCTGAAAGAATGGGCAACCCTAAGAAATAAAAGACTGTTAACTCTAGAAGGGTATGATCTCCAGAAGGGTTGGCATGCATATCTCTGGGATACTGGGAAGAAGATAAAAACTTACTTCCATAGACATAAAATAAGGGAGATCTTGATACAAATATGGGGAGAGATGAGACAGAAGCACTATAGGAAAATTCCGAGATGGCTTTCCACCATGGAGGCTATAATATATCCAAATGTATTAGAAATGGGTAAAACGTTCAGATACAATGAATTATTAGATGGGGGAGGGAACCTTAAAACAAGGGAAGAATTGATGGAACAAGGTATTTCTATAGACTGGTGGCCATATAACCAAATTAAATCCAGATATAAAAAAGATAAGGAGGAATTTGGCATTGAAATGAGCATAAATGGATTTGATAAGATATGGATGGGTACGGACGACAAAATTTTAGCTAAATTATATAATTACTTATTGGAGTACGATATGGCAGAGGAAGTAGTTAAAGAACCGATGTTAGCATGGGCCAAAAATATAGGACAGAATATAAATTTGAACGAATGGGATTCAATATGGAATAATAACCTTAAAATGACAAAGGCGACGGCTTATAAGGAAAACCAATACAAGCTGTTTTATAGATGGCATATGGCCCCAGCCAGGATAGCGAAGATCTACCCCAATTCGAGCCCTAAATGTTGGAAATGTGACCATCAGCAGGGTACTTTTTATCATTGCTGGTGGACATGTAATCAGGCACAAAAATTCTGGAGGATGATATGGGTGTGGATTAGAGAAATAATAAAAGAAAATTTTGATTTTGACCCAAAAGCTTTTCTCCTGGGAATTTTGAAAACTGAATATGCAAAAAAGAAAAAGTATTTAATTATACATATTCTGACAGCCGCTAGAATTTCCTTTGCCCAGTATTGGAAAGAAAAACAAATACCACCTCAAGAACATGTTATTGGAAAAATATTGGAGTGCGCCGAAATGAACAAATTGACTTCAGAAATTAATGACAGAGAAGATTCAGAATTTTATAGCGTGTGGGACATATGGTACGAATGGATGGGGGAAAGAAATAAAGAAGGTAATAGAGATTAAATTTTAACTAATTAACAAAATCTATATGAATAGTATTAGATTTAGTCTTAGGGAGTTGAGCACTATTATTTTTAAGTGTTTGAAATTAAATCTAGCTTCAAGAAACAATATCAACAAAAGACAAGCAATAATGTATGTAGATGTATATATGTATATAACTGCACCAATGAACCGAAAATGTACCGATTGTATCACTATATGTTATAATAAAATCAAATTAAAAAAAAAAAAGGAAAAACACTATCTGAATCGCTGCTCAATACTGTCCATCTATATAGCTAAGATATTGCAATGGAGTTTGGACTGGACAATGCTTATTATTAAATTGGGAAAATAATAACTGAAGGAATCCCCATAGAAATAACATCAAGAATCTCGATGAAAATGATCACTGTAATGAAAATGATCATCTGAGCATCCTTCAAGTTGACAACACCATGCACACTGAAATCCGGAAAAGATTAGAATTGAATACATCAAGAGAGTGAAATATCACTTCAAGTAACAAGTAACAAGCCAACTAATGTACAGCACAGATGCAATGCAGTTAGGAGGAAATACCACAGAGTGATGGTGTTTCTTCTTCCAAACTCAATAGAGGAAATATCATCAAGGCAATTAACACCTGGGCAATTCCAGTCATCAGATACACATTTGCAATAGTGAACTGGATTCAAGCAGAACTAAAAGCCTGGATAAGAAGACTAGAAAAATAATGACAATGACAATGAATCATGCCCTTCATCCTGAGAGCAATGTTGAAGACTCATTTATCATGGAAAATGGGTGTGGAGTGTTGCAAGTACATCAGAAGTTGAAGAAGAAGAAAAAAAGCATTGAAAGAATATCTGAAGGACAGTAAAGAAGATTGTCTGAAGCTAGTATACCAGGAAGGTCTAATGAGTACTGCAGAGATGAAACTGGCCTGCAACAAAGATCAAATGAAGGACAGAAACAAAGGACGGGAAGCCGAAACATTACATGACCAATACATTTTTTTAAAAATAGCATGGAAAACTGAAAATAACAATACCTGGCAATAGCTAAGATCAGGAAAGTTGAAGAAAAAGACAGAAGGCCTAATTCCGGCTTCACAAGACCAAGCCCTAAAAACAAAAGCATACAAAGCCATAATTGAAAATATTGCAACAAATAGCAAAGAAGCTGGTTAGCTGCTGCAAGAAAATTACACAGACTGACAACAGCAGCACCAACAACAGCATGACAAAGTAGCAACAATGGTGCTACCTTCAAAGATCTGCAAGAAATACCATTTGCCTGTAAGCAAGAACTAGTGGGACCATAAAATAGAGAAAATCATAGACTATAAAGAAACTAACTTGTTCTGGGATTTTAGAATTCAAACAGACAGGCACCTGCTTCATAATACACAAGACTTAACAATTATCAATTAGAAAGGCAAAAAAGTTTACATAGTGGACATGGTAGTACCTGGAGATAACAGAACAGAAGATAAAGAATTGTACAAGATAACAAAATAAAATAGAAATAGAACAACTGGCAAAAGAAAGCAAAGATAGTACCAATAGTAGTAGGTGCCTTGGGTACGGTCCCAAAACAACTGGAGCACCAATTAGACACCATCAGCATAGACAAATTCATCATCAGTTAATTGCAAAAGATAGCTTTACTGGGAATAGCTTACATACTTTGGGATAACTCTTAACAGCATAACATCAATATCTGCTTATCCAAAGTTCTTGGGAAGGACTTGATAGGTGGATAAGAATGCCAAATCCAGTCTGAACATCTGACTGACTGTGCAACAAACAAATTTTCAGCACAGCAGTACTAAAATGTTATTTACACATTATAGGAGCTGGCAGAAAATATACAGGTTTAAAAAGACCTGACCAGAACTTCCAATTTTTATTTTACCTTGCTACAACAAAGCAAAATCTGATTTCTGTTCACATAAGAAATAAAGGGAATAGAGAAGTAAACTGGGAATTCATCCTTTGGTTCCATTTACTGTCTTCTAGCTGAGTGAATAGCATTTCTTCCTAGATCATTGCATTAGGTAGTATTTTTCTTTTGTGTGAAGAAAGCAAAAGCAGCTTTCTTCAGCCTTCAATATATTTTGTCAGATTAGAATTCTACAATCTTCAAATTCATGCTATATTTTAAAAAGAGAACAGCAAATAATTTCTAGGCAGTTAAAACAATGTTTACTTAGTATAGGTATATATTCTCATTGATACTTACTCAGATGACAATTTGGGACACTAGGAAGCCATTTCTTCCCACCAATATATTTAATCTTAGATGGCCCTATCAATACATAGCCAGCATGGCATGCAATATCCACCTCATCCCCAGGATTGTAATATTTTTTCTTCCCATAGACTATTTTTCCATGTTTGATGAAAAGTTGAAAATTATCTGGTGAAGTTTTAACTAAAAATACAAATAGGTATTATAAGCAAAAAAAGCAAATACTGAAATCGATGCACATCCTGACATCCTGGACATAAACTGTTTCAACTTTTCCCCTCAAGATGATGCTATAGGGCATTACACGTTAAAAAAACCAGACACACAGAGAGTTTTTCCCCCATGCTATCACTCTGTTAATCCCCACAACACTGTCTATGCCATGGGATGTCAAACCACCTAGTAGGGCTGTATTACTTATTCTTCTCATCTATCTTATTATCTATTTCCTTAGATTCTTATGACTATGACTTTTTGTTTGTATCTCATGACTTATGCTGATTGCTTTTATTTAGTATCCTATTATGATTTATGTTGATTGCTTATTTAGTATTCTATGACTATCAATGTTGTATCTCATGATTTATTATTGTATTTTATAATTATGATCATGATTTATCACTTGTGGCTTGCATGTACTGTACATTGAGAGCTTATGCACCAAAAACAAATTTCTTGTGTGTGTGTCCAATCACCCTCAGCCAATAAAAATTCAATTAGAATAGAATAGAATAGAATAGAATAGAATAGAATAGAATAGAATAGAATAGAATAGAATAGAATAGAATAGAATAACAGAGTTGGAAGGGACCTTGGAGGTCTTCTAGTCCAACCCCCTGCCCAGGCAGAAAACCCTACACCACTTCAGACAAATGGTTATCCAACATCTTCTTAAAAATTTCCAGTGTTGGGGCATTCACAACTTCTTCAGGCAAGTTGTTCCACTTATTAATTGTTCTAACTGTCAGGAAATTTCTCTTTAGTTCTAAATTGCTTCTCTCCTTGATTAGTTTCCACCCATTGCTTCTGGTTCTACCCTCAGGTGCTTTGAAGAATAGTTTGACTCCCTCTTCTTTGTGGCAACCCCTAAGATATTGAAACACTGCTATCATGTCTCCCCTAGTCTTTCTCTTCATTAAACTAGACATACCCAGTTCCTGCAACCGCTCTTCATATGTTTTAGCCTCCAGTCCCCTAATCATCTTTGTTGCTCTTCTCTGCATTCTTTCTAGAGTCTCAACATCTTTTTTACATCGTGGCGACCAAAACTGAATGCAATATTCCAAGTGTGGCCTTACCAAGGCAGTATAAAGTGGTATTAACACTTCACGTGATCTTGATTCTATCCCTCTGTTTATGCAGCCCAGAACTGTGTTGGCTTTTTGGCAGCTGTTGCACACTGCTGGCTCATATCTAAATGGTTGTCCAGTAGGACTCCAAGATCCCTCTCACAGTTACTACTATTGAGCAAGGTACCACATATACGGTACCTGTGCATTTTGTTTTTCTTCCCTAAATGTAGAACCTTGCTTTTTTCACTGTTGAATTTCATTTTGTTTTCCCTAAACATTTTGTATTATTTTTCCTAATCCTTAATATTCGAGCTTAAAACCATTACAAGTTTTGTTTTGTTTGCAATAGATGAGAGGATATTCAAAAATGGAGGGAGAGTGCAATAGGATGGATGGATGGATGGATGGATGGATGGATGGATGGATGGAGACAGAGAGAGAGAGAGAGAGGGGAAGGCAGGCAGGCACGTACCAGGGCCAAACATTCTTTTCCAAAGTTACCCTGCTAAAGTGACAAGATGATTATTATGGGACTTAGAAAAATTACTTCCTTATAATGGTTTGTCTGTATTGTTCCTAATCTTTTTCAGTACAAACTAAACTTTCATTTAAGTTCATCAAGCAATACATTACAACATTCAGAAACTGTCAACAAAAACATGTGTAATATTCTGCCTCTCCTGTAAATAACGGAAAACTCCAATCTTAAAGCATCTTTTAAAAAAAAAAATACTCTACCAAATTTTAATACAAGGAAGATAAAAACTAAAAAGAACCAATAATTAAAAGAAAGAAAAGGGACAATAATAAATGTGTGAAGAACAGAAAGAAAATACAGTATAAAGCAGTAGCTTCAGATTTTCTTATGCAGCAGTTAAAAGTATAGATGTAAATTAACCTCTTATTTTATGGTTGTAGCATAATTTCCATTTTTTCTATCCATTTTTTCTAATCATCAAAACGATGTACAGTGGAAACTCGATACTTGCTTTGAAATTTATCAAATTTGGTACTCAACACATTTTGATGTGAAAATTTTCTCCTAATATTCATTGTTTGTCTGGTACTCAATGCACAAATTAGAACTTGTCAGTGTCAGCTGACATGTGACTCAATACATTATTCCTTATGGGAAAAAAATGTTTGGTACTCATCATTTTTGGTACCTCTTGGAACCAATTTAGGACGAGTATCACAGTACCACTGTATCATGTTCATTTTTAGATTCCTACAAAAAGTCTATGATTTCCAGTCAAGACTCAGTATATTACCCTGTTTCCCCTAAAATAATAAGCCCAATCGGATTTTTGAGTGCATGCGCTAAAATAAGCCCTCCCCAAAAAATAAGCCCTTCCCAAAAATATTTAAATGCATGCGCAGCCGTTTCCTCTGGTTAGGGTTAGGGAGACAGAGCTGGAAATTAGGTAAGACGGCAAGAGGAGCCCCATCTTGCTCCACGTGCCCCAAAATAAGACATCCCCAAAAATAAGGCCAAGCACTTATTTTGGTGTTCAAAAAAATATAAGACAGTCTTATTTTTGGGGAAACACGGTATTTAGAAGTTCATTCTTATAAATATGTGTGTTATAAGGAAGTTAATAAGTATTTACTGAGTCAATATTCACTTTATGGAAATTGATAATATTTAAAACATATTGCTTCTATATCTTTGTACCTTTGTCTACATTATAGCATTAGAAGCAATAGAAGAGAACATTTCACACCTAGATTATACTTACAGAAACATAATTGTACAGGAGGATTCCAGAGATTATAACCTTGACACTGTGTAGTCATTGTTATGGTGTCATCAATAAAAGAATAGTTCTGGTTGCAAGTTATGACAGCTGTTTTTCCAGTTTCATACTGAGATTGCAAAGGCTGTATGTTGCCATCGAGAATCGATGGAAGACCACATATGCCTGGAGAAACTGTAATAAAAATAGTTTTTATGCAAAAAATATCAAGACATATCATCTATCTACATTCTGATAATGCTAAGACAGTATGTTACAATTCAGTTTCTCCTGATTAGTTCACATTCACATCACACAAAGTCACACACTTGATCCATTTCAAACTAGAGATGTGTCTATCTTACACTAAATTAGTCTTTGACATGTCTATAAATAAGTTTCTAGGCAACAAGACTAAAAAAATTATTGAACTTCATTTCAATTTAAATTCTCCTTCAAATCATGCCCTGGGGAGGTATCTGTATAGGGTTAGTTTGTGGGTTGTTTTTGTTGTTACAACAATAAAAATCATTTATCATTGCCTTCCTCTGGGACTTTTTTTTTAATTTCCCAAGGACATCCCAATCCAATTCATTCCAGGTATGATCCTTTCTCAGCCCCAACCCTCAGTTCTTAAGGCAAGGAACTGCCTCACCTTCAACTCCTCCCACCTGCCTATTTGCCACCATCTCTGCCCTTTTGGCTGCTCTGTATTCTGCCCAGCCTTGGGGCTGCTTGCCATACTATGAGTCAGAGGTTTCTTGGTGTGCCAGACTGCTCCCAGCATCTGGCAGCAGCCTATTCTTCCAAAAAAAACAGACTAGAATCCAATCCACAAAAATGCTGCCACATCCACAACAAAATAGCAAACATCATTAGCAAACAGGACTGTAAAATGCCATAAAATGGCCAGTGCAGTAAAACTATAAGAACAGCCCTTCTCTGGAGTCTGCTCCTGTCCAGCCCAGCCTACTCCAAACTCCAAACCTCCATTCTGAACAGTACATTCCAAGTAAGTGCTTCAGCCAACGAACAAAAAACACAGAAGTATCCATAAACATAGCACAAAAATTCACAAGACAGCCTAGCAGTTCGCTCCCTCTCTACCACATTAATCAGAAACTATTTCATTTATTCAATGAAAGCTAAAATAATATGGCATGCTCTGTAGTAAGATGTAATGTAGTGCATTTGCGATTCTAGAAATTATGATTAAAACTATAATTCTTGTCCTTATACCACCCCAAAGGGAGAAAAACTGTGGTTTTTCTTTTGGAGGGCCCAGATAATAGCCTGCAAGTAGTCTCCTTTAAAGGCAGCCACTATATATGCAGTCAGGTGACACTGATCTTCATAAGACATATTTTTGAGGCTCTTTATTCTTCATCGGTGGTTCACTCATTTATTAGATAGCAACCTGCTTGTAAAAATATTGCTGAATGTTAATTTTTTTGTTAATTTTGTGCAACTTATTGTAGTTTAGTATACTATTGAGAAAACTTAAATTCATATTCATCCTCAGCCACAGAAGTTCACTGGGTAGTTTTTGCCAGGTCACTCCTCTTTGACAAAACTACCTTAGCGGGCTATTGTGGAGAAAAATGAAAGAAAAAAGTGCTATGTATTTTTCCTTGTGTTCCTGAAGGAAAAGTGTGACCGAAATCTATTCAGTCAGTAACATCTTCTCAAGTAGATAATCCCTGCCTACCAGTTGCTTTAAAATTACTTTTCCAAGAATTTGCTGTACACTTACAACTTAAAAGTACTTTGTGCTTATGGATTTTTCTACCTTTTCTATTTCTCCTTTTTCCAACTTGGTGTTCTTCTTTTGAATCATCTGCTAATATCTCCCATACTATAATTGACTGACCTTAGATTTTTAACTGAAATTCAATTTCCATGATTCTGTCTTTTTTGTACTGCTGGGTTACAGATATTATTTCCTGCCCATCCACCCACAGATAAAAATATGAAAATAAGAAAACAACTTGCTCAGTATGTCCTAATTAAAATAGGACAGTGTAAAAACTCCTTTGCTATTAAAGTTCATAGGATGATTTTGGCTAGTCACACAGAGTTGTGTTAATGAAAAACTGAACGAAGAAATGCTATCAACAACATGTTTCTCAACTTTGGAATACCTGTCATTCTATATTACAGTGCTATTATTATATGAATAATTATGCTGCTCACACATGACCAATTTTCCATAGATGGACAAGACCCTACATGACATTGAATGGGATAAACAGAAGTCAAGGTATGCGTTTTAATGTATGAATGACATTAATCATTCTGAGGGCTACATTTAAATTATTTATTACTAAGAAATTCCAATCTAGTATTTAAAAATGTAAAATCTTACTCTTTTTACATGATGGTTCTATGGGAACCCAAGTGCTGTTCTTTTCACATCGAATCGAATAATTTCCAATCATAAAATATCCAATTTTGCATCGAAATTTAACTTTGCTTCCATACATATATAGCTTCTCAGGTTCAGTTATCATTATTCCATGTTCTACCACTGGATCTTTACAGAATACCCCTAATAAGATAGGAAAATAAATACAACTATAAGATATAAAATATCACAGACTGTTTCTGTATATTTTTAATCTTTTTTTTACCTGAACGTAATCCAAAAATACAATACAGCAGAAATCTCCAGTGATTTCTCCTCCAAAAGGCAAACCTTTTTCTTGGAATCTGAATTAAATTTGAAGTGAAAACTTTTAACTGTTATTTCTTTATATGCCACTTTGAATTGTATCAGTTGGTATTGATCAATTAAATATATAAACAAAAACTACATTTACAGTATAGGATTAAGAGAAGGCTACCATTAAACAAACTGAGAGAACCAGATATAAATATTATGCTTAGAAATAAAGCAAAATAATTATTCAATGTTACTGAAAAAATAAAAAAAGAATATACAATTAAGTTTTAAACTGAAGGGGGGGAATCAACCTTTGCATTTCGGTGGTTTCTCTTTCCACAGTCCTTCTAGATATTTATTAGCACTGCAGACCATAAAGGATGCCCCAATAAGGGAAAGATTTTTATTGCAACGGTAATGTATTTTTGTTCCAAAAGGGTAAGTAGTTGCATTTCCATTGTGAAATCCATCAGTAATATTTGGAGGCTGTCCACAATATATTCCTGGTGGAGGGAGGGAAAAACAGTTTAGAAAAAAAAATACAAAATGATCATGGATAGACTAAGACAGACTACAAATAGTGTAGAGACCAGTGGTGGCGAACCTTTTACTCACCAAGTGCCGAACAGGTACGCACTTTGTGTGTGTGAATGCTATCCGCACTAATGCACAGCTCCCCCCCCCATGTTCTGCACATGCAACCACACCATCTGTGCATGTGCATGGCTTTTGCACCACCATGCACTGCATGTGCAATTGCACCATCTGCACATGCATACAGTTTCCATGCATGCAATGCACACACACAAATGCCATATGTGCATGCACACACTGCACACAAGTACTCTCGCATGCATGCGCAAACATGCGTGCATGTGCAGGAGAGCTCCAAAGACCAATTGGGTTCCCTGTATTGCGCACATGTGCACCGGAAGCCCGAACACCAGTTGGGGTGTGTGCACATGCGCAGCTGCAAGTGAGTTGGGCAACAGCTCGTGTGCTACCTCGGGCACGTGTGCCATAGGTTCGTCATCACTGGTATAGACAATATTGGAGAAATATTGTTACAATTTGTAACTACTTCCCTATCAAGATCCATAAATAGAAAATGAACCAATCCTATGTGTAGAAAAAAAACCTAAAGCAGTTACAAACACTGCCATGTATCTTCCTATATTCTCAACAGATTTTTCTTACAAAATATAACACATTTTACACACTACACAATATTTATTCATTAAAATTATATACTGCCCATCTTGCTATCTAAAGATGTTTTCTCTGAAGGTATTTTCAGTATACTGTATTAAATTACAGTATTAAATTACTGTATTAAATTACAGTAAATTACTGTATTAAATTACAGTATACATTAAAAGCCCATTTGAGAAGAACATGTTTCAATCAAAGAACATGCAAAATATACTATATATATATATATATATATATATATATATATATATATATATATATATATATATATATATATATATATATATGTAGGTCTTTGGTTATTCGGGTCTTCTCCCACGTAAAATTGAAGGTTTCTTGGCGACGTTTCGACGAAGTCTCATTCGTCATCTTCAGGCTGGTGTTCTCGGCTTCGTGCTTCCAGGAGCAATGATATATAGATAGATAGATAGATAGATAGATAGATAGATAGATAGATAGATATATGCTACTCACCATTTCTATGTGGAAATGACATTCAAAACCAATATAAGAAAAAAAGATTACAAAAAAAGATTTTGAATGACCACTGGACATTGATCAATTCTGAAAAATTAAATCTACTATATGCTAGCAAAAAAATAACTTTCAAGAGGGATCATGCATGCTAGAGGAAGAAACATTTTTTTCTTGTGCAGCATACAAAATAATAACATTTAAATATAATTTTTCATTTATCTTAGGGAAGACAACTTGAGACTTAATATTTAATGTATTCTTTTGCTCAATCTATTCCTTGTAGCTTGAAATACATATTGCTGGGGTAAAAAGGAAGGAGAGCAGACATGTAAATTGTATGCATATTTCTGATACGCAAACATAAACAAATATGACACTATTATAAACAGATCTAAGATTAATTATATATGTTGCAGTACTGTGGTTATCCAGTAGGCATTATCACTTTACCTCCTAAATACATTATTTTACCACATGAAAACGTAAAATATTTTGTCACAATTTAAATAGATTAGCATCCAGTTCTACTTATTACTGCAAATATTCAATATTTTTTCTCATGTAATACTTCCCAAGGTTTTTCTATTCTAAATGCACTACCAAATTTTATAATAATGTGATTTCTTGCAAATCTATACACAAATTCCAAATAAATATTGAAGCAGTTGAGCACTTTAATCCAATCATGAATGGATCTTTACAGAGCAAAAGCTATAATTTTATCCTGAAATATATGTATAAATTACTTGATAAACTGATTAAACTCAGTGAGTCACAACTGAGACTTCATGGTTAAAAAATGCACAGGATCAGATGATATTTCCCCCAACTTTTCCCTTCTCTCAGCTCAGAACAAAGAAACCAAGGCAGTGTTTGATCCTATGATACCTTTTAAATCACAAATTCACAAATATTCTATAGACACAATAACTTAATGAACATTAATCAAAACCATATCATTATACAATTGTGGGAATTTTTTCCCATTACAGCACTGCTTATATAGGGCCAAGTGTCAGGGTGAAAAATCCTGGTCAGCAAAGAGGTCAGCAAAGAGCAAGAGCTTCGCTTTTACCATCTAGCAATCTTCCAGGTTTTTCAGCCAGAACTGGAAACTTTAGCATATTCCAAAGAAAGCATTACAACCACCACCTAATAGGAGTTCCTTGATGGTTTTTTTTTATATTTTAAGTCTTATAATACTTTTTTAAACATAACAAAAACAAATACATTTTTCCAGTAAGAAAAAGACATACTTTTGCAAAAGTCTTTATTTGGTATCCAGCTACCCTTAAGACACACCATGGTGAATACATGTTCACTGATTAGTTTAAATCCTAGTTTGCACTTGAAAGTAACCTTAAAATAATGTGTAAGGAATGGGAAAGTAAATACTGGTTCAGAACCTTCAAATACTGGTAAAGTAGAAATAGGACAGAACTCTAGGGGAAAAAAAAAATAATGGTTAAAGATGTCATATAAAACAATAGGAGTAAAAATGACATGTATTAAAAATAAACAGAATAAAGCATTTTTTACTAATAATTAATAAAGCGTGCAACAAAAACATTTTACAGTGTATTTATAGATCTTTTCCATGGATCTTTTCCTATGCAAACTCCTATGAAGTTAGCAAATACCCTCTTTTCATTGTTCTCATAAGATTCATGCTTAAAGCAACCCAAAGATTTTAGAAAAGATAAATCCTTTTAAAATCATGAAATATACAAAAATATGTAATAAAATAAAAAGTTTAAAATGATAAACAGATCTAAATATCAATTTGAAATCAATAAACAATATACCTGTATATAGAAACATGGAAAAAGCATAGCTCCAATTGTTGGTGTACAGGTGACTATCCCTTCAAAAAGCCAGTTGCTTTTTCCACCAGGTTCTCCTAAGCAATTCCTGAGTTTCCAACACTAATGGTCTGTAATTTCTTGGGTCATCTCTTTTCCCTTTTTAAAATTGGGTACTTTAAGTACATTGATTTAGTTATCTATGAACACAAACAGCAAAGCCAAAACAGAAGCTCACTAATCCAAATTATCCTTTATTATCTGAGATATTAAATCATTACCTGGAGCTTTATCTGCCTTAAGTTAGCCACTACTACTATATATATTCTTAACTTTGGCAATTCTTAATCAGAAGCTAAAAAAAGGAATGTCATCTTTATACAATTCTCTCCAATGGGATTCTAAGTCTCATGTGAAACAGTGCTGTCCTATGGAATGGGCTGTTTTGAGATGGCAGGCAGCATTAAATAAATTCTATGTGCAGCCCTTGTTTTCAATGGAGCCATTCAAAATACTTATAGTAGCTAAAGGATACTAGCCATCCAAGCTGAATAAAATCCTAAGCAATTTAACTTATTATCCTTCAAATAGTGGATCAAGGTTCTGTTTTAATGCTGGATCAGCAATCCTTGTATCTATCTTATAAAAAAATAATATTCTGGGATTTATCTAACATTAAAATCATGTTTGACTACTAGCTATGCATCTAGAAAAAAAGGAATATGAATATATGAATATGTATATACATACAGAGAAAGAGAGGGAGATCAGTGCGGAACTGTTTCCTAATCTATGCATATTGCCTCAATAGGCATAATATCTATTAATACTATGACTAAAATAGATTGTTTTATTTATATGGGGATTGTCTCACTTCTTTTACTACTCAAAGCAATGTAAGCTAATACCTGAAATCTTCCTTTAGTCTATTCTTTCCAAGATTAGCTATTGCTCCTAATAAAAATGAACAAATATCTTTCTGCACTATTTCTTTAGCTAACCGGCTTTCTTAAACCATGACGACATATGTAGATGTAACTAAAAAATATTTTCCTAAAGCTGAAATAATGCATTGATTGACTGACTGATTTTATAAAATATATAAGGTTACCAAACACTATAATGATTCTGTGTAGTGTAGAATAAAAAGTACAAATAAACTAGAGATAAAATACAAATGGGAAACACCAAAAGTCCAGAAGTCAACGTTACTTTATCCAAAAGAAATGCAGAGAGCCCACTAGTTGTTCAGGCCAAGGTCTGAGGGAACAGCCAAGATTTCAAGTCTCTTTTAAACACCAACTAAATGAGGTTCAGATGAATCTCAGGGGAGATGGTGTTGTCAATGGCAGGTGCTAGCATATAAGGCTCCCTAGATCTCACCAAATGGAATGGCTTAATAGAGAGGACCTAAATCATGCTTACTCTGCCAGCCATTACAATCTCGCAGAAACTACAAAAGACAAACAGCCCTTTCAGTGGTCACCAACTGGTGGTCCACGAGAAAATTTTGGTGGTCCGCGGTGCACCCGCGTGGAGGAGCTGCTCCAGGATGAGCAATGGCCAGTCCTGTGACTAGAGCTCTGGAATATGGGAATGGCCAGGTAGCTCATGGTGGGGCTGTAAATCTCCGCCGTAGAGGGAGGTTCGTGCAACTTGCAACTTTGCAGCGCGGCCCCCGCCGGCCAGAATGAGGTAATGGTGCAAGGGGGGTGGCGGTGCAAGCGGGCCGAAGCAATGGGTGGCAGCAACCCCGGGCTGTTTCTTCCCCCTGTTATAGCTTTCTGTCGGCTGAACCCACAAGTGGCTGTCCCCGCCCCTCGCCCTCCCTTCCCAGTCACTCCTCGCCTGGCTTGAGAAGGGAAGGGCGGGGGATGGAGATTCACCTCTTGCTGGATCTCGTGGGCGTTTCTTCCGGCCCTTGTTGGTGCTCCGCGCACCTCGGTCTCTCGGGGAGATGCTTGACTTCCTCTCAGCCCCAAGACACTGGCTGGCCCATGAGATGAGAGAGAGAAAGAGAATCAGAGAGAGAGAGAATGGGAGAGAGAAAGAGACAGAAAAAATGAGAGAGAGAATGAAAGAGTGGGAGAGAGAGAGAATGAGAAAGAATGAAAATGGGAGAAAGATGAGAGAGGGGAGGGGAGAGAGATGAGAAAGAAAGACAATGAAAGAATCAGAATGAGAGAGAGAGAGAGAATCAGAGAGAATCAGAATGAGACAGAAAGAGAGACAGAATGAAAGAGAGAGAGAGAGAGAATGAGAGAGTGAATGAGAGAATCAGAATGAGAGAAAATCAGAATGAGAATGAGTGAGAAAGAATGAGAGAAAATGAAAGAGAATGAGAGAATCAGAGAGAGAATGAGACAGAATCAGAGAGAGAATGAGAGAGAGTGAGAGAGAGAATCAGAATCAGAGAAAATCGGAGGGAGAGAGAATCAGAATGAGAGAGAGAGTGAGTGAAGGAGAGAAAGAGAGTGGGGGAAAGAGAAAGAGAGATGAGGGAGAGTGCCTGAAGGACCCCATCCCGTCTCTGGGAGTCCAGGCGCTTCAGCAAGCAGCACACTGGATTCGTATTAGTGGGATTTAAAATTATGAACTTGGTGGTCCCTGAGGTCCAAAAGGTTGGGACCCCTGCTTTAGATAACCACTTCAATTCATGAAGTAATTATATGCCATGTCCATAATCACCCATGCTGTTGAATTATATACCAGGTCCAGTTTCTGGATAGCTTTCAATGACAGCTTTAAGTAGAGTGCACTGCAAAATTCCATGTGCAGGGTTATCACAGCATGAGTTACAGTTTAAAAGACACAATTTTAGCCAACTTTCGGAGGTAAACTTGAACCTATTCATCCAGGCCTTTACATCATTCAAGCATTGCCTGGTCAGTCTCAGATTGAAATATACATTTGGATAACATGCACATATTGATGATACCTGAACCCAAAATGATAGATGACCTCATCTATCAGCTTCACATAAATATGAAACAGAATAAGCAAGAACAAGGGGCCCTAAGATAAGTCACTTTCTAGAGTCTGGAATTTGTTCTGTCTTCTCTAAAAACACCCAGCAGGAACCAATCACGGGGAAAAGAGAGAGCCAGCCTAATAGCATTAAGTCCTATTCCTTTATTTATCCAGTGTATCTAGAGAAGTATGCTGTGTACCAGAGTATCTAAGACCAATTGATATGATTCACCTTTAATTATTGATTAAGCGAGGTCTAGTAATACTTTGGCAGTACAAGACATCTTACATTTGTTTTATATATTTTTTGCTTAGGGCCATAGCTTTTGTATAGGTCCACAATTTTAAGTCCAACTCAGTCTTTGCCTGATAATCCATTGGACTTTCCATCCTCTTATTACTGCTTCCACTGTTATCAGATGGAACACAACTGTACTGAATAAATCATCTGATTAAAGGCCTTCTAGGGAGAAACAATATCTTCCAATAGCTCATGGTTTTTTCATGAAGTTATACATGTAATTGTTATAGCAGTTTTAAGTTCATTTGTGGTTGTACATCAATGTTGCTTGATTGGCTAGTCATATCTAAAAGCATTCATTTCTATTTCTATGTCATTAATTGTGTGCTTCTTATAGCATTAGGGATGGCACTTAGACTTATAGACCACGTCATAG
Organism: Pituophis catenifer annectens; assembly: GCF_029215685.1. NCBI lineage: Eukaryota > Metazoa > Chordata > Lepidosauria > Squamata > Colubridae > Pituophis > Pituophis catenifer. The sequence goes on along the minus strand of NW_027256883.1, from coordinate 172,915,531 downwards.
TGCTTTACAGCCCTCTCTAAGCAGTTTATAGATTTAGCATATTTCCCCCAATAACCAGGGTCCTTTTACTGACTTGGGAAGGATGGAAGGTTGAGTCAACCTTGAGCCAGTCAGAATCAAACTGCTAACAGTCAGCAGAGTTAGCCTGCAATACTGCATTCTAACCACTGTGCCACCCCAGCTCCTCTTATACCATATTCAATTCTATAAATATTTACTGACAATTTTTCCTGCATAATTAAGTTTCAAAAAAACTAATGCAATTATTCAGAGCATTTTGAATGACAATCACCATCATTTCCTGGGCTTTAATTTACCATCCAAATTAGAAACCTTTTCTTAGAACTGTTTAAGGATACTATTGGTCTTTGTCGGTGATATTTAGAGAGAAGAGCAAGGTTCTTCTATTGGACTCAAAGCCTCCAAATGAAGAATATATCTTAATAAAAGTACCCATCCTATCTTTCTGTGTTACTGTGTTACTGTGTGATGGAGCGATGCAGTTAATACAACATGCTTCTTTATTCTATTTGCCATGCTTTTATTGGAGCAAAACCCAATGAAATATTGCAATTTGTGTATCTTTAATTTAGTGGATTAATAAAATATACACAGCGGGGTATTTAATGTAGCTTAAAAGAGAAAATAAAAAGAGATAATAAGAGCTCTACATTACTAACTATAACTGAAAGTTTCAGTTTCTGGACTTTAAATGGCTTACCTCCACTGGACACCAGGAAAGCTTTGTTGTGATGGCTCTTGGTGGTTTTCTATTTAATCTATTTTCAAAGCCTTTATTGTCATTGTACATCAATTATACAACAAAACTGGTTTTATAATCTGTTTTATATTGTGAATTATGAGTATTTTATTTACTTTTTTCCACTTACTTAAATCCATGTTTCAAGATGTTGGTAGCTAGAGTATGTGTTGGTGTATTCCTAAGAGCAGGAATCTAATGTTAGCAATGGTCAGTAAAGCAGGTTTTATAATTAGAGTAGAAAAGGGATTTATTTCATTGTAGAACAAGTGAAGCCTCCCATGTGACTAATTAGTTAAGGAAAAATTCAAAGACAAGTACTCTTCCCATGTTTGCCTGGCAGAAGGCAGCCACCTCAGTTTATTTATTTATTTGTATGCTATCTACTCAAGGTTGGGAAAAAAATCCATACCATCCAAGTTTAAAAGTAATTATTTTTTAAAAAACACTTTTGAAATCTGGTTGTGGCTTCTAATTCATTCCCTTAAAACCCTAAGGAAGAGATGGGCCTTCAGTGTTACTGAATTTGGCAATCTTTTACAGGCAAAGAAGGAACACAAAATAATAGTTTAAAGCTATGTTTTTTTCAACCATGGAAACTTCTAAGATGTGTGAACTTCCATTCCCACAATTCCTTAACCCAGACATGTTGATGAATTCTGGGGATGGAAGTCCGCGCATCTTACCATCGCCAAAGTTGAGAAACCGTGGTTTAAACTCTCTAGCACAGGGGTCTCCAACCTTGGGCACTTTAAGCCTGGCGGACTTCAACTCCCAGAATTCCCAGTTAGCTAGCTAGGAATTCTGGGAGTTGAAGTCCGCCAGGCTTAAAGTGCCCAAGGTTGGAGACCCCCTACTCTAGCCATACTCCGTGTCCCCCGCCGCTAATAGCTCAGCAAGGCCGAAGAACCCACGCCAGTCTATTTGCACCTCCAACGCGACATGCCCCCCCTCCACTATCTGAAAAATGCTGGCGGAAAGGGCCTTTGCCTTTTACGCCACGAGCCCCGCCCGCCTCAGGCTTTTCCTCCCTGAAGCGGAAGCCTAGAAGACGTTGAGGCAATCCCAGCGTTGGGTTTCCGACCCGAGTCCGCTATCGCCACCTGCCTCTTCAGACCTCCTTCAGGACGCGCCGGGGAGGCAACCGGAGATGAAACGTCACACTTCCTCCTCCTCCTCCCAGAGGAAAGAGACAACCGCGCTGCCGTTTGTGGAGAAAGCGCGTCAGATTCACCTGTGAAGGCCCAACTCATCACTGCCAGCTCCACAATCGCGAAGAGCCACGAAGGGCGTTGTCGTCGCGGCATGGCTCTCAACGCGCAGGAGGACCAAGAAGCGTTGGGAATCCGGCGCGCGGAGCGGGTGGGGTGGGGGAGGCGTTCCAGGGCTCGAACGCGAGCTCCGGCCGCTGCGGAGGGTGGGGGTGTCGTAGCCGCTGTCGCCCTTGCAGAGAAGTCGCCCTCGCTTTTCATTTCCATGTCAGGCCAGAATCGGCGTTAGACCGACCAAGGGGGAGGCGCCGAGAGCGCGCGAGATCCTCGCGAGCGGATGGCTGAAAGCAGCTACGATATGTCCGCTCGTGCGGAGTCAAATAGGCTGCAGATCAGGGGTGAAATGTTCCCGGTTCCTACTGGATCACCCGATTCCTACGCTCCAAACCCCCCCCCCCCCCATGCCCAACTGCGATCATCGGAGGCTTTTTTTTTTTTTTTTTACTTTTAAAAGCATTTTTTTCGGCCAAAGAGGTTGTAGAAAAAATGCTTTTAAAAGTAAAAAAAAAAAAAACCTGATGATCCTGTGGCTCAGTTGGGATCATCAGATTTTAAAAGCATTTTTTCTACAACATCTTCCGAAGAAAAAATGCTTTTAAAAGTAAAAAAAAAAAAGCCTCTGATGATCATGTGGCTCAGCTGGGATGGTCAGAGGCTTTTAAAAGCATTTTTTTCTGCAACCTCTTAAGGCTGTAGGAGAAATGCTTTTAAAAGTAAAAAAAAAAAGGTGGCCACGCCTACCCAGTCACATTACCCCACACCCACCAAGCCACACCAACAGAAGTAACAAATTTTAGATTTCACCCCTGCTGCAGATGGAACGTGGTCCGTAACAAATAAGATCTAGAAAGAGAAGCAGCTTCTTGGATGAGAAGCGAAACGCCTTCAAAGGAAAACCGGAAAGTCCAGTTGCCTCTTGAAAAAGCACCTTTGGGACAACCATGACCTGGATGACTGAGCATCTCCATAGACAAGTTCTAGAAAGGTTTGCTGCAAGCTTAATTTAGTTCTCCTCCGGATGTAGGCCAGGTCAGAAATATTGGGCATTTGGAAAATGCAGGCACTCTGATTTAGACTGGCAAAATTCCTCTGTTTACCAGGGCCAAGCACAGAAGCAAAACAGCAGGCGAGGATGCTACCGTTTGGAGACCGGGCAGGCTTGAATGCCACCAAGTACTTTTTTAATCAGCAAACTTTATGGGAGAGATTAGCAATTCAATGTAGGAATCTCAAAGTTCCTACCAGGTTCTCTTGCAGTTCTGATGGACTAAATGGCATGAAGAAGCCCTGGCAAAATGATCTCCAGCAGCTCTTTATACGATGTAGTTTCAAAGTTGTGCCCATACTCATAATCTCCGCCTTCCTTTTTCTCCAACCAACCACCCCCACCCCTGCCAAACAAATACATCAAAGACTAGTTTATTTTTTGTTTGGAAATTTATTTTCAGATTGAACCTAGAATTGTTTTAATAATTTCTAAAAAGATAAATTGATTTATTACTATGTATTGTATATCCTAGTACCACCACTTGAAGTATTTGCTGCTTAATGAATATGGAATATGAATGGATAATTAAATTCATATGCTGCCAGACTCTCAACAACTCTGGGCAGTTTACAACAATTGAAAGACATCACAAAAAAATAAATACAACATAAAAGATGGCAAGCACAATGAAGTGGGAGGGTCTCAAGTCTGTCTCACCAAAGGCCTAGGTGAAGTCCAAAGTAATAAAACATTTATTTATGCATATATGGTTCATAACAAAACAAAAAATAGTGATCATAATTATCAAATAAAAATAATGCTATAACAAAGTGAAAAAGTGCAACAAAAAGCATAATATACTGTATGTCAACAATAAATGGTCACAAATCTATACATACTTCTCTAATGCAAATGTTATTCAAAAGCATATATGATACATTCATACAACTTTTAACCTATTGTATTCTCTATAAATGTGTCCCATATTTCATTATATTTGCCCATACACAATCTTCTATAAGCAATTCACTCATGAGGGACAACTGCAACCAATTTTTCAGTTCATTGAGTAAAAGGGGACATACATTTATCTTCCCAAGTACCAGTCTTTTGGTCATAATAAGAGCATGAAGAATCAATTTACTGTATATTGTTCAGTTGTCAAATTCCCTGTACTGGTATGTAGTTCAAGAGAATGTTACCTGATAATTTTAGCTTTTGTAGCACGATCATTACATAATCCATTACTTTTTAAGCATTTATGGCTCTTGATTTTTATATCAAAATCATGGCTATGTCATATCAATGACTGTTTCATATTTATTTTCCAGGAGTATATTATGTATTCATTGCTTCTCATAGCATAACCATCAATGTCAGCATATGTCTTGCTCAAAAGAAATTGCCAATTAAGAATAATATCTTGTCCTATGAAAAAGTAATAATGACATTTCATTGAACAAGAACAAGAATTTCAGTAAATATAAAAAAGGCAGTTTATATGCAATATAGAAATAAAAGGAAGGTACCCTAGTAAAATCACTTGTAAGCAAAAAAATACACACAACTGACGTCAGCTACTTTTTTAACAGGTTGACAATGGAAAGCTAGAGAAGGTACAAACAAATTTACCTAACGAAGTTGCTGCATAGTAGCATGCCCAACCCCAAATTATATATGTGCTATAAGTTATTTTAAACCATCTGACTCAGTCATATTTATACAAATAACGTATTTTCATCTTAAAATAGTAATCTTACCGTGAGATTATTACCTGTAGCTATGAAGACAATTTTTTTCTTTTTAGAGTGGGGAATCTTCATAACTAGCAACACAATACCTTCTTTGGGCTTCATAGGTACAATTGCTAAATTAATATGGAGAACATATAATTGGAAAGATAAACCAAATTATAAGACATAAAAATACATTTAAATGCATTGTTTGAATTAGGCAGATGAGAATTCCTGTGAATTAATGGCCTGCTCTTATTTTACCAATGCGAAACTCAAAATAGATGTGCTGATTGGAATGGCAAAAACCTTTTCCTCATAAAATGCATGTATTTCAGTGCATGTGTCTCATATTGATATTTGGTAGAATATGCATCTCAAATTATTACTACCACTTCCTTCAATATAAATAATGTAAACAAATAAATGCTCACTGTTTTTTCTTTTGCAAAAGGACAATCCACATCACACCACCAAAAATGAGGAGAAGCAATAGGATACTTCCCAAAGAACCTGTTAAAACCAAATAAATATATTTTTCTTTATTTAGTTGTGATTTTCTCTAAAAGGAAAGGTTAAAGAAAGCACTGATTTTATTATAAGCTAAACTGAATAATATACAAGTGAGAAAAGCAATACAATTTTCTAACATTAAAATGCAATGAAAATGGACCCATCCTAAGGAATTTAAGTAATGCACTGTAGAATCCATTCTACAGAATTCAGAATAATATTTAGGATCACAATGAAAAGTTCTTTTTTCCCCCTTTTCCTTAAGTTGCTTCAACAACTTTGCTATTATCATATGCAGAGCAACACCTTTTCCTTTCTCGTCTTCTTTTCACTACATTATCGTGATTGCTCTGTATTATATGTGCTCATCTGACAAAGACAACTAAAGAACAGGGCAGACATTTGATTAGTAGCCACTGGCCTATCTTATTCAGTGTTTATGGAATGCAAAGTCCACAATGCTGTGCCTTTCTGCATTCAATGGGAGGTTCTAGAAATTACTTACCAAAACCTATTGTAGCAAAACTGTAGGAGTCTAAAGAAAGAAACAAAACAAGAGTTACAAACTATCAGCAAAAGGGGAAATTAAATTTACCAGCTCTTGAAAATATTTTTGAAAGGCTCTCCAAACAATATAAATTTAAATTCTTTGTCAAATCTTCAGAGCTTTATTTTCAACTTACCTTGTTTACTCTGTACACATGCTGGCACAGGGGCATCCTGTCCTATCTGCTGTGCTTGAATAGGAGAAGAATCATTCCTGACATAGCCATTTTCACACTCCAGAATCACATTAGCACTAGTCTGAATCACACTATTTGTTTCTGCTTCGGTGCTATCAGAAAGTGGTGGGAGCGGGCAGCCATCTACTGAAAATCAAAGTTGAATAAAAGTTCTTAGACACTTTCTTTGCAGCAAGGAGCCACACTTGCCACTTGCCTTTACAACTTGAGAGTTGTAGGGAGGTTGCCAGAGATGCAGTAATATCATTCAAAGAGTAAAGCAAAAACATTTTTATTGGAAAACTTTAAATAAAAATAATAGAAAATGGGAAAGTTAATTTATTTGCATCTTAATTTTTATGCACACTTTCACCCTTACTGACAATCTCCTTCCTCTACCTAAATGAGCTTGTTGCCACCGATGAGACTGATGCTAATAGATTTTTGGGAGGAGAAAAACTATTAATAGACCAGGGCTGTCAAACTGGCAGCCCGTGGTCTAGATGCATCACACGCAGGCCACGCCCACTCCGGCTCCACGAAGGGGAAAAATGTAGTGATACATCACGTGACAGCAACATGACGCCATGAGTTTGACACCCATAACTTATCTGTAGCCTGGCCATCATCATTTTAGAGGAAGATAGACTCTCATGCTATCAAAAATTATCCTGGACAAGATAATGCCTGGACAGGAAACATTTTTTTGCAGAAGGTACTTTATTGGAGGCTGCAGGTTTCAATTTCTATATTTTTGAAGCAGGACCTGGATCCTAACTAATTATTATATCACATTCATCATTCATTAACATGCTATATCTGGGGCCTCCTTATGGGATATTTACGAATTGCATTTAAAAATTCAATACATTAAAAAATAATTGATTTACAATACACATTCAGGGATAATGTGATATTTAAGCAATAATAGCCTATGAGATAAGGTAAATATTTATAAGGCACAGAAAATATGGCAGAAATAAGCAAATGCTTTTATTCCTTGTACTGATCCGAAAAACTCCAGGGAATTAATTACAGTCTTCACAGTGACTTGGTTCCAGAAGTCCAGTAATGAGGATTGCCATTTAGTTCAAAACAGTGGGGGCTCAAAATATATGATATCCTTAGGCAGCATTGACTGATAGCCCCACGTCTGAAGATTTACATTTAAAAGGATTTGAAAAAGGAACAGTGTTGGCCAGCTTTCATTTAAAGTTATCATTCATGTCTCAGTCCAATATTATGCAATTGTTGCTGTTCAATATATTTTAAATGCAAATATGATTCAGAATAATAATCTACTAGTTTGGATTATGACCAATAACCATCCACGCATCCCATTCCCACTTATTAAGTACATATGTAATTTGTCTAGGTGTAATTGATACATAATTTCATATTTCATAGTGTCGCTTATTTAGAAATATGCCGTCCCTGATACAAAAAAAGGTGTCCCTTTGCAATGGAAACCTTGTGCCCTTTAGCTGCTGCTGAGTTATAATTGTATTGTAGGCCATCCAGCATCACTTTAGATAGAGAGATGGGCAACATATAAATGCAATAAATAAATAATTACTAGTATTCCTTACCAAAGACCGAGCTTAAGAAATATTGATAAATATAGTTATATAGAAATATAATAAATCATTAAATAAGAACACAGTTCTTCCTATTGGAAGCCAGAAAACACACCTTCTCCACTGCAATTTCTAACCTCTGGAAAAGCATCAGTTTGGTTCCCACCATTCAATCGGTCTGTTTGGTTCCCACCATTCAATTGTTCTGGAAGTCTTTGAATATTTGACTCTCCTCCAAGGCCTGGGGTTAAGGTGGTTGCTAAATCCTTGGTAGTTGTTTTGTTGATTTCTGAATGTATTGTGTTTTTTATGAATGATCCAGTTATTTTTTCTATTTGATTATTCCCATCCTTGGTAACCTGGGAGTCACTTGGGAGTTTGGTAGTCTCCATATCTAAAAAAAATAAAACAAAATGAAGAAATTCAACATTCAAAACCACTATGGCTTGATAACAAATTGTGTGATCGGGTTCCCTAAACCAAAATGCAATCATTTGCATGGTTTCCGCATGCAAAAGAAATACAAGTAGTCCTCAACTAATAATTTTTGTTGCTAAGCAAGGCAGTTATGTTAAGTTATGTCACACCCAATTTTATCATCTTTTTTTCCACGATTGTTAAGCAAAACACTGCAGTTGTTAAGTGACTCACACAGCCATTAAGTGAATTTGGCTTCCCTCGTTGACTTTGCTTGTTGGAAGCCAGCTAGCAAGCTCACAAATGGTAATCACATGACCCTGGGACACTGCAACCATTTAAATACATATTGGTTGCCAAGTGCCTGAATTTTGATCACATGACCCTGGGGATGTTGTCATAGTCATAAATGCAAGGAACGGTTATAAGTCTCCTTTTTCAGTGTTATTGTAAATTCGAATGGTTGCTAAACAAACGGTTGTAAGTCAAGGACTACCCATAGTGCCAAAGTGTTTAACAAAACAAAATGCTCATTAGCTTAGAAAAGAATGTTTGTATAAAACACCACTTCTAAGTTTGCTCTTCTGGAAGAAACAAAGTTCAGCGAGACAACACAGGCCTTGCTTGCATATTGTCACAATGCATTTTCAAGAGACACAGTGACAAAGTTCTTGATTCATTGGCCCATGTAGTTCTCAGATGCTGCCAGTTTTGGTTACTGAGGTCTAAGCAGTGTAGTTCTTAGGAGGCACGCCATGTCCTTGGCACCAGATGTCACTTAACACTATTGCGGTACAACCAGTTTAACAACTAGCTCTCACATACATTCTCTTCTTTTACACTGAGGGACAGGTTCATTCCATGTTCCAGAAATCTGGCAGTAAATGCTCCAATAAGAAAAAAACCTGGATCACAATGATAAGTCACAGGGGTACCATAGGAGAAATCTTCCAACGTAACCTTGTCTCGTTTGCTATGGGCAATATTTGGTGGTGCAAGGCAACCTACAGAGAAGAGGTGATGCAACTATATTACTGCAATTTTAATTTATTTCTCAAATTCCACCCAAATTTTGACATTCAGATCGACTTGGATGCACCCATCATAGTCCTTCAATAAATACTACTTATAAAAATCATTGACACTATGCACTGTCCAACTATAGTACTCTTCCTCATCTAGCTTCAAGCGCTCATCCCTGACAAGCCACCCCAATTCCTGTGAAAGGCAGCAGAGAAGACTGAACTGATCTGCAAAATACAAACAAAAAAGAACCTTGGCATCTGGGGGCTTCACTCCATTTTACAGAGTTTGAGCTGTTCCAAATACATGTGACACTGCAGTTTCCAATGCAGGAATAGCCAGCATCACAAATATAGATGACTGATTTCCCATATGTGAAGTCCTCACCAACATGCTTTCCATGGATGATTTTTGGGGGTGCGGGACAATGCATAACTACAAAAGAGCAAAGAGAGGTAAGTACGGAAAATATCTTCATTCTAGATCTGCAAGAAGTTATAACTATTCAAGTATTTTCCACCAAGAAAATAGTTGTTGTGACAGATGTGATGCATGTATTCTCCAGAAACAAACTTTGGTAATTCTGCCCATGGTATTCACCATTTGGAACCAACTGAGAATGACTGCATTCTTATTTGCGAGCTATTTGTTCTCAGTCAAACCAAGGGAGTTGCCTTCCAACAATCCCTGGTGAGTTAGAAAATAATGTTTTTTTCCACAATTCTAAATGGTTTCAAATGTGTGCTTAAAAAACAATAAATTGAAGGAAAAGACTAGTAGGTGCAATATTACAATAATGATAATGTTAACCCAGACAGTACACATTGTAGTCTTTATTACCTTCACAGGATGGCACAGGAAGGCTCCAGTTTCCAGAAGGTCCACAGAAAATAGATGCCTTTCCAATAAGCAAATAGCCTGGATCACAAAAATAGGTTACAGACATTTTAAAAGTAAACATTTGCAAAGCTAAACCATCATGTTTTCCATTGGCTATGCTTGGAGGGAAGGAACACTGTGATTCTAAAAGAAAAGAAAAAGAAAAAAGGAAGTCAGAGGACAGTGTTCAGAATTCCATTTTGATGAGATACTTAGTGCAAAGTTACAATTAAAGGCTATTTACTACAAGTTGATTCCTCCACTTTTCTAAGGGGCACAAGGCACATTGTGTGACATCTCCTCTCATATTTTTTTCCCCATTATTGCAGAGCCCAGTACAGTAGATTAGATATGGCTTAAACTGTGCTTTGTTAAATAGAGTGGTTTGCCTATAATATTAAGCCATAGAACCAGTGGTGAAATGTAAAATTTGTTACTACTGGTTCTGTGGGCATGGCTTGGGGGGGGGGTTGTTAATGTGACTGAGTGGGCATGACCAACTTTTTTTTTTAACTTTTAAACCATTTTTTTCTACAACCTCTTCAGCCGAAGAGGTTGTTAAAATGCTTTTAAAAGCCTCTGACGATCAGGCAAGTCAATTGGGATCGACTTTAAAAGCATTTTTTCTGCAACCTCTTCGGCTGAAGAGATTGTAAAAAAAAATGCTTTTAAAAGCCTCTGACAATCCCAGCTGAGTTGCCTGATCATCAGAGGCTTTTTTTTTTCTTTTAAAAACATTTTTTCTACAATCTCTTCGGCTGAAGAGGTTGTTTAAAAAATGCTTTTAAAAGCCTCTCACGATCCCAGCTGAGCCGCGCGATCATCAGATCCTTGTTTTTTTACTTTTAAAAGCATTTTTTCAGCTGAAGAGGTTGTAGAAAAAATGCTCTTAAATTTTTTTAAAAAAAGCCTCTGATGATCGCGCGGCTCAGCTGGGTATGGGGGAGGTGGCAGGGATTTTTGCTACCGGTTCTCCGAACCACCCGCCACCATAGCTACCGGATTGGGCGATCCGGTCTGAACCAGGAGCATTTCACCCCTGCATAGAACCTAGTTTACAAGTCACCTTTGTTGAGTTCACTAATATACAAAGTCAGAACAAACAAACCACATTTTGGGCTTAGTGCAGTTAGGGAACCCTGGCAATATCTCATTTAGATTAAGTGAGGCTCATGACTGAGTAGATTCTTAAATCTGTAACTTGCATGTTCAAATTCAATCCCAAAGTCTTCTTTTTATGCTATGAAGTTTTATGCTACCAGCAGCAATTAATAAAAAAAAAAATTACTTTCGCAATGAGGGGCAGGAAAGGTCCACGTGCCAGAGTCTGTGCAATGAATAGTAGCATCTCCAATTAGAGTATAGCCAAAGTTGCATGTATATTTCACATACATTCCTCGTTTGAATACTATTACTTCCTGGTTGCTGTGAACCCCATTCTGGATATCTGGAGGTGACTTACATTCAATCTCTGAAAAGATATAAAAGTACTATTGGTTTTCAACGAGTTAGTGCTATCTCTCAGAGGTATTCTTAGGAAAAAATAGCATATTCTTAGGAAAAAATAGTTTACAGCAGGCAAGAACACATGCAAAGAATTACTCAAGTCAGATGGCATTTCTCTCATGGATGGCCTATGGAATCTAAAAAGGGGTAGGGAGGGAAGGGACTCAGAGGATAGCACTTACAATACCATTTTGATATGATACTCAGTGGAAAGTTATAATTAAATATCAGGGGTGGGCTTCAAAAATTTTAGCAAGGGATTCTCTGCCCGGTTGCTGGGTGGGCGTGGCCATGTGAGTGTGGCCTAGTCGGCCTCCTGCACCACAGCGCGGGTTGCCCTCCCCGGGCTCCGGAGTCTTTCCTTGAGTCTCCACGATGGCGAAAATGGCCTCCCCAGGCTCCAGAGGCCCTCTGGAGTTCTTCCCAAACTTCTGGTAGGCCCATTTTTTCGCCCTCCCCAAGCCTCCATGCGTGCCCTGCACTTACCTGCATCCAAAATGGGCCACTTGGGGACTCCTGGGAGGGGCAGGGCAAAGTAGGTGGAGCCAGCCAGGAGTGGCATTTGAGGGTTCTCTGAACTGCACAGAATCTTAGCTAGAGGTTCTCCCAAACCCCTGCGAACCCCCAGCAGCCCACCCCTGTTAAATACGCTTCTGATTTATTCCCTGTTTCTTCAAGCAGGGCCCTATTTCTAAACTCTGTAATAAGAACAATATGACTGCAAAGGAATTTGCATTGTTTTATGACTAAAAAATCATTTAACAGGCTAGTGTTAAGGTAACCTGTCTATTTTTCTTTGCAAAATGCAATTGTTCTTTGAAAAGAGAAATCTAGTTTATAAAAGTCAGATACATGCACTTGTAGATACATGGATTAGCATACGTTACTACAGAAGCAGATCTTCACTAAATCATATGGGTGTAAAGTTTAAAGCATTAAACTTCAGAGACAAACTCACTTAAAAAATAATCTTGTACTATAATATAAAAGGAATTCACTGATGGATAATTAGCTCTGCTAAAGATGACTTCTCATTTCTTCAGTTGTAGTTTGGGTTCCTTGACTGAAGGAATCCTTGAGTCATTTTATATACCACTAGATTTTAAGCCTAAATGTTCCTTGGTCTGATACTTTAGCTGTTTTGAAGCAGCCTTATGCTAGGGATACTGTATGGCCAGAATCATTCAATTCAATAAAAACAGCAAAGGTGTGTGAAGACTAATTGTTTCTGTACCTCTCATCTTCATGAGGCAATACAGCCTATCTCAAAAAATGTACCTTCACAGTTAGGGACAGGAGAAGACCATCTGCCATTATCCATACACTGAATAGTTGCCTCTCCAATCAGAGCGTAGCCAGGATTGCATGTGTATTTCACAAGTGTTCCACTGGAAAATAATGTTTCCTGGTTGCTGTGAATCCCATTTTGAATGTCTGGGGGTGGCTGGCATTGCACTACTGGAAGAAAGGAGAAGAACAAATTAACCAACTGAACAAATTAAAACAAACAAATTTCACTTCACTGGGAAGAAAAACAAATTAAGAATTTACTTTGGCTAAATTTCTTTCTAGTCTGAGCAGTTCTCCCTGAAAAAGGGATTGTGAAATGGTCCAAATCATCCTTCCAAGCTGGGAGAATGGGGATTGGCATTCGGTTCTCATCGTTGTATGTTGTCATTTAATAAGAAAACCCCCAAGATGGACCTTCCACATTGTCTCATGGAACAACCAAATGCTCTAGAAAAAATTGCCTTTCAATCTTCAAAAGGGGCTGCAAATTTACAGGATGCTTCTGGATTTATTGTTCACAGAGAAATTAGCAAAAAAGGGGGGAAAACTACTTAGTTTTTTTCTAATTGTGAGAAGAATTGATAAAATCCAGCTTCACTAAACATAGCCCTGACACAGATGGGTGCTGGCGAATCCCATGTGTTGCCACATTGACACCAAATTGTATGCTTGCCTTTCATGGTGTAGCCAGAGTCACATTCAAATGTAATTGTTGATACAGATTGATCATTTGCTTTGGGCCTAATAATTCTTCCATTCTGAATGTCTGGATTCACACAGCCTGGAACTAAAAATGAAAGGGGAGCAACTAAATTTGGTCGAGTCCTGTGCAAATAATGCCTTCTTGAGAACTAATTCACTGAACAAAGAGTAAATATAGATTTTAAAGAAAGACTTCGTCCTAAGAATATGATAGGATTTAGCTGAGTATTAATGGACAGGGATAAGAGGGGAAATAGGGTCAAAGATATGCACATGACACATTGGTCAGTTGATTCCTTTAGTGCAGGTTTCATAAATCAATGCATGGAAAGAGTTGACATTAAGATAGTCCTTGACTTATGACTGTAATTGAGTGCAGAATGGGAGGGGTGGAGAGGGGAGGGGAGGAATGGGAAGGGAAGGAGATTGTCTCTAATTAATATAATGCATACTTCATATTCAATAAAAGTTTCCAATGCCACTTTGTCAATAGTTGAATAATAAGATGAAAATATTAAGATACAAGTTGTTGCAACAAGGACCATACAGTCCACTCTGAGAGAAGGAAAATGTAATGGTTAAGTCAAACAAAATAAAACAGAGCTCCGAATATTGTTAAAAAAAAATGGAAAATCCAGATTTAAACTTATCTTGTTCACAGATAGGTGTGGGGGGATCCCACCTACCATCCACTTGGCAATAGATCTCTTTGGAACCAACCATCTTGTGGCCCCCAATACATTCAAAGCTAACCTTCTGGTTATATTTGTAAGCGCTGGAAATTCCAGCCACAATTCTTCCATTCTTAATCTGAGGATATGGACCAGTGGTGGGTTGCCCCCGGTTCAGACCGGTTCTATAGAACCGGTAGTAAAACCGGTGGGAGGCTCCGCCCACTGACCCTGACACCATCACAACACTTCTGCCCATGCGAAGAAGAGCGCGCATGTGGCCACATTGCGAACCGGTAGTAAAGGTAAGTAGAACCCACCCCTGATATGGACACTGTGTCACTGAAAAGGAGACATACTGTATATCAGAAGCAGATAAGGAGAAAAAAAAATGGAATCACTCTGCAGAAGTGTCAGGCCTGATTGATCCAATTTAGCTATCTGAGGAACAGGGTTAATTAGTTTGTCTATAGATTTTCTGATAAACATTATAGTTCAATTAGCATTTAGGGCTATGCTGTGATATGACTTGCTTGCAGCTTGATATAATGTTGCCTAAGGATGAAGTACTCGTTTATGCAGGTTTCGTTATCTTCAATATGATTTGCATCATTTTATCTGTCTCTATAGTTTCTGTTTTAGACTACTGGCATTCATTAAGCCTTCTCTTACAAATATCCTAAACTAGATCTGCATTTTGAGTGCTGCTTACTCTGGCAATAAGGAAGGTCACCTGTCCATGCCACTGTTTCACCAAACAATGCACAGCTTCTGGAAGACTTGCCAATCAGCCTATACCTGTAGCAAGACAAAAGAAACAGCATATAATCCTTTTATTTTTTGTAGAAGAATGCAGACTTTAGATGGTTGGAATCAAACTGTTCTACATCCTTTCGTTTACTCTAATTCAAAATGAGCTGCTTAGAGTTGTTTCAGTTCTGAAGTGACATTCAGGTCTGAATAAAATGCTGGGATAAAGATGACTAAGGACATCATAAAGTATTTTAGTATTCATTCATCCCATGCTTTTTTATTCATGCGGTGTCAGTTGATATGCATTCATACGTGTAGACAGACAGCATAAGTGTATGTGTAGAGACATGGTTGCTAGAAAGCAAAATAGCAACATGCAGGAGAATTTTTTCATAATTTCAAAGTTTTCATAATTGCTAAATCTTATTTTGGCAAAAGTCTTATATGTTTATAATCATACAATAGAAGGAGAAATTTCATACTGATTTATTTTCTAGAGAAAATATATCAGAAGGAAGAACATGTTTAACTCCACTGTTCATTGATACAATCTATGTACCTGAAAATGGTCCTTCCTTTTCATTCTGTTAAGTCCTAATTTTTGCTTATAATTGGGTTTTAGCAAACTTAGATTGAAAGAGAAAGATGCAAAAGATGCAACAGCAGGTTGAAACCTCTCAACCTGGCCAGGACAGGCTTCCCTGGATGCCGGCCCAAACAAGAGCCAGCTCTGGGGATTTTGGAAAAGGACACAGAGCAGTGTGAATGGATGGCAAGAGGAGGAGAGGCCAGGAACATTGGAAGGGTTGGTGGGGTAGCGACTGGATGAGTGCCTGGCTGAAGAGGAAAGAGCAGAGATACAGTTGCAGCTGGGAAGCGTGGATGACCAGCCAGAGGTACAGGGTGAAGAAGAGGTATAGCTGCAGGTGGTCAGTGGAAACAAGAAGGAATTTCCTCCCCTGCCAGATCCCAGGGCATGTAGCAGAGGAAGGCACATGGAAATCAGTGAGGTTACTCATGAGGAAGCAGCCTCACCCCTCTTAATGAATTGCACCAGCTGGTTATCACTCAATCTGATACATGGAGCAAAGCAGTGTTGTAGCCAACCATTCACTTCCTCGCTGTGCATGTGCTTTGACTTCATGTTTTCTGATTCCAGACCTGTGTCTTGTTTTCTGACCACATGTTTGGACCTTTGATTTCATGCCTGGATTTTGGACTTGGACCTTGGATACCATGCCTGGACTTGAGACTTGGGCCTGGACTTAGTGTGGGGATCTGTAGACATATGCCTTGACTTCAGACTTCGTATTTCATGGTTAGATTTCGTGCCTGGACTTTGTGGACTCTTATTTATTGGGTCTTGGTGGAGGGCCATTTGCTGACAAGCCTCTGCTAGTGGGATCTGAGGAACAAAAGTGGAGGCTTGCAATGTTTCAATAAAATGTTAAAAACTCCTTGGCAGGTGTATACGTGCCTCTTCCCCATTGAGTTACAGACATTGCCCAATGGCTGGTGAGAAAAGTAAGATTCCTTACACGACCCCACCCAGAAGAATTCTCACCAGACAATTTCAGGTTACACTGTTGAAAAGAGAAAGAAAGAAACAGGAAGAATCTCACCACTGGAAATTGTGTTGGATTCCTTGAAACTTACCCTTCCTCACACTGGTAATTTACAGTGGAACCAAAGCGAAAATCTCCTGTTACAAGCAATCTGCCACCCTCTAGTTCTCCTGGATGTCCACATGATTTTCCTAGTGGAAAACAGAGAGATTCTACTTTTCCATGTTATGTTTTGGGTAGCACAAAATGTATAAAACTGATTCAAGGTTTTTATCTGTATTTAGCAACCGACAAATACACTCCCAAGGGTTAAGTTGCACAATTTGATACCCCATTGAAAGGCCAATCTTATAGTTTGATCAGGGTAAACAAAGACTCACTTTGACAGAATTCTTGAATTTCTGACCAAATCTGATTCCTAATGCATGTCACTGATTTTCAGTTCAGGATACCTAACATAACCAGGATGACATATATATTTCACAACTGAACCCAGAAGAAATAACTTATTTTTTTAATATTCATTTGCAATCTCTGTCCAATCTAACTGAATAGGAAAGGCATAGGTGCCTCCAAAACAAAGAAACAAATTTCAGCTATTATTAATATTATTAATACTATTAGTGTTATCATTGAACATACTATTTCCATGTTCAATTTGATAGATAGGGAAACTTGCTTTATTCCTAATTCTACCTGATTATCTACAATAACTTTCTATACTCTCAGTTTTAATTACAGGGCAGTATTAATTAGTTAACAAAAATAGTTAACAAAGTGCACATATTTTGAAAACTTTAACCCTTTAGAAAGGGGGAAACAAAATCTTTCTCTTACACCAATTACTCTTCATGGTTTAAAAATACCAATAATTGATGGCATGACTGATTTAGTTTTATACTAATGTAATATGGAACATATTCTAAATATCAGATATATATCTTTCATCAAGAATGTAGAACTCAAAATCATGAGTCTCCTTGATTTATTAATCCAGAATTTCTTTATCATAATTTGCATTGAGTCTGAACATAAAATTCTGATATCTATGTCTATGTCTATGTCTGTCTGTCTTCTGTCTCCTTCCCTCCCTCCCTCCCTCCCTCCCTCTCTCTCTCTCTCTCTCTCTCTCTCTCTCTCTCTCTCTCTATCTCTATCTCTATCTCTATCTCTATCTCCAGTGAGCATTTATCATGAATGTGGACATGAGAATGAGTAAAACCGACCAGGAATTTTGCTATTTTGCACAGTCTGCAAGATTGGTTGGGTTCATCAGACTCTGTCTTGAAGAATTCAGGGCTTATTATTAATTGAGTACACATGCTTTTATTTTGTTTCAAATATTTTTAAAAACCTAAATGTGTGATTTTCAAAAGCTAAATTCACACTAATATCACATCAGTCCCAATAAAACATTCCCAAACTTACCATAGCCCTCTGCAACTATTCCCAGATGAACACTAGAGATGAAAAGAACAGCAGCAGCATCCCCCCAAAAGGAATGGCCAAAGGAAAGGGCTTTTTGTTAACAGTTACTCCTTTTCAAGAGCCCTTCAGTGAAGCTAAAATAAATAAAATGTTGGACTCCTACCCTAAATATTCCTAATTCTGACACCACAGCAGCTTTTGAATCAAGTTAAGTATTTCCTTCAAAGCACTTCATTCAGTAAAAACGTAGAAACCCATATGAAGAGTGATCTTCTGTTTATGGATCTCACTCCTTCAAGAGCTTACAGGAAAAAAAATGTTGTGGTCACAAAAGGTACCTTCACAGTTAGGGGCAGGAGATGACCATTTGCCAGCATTTGTGCAATGAAGGGTTGCCTTTCCAATCAGAGCATAGCCGGGATTGCATGTATACGTCACAAGAATTCCACTGGAAAATACTCCTGTTTCCTGGTTGCTGCAAGTCCCATTTTGAACGTCTGGGGGTGGTGGGCATTGTCTCACTAAAAGAAGAGAGCAGATTGGGAAGAAAATCAAATTAAAAATATACTCCAGGATGATAAATCAGGGGGAAAAGAAGATACTAGTTGTTTTCTAGGCTCAACTGCAAGCACCATATTTTCTACTGACTGAGAATGAAGAAAAGTGGAATGCACAGCCAAAACAGAACAGCAGTTTAATATAGTTCAAACAATGGAAAATCCAGATTCGTCCTTACCAAATTCACAGACAGGAGTGGGGGGGTCCCATGTACCATCTACTTGGCAATAGATCTCTCTAGAACCAACCATCTTGTGGTCCCCAATGCACTCAAAGCTAACTTTCTGGTTATATTTGTAGGTGCTGGAAACTCCAGCCACAATCTTTCCATTCTTAATCTGAGGAGATTGGCACCGTGCCACTGAAAAATGAAACATATATCAGAAGCAAACAAGGAGAAAAAAACTGGAATCATTCTGTAGAAGTGTCAGGCCTGATTAGTTCAGTTTGGGTAGCTGAGGAATAGAGATAACTAGTTTGTCAGTGTGAAGTCCCCAAAGAACTATTTGAAGGAATCATTTTAAATGTTTCCAATTAGCAGCTGATGGTCCTTGCTTGAGAAGGAACACAAGAACCAAAGATTGTGCAGGAAAACTCACCTCCACAATACGCATGGCCACTCCATTCTCCGTTTATCCCATCCTTAGATGTACAGGTAATAGAGGCATTTCCAATAAGAGGGTAGCCTTTGTCACACATATATGTTACAGTTGTCCCATAGAAGAAATCTTTCAAAATTTTTCCAGTGTGCTTGCCGTGGGGAATATTTGGTGGTGATGAACACAAGATAGCTAGAAAGAAGTGGAGGTTGCATAAAAAAGATAAATGGATTTCTTTGCCTTATTAGAGTATGGATATAAAGCCTTGAACATTTATAATATTCATGACTTTAATGTAATATGTGCTGTTAAAAAAGCGGACAAAGACAAAGGGCATGTTATATCGAGCATCATTATCTGTTGTGGCAGTTGCAGCTGTAATGAAGAATTACCATGGAGTTAATATTTCCTCTTTTTTAAGGCTTTTACAAGCAATTGCATATTAGAGGTCTTAGTCCTCTAATTTTCAAAACAGTATAACTATCTCTGACATATAATTTCTCACATTGTTTCTTTTGATATTGTTTCAAGGACATACAGAAAAAAGTTTTTTTAAAAAATAAGTGAGGCCATTTTCCTTCAGTTGAAAACTGTTAGTGGTAAACTTGAATTAGAAAAAAATACTCCAAATGATGAGAAAGTGTTATTCGGGGAGAATAAACATGGGGAAAGAAATCATTGTTGAAATTAAATACTGAAAGTTACCAAAACTGAAAATAAATCAAGGTTATGATGGAAGAGGAAATTTGTAGTTCAGGGTTGAATTGTGGGGTCTTTGGTGTTCTCTGACGTTGGTGGTTTTCTTCCAGATGTTTCATTACCAAACCACATAGCATCATTACGTCTAAATAAAGTTTTTTCGTCAGAGCTTTAGGCATGTTTGACTGAGTAATGTCATTTGACAAGAGTGTTGTAGCATATTTGCTTTTCTCTTTTCTTAGATATCTGAAATGAACTTTAATAATGTGTTTTGTACATTATTTCCTGCGTATGCAGGGGTACATGCCAGAACCGGTAGTTAAAAATGCTTTAAAAAGTAAAAAAAAAAAAAAAAAAAAAAAGTTCTGAGGATCGGGGATTGCTCAGCTGATTGTCGGAACTTTTTTTTTTTTTTTTACTTTTTAGGCATTTTTTTACTACTGGCTTTAAAAAAGTTTTTAAAAAGGCTCCGACCATCACAGCTCTGCTGTGCAATTATCGGAACCTTTTTTTTACAGGGATGGGGTGGTGGGGGGGGTCTTCCCTGAATCCTGCTAGGCCAAAAAAGGTGGTGTAGGCAACTAATGATGGTGGGGGGGGGGGGTGTTTTTTGAAAGAAAGAGAGAGAGAGAGAGAGAGAGAGAGAGAGAAAGAAGGGAGGGAGGGAAGGAAGGAAGGAAGGAAGGAAGGAAGGAAGGAAGGAAGGAAGGAAGGAAGGAAGGAAGGAAGGAAAGAAAAAAGAGAGGAAGGAAGGACTACAAACCTGGCACTAGACAGAGCTTCAGAAGATAATCCAGGGCTGGAAGGGACCTGGAGGTCATCTAGTCCAATCCTGCTCCAGCAGGACATTGTTAGTGAATTTCTGTCTTTTGATCCCCCAGTCATATGGTTACATAGCCACACCCACCAGTCACATGACCCCCACCACCAAGCCACGCCCACCGAGCCACACCCACAGAACCGGTAGGAAAGAAATTTAGATTTCACCACTGATCTGCACTATAGCTGGATCACAGTCTGGTCAGCTCTCAGGTTTTTCCCCTCCAGGCCTCCCTATTGCAGCTCTCAAATTCATCCCTCTGGCAGCCATGAGGCAATATTAAAATGGATGGTCCCCATGTGAGCAAGGCACCTGTTGCTCACAGCCAGGGGCATCTCCTCCTAAAGCATTTTAGTTCAACCATTGCCACCAAAAAAAACCTATTTGATTTGACACTAAATGAGCATAAAAAAGAAAGGTGGGAAGTGATACAATTGGAACATTACAGATTCTGCTGGACTCTCAGATTCCCATCTGCCCAGCTATCCTTGGGAATGGCCTTAGGTAATGGAAGCTAATTTTTGAACAACATACAATATAGAGATCCACAGGCTCCTCAAAACTATGCAAAAGGCTCTGAAATGTTCTGATTATTCTGTAGACAATCAATCTCTCTGTGGCTACTAGCAATAACATTTAGACTTATATACTGCTTCATAGTGCTTTACAGCACTCTCTGAGTGGCTTACAGAATCAACACATTGCCTCCAACAATCTGGGTCCCCATTTTACTGACTTTGGAAGGATGGAAGACTGAGTCAATGTCAAGCCAGCGAGGATCAAACTCCTGGCAGTGAACAGAATTATCCCGCAATACTGCATTGTAACCACTGCACCAGTACTAATTGCAGTACCATGTTTCCCCAAAAATAAGACCTTGTCTTATATTTTTTGAATGCTGAAATAAGCGCTTGGCTTTATTTTTGGGGAAGGAGGTCTTGTTATTTTGGGGGGCATGTGGAGCAAAACGGGGCTCCTCTTGCCATCTTACCTGATTTCCAGCTCTGTCTCCCTAATGGTAACCAAAGAAAATGGCGGGGACTGGCTGCGCATGCATTTAAATATTTTCGAGGAAGGCTTATTTTTGGGGAGGGCTTATTTTCAGGGAAGCATGATTTGTAAAAGTATTTGATTAAGATAAGATTTGATTAATACATCCATTCATCAATCAAAAATCCATATGTTTTACTTTAAGTCATATCTCTCCTTTCTCAGATTCTAGGGAAAACCACAAAGATGTGAGAAAAAATGGATTCAGCAAATAATGTGACTTTTGGATATAATCACAAAAATATGTTTAATTCTTTAGAATTTACAAGATTAATTAATTTTATTGCAATACAGTTGTGTTCATGACAGGTTATGCCACATTGAAAATGGTAAAATGAAGCTGCTACAATTTTTTTAGTTAATAACAATTTTTAAATTAATGTTATATAATCAGTTCCTAGTGGGATAGAACAATTAGTAGCTAGTTAATAACAATTATTTTGTGCACAAGTTCTTTAAATCAAAAAATACAATCTCAGAATGTGTATATACATAACTGATTTATTGATAGATTTTTAATACATCTATACTCAAAACATATATAACACAATTAAGGTTATTTTATAATACCAAGAGCATATAGTACCTAAAATTACATTGTGTTTGCACTGCTGTGCTCTAATATCAGATTCATTGATTTGAATGGAGTCTGCAAACGAGACATTAATGGTAGGTTGGGCTGCATTTTTGATAGTGATATCACCAACTCAGACGAACATACTTCATATACCCACCTAAAGCTTTTATCCTGAACTTTGGCAAGTTAATCTCCAGATGAATAGCATTTTAGCTTTCCAAATTCAATTCAATTCAGAATAGAGCGGGAAGGGACTTTGGAGGTCTTCTAGTCCAACCAACCCCAACCCCTTTCAGACAAGTGGCTGTCCAGTCTCTTCTTAAAAACCTACAGTGATAAAGCACCTACAACTTTTGAAAGCAAGCTGTTTCACTGGTTAATTGTGCTAACTGTTAAGGAAGTTTTTCCTTAATTTGTGGTTGCTTCTCTCCTTGATTATTTTCCATCTATTGTTTCTTGTCTTACCTTCTGGTGCTTTGGAAAATAAATTGATTCCCTCTTCTTTATGGTAGCCCCTCAAATACTGGAAAGCTTCTATCATGTCACCCCTAATCCAGGGGTGAAATGCTCCTGGTTCTGACCAGATCACTCGATCTGGTAGCGATGGAAGTGGGTGGTTCGGAGAACCGGTAGCAAAATCACTGCCCACCCCCATGCCCAGCTGAGCTGCACAATCATGAGAGGCTTTTTTTTTTACTTTTAAAAGCATTTTTTCTACAACCTGTTTGGCCAAAAAAATGCTTTAAAAAGTAAAAAAAAAAAAAGCCTCTCATGATCGCGCGGTTCAGCTGGGATTGTCAAAGGTTTTTAAAAGAAAAAAATCCCTTTTTTTCTTTTAAATGCTTCTGACGATCCAAGCTGAGTTTTTTAAAAAGCTCCTGCCGATCAGGCAACTCAGCTGGGATCGTCAGAGCCTTTTGAAAGCATTTTTTTTTTACAAAAAATGGTTTTAAAAGTTTAAAAAAAAAATTGGCCACGCCCACCCAGTCACATTACCCCACCACCACCAAGCCACACCCACAAAACCGGTAGTAACAAATTTTAGATTTCACCACTGCCCTAATCCTTCTTTTCTTTAGACTAGCCATACCCAAATCCTCATATGTTTTAGTCTCCAGGCCTTTAGTCATCTTCTCTGCACTTTTTCCAAAGTCTCAACAAGTATAAAAGGTACATGATATGAAACATGATTTTGAAAAGAAGTCACAATGGAATTTAGCTAAAGAAATATGACTGTATGCTCTACTTACGCTGACATTCAGGAAGGTTGCCACTCCATTTTACTCTTTTTCCATTTAAGGCACATTTTCTGGAAGACTGTCCAATCAGTTTGTACCTGCATTAAAACAGAAACAATTATGGAATGGCCACTTATTCTTCCTGGGTTCAATTTCCTATCACTGATTCTCAGAAATGCCAGTGGAAAAGAATAGAACAATTACAACTCAACAACTTCTAAATAACCATCTGCTAACAACCCTGCATATAAATAGTGAAAATCTATTACTTACAAAGAACAAACAATGTATGTGTATATTGAAGAATTATTACGCATATCCCATCCAAGCCATTATTTTGCAGAGTCCTCTTACAATATTCTACCTTTGGATCCTAATTACCGTATTTTTTCGGAGTATAAAATGCACCTTTTCCCCCAAAAAAACAAGGTGAAAATCTGGGTGCGTCTTAGACACCGAATGTAGCCCCACCCACCTACTGGCCCCCACCCTTCGGAGGTTGTCGGCCTCTGCGTGTCACATTTTCCAGTGGTTCCAGGCAGCGGGGATCCTCATTTCCATTCTTTTGATAACGATCAGCACAAATGAGCCGAGGTGGCACAGTGGTTAGAGTGCAGTACTGCAGCTACTGTACTTCAGCTGACTGCTAGTTCAGCAGATCAGCGGATCAAATCTCACTGGCTCAAGGTTGACTCAGCCTTCCATCCTTCCGAGGTGGGTAAAATGAGGACCCAGATTGTTGGGGGCAATATGCTATTTAGTATACTGTCTTTGGTGTAAGCCGCCCAGAGTCCTCGGAGAGTGGGCGGCATAGAAATATGAATAAATAAATAAATAAATAAATAAATAAATAAATAAATAAAATAATAAATAAATGAATCTTTTTATCCGTTTAAAACAAACCCTATCACTCTAGGTGCATTTAACTGGAGTGGGTGGGGCGGGGTGGAGTGGGGGATGATTTTCATGGGGGCAGAAGAGGGACTTGGCACCGAAGGCTACACTCTCGAGACGCCCCTGTCTTCCTACTTATAGATTTAGGCATTGAAAGCCTGGCTTTCTCGCAGCAAGGCCCAATAAAGATGCAGCACTTCAGTCCGCCTGGACGCTGCCATCTCGTAAACACGGTGCCGGGCTTCCCGGCAAGCCCCCTGTGTCTTTCCTGCCTCAGTCAGAGTCTGATTCAGAAGCGGCCTGGGGAAGCATGGAGGTCGGGACTCGGTTGGTGAAGTGGGCACTGCACAGGGAGCATAAAGCAAGGCGCTACTGCCTGAAAATACTTTCCTCCCTGGTTCCAAAAATGGGGCGTGCAGAGGCAAAAAAAGAGCATTGCATTTTCGAGTGATTTCAGGCAGCGGAGATCGCAGCAACAGTGTTTTAGGGTGGCAGCGCCTTGCCTTACACCTCCTGCGCAACACCCGAAAATGCGATGCTCTTTTTCCTCCCCGATTCCAAAAACGGTGTGTGGAGGCAAAAAAACAGCATCATGTTTTCAGGTGGTCCCAGGTGGCAGAGATTGTGGCAACAGTGTTTTCAGGTGCTTTATTTTACACTCCCTGAGCAGTGCCAGCTTCGCCAACCAAGTCCCGACCTCCGCACTTCCCCGGGCCACAACCAAACAGGACAGGTACAGACTTCAGTGGATAGTTAGGACTGCAGAAAAAAAAAAAACAATTGTAACTAACCTACCTTCATTGAGGACCGATATTGCACGGGTCAGAAAGAGGGCTGAGAAAATAGCTACAGACCCCTCATATCCTGGACAACTGTTTCAACTCCTCCTCCAGGACTCATTGCATGCCAAAACAATTAAGCACAAAGGGAGTTTTTTCCTTTGTGCCATCACTCTGCCGAATATCTAATTACCACAGTACTATCTGATATACTGGTATATATGAAACATTCCAAAGGGTTATAAGACAGGGTAATAGTATACATGTGCATGCAGCAGCATATAAAAAGGCTGATGCACATACCTACTTTGGAAATATGACTGCTCAGTTGACCATGATAAAAAAAATTTTGGCAACTTATCCCAGCTCAAAATCCATTCCTCTGAAAAATCAGGATGAAATTTCCATCCACCAGTCTTATTGCAAAATAAATGAAAATCATACAAGTTTTGTCTATACTTACCCTTCCTCGCAAGTATAACTTAATGTAGAACCAAACAGAAAATCTCCTGATACAATCAGCCTACCATTTTCTGGTTCTCCTGGATGTCCACATGATTTTTCTAGCAAAAAAGAAACAAGTTGTATCTTTCTTATGCTAAGACATTCAAAACTGAAATTTATGACTATATGAACACATTCACAACACATGCAAAAAATCGAGAATATTTCCACCTATTTTTAAGAACAGAAAAACAAAACTCACTTATACAAAATTCTGGAACTTCTGACCAAACCTGATTCCGGATACATATAGAAGAAGCATTCACTCGAGGGTGCTTAAAATAACCTGGGTTGCATTTGTATTGTACCAATGACCCAACAGGAAAGGAATTCATTTTCTGATACACATCAGTCAGATCTGCAAAGTCTAACCTAATGGGGATGCCACAGCTACCTCCTGATTTAAAAAGAAGAAGAAATAAAGAAAAAAAATGATCTCAGTGTTTATTGTTAGATTTTTGTGCTTCAATCTTCTGATTAATTTCCTTTACTTAAAAAAATACCTCAACATATGAAGAGCCAATATACAACATGCTGTGGTCATGAAATGTACCTTCACAGTTAGGAGCAGGAGAAGACCACATGCCATTATCTATACATTGAATAGTTGCCTCTCCAATCAGAGCATAGCCGGGATTGCATGTATACGTCACAAGCATTCCACTGGGGAATACTGCTGTTTCCTGGTTGCTGCGAGTCCCATTTTGAATGTCTGGGGGTGGCTGGCATTGCACCACTAGAAGAAAAGGGAGAAAATTGGGAAGAAAAACAGATTAAAAGTGTACTTTGGGCTGATACATTTATTTCAAGAATGAACAGTTCTCCCGCAAAAAGTGATTGTGAAATGTTCCAAAGCATCCTTTCTTTCTTTTTTTTTTATTGAAAAAGTTTTTCAAATACAAATTTTCCCCCCTTTTTCCCCCCTCCTCCCTAACCCCCCCTCCCCCTCCCCTCCCCCTGTGGCTTCTTCAAAATAAAACCCAAATTCATAACAGATTATATAATACTTTACCATCCCCTTGCTCCATCCCCCATACACTGACCCTTTCTTTCTAATAATATTATTATATCCCCCTTATACTATACATTTCAAAATAACATTCTGCTATAACATTATATAATAACTCCTAATCTAGCATAATAATATTATTATATCTCCCAGTTTAGCAATTTCTCAGTTCTCCCGCAAAAGGTGATTGTGAAATGTTCCAAAGCATCCTTTCAACGGTGGTGGTGGTGGTGGTGGTGGGGATTTGGGAATCCTGCTTGATGAGCAGGTGACAGTTGCAGTAAGAGGGCATTTACACAACTTCATTTTGTGCGCCATTTGTGCCCATTCCTAGATTGAGGGACCCTATTTACTCATGGTCACTCATGCCTTGGTCCCCTCCTGGTTGGATTAGTGCAATGCACTTTAACTGGTGCTACCCTTGAAGACTATCCAAAAACTTCAGGTGATGCAAAATGGAAGCAGTTACCAGTATGTGTGTTCCTGGTAGAACACATATTGTATCCCTGCTTTGCGAGCTGCATTGGTTACCAGTTTGCTAATAGTTGTAATGTAAGGTGCTGGTGTTTACACTGAAAGCTCTTCCTGAAATAGGACTGGGATACGTGAGAAACTCTTTCAAATGCCAAATCCATCCATCCATCCCAACAGATCCAGGAAAGGGAACTGTGATGACCTGGGGGTAGGCATGGAAGCAACACAGCCAGAACAACCATGACAGGCCCGTGTTTTGGGGTCTGTTGGCTAAGGAGCTACATTTGGCAGCCCTGAGGCAGTAGGCCTTTTTGGCTGTGATAAATTCCATTAAAGTGAGGTCTGAACTTCTGAAGGTCCCTTAAGATCTGGTTATGTTAGTAGACCTGGCAGCCCCAGAGAATAGGAGAACTAATATATTCCATTATTATTAAGATCCTTTTGTCTGCTACTTCTTTGTTCTTGCTCGGTTTTTATAGTCTTTTTAAGGTTTTATAATGATGTTCATGTTTTTATTGGCTGCTTAGTTTTGTTGCATGCTGCCCAGAGTTATTTGTTTGGTGAGATGGGTGGCTATATAAATTGGATGAATAAATAAATAGGGTGAATGGGCATCAACATTCTTTTCTGAAAATAGCATGCTGTTACTTAATAAGAAACCCCCCAATAAAGACTGTGTTCATAGAAGAAACTGGCAAGCACAGGGATGGGAGCAGTGGTGGGATTCAATATTTTTAACAACCGGTTCTGTGGGCGTGGCTTAGTTGGTGGGTGTGGCTTGGTGGTCATGTGACCGGGTAGGTGTGGCTAGCTTGTCATGTGACCGGGTGGGCGTGGCTATGTGCATAGGGACTACTCAGAGGGCTGAAAAAAGTCATTTCTGACTGGTCCTCACACTTATGACCATCCTCACATTTATGCCCATTGCGGCATTCTTAACAACCGTGTCAGTCATTTCACCACTACTTCTCTTCACCATGGTGACAAGATAGGGCGTAAAACGTAAAATGTGAGGACAGTCGTAAGTTCAAGGACTGGTCAAAAGTGCGAGGACCGGTCAAAAATAACTTTTTCAGCCTTCTGACTAGTCCATATGCACATAGGGACTATTCGGAGGGCTGAAAAAAGTCATTTCTGACTGGTCCTCACATTTTTGACCGGTCCTCGCACTTATGACCTTCCTCACATTTATGCCCATTGCGGCATTCTTAACAACTGTGTCAGTCATTTCACCACTACTTGTCTTCACCACAATGACAAGATAGGGCGCAAAACATAAAATGTGAGTACAGTCGTAAGTGCGAGGACTGGTCAAAAGTGTGAGGACCAGTCAAAAATAACTTTTTCAACCCTCTGAGTAATCCATATGCACAAAAGGATACAGCAATAGAGAGGGATGAAGGAAGGAGAAGAGAGATAGAAGAAAGAAGGAGAGACAGGGAAGGAAGGGAAGGGAGGAAGGGAGTGAGGGTAAGAGAGGGAGGAAGAGAGGAGGAGAAGAAGAGGGGGGGAAGAGAAAGTAAGAAGGAAAGAAAAGAGAGAGGTGTAGGTTTGAGGAGAAAGATTGCTGTACAGTAAAAAAGATGAAATGGAAGAAAGACAACCCCAAACAAATATAAAGATATTAAGATAAAGAATCAATTGTTAAACTTTAAAGAATAAAAGAGAATAAATATTAATAAATAGCAGTAATTAGAAACACACATACAAACATACAATGTATTTTCTTTGAACAGAGTATTTGGCCAGTTCACAAATTTAAAGTGTTTAGTCATTTCAATTAAATTTACAATTTCTATATTTCCTTTTTGCTATATTTATTCCTTATCTACTTTTTTTAAAAAAACCAATATTACCCTTCATCCTCATCTCTAATCTTAATCAAATTCAATTTTTCCCTTCTATTCTATATTATACCCCTTCTCATTGTCATCTATTTTTATATCCATCCTCACATTGGTTAATTATGTAATATTACAGTTGTTTAATATAAATTCAACATTTTAATATAAATCAATTAGTTATATAACTATCTTTTTTGTATATTAATCAATATGAACATGAATATTCCAATTATTTCCATGTAATCCAATTTCTTACAAATCAATTGATTATATTTACCAATAATAATAAACCAAATAATTTCCCCCATATATTCCTCCAAACCACAATTTAACCATTTCTGTTTTCAACACAATATACAATTAATAGTATCTCAATTATTACAATTTCCTATTTAAATAGAGCTTTTTTTCTTTTGTTTTAAAATCTTGAACTCTCCTCTTTTTCCCTAAAGAGGAACTACCTCTTTAGGGAAAACTACCTTTCCACTAAAGGTAGTTTGCATCTACCTTTTTTGGTGAGGAAAAAGAAAAGAAATCTGCCTGCCTAATTTTCCAACATTGCAGCAACAGTAAAGCAGGCTTTTACTTTCAGTTTCGTTTTTCAGCATAGATAGGGGGGAAAAAATCTGCACTCTTTGCAAGCAAGCAGCAGAGCCCTGAGCAAAACAACTGAGAGCAAATCAGCTGAGAGTCAGGAGCCGATCTAATCAAGGGCTAATTAGCCTATGATGAAGCTCCGCGGGCCAATAAAATTACAAAAAAACACCGAACCGTTTGTTAAATTGCTGGCTCGCCCACCTCTCGCCCACCACTATCTATTGGTAATAAATAGTGGTGCACAGGGACAGGGCAAGGGGCGGGGTGAGCCAGCAATTTAACAAAGGGTTCGGCCGAACCCCCTAGAACCGGCAGAATCCCACCACTGGATGGGAGGGAGATAGAATGGGAACTAATTAAGTTTTCTACCTATGAGAGGCATTGATGAAATCCGGCTTCACTACACATCACTGATAGTTGGATGCTGGAAATCTCACATGTCATGCTGACACTGAATTGTATGATTGCCTTTTAGGATGTAGCCAAAGTCACATTCAAAGGTAATTATTAATATGGGTTGATAAAAATGAAAGAACAAAAACTTAGTCCACTCTAAGCTAAGGTAAAGGTTCCTCTCGTACATATGTGCTAGTCGTTCCCAACTCTCATCTCCGTTTCAAAGCCGAAGAGCCAGTGTTGTCTGAAGAGGTCTCCGTGGTCATGTGGCCGGCATTACTAAACGCCAAAGGTGCATGGAATGCTGTTACCTTCACACCAAAGGTGGCCCCTATTTTTCTACTTGCATTTTTATGTGCTGTCGAACTGCTAGGTTGGCAGAAGTTGGGACAAGTAACAGGAGCTCACCCCATTACGTGGCACTAGGGATTCAAACCGCTGAAATTACTGACCTTTCAATCAACAAGCTCAGCATCTTAGCCAGTGAGCCACCGCGTCCCTTAGTCCACTCTAGTTCTATGTAAATAATGACCTCCTAGAGAACTGATGGCACTTTTCCTTTTTATGGAACACAATTTCAAATATTCCTCTTCCAGCATAAAGAACTACACCTTTGATTTGAAAATATAATATGCTAAACAGATGGTAAACTTAGTAAAAACAGACTTTCACCCGCTTGATGATGGGCAAGATAAGAAAGGAATGGGATGAGTGGGATGAGTGGGATGAGCATATGAGGCCTCAGGCAGGAAATCTTTTATTGGAAGTCAGAGAGGATAAATCAAATGTCAGTGAGAGGCAGTTGAGATTAAAAACCAAGGACTCCCAAGCAGCTAAGAAATAGCTACAAACACAACGGCTGCTAAAGAAATGAATGCAGTAGAACATGAAGTTTGCCACATGTTTGTCACATCACCCAAATATCTGATGGTCCTCTTTTACTCTTCCAGCCACCCAACGTGTCCCTTGACAGCTAAGATCAGGCAGCTTATTGCATACAGCACACTATTATCCTTATTTTATCTTTGTAGAGGAAACAATGTGTATGGAAGGAGAGTATTAAATTCTCCTGTCCCCCTTTACCTCCTTTGACTAGCCATGAAATTTATCTCAGGAGAATAAAAGTAAAAGCCATCTGCCTCGACAAAAGTGGAGGTCCTATATTGTACATTAATTCCTGTGCAGTTTGCTAATAAGTTAGGTGACTTTAATTTCTAAAACTATTTATAGTGCTTCAGATTATACAGTATGTGATTTCCCAGGCAGGAATAAACAACCCCAAATCTGTGATTTTTCCAAAGTTAAATTCACACTAATTCACACTAAATTTCCAAAGTTAAATTCATGCATCAGTCGCAGTAAAATATTCCCAAACTATTCACAGCTCACTGCAACCTTTCCCAGATTAATACTATAGTTGGGGACAGCAGCATCAACACCCCCCCAAAAGGAATGACACAGGAAAGAGCTTTTTGACATCAGTTATTCATTTCAGGGTCTCTTCAAGGAACCCACAAATCAATAGTTAGAAAATTCTGGACTCTAACAACTAAATTTTCCTACTTCTGATATCAAAGTTAAATTTTAAAGCAGCCTTCAGTTGGGGATTTTTTTAGAAACATCCCATTCAGAATGAAGTGGAAATCCACGTGAAGAGTGATCCTCTGTTCTGGACCTCACTCCTTCAAGAGCTTATAGAAAGAAATGTTATGGTCACAAAAGGTACCTTCACAGTTAGGGGCAGGAGATGACCATCTGCCAGCATTTGTGCAATAAAGAGTTGCCTCTCCAATCAGAGCATAGCCAGGATTGCATGTGTATTTCATAAATATTCCACTAGGAAAAACTCCTGTTTCCTGGTTGCTGCGAATCCCATTTTGAATGTCTGGGGGTGGTGGGCATTGAACCACTAAAGGAAGAAAAGAGGAGATTGAGAAGTAAACCAGATTAAGAATGTACTCTGTGATGATAAATCAGGGAAAAAAGTAAGAGACTAGTTGTTTCCTAGCACAGCTGCAAAGCACCATAGTTTCCACTAATTGAGAGGGAAAGAATGTGGAATACACAGTCAAAACAGAACAAAGATTTAATAGTGTTCAAAAAATGGAAAATCCAGATTCATCCTTACCCTGTTCACAGACAGGTATGGGGGGATCCCATGTACCATCCACTTGACAATGAATCTCTCTGGAACCAACCATCTCATGGCCCCCAATGCATTGAAAGCTAACTTTCTGGTTATATTTGTAGGTGCTGGAAACTCCAGCCACAATCTTTCCATTCTTAATCTGAGGAGATTGGCACCGTGCCACTGAAAAATGAAACATATATCAGAAGCAAACAAGGAGAAAAAAACTGGAATCATTCTGTAGAAGTGTCAGGCCTGATTAGTTCAGTTTGGGTAGCTAAGGAATAGAGATAACTAGTTTGTCAGTGTGAGGTCCCCAAGCAACTATTTGAAGGAATCATTTTAGCAGCTGATGGTCCTTGCTTGAGAAGGAACACAAGAACCAAAGATTGGGGCAGGAAAACTCACCTCCACAATACGCACGGCCACTCCATTCTCCGTTTATCCCATCCTTAGATGTACAGGTAATAGTGGCATTTCCAATAAGAGGGTAGCCTTTGTCACACCTATAGATTACAACTGTCGCATAGTAGAAATAATCCAAATACTCTCCAGTATGGCGTCCATGGGGAATCTTTGGTGGTGGCAAACATGGAATAACTAGAAGGAATGGGAAAGTCAAAAACTGAAAAGAATATTTGGTGTCTTTTTTAGCTGAATATGTACTTTTCAATTAATTCATTAGTTCATTTTCTTCTGGACTTATATTGGCATGAAGCAATAAAATACTTTTATATATTACATAGTACTACTTACTCTCACAAAAGGGAACTTCATCAGTCCATTCCATTTTATTGTCCCTTACTTTACACTTTCTGGTAGACTTGCCAATCAGCCTACGCCTATAGGAAGACAAAAAAACAAAAACAAACAAACAACCCAGCATGTAATCATTTTATTTTTTGTAGAAGAATGCAGACTTTAGATGATTAGGATCAAAATCAAATGGATATTCTAGATTCATTTGTCTACTCTAGTTCAAAATGACCTGTTGTTTCTAGAGGTGGCCTTCAGGTCTGAGTAAAGTGCAAGGATAAAGATGACTAAGGACCTCATAAAATATTTTAGTATTCATTCATCCCATGGTTTTTTATTCATGTTGTGTCAGTTGATATTTACATGCATTCATATGTGTAGACAGACAGCATATGTGTTTATGTAGAGACAGATTGCTAGACTGCAAAATAGCAAAGTGCAGGAGAAATTACTTTCCCTAATTGCTAAGTCTTCTTTTAGCAAAAGTCTTATATGTTTATAATCATACAATGCAAGGAGAAATTTCCTATTGTTTTTTATTCCTTAGAGGAAATATATCAGAAGGGAGAACATGTTCAATTCTGCTGTTTATTTATGCGATCTGTGAACCTGACAGTTGTCCTTTTTCATTCAGTTTAGTCCTAATTTTGTTGGTGCTCTTGTTTTAGCAAATTTAGATTAAAAGAGAAAGGTGCAAAAATGCAGCAGCAGATTGAGGGCTCCCAACCTAGCCACTACTGCTCCTTCCCCATTTAGGCACAGGCCTTGCCCAATGACTGGTGAGGAAAGTGGGATTTTCTCCATCCCACCCAAAAGAGTTCTTGCCAGACAATTTCAGGTTACACTGTTCAAAGGAGGAAGAAATAAACAAGAAGAATCACACCACTGGATATTATGTTGGATTCCCTGTAACTTACCCTTCATCACACTGGTAAATTGCAGTGGATCCTAAGTCAAAATCGCCTGTTACAAGCAATCTGCCACCCTCTGGTTCTCCTGGATGTCCACATGTTTTTCCTAGTGGAAAACATAAGAGGACATCTACTTTGCCATGTTACATTGTAGCACAAAATGTATAAAACTGATTCAAGGTTTCTGTCTGAATTTAGCAGAAAAATCTATTCCCTTACATAAATTTACAGAATTTGTTTAATCAGAATAAAAAAGACTTACGTTTACAAAGCTCCTGAACTTTTGACCACTGCTGGTTTGTATTACACGTACTAGAGTACGCCCCTGGCTTTTTCACATAACCTGGTCGACATTTGTATTTCACTGTTGATCCAACAGGAAAGAAATCTTTTTGTTTATATTCATCCGTTAACTCAGCAGAAACTAACCTAGGTGGGTAGTCACAGCTATCTAATGGGGGAAAAAAAAAGGCAGCAATGAAATTTGCCAGATTCAATTTTCAATTTAGTTTCCATTTCTTGCCCTATGATCTGGAAGCGGCTCACCATATCTTGGAATATAAGGGAATGTGATCATACTTACAGAGTTAGAGCTGATTTATTCCATAAAGTTCCTAGGCCTCTCCCTAAATGTCAAATTTTAAGACCATCTTTGCTTAATAGCTTATTTATTGTCTCCTTTCCATTCAAAAAGGGATGCGGTGGCT
This sequence comes from Pituophis catenifer annectens, assembly GCF_029215685.1. Lineage (NCBI taxonomy): Eukaryota > Metazoa > Chordata > Lepidosauria > Squamata > Colubridae > Pituophis > Pituophis catenifer. The sequence goes on along the minus strand of NW_027256883.1, from coordinate 172,881,193 downwards.
CAGTGACTAAGACGCTGAGCTTGCCGATTGAAAGTTCAGCAGTTCAGCGGTTTGAATCCCTAGTGCCACGTAACAGGGTGAGCTCCCGTTACTTGTCCCAGCTTCTGCCAACCTAACAGTTCGAAAGCACGTAAAAAATGCAAGTAGAAAAATAGGGACCACCTTTGGTAGGAAGGTAACAGCATTCTGTGCGCCTTTGGCGTTTAGTCATGCTGGCCACATGACCATGGAGATGTCTTTGGACAGCGCTGGCTCTTCAGCTTTGAAACAGAGATAAGAGTCGGGAACGACTAGCATATATGTGCGAGGGGAACCTTCCATTCAAAAGGACTTCTTCCTGTCAGCTCCTTAGTCCATTTCAATCCACCACCCCCGGGTTGGCTACAGTACCTGGAGAGAAACTGTGTGTGTGTGCGCACGCACGCACGCGTGCTAGTGTATGCCCATGCATTTGAAAAACCTTGTCATGTTCTTTTTAGTCATAAATATGAGAGATCCTTCCAATGCCTGGGCTTGGTTGTTTTCTTGCAGACATTTCATTAACCAAACTAAGTGATATCACTGATGATGTTAACTAGTTTGGATAGTGAAACATCTACAAAAAAAAAAAAAAAAAAAAGTTCAGAGGTAACAAAGATCCCTCATTTCAGCCCTGAGCTACAAACATTTTCCTTTATCGGAGTCATAAATATGCCTGCATATTTGGGAGATTACATACCAGGATAGCAGACTGTGTCTACTTCCCCATTCTATGATGGGAGTGGATGAATGGATAAATAATTTAACTTCCAATAAGAATTATGTATCTTGAATTGTCATGACTTCCTCCTGTAAGTTCTCTCATGTTGTTTCTCCTTTGCTATATGTTTATTTAGATGATCAGGACTAGCCCAGGCAGAAGTAAGCAGATCTAAGATGAGCATACATGTCTTGTTTTGAAGCAGAAACACTGTGCCTCAAAAATTCTCCCAAACCATCCTAGGTGGGTTGCAGTTCAACAGGACTAAAACCTGGATTTCAGTTCTTCTGGGGCTCAGTGGAAACAAAATGTGAAACTGGCGTGTGAGTCAAGCATGGCAAGGCTTGCGTACTCTTGTCTCCTTACTCTTTTGCATGGTCCATGTGCTGGCCCACAAGCCCACCTTCCCAGAACTTTTGCTTCCCTACTTCCTTTTCACTTCAAGTGTGGTTTTAAGATATTATTTCAAGACAAACTATAGCAGATGGGAGATGCCATTAGAGGTTTATCAAATAAATGGTTATGGGAACATTTTGTGAAAAAAGCTTCAGAGACCTTAATGAAGTTAATAATAAAGGAGACTGGAGGGATCATATCACAGTTTTTAAGATACTGCATTCTAATGCATTATAACTTATTAAGAAAGTCTGTGATTGTATTCTGTGGATGGTGGATATCCAACCAGCCTCCCCCCATACACATTTTCTTCACTACCTCTCATTACATAATTTTTGAAAATGAGGACATCATTGGCAGCTTAGGACAAGTAGAAAAAAGATATATGTGAAAATAGCCAAGCAGATTGGATATGTTGCATTTGAAACCAAAGACCCTGGTGAAGGCTATTGCACTGACCCACCTATTCCTTTTTCTAGAGCCTTACTTTTCTTACCTCCTCTCAGATGCAACTGTGCTACTGCCATCACTGTCTATTGGCTTTTTGTCACTTTTCACCTGACACAATTCCATTTGAAATTCAAGTTTTTGAGTTTTAATATGGATCAAGCACATTTATCTTAGTCTGTATATTGGCTTCTAGCAACTAGCTGTCCCATACATGGATCATTTTACACATCTCCTGGAGGCAGGAGTAACAAGACAAAATGTTGGAGGATGGACCTGTTTTGTGCCATCTAGTCTGTTGCTCTCCCATTTCTGTCCTATATGGTAGACCAGATCAAGAAACAGATGCCATGTACACCCTAAGCCTTTTATTAAAATGTCTACAGTAATTTAAAAAATCTGAATATTTTCTCCCCTCCCTCTTATCTATGTATGAATTAAGGGGGAGAGGTACCTAAATAATTTTCATAAATCTCCACCTGGTATGAGCTTAAGCTATTTTATTTCTTTGATAATCTTTCCTCTCTCCACCAAGGCCATTCCCTCTACGCTATAGCCCCCCTTCCAACAAGGCACATTTCCTACTACCCAAGATTCAGAGTCTAGCCTGGGCAATTTCTTTATATGTAAGAAGGCATTTATAAGTGTTCAAAAAAGCTTTGTGTCGGGCAGGACATCTTGCCCTAAGTATAACTTTCTGTGAGAAATCATCTTTTTTCTGGAAAGCCAGGCTACATTATATTTGGTTCCATCATTGTGGAATAAGCAATTTCATATTACATCAATTTCTAAGAGATTTCCCTTTAGTTTGTAAGCCAAGATAATTTCAGCAAATTGGAATTTTAATGCTAAGCACAGTATCAGTGAATATATAAAGCTGGTATTTAAAAACATGCAGGGATTGCATATACTCCAGAGGAAGGTACTAGCCCATTTTTTTTATTATTTCAAGTTTCAAAGTTCCATGAAAAAAGAAAGCAAAATCGGTTGAAGGATCCTATAAAGACTGAGAAATAGTTAAATCTAATTAAAGAAAAAGTAATATCCAGGCTTTGTTGTCTGTGGTTATAGCTAGCAAGTGTCTACTCTGTAAAGGGTAGCTAATTTCAAGGTGTTGCTTTTTACCTTAAAAGTCCTTCATAGCATGGGTCCAGATTATTTGAGGAACTGTCTCACCCCAATGGGAATGGCCCGCCCCACCTACTAGCAGAAGGGGAATGCTGTAGACTGTGTCAGTCAAAGGCTGGCAGGGTCTAGAAAAAACCTTTTTTGCTATGGGTCCTGCCCTTAGAACATCCTGCCCCCCGAGGTCAGATCTGCACCCACCCTTTTGGCCTTACAAAAAGACCCGAAGTCCCAGCTCTGGTCTGTGTCCCCGATGGGGTAGTCATCCTGGGAGGTGGCTAATTGGAGCCAGAGTTGTATTGCAGCTAGATTGCTAGATGATGATTCAAGTTGTTATTGTATATATTTGGGAGCTGGCCCAATTCATCCCACCAGATTGTTGTGAGAATAAAACAGAGAAGAAACTACATTTGCTACTTTATTTTGCTGGAATAAAAAAAAGTATGTATTGGCATATTTTTAAGATAAGTCAGTTTATTAAATAATCTGACAGAATTGTGCAAAAAGTGGCAAGAAAACAATTTCCATTTCTAGTAAATTAAAATGTTGGCAAGCTTTGACGAGAACCAATTCTCAATCATACTCTTCCATGGAGTTCAGTGGATAATCAGTATTTCTCAGTTTAAACTAATAGTCAGGGCTGAGAAGCTACATTTCAGGTGGTCTGTGAAGTCAAATAAGTATTTTTAAATTTCTCATTTTTAATTTCTAACACAGCCAGTATCAATAGATATAATCCATATAAACCAAAGCTTTTTGGCTTTCTCAATCATTTTTAATCATGTAAATGGATCCTATAATCAAACTGTTGAAGAATCATTATTTTAAGAAAAGACAGGCTTTAAATGCAACACAACAAAATGAATTCCTCTTAATTTTAAAACTATTTTCAAAGTGTTTGCCAAGATAATAAGCAAGATAAAAGGCAAACAAGGCTTGGAGGAAAACTAACAGTATTCTAAATTTAGCCAGGATGAAGACCAGTATTGCGGTTACATAACAGTGTATATTTACAGGTACAAATGTGGAAGGAAATTCACCCTGCAGCTAAAAACTGAGCAAGAAAAGGAAATGAAAGCTATTATCAACTTTATTTTAAATTTAGATTTCTCCCCTATCATATTTCAATAACAAAAAAAAATACTTCATATGTTACTATTGACACAATATAGTAATGGATTCAAAAGCTACTAAGAAAATGATAATGGCTCTTAATTTCATTAAATCTATGAATATACAAACAACACTCAGAATTTTACTGCGTATATTTAAAATCTGCAATGTAATACAGTAGAAACCTTCACTTAATTTAGAGCCATTAGATCTGAACTGGAAATATCAAGAGTAATGGAAAGAAGGAGATATTCTGCCATGCAATGATTTATTATTATTTTTTGAAATTTTGCAAGCTAGTTCCGATAGACATAACTCCAGTGAATATAAATGAGGGGAGAAAAGCCAGTCATAACTGAGAAAATACTGCATTTAAATAATGGCGTTCAATCACTAAATATCAGGAGCTGAACACAGATTTAATTCCTTGGCCTTTGACCTCTCCAGAGCTTCCCACAAGCTCTTTTCTCCCAGGTAAGGATCAAAGTTCAGAAGAAAAGAGTTATCAGAACCGGAACAGAATACATAGTTAATTTTTAAACTATTTGTGGAGAGAAGGTTGACAGAGAGAGGTTAACATTACAGAAACTCAACCAACTTCCATCTTCTCACCTTGGTTCACTAAAGGAGCAGCCAGGAAGGTAGCAGCAAACAAAAGGCTGAGTGTGCAGACAGAAATCATTGCTCTTGTTTCAGTGATAACTATGAAGCTGATAGCAGAACTCATGCCCTTATGTATATAAATACAAAAGAGGAAGCAGCAATAGTAGTAAGCAAATAAAACAGGGGCTTTCGTACCAAAAGCCCCATAGGAACCAGTTTTAGACAATAGAACTTGCTGTTTCTTCATCTTGCACATCCTGCAGTTTTATCAATAAGACCAGTTTCAGAAGTACTGGTACTGAGCACCCCATAAATATAACATACATACAAAATCAATGCATGCATATTGGTCACCCCAATAGTTCTGTATCCATTTAGTCTGAGGTGAAATAAAATGCTGGATTATTATCTAGGTTGTTTTTGCTGCATTTGACTAGGAAAAATTATGGGAGTTTTTTAGAAACTAATGAATCTTATTAGCTAGCACAAGGAGAAATTAACATTTGAAGGTTGGAATAAAAATCACATAGTCATTTATTGTCAGTAATGATTGTTAATAACAGACACCAAACTGCATTTCCCAATTAGATTAGATGAATAGGAAGGACTTTTTGATAAATGCTACATTTAATAACTGCCACAAAACCTCTTGTGGAAACTTGTTTTGCATGATCTTCTCAAAAAAACCTAGCCCATTTTAAGAAATGCAATCTTTAGAACTTTTTGTCAGTTGAAATAAATCAATAAAAATCAAAAAGAGTTTTCTCCTACCATTCAAAATATGCAATTCTAATACATTCATATTTCAACCAAGGACACTTATCGGTAAAAACCTATTTTGTTGCAGTAAGATTTCAGTTCTACTCACAAAGCCTCTCCCCCCCACCCCACAAACTATGTATGAATGTATAACTGGTAGTTTCTACAGTCAGCGTTAAGAATTACCCTACCATCAACTCCCGAAATAACTTAATAAAGAACTGTGGTAAGTGTTCAGTGCAATGCAATCTTTAATATTACCATTGCCAGACATTTCTCTATATACAAACATTGCATTTAATTTTTTCATATAAGGAATACAATAAAATTTACAAATACAACTTTTACAAACTAAGGCAAAATACTTTCTTGAATACTGTAAGTATCCATGCTAGCCAGACTGATGCCAAAATGACCTAATGTATGTTGCAATATCACACAGAACATCACAACACACATTTTGTCGCACAGACATACACACCCCGTCCCAAACTCGTATGCTGAACATTTCAGGATCGGTTCCATTCAGTCAAAATATACCTTCTCATCACAGTGATGTTGACTGTTAAAATATAAAACAGAACACAATTTATATTAGGCAAAGCTTACTGTTCCAGCATAAATTTAAAACCCAGAAAGCAAGGTTAACTTTTCTTTGGCTTGTCACATGAACTCAGAAGCCTGATTTAAGAGCCCGGCTGTTAAAAGAACAATACAGAACTTGTTGACTCTTCCATTCTAATATAGTCATATCTTGATAACTGCATAATGCATTATCCCTGAAGTAGAAACATGATAGGTCCCTCAAATTCTGTATCTGAGTGATAACAAGCAGACACGCTAAGAGATACTCTGAAAGGATTTAAGTGAATGTAGAAGCAGCATATGTAGTCTTGTAGATCATATATTGATTGTTTCATGTATTAACTGCCTTATACAATGGTCAAACTGTAAAACTATGAACTTTGAACTCAGATCTTCAGTGAATTCCTATCTTCAGTTCTCAAGCGAAAATGTTACTGAAGGTTAAATGAAATTTTATTGCAGAAGTTCAATGGACTCAGATCAGACTTTTTCTTTTTCTTTTTCTTCCAAAGCCATATCTTTCTCTGAAACTACACGATAATTATCAGTAGAGGCAGAAGGAATGTTAGTTTTCCTGTAAAAAAAAAAAAAAGACACAAAAAATAAATTCATATTTACACATTCCTTTTAAAGAAGTTTTCAAAAATTATTTTCTTCAATCCTGTTAATAAGCAAAAACCACACACACACACATTCATTCTGTGAGATAAAAGAAAATGTAATATTAGGAAAATCCACCTCTGGAAATATAAGCGTTTTACATTAATAATTGCAGAATATTTGACATAAAAATGAATTATTCTATAAGCACAACAGATTTAGTGTACAAAAAAAATGATGTTTTTAGATAATTGCTGTGAAATCACAAATCAGAACCTCTTTTTTACCCATGGGAAAGCTGTGTGATGTCAATGCTGAAATCTCACAAGTCAAATATCTTCAGTCAAAACCAAGCTTTTTCTACATCTAGCACTGAAGCTATCTCAGATGTATGGCAGTGATTAGAAGGATGGGAGGTATAATACTTAAGAGAACCCTTGCATATTAATACTTCTCATGCAGTGCATCACTTCGAGCTAGGAAGTGTATAAGGAACTGTAGATTATGCCCAACACTAATATATAAATTTACAAGTTTATATAAAAGTTTAGCTTCTCAGGTTTTGATGTTAATAAAAATATTTAAATCATCTACAGTAGACTCATTCATTTGAACCAGAAGTTAAAAAGCAGAAAGGTAAAAAGTATATAATTACAGTATGTTCCCTCATGATAAGTTTCGGAATATAGGGAACCATTATTAAGTTATGTGGTTATGTGCGTATATATATATATATATATATATATATATATATATATATATATGTATGTATATGTATATATACGTATATACATATACATATATACACACATACACACACAAATATATATGATGCAGACTGCATCATCTGCAAACTAGTGAGCAATAAGAGAGAATCCCATTAGTGATGAAGTTTATGCCTGAGTTGATTTACATGCTTAGTGCATCAGTAATACCAAGCTTGACATGAGAGCATGGCTTCTGGAAGTTTTTCCAATCTCTTAATAGCAGTATAGCACCTAGGTCATGTGACCAGGAGAAAGCAGGCTTAAGAATGAAGCAAACCACAACCTTCTGAGCTATTGGCCAGCTAATAGCCTTTCCCATTGGGGTCTAGTACATTTTCAATCTCAATTTTTCATTACATTTGGACTGCTGGATTAGAAAGAAAATGGATATTATATAAAAATCCAGCAGACAAGAAAATCCATATTCTATACTCAGAATTATGAAAATAATTCAGTTGGTAAACTGACCAGTAAAATGTTTAAGTGCTTATGCAGTTCCAAGAACTATAGTTTGGAACTATGACACATTTTTTAGAAAACATATTTCTTATCTTTACTTTTACCTGCATCCCAACGCAGGCAAACACTACTCTTAATCGTAATGTGAGATACTTATTTAACATTGAGAACACTGTATGATAATGTGTATAATCCATAAATTCATTAGTTACAGGATATATTTGCATTTTTCAAGTATGTACCCTGATATGTGTTAGTAATTTATTTTCAAAAGTCTATCTTTAAAAAGAGATTTCAGTAAAATAACTTTAATGCTAGCCTAGCACAGATACCGAATCTTGGAAAGTCCAAGAGAAATCTCTGGTCCTCATTGACAGTTTATTAAGACCGTTTCTTAAATAATTTGAAAGGTTTCTTTCCACCTGTGCCAAGGTACTGCTTTTTGAGATGGGCCATTCCCTTTCCTCCTCTAAAGGAGGAGTAAAGAACAAACAGTGCCATTAGCAGCTGAAGACAGTTGTGATAGCCTTTGGGTTTTTGTTTATGCAGTTGTGGCAGCTGAACATACACATTGAATGTAAAATGCTGGTGCGACCCCTCAAGGAGCCATTGTTAAACCCCACCATTCAGGTGGTTACAGCTTCAGAGGATCCTGGAAAAAACAGATTATCCAAACCCTTTTCAATCAAGTTTTAGACCTGAATATGAAACAAAATTCAAAATATGAACAAAATGAGGAAGTGATAAGCTGCAAAGGGAAAGCAAAGGGAAATCAAATCATTAAAAAGCGAAAGTTAGAATATTTTGGACATGTGATACGACAACCAGAAAAATATGGCCTCCTTCACTTAATCCGCCAGGGAAAGATTGAAGGCAGAGGAGGTCCAGGCAGAAGATCATCATGGCTTCAAAACCTAAGGGTCTGATTTGGACAAAACTCAGCAGCTCTTTTTCATACGGCTCTTGATAAAAATAGGATTGCCAACATGATCGCCAACATCCGATGACGGATATGGCACAAGAAGAAGAGTAGAACAAAATTGGTTGCACTCATGGATGACCTCTGGTGGAAGGGGGATGGAAGTGCTACATACATCCTTATTCTTCTTGATCTCTGGTCAGCTTTCAATACCATTGACCATGGTATCCTTTTGGGCTGACTTAGGGAGTTGGAGATGGGTTGCACAGTTCTGGGCTGGTTCACCACCTTCCTCCAAGACTGCTCTAAATCAATGTTGATAGAGAGCATGAAGTCCACCTCTCGGCCCCTGCTAGGTACTCTCTCTACTACTTTTTAACATCTATATCAGGGGTGTGAAACCTGCGGCCGGATGTGTCACATGCTGGCCACGCCCACCCCCATTTTAGCAAAGGGTAAAAAAGTCACAATACATCACATGATGTGATGATGTAAGTTTAACATCCCTGATCTATATGAAAGCCCTGGGTGACTTCATCTGTCACCATGAGATAAGGTATCATCAGTATGCTGATGATATCCAGTTGTACATCTCCATCCTGGATGAAGTGAGTGATGCTATGGATGTTCTTTTGTGGAGTCTGGAGGCTGTGGGGACTTCATGCTCTCTATCAACATTGATTTAGAGCAGTCTTGGAGGAAGGTGGTGAACCAGCCCAGAACTGTGCAACCCATCTCCAACTCCCTAAGTCAGCCCAAAAGGATACCATGGCTGAGTAAAATGAAGTAAAATCCTAGTAAAATGGGGTGGCTGTGGATAGGGAGCCCCTTTGCATCCAGGAGTATATTTAGCAATATAAAATCACTGCTATTTATTATAACAGTAAATAAGTTATATATGTTTCCAGCCTTTAGTGGATGATATAAATTTGATTGAAGAATGGTTCTTCATGTTATCCTGTAGCTAAAATATAAAATCTAAAAGTAAAGAACATTTCAACACTTTTAATGCCACAGTTAATTAGAAAAAGAGGGATAATTCTTAAATGAAGTCTGAGGTGCTCAAGTAAGGGAAGGGAAGGAAAGTGGGGAGCTGTAAGTCTCTGTTTTTGGCTTCAAGTTATTCAAAGCATTTGATCAGGAATCAAACTGTACAATTTATATGAGTTAATTTTATAAAAAAAAAAGGAAACAAGGCGAAGAAAGCAAAATCAAATCAATTGAGAAAACAGGCATTCCCACTTCTTCTGGGTGCTTGTTTAAATCAGTTCGCTCATCTTCATTATGAAGACCTCCCCCCACCCTGCAAAAGAACATAGTAAATTGGATGATGTTAATAGAAAATCTGAAAACAGAAGATTGATTATTTAAAGAAGATTTTTAGTAAAATAAAGACTTAATTAGCATGTTGTGGTCTAAAAGGCATCTAAGGGAAGACAGATAATATTCAATTAGAAATTAGAAAAATGAACAGATTCAAGAAGGAAAGATCCAGGATTTACTAATCTTAAACAATAAGACAGTATTTCATAAATGCTAGAAAAAAGAGAAAGTTCAAAGTATTTTTTTTTTGCAAAGCATCACATTACAGCTTCCTACAGATTGCACAAGTGTTATGTCTACTAAGACACTCAAAAATATCTATTAATTACTCTATCAAAAGATTACATCTATATACTCTTCAAAAGTAAAAATGAGCACATGTAATGATAGTGATTAAAGCATTACTGCTCAAAGTGCCTGTGGTTAAGAAAACTGATTTGAAAATCAATTTATGAACAAATCTAAATTAGTGCTTATAACAGTGATGGCTAACCTTTTTGCCGTCGCGTGCCAAAACCGGGGGGAGCATGGGAGGTCACGGGTGCCTGTGCCCACATCCATAATTCAATGCGCCCCACCCTCCCACGCATGCGCACGTGACCCCCCCCACACACACACTTCCCCTGCTTTTGGCACGTGGTGGCACAGTGGGCCCGGTAGGCCCGTTTTTCCCTCTCCCTAGGCTCCAGAGGCTTTCTAGGAGCCTGGGGAGGGCAAAATCAGCCTTCCCCATCTCCCCCAGAGGCCTTCCAGAGGCTGGAAACAGCCAGTTTCCCGACTTCTGGTGGGACCGGAAGGCCTGAAAATCAGTTGGCTGGTGCGCGCATGCACGCTGGAGCTGAGCTAGAGCAACACTTGTGTGTCGATCAATATGGCTCCGCGTGCCACCTGTGGCACCCGTGCCATAGGTTCGCCATCACGGGCTTATAACATCCTGAAACTATATATGAATGATATGAAAATAAAGTTAACAATGCTGTATCAAAAACAATACTCCTGCACAGAGACAGAAAGCAAGCAACATACAAAACAAGATTTCCATTGTAATCTGTCTAGAAAGATACCAAAGTTACAAGTAGACTAAAAGCTGTTCCAAAAGGACAATACAAATTTCACAGAGAACCATTCCAATGATTCCATTTCATTAGGGTACTAGGAAGTCAGAGACAAAAATCTCTGATCAGGGCAATATGAATACTCTTACTTTTTTCAACAAGCATTGCCAAGTCTGCAATTAAACAAATAGCAAACAGAAATAGAGACAGTTCAGCCCTGTCACTCCAGAACACCAGTGCTGGAGATGTGATTAAATTCAATTTAGCCATTCTAGACAAACTATAATTCTTCCTTTGCTGCAGATCTTTGCAATTGTTAAGCACACAGCATAGCAGTTACTTCTGGACACAGAGCACATTTATAAGAAAATTGTAGGCTTTAGAGACGGCACTGGCAAGTTGGAGATGGCTGCTCATGCAGCTACGAAGAAGCTAGGAAGAATCAGAGACAGCATATCTTGGGCTGACTCACCCCTGGCGAAGGAACCATTTCACAGCTACTATAATTAAAGCAGCCAGAACTATAACAGCAAGGACAGCTCCTTGAAGGGAAAAAAATAATGTGATAGCTTCAAATTCAAAATTATACCAATCATCACATACAAACTCCTGACAGTACTTTCAAGGTATGTTACAGACCACCTTGTCCACATCACATTGTATATACAGCGGATACCGAAAACCAGGATCCACAGACAATTTCGTATAGAAATTACATTACATGTTTGAATTAGTGGCCATTTTTTTTCAACATTTCCTTATTTGCTGCATTATCTTTGAACACTTAGTAACATTTTCTCTGAAAATAAATAAATGAAATATATTCTGATTGGCCTATGGGGACTGACATTTGGTACACTCCCTTATGTATGTAAAAGCATCTGACTGCAGAAAAAAAAGGGGGGATTTGAATTGCTTTAAAAAGATGTTTCAGAATGCACGGAAGCACATTTGCAGCATCCATGTAAGATTAATTAAAGTTCTACATTTTTTTTTATCTGGGATCATGTGACTGCAGAAAGGAAGCTTCAGATTCTGCTGAGCATTCCTGGAATCAGACAAAGTTTGCTATAGTGAGTTGTACATAGCTGCTGCTTTATGCTTGTACATGTTCTGAACAGAATCTGAAGTTCAACATTCAATAGAACTGTCAACCCTGGAGCCATTTGGAGTGTCTTCAGGGTTGCCACAGCGAGGCTAGATAGAGCTGTGGGAAAGGGAGGGGGGAGTATAGATAGCTGGGGAACTATGTAGTCAAAATGACATTCTTTCTTCTGGGAGCCAGCACCTGGCGGGGCATTGATGGGAATCATCCAGGGCATGGATGGGAGTCATGTGATCTGATTGGGGCATGTGATGGTTGTGTATAATGGGGAGAAGAACTTTGGATTTTGAGTTGGGTGGAAAAACCTGGGGAGATTCAGAGTCAGGTTTTCACCAGCTGTGCCAATATGACATGCCTAATAAATCTATACTTTGAGGAAGCCTCAGGCCTTGGGAGTTTTGATTTCATTCGGGCTGTTACTTGGAACCCCGACAAGAATTTTTATAGAAAAAAATGTCAAATGCAACAAAGGTATTGATAAATGGGGGGGGGGGGACTAATTACACCACTGAGTGGCAAACAGTCACCCTGCACAAGAATAAAACCAAACCAGAGATAGAATAAATGTAGTGTCAAGAATTGTACCTTTAATATTTTCTCACTTTCCTGGTATCCAATTTAATTCAATAATAAGGTATGTGCTATATTTATAATAAAACCAGAAAAGGCTTAAGCCACCCCATAAGCATAAATAGTGATTACTGTTAATATTGATGAGAGCAGCAGAGAAAAGAAAAAATTAGTGCGGATTTCTAATCTCACTAATTGGACAAAGTCCAGAATAGAACTAAGGACTTGTTGGAGTATTGAGAATCAGGGGCCCTCTCTGGAATGAGAAAACAGAGAGGGAGGGGCCTGTCTCTCTTTGACCCCAGCTGGCTGAGAACTAGATAGTGATTGGTGGGCAGGATAATTTAAGAGAGGGGATATATAAGCTACAGTTTTAGACATGGGGACAGAAATTGCATTGGTCACTCTCATGGTTGACTTGTGCTGGGAGGGTCTCTCAACAGCTCTCCCAAATGGGGACATTTTGTTACAGTAGTTCCACATCTACCTGATCTATTAAACATTGAAATGAAACCTACTGGGCAAATTAATTTGCCACGGTAGGATGATGTATCTTCAATATGTGGATGATACCCAATTGTACATCTCCATCCAGGCTCAATTATAGATGTAGTAGAAATTCTATCCCAGGGCTGGTGGCTATTATGGTTTGGATGGGGAGAAACAGACTGCAACTTAAGCCAAACAGGGTACTGTTACTATTAATTTAAAAGCCTTATGATTCCAAGTGTCTTTGACCCTTGATGAAGTTATGGTCCTGCAGAGAGAACAAATTTTCAACTTTAAAACTTCTGGATTTACAGCTCCTGCCTAAGGAGCAGACAGAAGTTAAGGGCAGGAGGCATTTTGCCCAGCTTTGGCTGATTTCCAGTTGCAATCTTACCTAGAACAGGATGCTATGAGGAAGATTATGATCTTGTCTCTCCTGATTACAATAATTCTGTGCTGGTTACCAATGTGTTTCCTAGAGTAATTAAAAGTTTTGGTTTCTTTATGGCGTGGGGCTGGGTAGCTAACAAATAACTTTCCTTTTATTGCTCCTGCCCATTGCACTTTTCCCAAATTGTTCCTGCCCATCCCTCTTGGATATGGAGACAGTATACATGGAAGGTCCCTACCAAACAGAAGTTGCAGTGGAAGATGTGTTAATAAGAAGTATTTTCAGTGGCCGTTCACTGAGGGACAGCTTGTCCCCAATCAAGAATGGCTTGCAACGCAACATTTTCAAAAATAGTAAAAACTGATTTTTACAGAAGGACTTTGGGAATTGATTACTGTAGAGACACACGTGTGTGTGTATGCATGTGTGCATGTGCATATGCATGAATATATGTAAAGGGTACACTTTTCTTACATGCTAATATTTGCTATGGATAATATTTTTATGGAATTTTAAAAATGTATATTTTGCTATTTTAATATTTGCAGCCCCTGTGATCTATGAAAATTGAGATGGTAGAGTATTCAGTCTGAAAACAGATACCTTGAATAATAAGCTTAATATAAACCTGGACTTCTTCCTTTTTTGGAGGGGGGGGGAGGAAAGATGACAAATACAGTTTTCCTCTTGGAATGACTGATTTCTGGAACAACCAGATTTTTTTTCCTGCCTTTTAAGAGATTCCAGCTGTAAAAATGACCCTGATAATAAAGAGGGGAAAAAAACCCCACCGTTTAACCAAAATAATTTCTCAAGTTGAAATACTCTCCAATGAGTTTAACTCATTGAGTTCAATTAGTTCAAACAAACACAGGAAACAAAATATTTAAAAATAGCCAAAAGAGTATCTAAAGCATGGGAAAAATTGTGAAGGCAGAAAAAGATCTTGCCTTATAAGAAGGGGTGGGAGTCATAGCCCCTTCTAAAGACAAAAAGGGAGGAATTGTGCATTAAATAATCTTTGTTAATTTCTGTCAAACATTAAATGCAACCACAGTAGTTCAGTCTGTAAGTACTTACCAATAGCAATTCCAATACGGCTTACAGATCCTAAAAGAGAAAAGAATCCAAAAAAGAAACGTGATCAAAAACTTGAACATATTTAGTAAAAAAGAAAGAAAACATTTCTTTAGTTTCACACTATTTTAACATGAATGTACAGTAAATCCATCATATTATTCCCTTTTTGGGTAAACAAAATTACTCAAAGCACGTAAAAAGTATAAAGCAAAATAAATAAAAAAGCTAAATTTTTGAGATAGCTAAAATGATTAAGGCTAATTATACTAATACAATTCACTACTTGCTATATTGTCTATACTTTAATTCATCAGTACTGTTCTGATAGATTCAATCACTTTCATTTAGAACTTCAATGTCTTTCCCACTTTTTTTAGTTTTGCATACTCATACACATGCATGCAAAACTAAACAAAAGGGAAAGATACTGACATTCTAAATGAAGGTGTCTGAATTTGAATTCAATTTGAAGGTGACTGAATTATTTAATTTGTTAATTTATTATCTTTAACAGTGATTCCAAAAATATTTCACGACTTTAAGTACAACATTGCACATATATTTTGAAGTATAGGACTGTACAAGAAATTTTGAAATACATTTGTATGAAATTAGCCAGAAAGGTTTAAAAAAGGATTCCTGAATAATTCATAATATTCCCTCTCTCTCTTTTATCTCTCATATTTCAGAGAATTTAGAGAAAACTATTTCAGAACAAAAAGTCAAAAGTGACCTCCTATAGAAATGCAAAAGCTAATCTAAATAATTACTTTCCATCATCAATACTTTGGGGTTTTACCTGGTTCATCCTTGGGAGTTGCTTGAGTTGTAGTTGGGGGCACTGCAGTTTCTATAAGAAAAAAAAGAGGTTTAAACACTACTCTGGACTTTTCAGGCAATGTCATGCATAACATTTAACAAGCTGACAGACTTGTCTGGGAATAAAGATACCTCAATGTACATATTAGATAAGAATATCTTGCAGGTTACACAGATATCTCAACAAAAGTAGAACAAACCTCCATAAATTATAACAGCAATCTAATAAAGAAAACAAATAGTGGGAAGATAAACAATTTAACTGAAAAAAGCTGAAATAGTATAGTATAGTATAGTTTAGTATAGTATAATATAATATATAATATATAATATAATATATATACACTATAACAGTAATATAATAAATATAATATATAATGTAATAATATATGTTAACATATGTTATAAGTAAAATTCTGCAAGGGTAAACTCAATCAGTATATTAACAGCATCTAGTTTAATCAGAACTAAGCAATGAAAACATATCAACACAAAATCCAAGGCTCGGCGGACCAGTGGAGGTGGTGGTTATGGCAGGGAGGGGAAATGGTTTTGCGCATGCACACTGCTTTCACAAATGTAGCTTTGCATGCATGCACATGCTCACCCACCACTTCTGCAGCCCTGTTCTGAATGGGCTATGGTCCAACATTGAGCTGTGGACCGGGGGGGTGGGGACCCCTGGTATACATGGCAGTTTATAAAAAATTTAAATTTGCCTTTCTTTTTTGAAAGAAAATTTTGATACCGGGGTCCCCACCCACCTGATCCACAGCTCAGTGGTGGACCATAGCCCATTCAGAAGGGGGCTGCAGAAGTGGTAGGTGAGTGTGCACATGGGCATGTACGGAAAGCTGCATTTGTGAAAGCAGTGTGCATGTGCAAAACCATTCCCTCTCCCCTCCGCCCGCCACCACTGGTCTGCTGAGCCTGAAAGGTTGGAGACTACTGATGTATATACTTTTTAAAAAGGGTTTCACAATTTTTTTAAAACTGTTTTAGAAACTAAGTCTAAACTGGAATTCACATTCCAAGTTACATGGCACAATAGAACATGCACTTCATAGATGAGGCAGAAATTGGATGTAAAGCAGAAAACAGAGGTAAAAATATAAAGCACATATAAAGCATCAAAGAATGTGCAAAAGAACACTATATTAGTGATACCTAGAAATTTACAACACATCATCATCATCATCTGCAAAGACGTATATCCAGTGGTGGGATTCAGCCAGTTCGCACCACTTCGGGAGAACTGGTTATTAACTTTCTGAGCAGTTTGGCAAACTGGTTGTTGGAAGAAATTATTAGGGCAGAGAACCAGTTGTTAAATTACTTGAATCCCACCACAGATATATATCTACAGATATCCATGCACACATTGTGTTATTTTGTTTCCTAAAAAGTCAGAGGAAAAAAAGATCTCTTTGTTTCTCCCATATTTTTCTTTGATTGTTGTGAACCACCTAATTGTTGAGAATTGGGTTGCAATAAAATTTAATAATTATTATTATAGTTCATTGCACAGTTAACCAGATGTTTAGACTGGGTTTGGCGTTTTTATTTAGCTATCAAATCCTTTCCAAGGACTTGGGACAGGCAGATCTAGATGTGTGATAGTGTTACAGATATCATCACAGGATGGAAGCTGTTCTGAGTAAAGCTGCCTTTTGTAATTGGCTGATGATGAATCTGTCAATGCCAATGGTATTCAAGTGGTACTCCAGCTGTTTTGGGATTGCACCCAAGGCCCCTATTACTATTGGGACTACCTTTGCTTGCATTTGCCACAGTTGTTTTATTTCTATTCGTAGGTGGTTGTATTTAGTTCCCTTCTTCAGTTCTTTCTCTTTTATTCCGCTGTCTCCAGGTACTGCCACATTCACTATCCAAACATTATTGTCTTTCTTATTGATAATTGTTAAGTCTAAATTGTCAGGGGCCTCTCTGTTTGAATTCTAAAATCCCAGAGCAATTTGGCTTCTTCATTGTTAATGGTTTTCTCTATTTTATGGTCCCATCTGTTCTTGCTTGCAGGCAAATAATATTTCTTGCAGATTTTCCAGGGCACCATTGTTGTTACTTTGTCATGCTGTTGCTTGTAGCCAGTCTGTGTGATCTTCTTGCAGCAGTTTACAGAGTGATTCACTGTTTCTTCAGCTTCTTTGCATAGGCAGCACTTACTGTCTGTGGCTGTCTTCTCAATTCTGGGTTTGTATGCATTTGTTTTTAAGGCTTGGTCTTGTGCAGCCAGAATTAATCCCTTGGTCTCTTTCTTAAACTTTCCTGCTCTTAGACATTGCCAGATCTTGTTATTATCTGCTTTCTCTGCTTTTTTTTTTATGTACTGGCCATGAAGTACTTTGTCTTCCCATGCCTCCATTCTGTTCTTCATTTGGTCTTTTTTGTAGGCCAGTTTGGTCTCTCCAGTAGTCTGTAAGCTTTCCTGGTACACTAATTTCTGTGCATCTTCTTCATTGTCCTTCAGATATTCTTCCAAAGCCCTTTTTTCTTTTTCAATCATCAAATGTACTTGCAAGATTCCATGCCCACCTATTTGTCTTGGTAGTTAGAGTCTGTCAATGTTGCTGTGAAGATGAAGGGCATAATTCAGGGTCATTTTTCTGGTCTTCCCATCCACTGCTTTTAGTTCTGCTTGAGTCCAGTTCATTATTACCACTTTGTATCTAATGACTGGAATTGCCCAGGTGTTGATTGTCTTGATGGTATTTCTTCCACTGAGTTTGTACTTTAAAATCTTCACTCTCAATATTTTCACCTCTATTTTTTTTTTTACTTTGATGTGCTTGATGTAGTCAGCTTGAAGGATACCCAAGTATTTGTACTCATCATCTTCATCCAGATTCTGGATGTTATTTTCATAGGGCATCTTGATTCTTTCAGTTTTTTGCTATTTTTCCCTTTGAGCGTGGCATATTTGTCCAGTCAAAACTCCATTGCCATATTTTGCCTATATATAAGGACAGTGTTCAGCAGCAATTCTACTTCAGGTGGTGTTTTTCCATTATCCAGATCATCCATCTAAAGGGGGTGAGATAGTCTTGCAGATGTTTTTGATGCAAGAAATGATCATCATGGGCTAAGTTAGTCAGTATTGTTGATAGAAGAAATAGTGGAATGAGATATAGTAGTGGTGATAATTAATCTCCTTGAAATATTCCTCTCAATATTAACTTCTCCTAGTCTTTCACCATTAACCTGCAACTGTCTTCCATTGTGCCATTGATCTTTGCACAAAGCTTCTAATATTTCTACTGAATCCTGTTATTTCTAAGCACTTGATTATCTAGTCATGTGGCAGAGTTGAATGCTTTTTTGTAATCAATCCATGCTACATTTAAACTGGTCTTTTTTCTCTTGTACTTTTCCAAAAACGTCATGTTGTTTTGTTATTATAATTATTTAAATAAATCCCCCTACTGACACAATGCATTGTCTGTTTAAAAAGAAAAATATTAAAATGTATACAAAGCATAAACAATTAAAGCAGAAGTTAACAGGAACAATTAAGAATAATTGCATTGAGTCAGATATCATGATGGCTGATGAAGAAGGTGCCTTATAGAACTTCCTCCTTTAAAACCTCAAAGGAACAAAAAGGGCAGAAGGAAGGTTAAGGGGAAGAAAAAGCTGAGAATGTATAGAACATTAAAGAAAAGCAAGATGCAGAAATACACTTTCTAAATTAGGCCTTCTGGGAAACTCTAGACTTAAAGGAAGTCCAAAAATCCCTAGCAATGATAAAATATTCCCAGTAAAAATGAAAAATGAATTCCAGCTACCTCCCCTCTGAGTTAAGACAACAAAGGTTGGCATTATTGAGGATGTTTAGCTCATATTTGGCATAGTTTTAGAGAAAATTTGAGAAGTCAAAAATGTTTTGTCATGGAGAACTCCAGCTGATATATATCAATTTCAGAGATGTGTATAGAACTACAATGATTTTTTTTTTTCTTGAGAGGTTTAAGACACATTTCCCCCCTTAAATTTCCCCCTCCCGGAAAATTATTTTGTTTGTATAGACTCCAGATGCACTTTGGGGGTTAAGGTTCAGTAAAGAGATGCCATCTATTGTGTTGTACAAAAGTAGAAAGCTGAATTCTTGTAGCTACTTGCAGAGTTTTGGTAGACAAATCACATAAAGCAAAGCTGCAAATGTTGCCACAGCTTCCTTAGAGAGATGGCAGATCCCAAGAGTTACTGTCACTTGTCAGCTGTTGATATATGTTTACATAATGATTATGCTGGTTAATGAAAACTAGAAAGAAAGATCCAAATAGCTTTATTAGGCCAAAAATAAACAAAGTCCAAACAAGCAGAATAGTGCTTTTGAGGCACTGAGAAAATTGACCAACTCTATTTCATGTTAACTGATTGAAGAAAGGGCAATATATCTATGGCAAAATGTTGCTTAGCAGTAAGATCGCTATGGCAGTAAGACAGATGTTTTGACTGGGTTTGGCATTTTTGTCCTCCTGCAGATAGTCCTTGACTTATCACCACAATTAAGCTTAGAGTTTCTTTAGAAAGTTGTAGCAATCATTACGGAAAGCACCCCATGTGACTGTCTTGTTCAACAACTGTGATACTGGCTCTCTCAGAAATGGCCTTTGCCACGTCTTGTTTATTATCTTCTTTGCCAATTTTGTTTAATGTATTAGCCATGTAATACTTTGCCATGTTTTTTTTTTATTCTTCATTTGGTCTTTCTTCTGAGCCAATTTGGTCTCTCCAGTACTTAGTAAGCCTTCATGGTATACTAGCTTCAGTGCATTTTTTTTTCATTATTCTTCAGCTATTCTTCCAATAACCTTTTTTCTTCCATTGTCTAGTGTGCTTGCAACATTCCAGGCCCATCTATGCTCCTTGGTAAACAAATGGATAAGGACTGGAGATGTGGTATTTTGTACTTACTGGTAAACTGGGTTCTCTATACTTGTAAAGACTATTGATCTTCCAGGCTGAGAAACAAATGCCATTTGACAAATTTGTCTATAACCATAAAGTTGACAACAAACTCAGCGTCTGGCTCACAAAATGAGTATCAACAACCACAGCAACAACAAAAATAGAAACCAATAAAAAAAGTTATACTGGATAGATAATTATCACCTTCTAATAGAGAAATCAAATTGCAAAATGGTGAATAACAAGACAGAAAGCAGTTACAATTATTTGGGGTTTGATAATGTTCAAAAATGCAGAACAGCTCCCTGATGATTAAAAAGACAGTGATTTTTGAATAAACAACCATTCGAGATTTGAACCACATGAGTTGCCTTGAAAGGGGGTCCTGAACAGAAGAAACATCCATGTTTGGAGCTACCACTTATAGATCATTCCTGAAAACAATTCTAAATTAGAGACTCATGGCTCTTAAGTGGAAGAAAACAGGAAGAGAATGGGGTAGAGGAGCAGCACATATAATAGGCATCACTGCATCTTGAGCTGCATTAGGAATTATACATCAGCTGACTAGATGTGACAAATTTTACATAAAACCAATAGCCAGTCCTAGAAAAGGCTGATGTGAAGATAACTGGGATCAACAAAGTCAAAATACTTCGTAAGGTGATTGGCTTTGGATACATTTTGATAAAGTGATCATCCCACTCCTAGCTAGTTTTGAGCATAGATAAATTATTTACAGAGCAACGACTTACAGCAATGTCTATCAAAATGAATCTCCCCTTCAACACAGTCTCAACTCTGTGGAGTACTCAAAGAAAAGTACAGAACAGTAAGCCTAGCAATGGCTATCAGAGAAAACTAGCATGATAAAACCTATAATTACAGGTTCTGTATTAATGGATTCTGTGTGGGCAGGATTCTTAACTAATATTAAAATACTTCTTCCCCTCAGATCAGGACTGAGTGAGACAAATCTTTTAGGAGTCTTTAGCTTTAATCATATGAAGCCTGTAATAGCAATAGCACTTAGACTTATATACCGCTTCATAGTGCTTTCCATCCTTCACTAAGTGGTTTACAGAGTCAGCATATTGCCCCCAACAATCTGGGTCCTCATTTTACCCACCTCGGAAGGATGGAAGGCTGAGTCAACCTTGAGCCTGGTGGGATTTCAACTGCCAAATTGCAGGCAGCCGGCTGTCAGCAGAAGGAGCCTGCAGTACTGCAACTCTAATCACTGCGCCACCAAGGTAATGTTAATACCTACACAGGAGAATATTGAGGGTTCCAGCAGATGACCAGTATTTCATGCACACTTGAGAAGATGCATGAAGGCTCCCAGGAAACCTCTGAGGCATGGCAGAAGCTTTGGAAATAGTTGAAGATGACGGGATTGGAATTTGCAGCTGTAAGAGCTTACTCTTGCTCCCCAAGTGTGGCTCACAAATGGATGAAAGATTGCAAAAAGCTTGTTCAATAATCACTTGGCAATATTTTCAAGAATTTACAGTATGATGCCCCAGCAAACAGAAAAGAAAGTCCCTTCTATCTAAGGGGAAGATTTGCTTCTGCAACAATGGCACTTGCAAAACAGGCCCTTCAAGGTCATTAGGTCAAGACTAAAAGGCTCAGAGAAGAGCAGTTCTCCTAAATTCGTTCATGCATAATAGCAATTAATTAAAAAAGATACAATACAATAAAACCAAATTTAAAAATGGATAAAATATAAAAAATTCCAGATCAACGGCAAACTGAGAAAATAGACACAGTATTATTCTGGTTTTGAAAGACCAGTGAGGGTTGCATCTAGTCCTCCACAGGCTATATGAAGAAAATTCTTGTCAAAGAATCTGTAAACTCCAGAAGACTCTCTACATCAGGGATGTCAAACTCAAGGCCCACAGGCCAGATCCGTTCCGCAAGGTTGCTTAAATCCGACCCGTGGGGCTGGCCTGAAAATATGAGAGGACCAGACTGCGGCTAAAAAACAGGCCTCAAAACGGGCGAAAAGAGGCCCAAAAAACAGGCAAAAATGGGCCAGAAAATGGGGCCTAAAACAGGAAAAAAACAGACCAAGAAATGGGCAGGAAAACGAGCCGTTTTCAGCCTCCAGCAGCACTCTGCTTGCCGAAAGCAGCCCCACGCCCCATTTTGGCCGGTAAAGTGATGCAGGAGGCGTCCGTCCTATCTCCCCCCCACTCTTCACCACCCCGTTTCAACGGTGCGCAGAGAAGAACTATAATACTGATCTGGCCCTCAAAGAAATACAGTTTGACATCCCTGCTGTACATCATGAGTGTTAATCTTGCCACGTCACGTTGCTGTCATGTGATGTTTCATAACATTTTTTTCCCTTTGCGGAGCTGGGGTGGGCATGGCCTATACATGATGCATTTGGCCCTTGGGCTGCCAATTTGACACCCCTGCTCTACATTATTCAGGACTTGAAGATTTGCAGAACTGCCTTTCTCCATGAATTTCTGCTCTGGCCCATCATTAAAATAATGTTTTAAGAGATCCAGGATGCATATTTTCTCTATTGTGATGCCTGCCCTTTAAAACCACACCCTAAACTGACTCTGTTGCTCTTTAAGAGGGCCTTAAAGATCTAAACCACTAACATCTTTTTTAAAAGTTGTGAATTTCAGTTACAACCATGGTGATAGTAAAATGGAATCAGTAACACTGTAGGAGAATTTGTTTATACTCAGTGCTCCACAGGGGTTCATATTTGTTCCATGGGCAAAAGGGAGATTTACATCTCAGTTTCTTAGACTTCAGCTCATGTCATTCTTTTTCAAAAGGCAAGGAAATACAACAATTGTCTGTTAAATGAAATGAAACATATCCCTCAAGTACACACAGCTCCATGATTGTAAGACATTCTGTAGATTAGCTGCCAAGAAAAGGATGGAAATATAACACAGATGTGGCTACAGGGTCTTTCCTCCAAAACCAAATAATCTGAACCCTGAAAAAGGGCTGTGATCCAATCATGTAATGACTCACCTTCAGTCCCATCTTCTTTTGGAGTAACAATGCCAGGCGTAAGGGAAATTGGGGGAGTAGGAGTAACAGCAGGTGTTGGGGATTTGGAAGTGGTAGGGACTATACAAAAAGAGAGGGGAAAATGTTTATGTAGTTTTCTCCAGACCCAGGATACTCAACTTTAAAGTTTTCAACTCTGATGTTCAACAAAGATTTAAGAAAAATTACTTACTCTTATCACACCATGGACCAGACGGTTTCCACTGACTATCAGCATCACATTCAATTAAAGAAGCCCCTACGAAAGTGTAGCCAGGATCACATTCAATAGGTAATTTATTCTGATACGTATATGTAGCTTGAAACACACTTGCCACATTTCCATTTGGGATGATTGGTCTACGGCACTTGACATCTGGAAAAGAAATCAGCATTTAGTTTGCACCAAATAACTAACTGGCTTCATGAGGGGCAAATGAAAAAGTATGCCATGATGTTATTATTACACAAATGCTGTAAGTTATATATTTCTGTCACAGAGTGAGAAATAAGTACATAATGGTGGCATGCACGCATATAGTGGCATCACCATGTGATGTAATTATGGTTTGCTGCTGCCACTAGTAATCTTAGGCCTGGAAACCATTATTTGCTTAGCTTTGGCCAAAAAGAATAACTATCTAATATGGCTGCACCTTGTTTGCAGGAGTTGCATGAAACAAGATTAAATGGATACACAAATGATTATCTGTAGATTTAATAATTAACTGACCCAAATATATAACTGTTATTATAAATATGCAACACTGACAGCCAGTGAGGTATAGTGTCTTAGATTAGGATGAAAGAGTTCACCCTAAGACTTTTATGATTAAGAAACACATTTCTCTTGGAGTTGGGAATGATCTCATTAGAATTTAAGATACTATACAATGTTTTAGCTTGTAATTACTCCATGGATGGTGTGGGGCTTGATAGAGATGCTTTAGGTTGAAGAATATACCATTCCTCTTCTGTTTAAGTCCTTGGTTTTTAGTCTATTCTTTAATTTTAGTAATTTCAATTGTTCTTATAATTGTATTTATATTTATATTTTTATTATATTGTAAGCCAGTCAGAATCACTTTGGATAGCAAGATGGGCAGCATATAAACATAATAATAAAATAAATAAATCAGAAAGAAATGAGAGAGAAATTATTTTTATTATGCTCCTAACTCAATGGAACACAATAAATCCAGTCCAGCTCAAGGGGATAATTAACAAATTTGATATTAATAAATTATCCAAACTATGTTTGCATTTCTTTCAATACTAACTTGTATGAACAAATTTCACTGTGATAATTTCCATTTAGTAATCCACAGCTCCCCAATGCTTAGAAGACAAGATTACCAGATTTCAGCAAGAGCATAAATGTAGGGAACTAATGGAACTAACAAAAAAGCAATTTGATATATTGAAGGTAAGGAAAATAACAAATCCCATTACTTTTGCATTCAGGTGAAGGCAAATTCCACTTTCCATCTACACCATTTTCTGCAACTATACATGTAATAGTAGAATTTCCAATAAGGGAGTAATCGGCATCACACCGATAGATTACTGTCCAGCCAGCATCATATGTATCTGAAGGACTGGGATCATATCTTCCATTGGCAATTATAGGAGGACGAGCACAAGGAATACCTGGAGAAAAAAAATTCAACAAATTCAACTAGGTTACCATTTGGATTTTCTCATGGTATAAATATTTAGCTGCTTGAATTAATTTCTTGAATTCATCAAATAAATGCACATCTTTGGAATTCTTTCTACTATCAACCAGAACACCACATTCACTTTTCTAGTTCCAGGGACAACATTCCTATCTAATAAATATCTCCTGTCCAGATTCTGCTTAGGATTTCTTCATAAAGTTATTATCAAAGTGGCCTTCCTCATTAGGATCTCTTCCCTATGCAAGTTTAAACTAGAAAAAGTACATTCTTCCTATGGAAGTAACATGGAGGTTACCCATCTCTTGTCAGAATGCAGCAAAAGTATATACTTCATTGAGAAAAGTGATATGACTGACTACATTGCATGGCAGGTGATGCTCACAATAGAAGAATCATAGACTGAAAGTTTGCCTGTTTACATTGTGCTAATGTGACTTGACCTAAAAGTTAATTTAAAGAGGCAGGATTCGATGCAAGGTTGTGATTTCAAAAAGGATTCATTCATAAATTATATCGGGAAAGCATTAACATGCTTACAGTTGCTTATATTGTGGCAGAATGCAATGCTAATAGCAGGAACAATAGTTTCTTTAGTGGACATGAATCATTCCAAGGTTAAAACTGGTTATTTTCAAAAGTTCCTGATTCCATTGCAATAACTTTTTTCAATATTTTCTCCTATACTTAAACCAAAGATATTAAAAATTAGGAAAAGGCAGCATATGGTGGCTTCCTGCATCCATTTTTTTCCTCTTTGTGTAGATCGGAACCACATTAGCTCTTCTCCAGTCTTCTAGTCATTCCCCTATGCTCAGGAGCTATGAAAGACTATATTCAGTGGTTCCAAGATTATGCCTGCCAGCTCCTTCAGAAGCCTGAATTTAATCTAGTTGGTAAAATGTCTGTGGTCAGTCATCCAGACCATTGTTTTTTCAAAGATGCTTTTTCAAAAGGAATCTGGACTGATTTTTCCCCTGAGGAAGAACAAAATGTTTCACTTCTCATCCAAGAATTGATGAAACTGATGAAGCTTCTTGGATGAGAAGCAAAACGTTTTGTTCTTCTTGCTCAGGGGAAAAAAAATCCAGTTACCTTTTGAAATAGCATGTTTGAGACAATCCATCTGGTCCTTTGAATTTGAACTCATCTACAGTGGCTATGTATAGTATATCCAGGTTATGGTTGTCTGAAAGATGGTTTTTCAAAAGACAACCGGACTGTCTTTGTTTGTGCTTGAAGATGTCTCATTTCTCATTCAAAAAGCTTGGGTGAGGCAAAGTTTCAGAACTGAAGCAGCTTCTTGGATGAGAAGTGAGACATCTTCAAGCACAATCAAAGAAAGTCCAGTTGCCTTTTGAAAAAGCACCTTTGGGATATTCAACTAAAAGCTAAGCAGACTGAACTTTTGCTGTTAAGCTAAACGTAAAAGCACTAAAAGAAGCTTAATAAGCTTAAAATAAAAGATCATCTTACGTTCGCAAACTGGAAGTTCTCTATTCCAGTCAACTCTGCCTGATTTCAAAACACATTGACGAGTAGCGCCACCTATTATTCTGAACCTAAAGGGAAGAAAAGTCTTATTGATTTTTTAGTTGCAATTTCTAAAATAAGCCACAACAGATTGGGTTCACAGAACATGCTGACTCAAACCAAACAAATTATATTATGATGTACTAAAATGTAGGACTCCAACCATTATAATACTTTGGTATTTATTTGTCTAGTAAGAATTTCTAGAAGCATATTCTGAGAACTTGATAGATGCTGTATATAAGAAGTGTTCATCTTCAAACTTGTAGCAAAGCTTTATACCTACATCACTCTGGCTGGTCTAAATCTTGCTCTCCTCTCTCCATTCCACATTCCCAAACAGATACAGCAAAGTTACTTTGTTGTACAAAGTTATGTTAAAAAGACTTTAGAAGTCACATATATAACTTCTGAGGATACTAGCACAGTAGAAATGTGATCTATTTCAGTCCCAAACTTCAAATCCTGACCCTTTTCCTTTCACTTTATAGAGCCAGTGGTCTGTAGCTGGTCCTTTCTTGGTTTGAAAATAATTTATACATCAAGCTAGCAAGAAATGTAGGTTAAGATAAACAGGGCCAATTAAGTTCAACTTCCTACAAGTTGGACCTAATTTAATATCCATTTGTAAGGCACGATAGCAATTTGCAATGCTGACAAAATAGGCAGATAAAGACAGCACCAGAGTTTCTTCCAGTTGATTCTGTCACCTCAAAACCCAGGATGATTAACAAACACCTACTGACGTATTGGCAAAATTTTACTGAGTTACATATAAATGATGCCTTTAAATTATTTCTGCAGATTTCTGCAAATCTGTTTTAAGTTACTTTGAAAGATGTATACCTTTCAAAGTAACTATATGTTATAATTATTTATAGGAATATACTGTAGATAATTATAATATATAGTTCATAATTCAGATTTTATTACTATTTTTTGTCCATTGTCTCCAAAGATATTTTTACAATTTGCTTCAACAAATAATCTCTAACTTACCCATACTGACAACCAAGGGTTATTTCTTCACCAAGCCGGAGGTCATCTGAACTTACTATTTGGCCATTTTCTATATGTGGAACGGGACATCGCTTTCCTAAAAGATTGGAACTGATGTTATCATGTGTCCTTGTGAGACTTACAACAAAATAAACACTTGTAGAAAATTGTATTATTCTAGCTTTATACTTCTCCATATTATATTATAGTTGTATCTCTCAAGAGTTGTTTTGCAATGCAGAGCTGCTTGGTAAACTATCCTCAGCTTCTCTACATATCTGTTCACTTCAATGACTGTTCATGGACTTACGTATGAAAATAATTAAAAGTAGTTTATGAAGCAGCTGCATGAATTGGAAAAAAACTTGGATGCTACTGAGTCAAAGTCTTTCAAACATTACCTGTATATATTAAAACCTCTTGAAATTATAATTATATAGTAACAATAAAAATAATTACTGACATAATTTTAATTACCATATATTTCAGCGTATAAGATGCACTCCCCCCCAAAAAAGTGGGTGAAATTGTCTCTTATACAGCAAATGTTGCCAAAGGCCCCCAGCCTTTGGCCTCTGCCTCCCAGCAATTTGCCTCTTTGCAGGAAACAACCTGGTCAGCTTCAGCACAGCCTGATTTAGCACAAGCAGCTCCCGGAATACCAACGATCAGCTGTTCCAGGCTGCGGGGATCGCCACTGCCTTTCGGAGCCATCGCTGCTGCCACCTATCTCTGCCTCTGCATGTTTCAGCCTCTGTGCATCCCATTTTCAGCCCGTTCCAGGCAGCAATCAGATGGGATGCACGGAGGCTGAAAATGGAGCGTGCATAAATGGGATGCACGGAGGCAGAAAATGGAGTGTGCAGAGGCGGAGATAGGTGGCAGCAGCGATAGGTGGCAGCGGAAATGGGCGCTGATGGCTCCGATGGGCAGTGGCAATCCCCACAGCCTGGAACAGCTGATCGTCGGTATTCTGGGAGCTGCTTGTGCTAAATCAGGCTGTGCTGAAACTGACCAAGCTGTTTGCTGCAAGGAGGCACATTGCTGGGAGGCAGATTTTTTTTTCTTGTTTTCCTCCTCTAAAGCTAATGTGAGTTTAAAAATACACCAAAAAATACGGTACATATGAATAATATGGGGTTACACGCTTAAAAAGACAACAAACTAAACAAACTAAAAACTTTAAAACAGACAATAAAACACTGGAACTATTGATTCCAAACATTATTTTTCAATTGTTAAACCATAAACTGAACATACGCAACACAGAATGGAATTCTTCAAACTTATCTCTGTTTTGACACAAAGCCAGTTCAAAGGTCAGGTGTTGAAAAATGTTATTAAGCCAATTGTTTTCTAATATATAAACATCCTTCCATGTCTACACAATTATCTTTTTTGGAAAAGACCAAGCAGAGCATGCAAACTAATCTTTGTAGATGAAAACAATCCTAATTTGGAGGATATATTTTACAAGATCATTAAACCACTTTCATTCTTAACTTCCTTCTGAGTCACTCTTCATCACAATAATAATATTTAAACAATAAGCAATTATTATTGGTGTATCTAGATCATGTATAGCAGGAAAATTGTTTTTTAAAATTATTACATCTCCATCATAAAATGAATGGTATCAATATTTTTACAATATTTGTTCATTAGCACAATAACCCACCTCCTCTCAGTTATTTTGTTTACCTCAAGTTTTTAAATCATATGAAACATATTCAGTGCTAACATTTTTTAAACCTGAAGACATGATTGGACAATAGAGGAGAGTCTAATTCTCCATTTCAAATTTCTTGAACACTTATTTTTATATTCTTTAAAAAATCTTGATGTTAATAAATTGTGGGTTTACTCAATGCCTCTGGAATTTCCAAAGTCTGTATAGCATCAGAGCCAAGCAATGAATACATCAAAAGCTTTTATTCTATATGTTATATTCCTTCTACAGAATGTCAGAAGTGACCATAGTTTCTAAAATAAAAGTGTGACCAAGTATTTTAACCAAAATATTCCAAATTTTTAATTTCTAATGATAATGAAAATAAAAATTTAATTTCTGTCCCGTAAGGCCCAATTACTTCTGATCAATATCAAAGGCTTAATTACTAATATATTTTGAATCAGGGATTAAAAAATGCTAAATAGTAAATTGAGCCAACAATGGTTAGTAGTCAAAATAATTTTAATACCAGATTGCTATTAATAAATTAGTCGTTTAAAATCATAAAAATTAAAATCACCATAATTGTATAAAAGCTTAACTTTAAGAAATCCTGGTTACTTGTTCCTTCCATGAATATTTCACTGTTAATTTATCAATCTGTTTAAAATATTTAAATGGAACCAACTACCTTGGTGCAATATTAATGCTCTCAGAAACAGAGATATCTTCAACCACATCTTAATATCCTCACTCATCTGGGAAATTTAAATTGCAAAACTCTTATCTACTAGACAGGATATTTTCCCAAGAATAATAATCCCCAGGTATTTCATAGATTCTGAAGTATCTGTATAATTGAAGCTTAATTTTTATGTCTATCTCTTAGGACTTTTTTATCAATAAATATAATATTAAACTTATTTCAATTTATTGAATTAAATTTATTGAATACCCATATTGTACAATTTGTACACTTTAAGGATCTCTGTCCACTCCTACCCCTTAATGTATTAACTTGAAACAGGATACCATCTTTCCCCAAAAATATGACCTACCCCGAAAGTAAAGACTAGCTTATTTTTTGGGGGGGGGGGCTAATATAAGGCTTACCCCAATAAGCCCTAGTGAAGGGCGTGAGCATGGCCAGCACAGGAGGCAGCCCTTCCCTTCCCCGGTCACCTCATGGCTGCTCAGCCCCTTAATCGGGGCCTGCAGATCAGCCGAGCCAGCTGTTGTGGTCCGCCAGCAGCCTCTGGAGGTGGTAGCAGAATCGGACAGTAACAGGACTGGGGAGGAACATGGGCCAGTCCTGGAGTCTGGGGAAGGCTCAGACAAGGGCTCTGCATCGGAGGCAGAGATGGGGCCAGGGCCATCTGGGAGTGTTGCGCAGACTCCGAGCCCCCAGAGTCGGACAGCAGAGAGGCAGAGGAACAGGTTCCTAGTGCACGCATGCGCAGAGCTGCCAGTAGGCAAGAGCAGCTAAAGCAAAAGGGACAACTCGGAAGTAAGGCCAGGAGATGATTGGCCCCTCCCATAAGGCTTAAAAGAGAAACAAAAGCACTTGGGCCTTTTGCAGGAAAGCAACATTGCTAACTTTGTTTCCAGTCGGCATCTCTTGTTTGTTTCTCAACTCCGTGGGGCTTTGCCAAGTAAGGCCTTTGGCAGGGGGTCAAAGAAGATAAAGGTTGGTGATTATCCTGAAGGACTTCTGAAGGACTTTTTTGCAACTAATTGGGACACAGCTGGGAATGAATATAATTCTCAGCTGTTACAATAAAATAGGTTTTTTTGGGACTAATTGTGTATTGTAATGACTCAGTAAGCCTAGGTCACAACACCTGCAAGGGCCAGGAGCTACCTCTCGTTCTGTCTCTCCAGGCACCTGGAGATGTTTCTTGTGCACGCTTGCCACCTCCAGCCCTGCCCTGCCCTGTGCAAGTTCCGTGGTGGCCCTGTAGCGGGATGGAGCAGGGAGGGGGAAATTGCCCCTTCATCCTTTGCACCCCAAAACCCCATCTTCCCTGACCACTGAGCCCCTGGCCTGCACCCCTCTTGCTGGAGCAAGATGTGCAAACTCAATGTTACCCACGGAGGTCTTCCAGTGCAAGCATGGCCACTTTTGCCACCAATTGCAGCCGCAAAAGCAGGAGGAGGCCAAGCGAACCATCTCATACTTGTACATAAGGGGGGGGGGAATAAGACACCCCCCCCCAGCCGTTTTTTGGGGAGTCAAAAGAAAATAAGACCCGGTCCTATTTTCAGGAAAACACAGTAGTAAACAATTATCTCTTTGTCACACATAAGGTAATGGGGGAATAAAAAATAATTTTCTGCATTATTGTCCAAAGATTGGATAACCATTTATTCAGGATGATACAAGGATTTCTAGCTTGGCTCTTGGACTAGAAGATCCCCAAGATTGCTTCCAGCTCTATGATTCCATTATTGTAATATTGTTATATTTTTTGGTTAAAGTTCAGTTAAACCTTCTTGTTTGCCAACATGTGGAAATGGCTGACCTTTGTCATCTTTGCCTGCTTGCTTGTCTGGAGTCTGGGACAACTCACCATGGCCAACTCATGACAGGACAACTCGCCACAGGACAAGAGTTACAGTAATATCAAAGAAATGGTGGAATAGAATCATTAAAGAAAGAATGCAAAAGGAGGGACAAAATAAAATGTGACAGGCAAACATTAAAATAATTTTTAATTATTTTAAATAAATTGAATTGAACTGTTCTGCAGCAAGTTCTCCCATGGTGAGTTGGCTGCAGCAAGTTGTCTGATGCTCTTGCCTGCATTCTCTCCGCTGGGCTCATCATCCCAGCCACATGCAGGGGGAGGCACCATGGAAAGGTTCTAAAGCCTGGCAGGGCTGTCTGTGACATGCTGTAACCCAATACTGATGGGATCCTTCTTTCACGCACCACTTAGAGCTTTTCACACTGCCAAGACCTCCTTATGCAAAAAATGGCTGGAGCTGGCTTCTTGAAAAAAATTCTTCAACTCTAGATGTTCTTGGAACTTTTTCTGGCTTTAACTTCTTGATTGCCATTTTAACTTCATCCTCCATTACAAACTTACTAAGATAATTTTTATGTTTTCTTCTGTACTGTACGTTCATTTTGCTAAGCAATTTTTAATTTCTAAAAAAGAAATCATATTTTTTATTTGAATTATTAAAACTTTGCATTATACTTTTTGTTTGGTAAAAATATCCTTTGTTAAATTCTCATGATCCAATAATCAGAAGAATTTTCAGTTACTGTTTTATTCCAAATACCGTAAGTTATAGGCTGGAAATTAAATGTACAACTTTAAATCTGACAATTTTGAAGAGCTGAATGTATTTCACTCAACACTGCATAGCAGCCACTGTTGTTGACAAAAGATACTTACCTTGACAAAGTGTAGGAAGCTCTGACCACTTATTGGTGTCAAGACATGTCATCTTAGGAATTGTTCCAGATATAATTTCATGACCTGCGATGCACTGTAAACGCAGAACAGTTCCAATTGGAGAGGTATCTGGTGGGGCTTCTCCTGTTCTAAGTGAAGAATGGGGAGGTAGAACTGGATTTGGGCAATCACCTGTAGATAAGTAAAAATGAGGAAGTTCCGAAGTAGAGAACAGAAATAAATGTCTATTACACTACTGAAGCCCAACCATTCAGTTTTAAGCCACTGGGGGCTTATGCCAAAGAATTTTCAGCCCAGAAATGTAGGAATAAGGTCAGGATGGCAAAAGCAGAAAATGAGTTAAGCAAGAGGTAGCAAGAGGGCCATAATCCAGGAGGTTTTTCTTGAAATATGTCAAGAACCAGAAGATAAAAGAGATGGCAGGCCCACTGCTTACTTAGGATGCAGAAATTTTAACAGATGACCAAGAAAAAGCAGACAAACTCGACTTCTATTTTTACCTCTGAAATGGTGGTTTGAGTAGTAGAGATTGGAAACAAATGCAATATTGTACATACAGGCCAATAAGGATATAGTAAAGGTGTTATAATAGGCATTAAATAGAGCTATTTGCAGGGATCTTAAAGACAATGCCATGACCTAAAGGCCAGCATAGCTTTATAAACTAATAATAAAAATAATAATAATGTGAGAGAATCTTGTGTCCTTCTCTGACAGGGTAACCATTCCACTGATCTAGAGGAATATGACCGATATAAGGAACCTGGATTTTCCCAAGTTTTGAAAAAATCTCAATATTTCAGAGAACATATTCAATGACAAGCTATTAGTGTAAAATAGAAGACATTCCAATAAAGCAGGGTTGGCTAACTGCATCAGAGAATCAGCATTGAAGAATGCTGATTGCGGTGTTGCGGCAAGACTGGTTGGAAAATAGCAGGTTCCAATGAGCCTTGCGAAAATTCAAACAGACAAACTGCTGTCGGGGGAGTCTTCAGACCAGAAACGTCTTTTAGGGACGGTGAAGAAAGAGAGGTGCCTTGGACGACCAAGAGGAACAGGTATGTTCCTCAAAGGGTCGGAGGCAAGCTCTTCGGACAGGCAGTGGGGGTGGCGTCCAGGTAAAAAGGAACTTTTTAAAAAAATCTTAAAAGTGGTCCTGTGTGGAAATAAGCAGCTAATTGGCACTTGGGAATTTTAATAGAGGGAAAAGAACAAAGAGGAAGTTAAAATACTAAAGCCCAAAAAGAATAACTTCTATCTGGATTTAAAATTGGATTTGGAGAAATTAAAAATAATACAAGAAAAAGAAACCCGAGGGAAAGCATTTTTTAATTAAGATCTTAACTATTTTTGAAGTTTTGACACTGGAAGGAAGAAGAAAGAGGAACCTAAAAATTTAAATACAAGAAAGGAAATTTTATAATTAGATTTAAAATTGAATTTGGAGAAACGTAAAACAGTAAAGAGAAAAGAAATTGAAGAGAAAGTATTTTTTATGTGGGTTTAAAAGATTTTTTTTGACAAATGTGATACTTTGTTGCTTTGGGAATTGTGGATTGGAGAGAGACATCTGCTGGTGGAAAGAAAGTACTACAACGATTGCTTTGAAAATTGAAGCATTAAATGACCTTGATGACCATGAGAGAATTTTAGGAATATTTGTTTCTTTTGGAACTGTTGGGTCTCGACTCTGAAAGGAGGTGAAAAGCAACAAAACTTTAAATTGGAGTGGTCTAGAAAAATATTTGAACTGAATATTATTTGGAATAAAAAAAGAAGAATTTTTTTTTTTTTGAAAAGACAACATGGAGCATGGGGAGTATGAGGAATTAAGAGAGATGATTAAAAATATGCATGAAGCATTTAGGGGTAATAAAAAAGCAAAAGCCTGGTTAGAAGAAAATAAAAAAAAGGATGAAGAAAATAACAATGAGAAGCAAGAATGCAAGGTTGAAGAGAAAATTATTGAAGAAAAGTTAAATGATTACACTGGGATTAAAGTGGGGAGAAAAGAAGGGACAGGAGGAAATATTTTCTAAAAAAGAAGCGAGCAAAGGGGAGAAAAGGAAAAGGGAAGAGACTAGGTTAAAAAAAGCTAGACAATTACACTGAGTTTATCAGTGGAAAAAAAAGAATGGAGAGGGGGAAATATTTTCCAAAAAAGAAGCAATCAAAGGGAAGAGAAAGAAAGGGAAACACACTAGATAAAAACTTGGGGTAAATTATGCGAGTAATAGACTTAAAAGTAAGAGAAAGGATTCAAGAGAAAAGATATAATAAATATAAAAAGAAAAAAAGAAAAAGAAGACAAGAGAAAGGGAGAAAAACATTAAGAAGTGGATTTCTGGAGGGACCAAGAGAAAATGGCTAAAAGGGGAAGAATAGAGGAAAGGAGGAAGGGAAATGAGGTATATATTTATAGATTTAAGAGAATTGTATTAACATTAGTAATTATGAATGTAATAAATAAAAATGATGAGATATATTGTGTATGAAAATAATTGAAATTAAGAGATAAACTTGAAAAGTAAAAAGAAGTGTGATTTCAATGTAAAAATAGAATAAGATGAGTATATTGTTTATAGCAGGGGTGAAATGCTCTCAGTTCGGACCGGATCGCCTGATCCGGTAGTGATGGGGTGGGTGGTTCGGAGAACCAGTAGCAAAAATCCCTGCGAGCCCCCACCACCACGCCCAGCTGAGCCGCACGATCATCAGAGGCTTTTTTTTTTTTTTTACTTTTAAAAGCATTTTTTCTACTTCTTCCGCCAAAAAAATGCTTTTAAAAGTAAAAAAAAAAGCCTCTGATGATCGTGCAGCTCAGCTGGGATCATCAGAGCCTTTTCAAAGCATTTTTTAAAACACCTCTTCCCCGGAAGAGGTTGCAGAAAAAAATGCTTTAAAAGTCTCTCTGACGATCCCAGTTGAGTTGCCTGATTGTCAGAGAAACTTTTCAAAGCATTTTTTTAAACGATCAGGGAACTCAGCTGGGATCATCAGAGAGACTTTTAAAGCATTTTTTTCTGCAACCTCTTCAGCAGAAGAGGTGGTTAAAAAATGCTTTGAAAAGGCTCTGATGATTCCAGCTGTGTTCCTGATCGGCAGAGGCTTTTCAAAGCATTTTTTTGCATTTGCAGAAAAAATGCTTTGAAAAGTTAAAATTAAAAAAAAAAGTTGGCCATGCCCACCCAGTCACATTACCCCCCCCCCCCCAAGTCATGTCCACAGAACCGGTAGTAACAAATTTTACATTTTACCCCTGGTTTATAGCTAAAAATGTGATGTAAAAAATAAAAATAATGATGTATATTGTTTAGTGAAAACAAATAGATGAAATATGAAGTGATAATTTGGTCCATTTATGAAGAATTGAAATTGTAATGGGGATTTTAAATGAAGTGCTGTAAGTGATGAAATACGATAAATAATATTATAATAAGAAATCAGGAATTAAGGATGGAAATGATATTGTTTAAGTTAAAGGGTTTCAATATAAAAATTGAATAGCATGAAGTATGTTGTTTATATAAATGGAGAAATAAAATAATTAATTGAAGCAATGTTAAAATTAGGATGTGAAGGGCGGATGATAATATTGTTTATACACTATGTATTAAGAAGAGATTAAGAGAAAATAAAAAAGTAGAGAAAAAAGAATATTATGGCAGAAATTGAAATATGTAAATTGTATTTGGAAAAAACAAAAAAGAAGATTGGAATGGATTATAAAATATATATAAATATGTTATAAGTTGTATAAGATGTGACCCGGTCAGTACTCTGTTCATAAAATATGTATGTAAAAGGAAATTTTTAAAATAAAACTTGTTTAAAAAAGAGAGAGAGAGAGAGAATCAGCATTAATGGATATCTGACAAGATGGAGAGCAGTAACTAGGAAAGTTTCACAGAGATTGGTTTTAGACCTAGTATAATTTAACGTTTTCACTAATGACCTAAGTAGTTATCAAATGTGTAAGTGACACAAAACTGGAAGTTCTAATCAACACATAGGATGAAAGCATTTGATTGCAATCTAGCCTCAAAGACAAAAAGGAAAAATACATCCTTTAACAGGAAAAAAAAGTGAAGTATTACCTTTAGAGAGAAAAAGATGTAAGACAAACATACAAGATGGTGGAGTCATGACTTGAAACGTTACATCTGAGGATTTAGTTATGGCCACTGACAAGAAGCTGACAAGAAGTCAGGAGAATGAAACAGTTATTATAAGGATTAATACAAATCTGAACTGCATTACACATCTGAACTACATCCTCACCAACCCAAGATTGACTCAGCCTTCCATCTTTATGAGGTCGATAAAATGAAGACCCAGATTGTTGGGGGCAATATGTTAACTCTGTAAACTGTTTAGGGAGGGTTGTAAAGCACTATGAAGTAGTATGTAAGTCTAAGTGCTATAGCTATTAGAAGCAGCATACATTAAAACACATGAAATCATTATTCCGCTCTACTTGGCACCACAAAACCACACTTGGACTACTGTCTGATTTTGAATCCTACATTATCAGAAGGAGACTGAGAGGTTAGAACTGCTTCAGAGAGCAGTAACAAAGATGATTATGAGATGAGACTATTTTCCATGGCCACAGAAATTAGTATCAGAAATAACAAGTTGCAGCTACCTGGATTTCATTTAAATATGAAATCATATTCTTTCATATGTGGTGGACATGCCCCGAAGCAAAAAGATACTGGAGCAAAATTCGGAGATGGTTGAAAGACATAATTAAAGAAGAAATCGATTTGAATCCAGAAATATTTCTCCTGGGAATGGTAAAGAAAGGGTATGGAAAGGAAAAGGTCCACCTCCTAATACACATAACTACAGCTGCCAGACTGGCGTACGCCCAATACTGGAAAAAGAAAGACCTACCACCAGACGACCTTATAATTAGCAAAATATTAGAGTGTGCAGAGATAAGTAAATTAACGCACGAGATAAATAATGATGAAAATTCAGATTATGATACTGTGTGGGGAAGATAGTACGAATGGATAAATGATAGAATCAAGGAAGGAGTAAAAGGTGTAGAAATTAAATAGAAATGTATAGTATAAATGACACCAGATATTTTTCATATATTTATATACAAACACTGCGAAACCGATGTCAAACAGAATTGTTATTATATTTTATCTATGTAAAAAAAAATCAATAAAGTGTAAATAAAAAAAAATCCATGTTTTTTTAAAAAAAAATTAATCTGATTTTTTAATTATTTTTATCAAATGCTTTTGGAGTAAAAATCTATTTAAAGATAGTTTTCTATTTAAGATACATTAATAAATTAGTTTATTCAGCATGAAATGGAGCTTAGTTATGTAGCATGAGGCTGTATATTCTGCAATATTGGGGCTGTTGGTGAGTCAACAATGGGTCAGAGGAGAAACTGCTGTGGGACAGAGATGACAGTTGCTCTTTCAAAATTATGATTTAAATCAAGTTGATTTAAATCAAGCCTTTTTACTAGATTTAAATCAAATTCACCCTGCTTACCAGTGACTTAAATAATCCTTAAATAAACACATTCCTCTGAACCTTGGCTTCAGAGTCCAGCTTTTATGTTCTGAAACAGAAGTGCACTTCTTGGTTTTCAGTCCCCGCCTGAATTGCTGTTTGGATTCTGTAACTCAAGAAACCAATTCGTAGAGAAAAGGTCAAGTGAACAGGTCAAGAATGGAGAAACCAACTTCTTCCCCTTAGAGTTACATTTCTGTTTGAGAAAGGACAACAAATATCATAGACAAAACAACTATGATGGTGTTATGTGAAGGAACACCTGTCCTTGTAGATGGTTGGATGGTTTAGGGGTGGGGAATTTGTAGTGGGTGGGAGTGTGTTTGGGGATTGTTATGTGTGTTGAATCTGGTCTTTGGGTGTTAAGTGAATTTCGTTGTATGGGTATACTGTGTATACACATACAATGACAATAAAGTTATTATTATTGAATAAAGCCTTGGCTCTCATCAGAAGCAGTAACTATGATGTGTTTAAAGAGATTCAGTTCAGGTACTCAACTACCTCTGACTTCCCAAAGACAGAGCTGGCTAAACACTCAGCTGTTTCTGGATCCCACAGTCAACCAAAGGGCCCCCAGGGTAGAGAATGAAGGTTAGAGAATCCACAGCCACCGAAAAGCCACTAGGCCTGATCCGTAGTGGCGCAGTGGTTAGAATGCAGTACTGCAGGCTACTTCTGCAAACTGACTGCTGCCAGCAGTTCGGGTCTCATCGGCTCAAGGTTGACTCAGCCTTCCAAGGTGGGTAAAATTGTTGAGGGGCAATATGCTGACTCCTAAAACAACCCTTCGAGAGGGCTGTAAAGCCGTATATAAGCCTAAGTGCTATTGCTCCGATAGGGCAAACATCGGGCAAATGGGCGTGGCCTTCGCAGCCCCCGCCTTTCCCTGACCGCAGAAGGTCCCTACTGGCGCCTTTCTTTCTTCTCCCTCGACTCAAAAAGCTGAGCTGCCTTTGCGGTAAAGGAGCTGGAGCAGCAGGTCTGCCTAGCGAGGGGGAGGGGGGGCTTCTCGTTCTCGGTCGCAAAGCAACAAGAGATCGCGGCACTCCCGCGCCTTGTCGAGGGAACCTCGAGAAGCTCCCCTCCCTAAAGCAAATAAGAAAGGCGCCCTCCCCACCCCCGCCCCTTTCAGAGCCCGAACTTTAGCAGGCGCGTAGAGAGGCGCTTCTTGACTCACACAAAGCCGTGGACGAGAACAGGAGCAGGAGCAAGGCCGCCGAAAGAACCTCATCGGAACAAGAAGCGAAAAGACCCATCGTTGACAGCAGACGGGAATCGAAGAAACGCTCCCGGGAGCTTAAGAGGCAGGAAAGGGCGGCCGCGGCCAAATGCTACCGGTTGACGACAACCGCAACAGCACCTCTTTTCTGGTAAATGGGCGTGAGCAGCTTATCTCTTTATTACTCGACGTTCAGACGTCATGACAAAGAGGAAGGAAGTTTCTAAGGCGACGGCGCCCTGCTCCGCCGACCAAGCGTAAAGCTGCTGAACGCCCTCGTCCGCGGAAGCACGTGGTTGCGAACGGGAACTGTCTCTCCCTGGGAGTCGACGGGAGGGCGGGGATTTGACGTCGCGCTATAAAAGGAGTTCTGAGGAAACGTGCGGTGGTTTAACTCGGAAAGGAAAGGGGAAAAGGCGAAATGAAAACAACCCCGCGGAGTTGTAAAAGGATGAATTCAGGTTACAAAGCTGGTATTATTGAATCTTCCCCTAGCTGTGTTAGGTTCCAGTTCTCACAAATGGGGATAGCATGACTACCGCCCACCTCTTTAAATTAACTCTATAAAGGTTCTGTAGCTGAAGACCAACAACGCTGGAGAGTATCCAACTGGGAAAATATTGGTTGATGGTGCATGCTTGCCGTTGTAGTGGTATTCTCATTAAACGCTTTTCAAAAAAAATCACGTTTTATAGAATGGAATAGAATCGGAATAGAGCTGGAAGGCATCTTGGAGGCCTTCTAGTCCAGCCCTCTGCTCAAGCAGGAGGACCTGTCCTATACCATTTCAGATAAGTGACTGTCTGGTCTCTTCTTAAACCCCCCCAGTGATGGAGCTCCCATGATTTCTGAAAGCAAGCTGTTCCACTAGTTAATTGTCCTCACTTTTAGGAAGTTTCTCTTTAATTCCAAGTTATTGACCAGCTTGGTATAGTGTTTCGGACACCAAGCCAGAAACCAGGACAACATGGGTTCCAATCCTGCCTTACACTCAAAGACAGCTGAATGTCTTGGGCTCACTCTCTCTCTCTCTCTCTCTCTCTCTTCCCCCTATCCCTCCCTCTCCATCCTAAGAAGGAGGCAATAGCAAACCACTTCTGAAATACTGCCAAGAAGATTGCAGGGACTAGTCCAAGCAGTCTTGACTCCTAGCAACTATCTGAAGAAGACCCTCCAAATATTGACAAGATTTCAGAAGTGGTTTGCTATTGCCAATCATTTATGCTAGAGCACCAACAGAAGCGGAAGTAGGAAATACAAATTATTTTTGGTACTTAACGATAAAGCAATTGCATCCTGTATGCTTAAGTTACTTCTAAATAATTTCGTTTGCTTCCAGGCAACTTAGCTTTTTAACCAATACAAAGGAAACCAGTTTTGAATAAGCACATATAGGATTGCGTAAAAAAGTAAACATAGTAGAAAACAAAGTGCACTGTAAAACTTTTTACCTGTGCTTTTTATCATGTATCTTATTTTCTTCAGTTGACAAAAGATTCTGCAAACATTTACATTAATACCAGTAATTAGAAATATTTGAAGAAAATTGTTTCTTAAGATCCTCGTTACATGGTGAGTCAGACTAAAGAGTCTATTCTGTTTTTCAAAATGAGGAAACAGTTATGTTTATTTACCGTATATTTTATGTGGTAGCAAATTCTATTCTTTATTTTTATTCTGGGAGATGGAAAATACTGAAATAAGCATTTTTAAAAAATAGCAGATTTGCTCTTAAAATTGATAGAATATTTCTATTTTTTATTGACAGCAATAAAGTTAAACTAGTATTTTTCAAAAAGGAACTGCTATGGCACTTAGAAAAGTTGCTGCATGGTAGTTAATCTTGATTTTTCACAAAAATGAATGGCTGAGGCTGAAAATAAATGCAAAGCTCTATAGTAGAGCCCTAGATTAATACAGTAATAGCCCTAAATTAATAGGGCTATCAGTGCATGTAACATAGATGTCTGTGCGAGTAAGATTATCACTCCTGCTGTCAACCAAAACCAAGCATTTAATAGCGAGTGCCATACCATGTGCATTAATCAAACAGGTGGCAAGAAAGCAGGGGCAGTCAGGCACAACACAGGTTATGTAGACAGTAAACATAGGGTCAATCAAAATGGACTCAAATGTCTATACACCAATGCATAGAGTATGAGGAATAAACAGGGTGAATTAGAAATTCAAGTAAATGAGGGCAGATATGATATTGTTGCCATTACAGAAACTTGGTGGGATGAAACCCACAAATGGAACATACAGCTAGAGCAGTGGGTCTCAACCTTCCTAATGCCGCGACCCTTTGATACAGTTCCTCATCTTGTGGTGACCCCCAACCATAAAATTATTCCTAAAACCATTGAAAAAATGTGTTTTCTGATGGTCTTAGGCGACCCCTGTGAAAGGGTCGTTCGACCCCCAAAGGGGTCCCGACCCACAGGTTGAGAACCACTGAGCTAGAGGGATATAAATTATTTAAAAGAAATAGACCAAATAAAAGAGGAGGTGGAGTTGCACTATATATAAGAAATAACTACATCTCTACAGAAATAGAGCACAACAATGATGAAAATTATCTTGAATGCATTTGTGTCAATATTAAAGAGGGGGGGGGAATGACATTGCCATAGGTCTATACTATAGACCACCCAACCAACCAGAGGAAGTAGATAAACTTTTTGCTAGTCAGCTAACTAAGTTATGTAGAAAGCACATCATATAGTAATGGGGGATTTTAACCACCCTGACATCAACTGGGAGACAAACTCTGCACCAAGTGGAAGATCCAACAGGTTCCTAACAAACCTAGCAGACAACTTTGTTTCCCAAAAAGTAGAGAAGGGAACAAGGGGATCAGCCATATTGGACTTAATTCTCACTAACAGAGACAAAATGATAAGTGTTGAAGCTACAGGAACCTTGGGGACAAATGATCATGCAATATTGGAATTCAACATGCAAACACAAGTAGTAGAACAAAGTCAAACTTTAAGAGCTAATTTCAATAACGTTAGAGAGAGCTTGAGAAGGATTCCATGGATGAGAATCCTCAAGGGGAAAACAACTCAAGAAGCGGGAAATTTTGAAAAGTGACATTATAAAAGCCCAGTCTAGCACAATACCAATGAAGAAGAAAAATAATAGATCTCAAAAGAAACCAGCATGGCTGCATAAAGAACTCTCTAACAAATTGAAAGACAAAAAGGACAAGTATAAAAAGTGGAAAGGGGGGCAAATAACTAAGGCAGAATATCAGCAAATAGCCCGAGCCTGTAATGATGAAGTGAGGAAAGCTAAGGCTCACAATGAACAAAGGCTTGCGACTAAAGTAAAAAATAACAAAAAAAGCTTCTTCCAACATATTAAAAACAAGAAAAAAGTCAAGGAAACAATTGGCCCATTGCTGGGAGAAAGTGGCAAGAAGGTGACAAGCAACAGGGAGAAAGCAGAACTACTTAACTCATTTTTTGCATCTACACAAAAGGAAAAAACAGTCCAACCTATCAAAAACAGCACCACAAAAAACAGATTAGGAACACAAGTTAAAATAGAGAAGAAAATGGTAAGTGAACACTTGTCTACCCTAGACGAGTTCAAATCACCAGGACCAGATGGATTACACCCCAAGGTTCTGAAGGAACTGGCAGATGAGATCACTGAACTATATCTTTCAAAGATCCTGGAGCACAGGGGAACTGCCAGAGGATTGGAAAAGAACTGATGTAGTTCCCATCTTCAAAAAAGGAAAAAAAAATAGATCCAGGAAACTACAGACCTATCAGCCTGACCAATACCAGGGAAGATTCTGGAAAAGATAATCAACGAATCATCGAACACCTAGAAGCAAACCAAGTAATAACCAAAAGCCAACATGAGTTTGTCAAAAACAGATCATGCCAGACTAATCTTATTGCATTCTTTGACAAAGTGACAAAATTAGTGGACCAGAGGAATGCTGTCGATATAATTTACTTGGACTTTAGTAAAGCATTTGATAAAGTAGACCACAACCTACTACTAGATAAAGTAGAAAAATGTGGGTTAGACAGCATCACCACCAGATGGATTCGTAACTGGCTGACCAACCGCACTCAACGTGTAGTCCTCAATGGAACTGCATCTACATGGAGGGAAGTATGCAGTGGAATACCCCAGGGCTCTGTTTTAGGCCCAGTGCTCTTCAACATCTTCATCAATGACTTGGACGAGGGAATAGATGGGGAACTCATCAAATTTGCAGATGACACCAAGCTGGCAGGAATAGCCAACACTGCAGAAGATAGGCTCAAGATACAGAAGGATCTTGATAGACTTGAACATTGGGCGCTATCTAACAAAACGAAATTCAACAGTGAAAAAAGCAAGGTTCTACATTTAGGGAAGAAAAACAAAATGCACATGTGGTACTTTGCTTAACAGTAGTAACTGTGAGAGGGATCTTGGAGTCCTAGTGGACAACCATTTAGATATGAGCCAGCAGTGTGCAGCAGCTGCCAAAAAAGCTAACACAGTTCTGGGCTGCATAAATGGGGATAGAATCAAAATCACGTGGTGTTAATACCACTATATAATGCCTTGGTAAGGCCACACTTGGAATACTGCATTCAGTTTTGGTCGCCACGATGTAAAA
Source organism: Pituophis catenifer annectens (assembly GCF_029215685.1). Classification (NCBI taxonomy): domain Eukaryota; kingdom Metazoa; phylum Chordata; class Lepidosauria; order Squamata; family Colubridae; genus Pituophis; species Pituophis catenifer. The sequence goes on along the minus strand of NW_027256883.1, from coordinate 172,837,180 downwards.
AAGATGTTGAGACTAGAAAGAGTGCAGAGAAGAGCAACAAAGATGATTAGGGGATTGAAGTGGCTGAAGTGCTGTGGTAACTTCGGTCATTAAACAATGATTGTAAGTCAAGGACTACCTGCACATCTGGGCACAAGCAATTGTATAAATTCTATTGAATTATCTATATAAATAAAAATGTAAATGTCCGTTTGTACATAACCGCACATCTCCGAAAGTTCTTCACCGATTGCTTTCAAATTTTGACACAACATTGCATTCGACTACGGGCGTGTTTATATATACCTATATTATATACATGTCACACCTGTGACAGGTAAAAACATGAAAAACATTGAAAGACATTGAAAAAAATTGAAAAACATCGCCACCTGCTGGACATAAAACCAACACACCCACATTTTACCACATGAATTTTGAAAATTAAATCACAAATTTTTCACTAGATATAATTCCAAAATATATCAACAAAAAAATATCAGCAGTCCAGATACAGAAGACTCAGGTAGCGCATACATTTACGTGTTTAAAAATGCTATAAAAATTGTTGCTCTGTTCTCTGAGGAAACATACTACACCACAGCTGCAGTTGTATTTTTATTGAATGAAATGTCTAAAAACGGGCATTTGCACATATATACCTGAATACTTATAGGAAGCACAGATGAAGGGAATTTTGGGGAAAAGCAGACTGGTTATGAAATGTCACTCCATCAATAATTTCCAGGATAGATAAATCACTTAGTAACAAATGTTGGCAATTCCATGAAAGAAAATGAACATTTTACCACATGAATTTTGAAAATTAAATCACAAATTTTTCACTAGGTATAATTCCAAAATATATCAACAAAAAATATCAGCAGTCCAGTTACAGAAGACTCAGGTAGTCCTCAACTTGCAACAATTCACTTACTGACCATTCGAAGTTACAACAGTACTGAAAAAAGTGACTTATTATCATTTTTCATGCTTATGACCATTGCAACATCCCCATGGTTATGTGATTTACATTCAGCTGCTTGACAACTGACTTACATTTATGACGGTTGCACTGTTCCTGGGTCATGTGATCACTTTTTGCAACCTTCTGACAAGCAAAGTCAATGGAGAAACCAGATTCACTTAACAACAGGGTTACTAATTTAACAACTGCTGTGATTCACTTAGCAAATGTGGCAACAAAAAAGAAGTGGTAAAATGGGGCAAAACTCACTTAAGAAATTTCTCACTTAGCAACGTAGATTTTTGTTTCAGTTGTGGTTGTAAATTAAGGACTACCTGTATTAAAGATTGATTGGATTTGATTGGAAAGATTTAAAGAGCTCAAAACCAGATAAAAAAAATATAGTGCTACAAACATAGCAATAGAAACTTAGATATAGAAATTCATAATTCTATAAAGTATAAATAGTAAATTAAAGTAATGGGCTCTAGCTTAAGATAGGTAGGAGAGTAGAAACAAATATATTGTTAACATAACATGCTGTGGTGCGGAGAGCTGCGAAGGCTTGGCCTGAAAAGGTAAGGGCAATGGTGGGGGATGCAGAAGAGGCCGGGCCAGAGACAGAGATTAGCAGAGAGAGAGGGAGAGAGATATAGAGAGAAATAGAGAGACGGCGGGGAGAGAGAGAGAGACACATACAGAGATACAGAGAGAGAGGGTGGGAGAGAGAGACAGACAGAGGGGGGAGAGAGACAGATACAGAGGGGGGGAGAGAGATACGGGGGAGAGAGACAGATACAGAGAGGGGGAGAGAGAAATACAGACGGGGGGAGGGAGAGAGACATGGAGAGATACAAAGAGAGGAGGAGACAGAGAGGAAGGATTTTGTGGTTCCCATTGTTTTTTAGCAACTGGTTCTCTGCCCTAATCACCAGCTGCATAGGCGTGGCTCGGGGGCTGTCATATGACTGATGAAAGTGAGTGATGTCGAGTTGGCCACGCCCACCAAATGTTCGTGGAGAGTTTGAAACTTCAGCCTCGCTCTTTTAGCCCAGCAGAAGCACCAGACTGGGCCACAGCAATGCGTGGCCGGGTACAGCTAGTTTAAAATAAATAAAAAATTATTTTAATTTTTGCAATTCACATTTCATTTTGTCCTTCCTTTTGCATTCTTTCTTTAATTATTCTATTCCACATTTCTTTGATATTAGTGTAACTCTTGTCCCACAGTGAGTTGTCCTGTGGCGAGTTGGCCATGGTGAGTTGTCCTTCAGTGAGTTCACCATGGGGAGTTGGCTGTGGCAAATTGCCATAGACCCAATATTATTGTTAGAAACACCTCTGAAATGGGTGGGAGAAACTCGGCAGGATTGAAAACTATGCCTCTGATTCCCTATACAATAGCCCTTTGGAGACTACTGAAAGAGACATGCAACTTTCCATGGACACTCAAGGATTTAAAATTTGGATTTGGATTTATTTTCCCAGTTGATGACCTGATATCCTTTGAAAACATTTCCTTATATTATACCAAGGAAGCTTTTAGTGCTAGATAGTATCCAATAAATAGAGTTAATACTAGGCTGATGAAAAAATATTTCTTATGCTAATACATATGGCAAGCCAAGTGTTAAAAATTACCCAGTGTCTAGACTGGAGAATAAAACATATGAAGAATGGTTGCAGGAACTTGGTATGTCTAGTTTGATGAAGAGAAGGACTAGGGGAGACATGATAGCAGTGTTCCAATATCTCAGGGGTTGTCACAAAGAAAACGGAGTCAAACTATTCTTCAAAGCACCTGAGGGTAGAACAAGAAGCAATGGGTGGAAACTAATCAAGGAGAGAAGCAATTTAGAACTAAGGAGAAATTTCCTAACAGTTAGAACAATTAATAGGTGGAACAACTTGCCTGCAGAAGTTGTGAATGCCCCAACACTGGAAATTTTTAAGAAGATGTTGGATAACCATTTATCTGAAGTGGTGTAGGGTTTCCTGCCTGGGCAGGGGGTTGGACTGGAAGATCTCCAAGGTTCCTTCCAACTCTGTTATTCTAAGTAGTGGCCAAAATTGTGGAAACCTTTTGGGAAAAGTGTATTTTCTAAAACCAGCTAATAGCACCACTTTTTTGGGGGGGGAGTAGTACCATAAAATTATATATCAATGGAAAGATAATCAAGAATGTAATTCAATAACTTTTATGAAGGGTTTGCTATTAGAATACCGTGTTTCCCCGAAAATAAGACCCTGTCTTATATTTTTTTTGAACCCTGAAATAAGCGCTTGGCTTTATTGCCATGCACTCAAAAGCCCGATTGGGCTTATTATCAGGGGATGTCTTATTTTGGGGAAAACAGGGTAGCAGTTACAGTATAAAGAAGAAAAGTGAAACACATAGAAAAAATGAGATATACAAAAATTATCATGTCATTTAATAGTTGGGTAACCTTTAGTATGAATTACAACATCTTCCCATTGAGTGAACCAAGTCTTTTAGTTCTGCAGCTGTTATAATGTGAAACCAAGACTGAATGATTGCTTCTATTAAGCAATCATTTATTTATTGCTTAATTGCTGGGTTTTATTGCTGGGTCGCTTCTGACTAACAAGTTTCTTTAGTTGGCTCCATAGATTTTCAATTGGGTTAAGGTCTGGGCTATTCCCAGGCCATTCCAGCAGTGGAATATGGTTATTCTGAAACTCCCCCCAAAAAAGTGGTGTTATTAGCTATCAAACCTCAAAAATATACTTTTTCCAAATTGTTTCCACAATTTTGGCCACTACTATGAAACAAGGTAAATACAGCTTGGAAGTTATATAATTTATTTTGGAGAGGATTGCATTCCCCTAGTAAGAATAGAACTTAATCAAGTTTATTGTGGATTTACTCTTGTTACTGGATTCCTGTCACTGGGTAGAAGAGCCTGTTAACAATTTTGGCTTATACAACAACTCCAGCCTTTTCTGATAGAAATAGTTTTGGGTTAATCGCTTAAAAATGAAATTAGGGGTTCCTTGAGGGTAGTTTAAAAGCTGCAAATGGCTCACAATTCTACATTTCTGTAGGATCTGCACTAATTCATTTAGCCATCCAGTCATTTTAATAAACCACTGTTGATTTCTCTGGTCCTAAACAACTTTGAACTAAGATTTTAATAACTTCTAATAGCTCTTACATCCTGATAAGTGTACTGTAGATTATTGATATTGTAACGCAGAAGTGGGCATCCTCAATTATGGTCCCCTGTTTCCCCCAAAATAAGATATCCCCTGATAATAAGCCCAATCGGGCTTTTGAGCGCACAGCAATAAGGCCAAGCACTTATTTCAGGGTTCAAAAAAATATAAGACAGGGTCTTATTTTCGGGGAAACATGGTACTAAACCATATGAAATCAACTCCCATACCTGTTCATCAGTAGACACACACAGAACCCAATTGTGGAATGTTTCTGCTATATATTAAAAGCTTATCTGTTTGCCCAGACATTTTGGTTTTCTCTCTTATCTATCATTAGCTGTTCTGTAGTTTCTTAACAGTATACCTTATTGTATTTATTTAATGCTTTAATCTATTTTTAGATGTTTAAAAAGTAAAATGATTTTTAAATCATTTTTAAAAGTACACAAGTAAGGCAGCTATGATTTGAACAAATTTCAAAGCCTCCCTCTTCTACGATAGAAAGATGACAAAATTGTTAAGTATCTATTAGTTTTTCATTGAGTTCAATTTAAATTTTTATACCTATGTGCTGGGCAAGAACTGAGAAAGGCTGACTAAAACTTGGGAATTCCAAGCTCAAAGATCAAGGCTGATGAATATATAAATCCTGTGGCATCCAGCATAATCTGGAGAAGGCTATATCAACATTTTGTAATGGGAAGACAGATTAGTTAACTCAAGGAAGGAAATGTGCATTCAGTCATTCCATTGAGTCATCTATGTTTGAATAAAGGAATGCATGATGATGTTTCAAATAAATTTAGCTTATGAACAATCATTGACACATGGACTTTCAGGAAAGCTGATACCAAATATGTGATTTCCTCTAGTGTGATATAAAACAAGCACCAATCCTGTTCAATAGGTCACATATTTTAAAAAAAAACAATTAGTTCTTTCTAAATAGGGTGGACACTCTATTGTTGTAACAAAAAAAAAAAAACTTACTTCCACACCCTTCTGTATTCTTAGCCTTATAAGATTACTTCCTGATTAACGCAACAAGCATTTGCTGCTAGAAAATGAGGTGATGATCATGACAAATCAATAGATAAGCTGAATGTTGCATTGGAATGGCAAACAAAAAATTTGTGGAGGATAATGATATAAATAAATAATTTCAAGAATGATAAATGCAGTCCCCACTGGATAGCATTGGAATAATACATTATCCAAGTATCATTTAATATATGCCTCCAGCATATAAAATAAAAAATTGTGATACAGGTTAATGGACACATACCTTAGTATATAGCAGGGATGCCCAGCTTGAGTCCAAAGACTACAATTAGGTCACATAAGTAGCCCTTAACAGGCTCCATCCCATGAATAAAGACATAACCTTTCTGAAAATGTTGAAACCACCAAAACAAACAAGCCTTCGGAAAAAAATGGAAATGTTGGGGAAAATAGAATTATATGCAGTATCCATTTCTACACTGTCCTTTACTGATCTAAATTGACACTGCTGTTTTAAGAACATACAATGCACTAGTATAATTTGCTTTGCTCATATAATAATGTTCATATTATGTTTACTACCGGTAATTGATTTTATATTAAAGTATAAAATTTGATTTTATATTAAATTATAAAAGTTTCCAGAACTTTTAACTAGTGTTCTAGAGGTTCTGAAAAGTTAGCAACAAAGTTCACATGCAAATCAGGCTCCCTTTTTAGTGAAATTGGCAATGCCTGCTGGAAGCACAGGTTGTCTTCTGCATACTGGAATAATAAGATACTGGGTATACTGAGAAAGGTCTTCCTGTTTTCTATTATAGAAAACATTGGGAGTCAATAAAAGATACTGATGCATGGCATTTTGTCTTATTGCATTCAATTTCTTACAAAAACGTTCATGTTTCCTCTCTATTTTTTCCATTTTTCCAGAAGAAATGTTTCTAAAAATAAACGTTTTTTTCCTTCCAAGAACCTTTACTTTTACTTTTCCATTGGTAAAAAGAGAAAAGTGAAGGATCGGAATAGAATAAAGATGCAGAGTGAGAATTACAGAAAAGCAGACATTAATATATGCCAGATGCCAAGCATCCAGATTTTGATCATGTGACCATGGGAATTCTGCAACAGTCATAAGTGTGAAAAACAGTCATAAGTATTTTCAGTGCTGTGGTAACTTCAGTCATTAAACAATGATTGTAAGTCAAGGACTACCTGCACATCTGGGTACAAGCAATTGTATAAATTCTATTGAATTATTTAAAATAAATAAAAAAATATTTTAATTTTTGCCATTCACATTTCATTCTGTCCTTCCTTTTGCATTCTTTCTTTAATTATTCTATTCCATATTTCTTTGATATTAGTGTAACTCTTGTCCCACAGTGAGTTGTCCTGTGGCGAGTTGGTGAGTTGTCCTTCAGTGAGTTCACCATGGGGAGTTGGCTGTGGCAAATTGTCATAGACCCAATGTTATTGTTAGAAATACCTCTGAAATGGGTGGGAGATATATAAGAAATTCGGCAGGATCGAAAACTATGCCTCTGATTCCCCATACATAGTGTTGTGGCTCTGTTACCTGACCCTGTGTAATCGGCAGGAGAGGACTCCGAGAGTGAAGGAGAGGAGTTGGCAAGGCCTCCCTCTCCAGGACCCTCCTCTCTGGCAATGCCTTCGGTGTCCGCCGAAGGGCAAGAGATAGGGCCGGGGCCAAGCACGTCCACGCAGCCACAGGTGGACGGCAGCGTCGCAGAGATAAGCGCGCGCAACAGAAGAAAAGGCATGCCAGAGATTAGGCTGAGTCACTGGACCACACCCCACAGGATATAAAAGGGGGTGAGGTGGCCATTCAGACTCTGTGACGGACAAAACTAACTACTATCAAGTCATATTGCATCTTTGGAAACAACATTATCGGCCTTGGATTTATTTTACGAACTGGACAATTCTTGCCTGTGGGTATTTTGTTTATTGAGTAAAAGTTCTTGGCAAGCAGCTACTGGGTTGCTGCCAGTGCTGTGGAGTTGGAGTCAGAGTCAGAGTCAAGGAGTCGGAGGAAATTTGGGGTATCTGGAGTCGGAGGTACAAAAACCGAAGAGTTGGAGTCGGAACATTTATCTCCCGACTCCATAGCCCTGACAGTGCTGTGGAGTCGGAGTCGAAAGGAATTTTGGGTACCTGGAGTCGGAGTTGGAAGTACAAAAAACTGAGGAGTCGGAGTCAGAGTCGGAACATTTATCTCCCGACTCCACAGCCCTGGTTGCTGCCAAGCATCTTATCGGAAGAATTGGTTGTCTGCCAGTTTATTTAACCCCCGGCTGTCTGTTTGTGTGTGTGTGTGAGATGGGGACAGAACACATAGCTCTTTGGAGACTACTGAAAGAGAAATGCAACTTTCCATGGACACTCAAGGATTTAAAATTTGGATTTGGATTTATTTTCCCAGTTGATGACCTGATATCCTTTGAAAACATTTCCTTATATTATACCAAGGAAGCTTTTAGTGCTAGATAGTATCCAATAAAGGTAGAGTTAATACTAGGCTGATGAAAAAATATTTCTTATGCTAATACATATGGCAAGCCAAATGTTAAAAATTACGCAGTGTCTAGAATAGCACTATATATTTATTAAAATATTTAAAATATTTTAATTTTCTTACACTTAAAGTTAAGTACATATGTTTGTTACATATAGTTGTATTCAACAAAATATATAATGTTTATTGTTAAATCCAGGAGTGTCATTTTGCATATGGAAGGGATAAAGAATTTTTCTTACTTAGTATAAAATGCTTTAATGGGGAAAAAGGAACAAAACTCCAAAGTATGTTTCTTTGCAGAAGCTGCCCATGTTATCTGTGGAACAGCATCACTGCCATACTCAATGTATTTCTTTCTTTCTTTCTTTCTTTTTTTGTAAACTTGGGAAAGTATCTCAGCATAAAATATTAAATATTATACAAAACATCAAATTTAATAATTCATATTTTACACGTTTTCCTAAAAATAATAAAAATTACTGATTAAAAAGTAAAACGCAATTCAACTTAGTAAAAAAAACCCTTGAGGTTATATTTTACCTTTGCATTCAGGAACAGACCCTCTCCAGATCCCAGTTTTATTATCTTCAGTTATACAATGCAGAAGATTATCCCCAGAAAGTGAAAAGCCAAGATCACAGATATAGGTTACATTTGAGTTAAGGGGGAAAGTTCCATTCTTTCCTCCAGTATAAGCTCCATTCCTTATTTCTGAAGGAGGAGGACAAGTGGGCCCTAAAACACAGACAAAATTTTGTGATTGGTAAAAAATCTGCCAAAACAAATGGACAATTATTTTTTCTAGGAGAGGAAACTGGATTGTCTGTCTGTCTGTCTGTCTGTCTGTCTGTCCGTCTGTCCACCCACCCACCCATCCATATCCAAGAAAGAAAGAAGAAAGAAAGAAAGAAAGAAAGAAAGAAAGAAAGAAAGGAAAAAAGCCATAAATGCTCACATGACAGCTAGTTCCCTATATTAGCTTTAATCCAATTTCTCAGCATCTGAAACTAGTATGAGGAGCTGCTAAATTTAGAGGTGCTCCAGTGGGATCCCAGACTGTTCTAAGCATTTCATACCCATTCAGTCCCCCGCTACAATCCCCAGGCAAATCCTGGGCCAGGCTGTTCGAAAGAATTAAAGAATCTTACTGAAACATATTGGAGGGTTTGGTTTCCATACGACTGTATTATTAGAACGTGAACGTGATAAGCATTGGCTTGTAGGTGATCCAATTAATTGGTACCTCAAGAAAAGAAAAAGAACATAATACATTTTAATCTCTTTCTCTTTCAAAAGATTGGAAAATACCATGGATAGCCAAGAAAACATATGTATTATTGACGTTTACTGCCTTATTTAAAGCATAAATTATCAGGGTCAAATTACAACATTTTGGGAATATTATGTGAAGAAACAGATCCCTTGAGAAGTCCATGTTTCTGGGATAGGAGAAAAGAGGATGTCTCAATTACAGCAGTGATGGGTACACTATTGGGAGACATGAAGAATATGTAAGCAGAGATAGATCCTCTTCCTTCCTTCCCTCCCTCCCTCCCTCCCATCCTGGAGAGAAATTGTTTCAATTTCTACCCTCAAAACAATGTCATAAAGCATTGTGTCCAGAGCGCTGGCACATTGCACACCAGAACAATTAGACACGAGGACAGTTTTTTTCTCACATGCCATCACTCTGCTAAACAACTAATTCGCACAACACTGTCAAACTATTTACTAAGACTATTACTATTATTCTTCTCATCCTTCCTATTACCTATCTTCTTTTCTACTTATGACTATAATCTTGTTGCTTGTATCTTTATGATGTATAGTTTTATTTAGTTTCCTAGTATGATTTTGATAGCTTATTTAGTATCCTATGACTAAGTGTTGTATCTTAGGATTCATGATGAATGTATTTATGATGACTATGATCATGATTTATCATTTATATCTTTAATGTACACTGAGAGTTTATGCACCGAAGATAAATTCCTTGTGTGTCCAATCACACTTAGCCAATAAAGAATTCTGTTGTGTTGTGTTGTGTTGTGTTGTGTTGTGTTGTGTTGTGTTCTATTCTATTCTATTCTATTCTATTCTATTCTATTCTATTCTATTCTATTCTATTCCTCCCTCCCTCCCTCCCTCCCTCCCTCCCTCCCTCCCTCCCTCCCTCCTTCCTTCCTTCCTTCCTTCCTTCCTTCCTTCCTTCCTTCCTTCTTTTTTCATATTTGCTTACATTGGTAAGAAGAAATCTATTCATTTCACAAGTGGCAAAAAAGTCCAACTCCACTATAAAAATTCTCATCCACAGCAAAGAAAACTTGGGAAAACAAATCATGAAAAAAATCTTTTTTTTTATTAATCCTTTTTTTTTATTCATTCCTTTTTCATTTACTATTTACTGTGCTCATGCCATGTTGACCACTTGCAATGTCCACGTGCCCTCCCTGAGCCTTGCTACATCTGTCTTGCCATTCATGCACCCTTTCTCTGAGTCTTTCTGCTTTACAAGTGCATCACTTAGCAACAAAAATTCCACTCTCAATTGCTGTCTAAAATAAAGGACAACTTGTATCATAATTAGACTTTGCTAAGCCAACTTAACACACACCCTTTATTACAGGTGAAATTTACTTCTGCTTTTAGCAGGAAGTCTGTTAGAATAATACGGTCACCATTTTCTGGTCTCCCTGGATCACCGCATGATTGTCCTAGGTAATAGGAAAAAAAATATTGAGAATTAGTATTATTCTATGGCTCTGTGCATATATGGCTCTGTACATATATAGCAATAAAAGATCATTTCAATCAGTCATAAAAAAAGCTTATACATTTTCTTGGGAGAACAGTCATAGTGGAAAGACAAGCTAATTTAACGTGATCTCATTGCGAACCGGTAGTAAAGGTAAGTAGAATCCACCCCTAGAACATACAGTAGAAAAAGTAGTTGAAAATATTGTGGGGTTTCTGAATAAAAACTGATAAACATTCCAGATTTAACTGTGGTTAAAAAAAAAAAAGAAAACATGGATAACTGATGTAGCAATAGGGTGAGATACTAGGTTAGAAGACAAAGTATTAAAGAAGCAGAGTATCAAGAACTGAAAATCATAGTTAAAAGATTATGGGCATAAACTGGCTATGTTATTCTCAGTGGCTATTGGTTATCAGCCCACTAGTCACCATACCAAAAATTCTTGCACTTTGACTGCACATTGACAAAACCTCCATTTGTCAATTACAAAAGGCCACACTGCTTAGATAACCAACATGCTATGTCAATATATAACAGCATCCTAGATTCTTGAAAAAACTCAATGCATACGAAGGCCAATACTAGTTAAAGAGCTGGCAGCTGTGATTTCCCATTGTTGTGTATAACAACAACAACAACAACAACAACAACAACAGATTGTCATTTGGAACACAACATGCCAGATATCACAGTTGTTGAAAACCGTACAACTTACTGATATCGCTGTACCAGGAGACACCAAAGTGCAAGCAAAAGAAGTGGAAAAAATCATGAAATATCGTGACCTGGCCATCAAAACTATGTGATTATGGATGAAATAGTGATACCCATTGTCATTGGGGCACATGGTACCATGTCCAAGAATTTTATAAAATACATCAAGAAATTGCAGCTTCCTGCAATAACACCAGCAGAACTGCAAAAAACAGCACTACTTGGAACATCGTACATTTTAAAAAGATACTTGGTTAATACTTAGGATGCTGGCAGCAACCCGTATCAATCATCAGCGCCAATCAATGATATTTGTAATACATTTTTAAATGTTCAGTTTACTGAGTTTCATGTTTAATGAATAAAAGAGATGATGATAATAATAATGTCTTTTGGTCATTTTTGTTTTTCTTTTTAATATAGTGTCGCCTTTTTTCAAGAAAATAATTTATCACTATTTATCATTTTACTGAGCTGTCTGTTGCTTCCAATATTTGTATTCTGTATAAAGTTTAATAATGATACTCAGGTTTGAAATTATATAATATACCAGGTATCTTCAATCGCTTACTGAATTATTGTAAAAATTATTGGATTTGTAATCCCTCATTTTTTTCCTCTGATTTTATTGTATTGCCGGTATATTGCATTGTTTTTGTTGTGTTGTTTAATTGTTTCATATTGTTTTATTTGTTTGTTACCCACCTGAAGTCATATATATGAGTAGCTATATTAATTACTTTATTATTTATTTATTTATTTATTTATTTATTTATTTATTTATTTATTATTTCGATTTCTATACCGCCCTACTCCCGAAGGACTCAGGGCGGTGCACAGCCAGACAATAAAAACACATCCATACAAAATTTAAAAGTAGAATAAAATCAAATCAAATTAAATAGTTTTGGCTCCGACAAATTTAAAACCCCGAACTGTTTAAAACCAATTTTAAAATTGAATATATAAGATATTAAAAGATATTTAAAAATTGACAATTTTTTATGAAAGAGAGAGAAAATTAGGCCAGGCCCGCCTGGTGAAATAATAAGGTCTTTAAGGCGCGGCGGAAGGTGCGCAGATCCGGGATCCTCCATATCTCTGGGGGGAGCTCGTTCCAGATAGTAGGTGCCCCCACAGAGAAGGCTCTCCCCCTGGGGGCCACCAGTCGACATTGTTTGGCTGATGGCACCCAGAGGAGCCCCTCTCTATGGGAGCGTACCGGCCGGTGGGAGGCTATTGGTGGTAGTAGGCGGTCCCGCAAGTACCCAGGTCCTAAGCCATGGAGCGCTTTAAAGGTGGTAACCAAAACCTTGAAGCGCACCCGGAAGACCACTGGGAGCCAGTGCAGCTCGCGCAGGAGAGGTGTTACATGGGAACGCCATGTTGCTCCCATTACGACCCGCGCGGCCGCACTCTGCACCAGTTGGAGCCTCCGGGTGCTCCTCAAGGGGAGCCCCATGTAGAGAGCGTTGCAATAGTCCAGGCGGGAGGTGACAAGGGCATGAGTGACCGTGTGTAACGAGTCCCGATCCAGAAAGGGACGCAACTGGCGAATCAGGCGAACCTGATGAAAAATCCTCCTGGTCACGGCCGTCAAGTGCTCTTCTAAAGATAGCCATGAATCCAGGAGGACGCCCAAGTTGCGCGCCCTCTCCGTGGGGGCCAATGATTCGCCCCCAATAGTCAGTGATGGCACCATTATTCCATTATTATGGAATAATAAAGTAAATAAATAATTTAATAAAATCACTGATCTCCATTCTGGAACTTAACTTAAATTACATATCAAGAGGAAAATAGTAATAGGCATTAGGCCTAACTTGAACTATAAATGCAGACATACTGTATAATAATAATAATAAAAATTATAAATTAATGAGTATCAAACGGAAGTGCTTACATTTTGTAAGTGTCACTAGCACCCTATAAACAGAAAAGATTATCTCAATTACTTGTGCTTGAAGATGAATATAATCAACCACCCTAGATCACGCTTAGATTCTCCTTTCTCACTATGGAAGATATTATTCAAACCTGAATCAGAGCCATCAACCCTCACATCTCCTAGTGCTCAGGTTTCTGGCAGAAATAAAATAATAAATCTGAATAAATATTTCATAAAAGGATAAAAAATTAGTCAATATCCACCAGTATTCCATGAGATGAAAAACATATGCTATAATTACAGTTCACAGCCAATCAGTAAGCAGTTCCTCAAAAAGCAAATATTTTAAGGGTAATAAAAAAATAAAGATGCCAATAAAGCTGCATATGATATCAACCAAACTAAAAATATAGTGTGTATCTATAAGTCTTTTAAGAGCCTCAGAAGTGTAATTCAGGAACTCACCATTATAAATATTATTAATTAATAGCACACATCAGTTGGCCTTTGTAGGATCATATCTGTGCGAAATCATTACCAAATGAATCAGCAATTATTCAATGCAGTTTTGAAGGTAGTTTCAATGGAAGATCCTGACCTTTACAAAAAACTGGGACTGGTGACCAGGTATAATCCGAAAGGCAAGTAATAGGAGGCCTTTTTGGACGACCAGGAATGTGCTCAGCGCTTCGGTGGCAAACATGGTGCACAACTGTTCCCACAGGATAAAAAGGAAGAAATTCCTCCACTATGCTAAATCTGGTTGCATATGGACCCTCACAGCCACCTGTGAACAAAAGCAGATGAAAGTTTATATAAGAAAGGTTTTTTAAAACTTTTTTTTACTTGTTAAAATATGTGTTATGTATATTTATTATGGGTTGACAACTGATAGAAGAAAGGGCATACAAGTCACTAGCTGCTATATTTAACCTCTTCCTGGCAGCAATCTCACACCCAAGAAATGAGTCTACATTTCTTGCTTCATTCTGATTTTGATTGCCCCACCCAGGTGACTCCATAGAATGACACTAGGCCAGGGGAATGTGGTTGAAGGAATGATGAAAACCAAATCACAGTGCAGATATTGAAAGGAGGTAATAAAAAAATAATACAGAAAGATGTCTGAAACAGGAAGAAATGTTGTTCAAGATAAGGATCTTTAATGTTTTATCAGGTTCATACCATCTGTGTTTGGAAACTATTAAACAGTATTTAGAACAGATTTCATAAATGTGGAAGATGAAAAATATACTGCCTTTTATTGAAATTCTTTTAGAGAAAAAAACATTATTTTGTTTATATTTTGTTATTGTTTGTATTCGGTTATTAAGCTTTTTTATATTTTATATTTTATAAGGTTGAGGATCCCTTATGCCTGAGACATCCCATGCTTTGCTTAATAACCCACACTGTCACTTAATGACTGTAACATGGAAAGCAAGGATTGTGATCATTTAGCAAGGTGATCACGAGGATGCCTCACTTAACAACTCCACAACTTATGACTGTAATGGAAAGGCTTCATTATCAGAATCAGAATAAAGCTGGAAGGGACCTTGGAGGTCTTCTAATCCAGATCCTAAACCATTTCAGACAAGTGAGTGTCTAGTCTCTTCTTAAAAGCCTCCAGTGATGAAACACCAACAACTTCTGAAGGCAAGCTGTTCCACTGGTTCATTGCTCTCTCTGTTAGGAAGTTCTTCCTTAATTCCAGGTTGCTTCTTTCCTTGATTATTTTCCATCTGTTGTTTCTTGTCTTCCTGCCTTCTGGTGCTTTGGAAAATAAATTGAGCCCCTCCTCTTTGTGGCAGCCCCTCAAATACTGGAATATTGCTATCATGTCTACCTGTACTTAAATTGTGTATTAAACTGGACAGGTGGAAGGAAGACACTGCCATACCATATTTGATTACTTTTAGTATCACTGTATTTATTTCGTCCCCCTTTTTTTGTCCCACTGTTGTATTTCAGGTTAGTGTTTCAACTGATATTACATGGGTACATGCCTTTTTGCTTGCTTTGATATTAAATGATATTAATACTTCATCTCAATCTTTTTTTATATCTTTATAAAAAAGATTGTTAAAAGGATGGAATCTCCACTTAGTATACATGTCTTAATTAAGTTTTTAAAATGAGATGAGAAATTCATCTATATATTAGTTCAGTTTAATAGATTAAAATACAAAAGAAAAAATAAAAAAATAAAAAGACAAAATAAAACTAAACAAAAACATTATAAATGTGAATTGAAAAGAAATAAAGGATAAAAACATATTATGTCCCCCAGTTGAACAGACACATCTATTGCAACAATAATAGTTTCCCTCCTTACAAACTAGTTCAAAATTTATAAGCTTGTACATCTATTTGCAACCCAATTGATACATTATATATATATGAAAGGAAAAATAGTTAACATGTTAAACAACAGCAAAGTTTAAATTCAAAGTAATCTGCTAACAATCTGTTATCGCAATTATCTCTTAGAAAGTCTACAGGGGTTTCTTATTTACTTAAATACTCTTATTTGGTTCTTAATAGTGAAATCTTTCCTTAGGTTTTTAATTGGAAACTTTCCCAACAATTGCATCTCATTTCCATAGTTCATATGTCTCTGATGTAAATATCTCTCTGCAACGTCCAGTGTTGAATTATTCTCCTTGACAACATTACATTCCTCTTGCCAAGAAAGTCCAGTCTATCCTTCATTATATCCATTAGCTCAGAATTTTCTACATTCATTCTCCTTTCAATCTTTTCGGCCAGATGTATATTTTTCAAACCAAACACTTTCTCTTTGCATCTGACAGCAAAGATCAGGTTCTATTTGCTCAAATTGCAAGATTATTTCCTGCTTTTGGATGTCATCTTGAGTTTGCAAAACCATTATTGACCCATTGAATTTGTTGTTTATATTTTCAAATAAAACCTGTAAGTTGGAAGCCTTTTTTTCAGATGTCTCCCAAAAAATCTTATCTCCTTTTAGAGGCATGAGAAATACTTTTGTTCTCTCTTCAAGCACAAGAGAAACAGATAAATTGGAAGAGCTTCTACAGGGAAAGGCTCCCCCACCCAGGGTTTAAAAAGGGGGGATTTTTCCATCAAAAATTTAAGAGATAAATATTAGGGGGTGTTTTAAAAGAAAAAAGAAGAAAAAGCTATAGAACAAGCAAAATTTATAGTATAATCCTGTGTAAATATAAATTCCACTGCAAACTTCCTTACAGCTAAAACATAGCTTAGAACTTAATAGTAAATAGTAAAAGATCAGAAAAAAAGGTGTAAATGTCCAGCAAGGGGTTACAAAATAGATCAGAAGTCAACTAGTCATAAATTAAGAGATTTTAAAACTTCAAAAAGTGCAATTAAATCCCAGGCAAGAAAAATGAGCAGCTGAAGGGAAAAGGTGATAAGAGATTAGACCTTCTGATCACTCCTTATTGAGAACTGTGGGCATCTAGACCTCTTCTCTGTTTGTTTGTGCATGATTGTCTGAATGTCGTCTTGGGTCCTATCTAGTCTCCCCTTCAAAAAATGGAGAGCAAGGCCACCAAATAATCAGCTTTGGTGGCAAAATCAGTTGTTCATTGGTAGGAGAAAAAAAAATCACCCTCTGTTCAGCCAGCCATCATGGGGGAGGAGTCAGTAGCAACTAGAATCTTAACTTGCATTCAGGAATACACTGGCAGTCAACATATATCCTATTGCAGCAGTGTAAAATGCGAGTACTGAGATTGGCCAGTGAACATACAGACCACTGCATACTGGACCAGCTCAAATTTCTTCTTGATCTTCAAAGGTAGCCCCGTGTACAGTGAATTTAAGTAATCCAATTGGGAGATGACAAGAGTGTGAATGACCCATCTTCAAAGAAACCTGTTCCACATACGACTTCCACTACTGTAATAACTGAAGCTGAACAGAACCCCTTTTTCCACACCAGGAAAAGAAGTATGGGGAGACCAAAAGAGAAGAAGGAACAGGTTGGAAGAAGGAGCAACTGCCAGGCAGTGTCATCAAAATCTAATGTTTAAAAAAATTGAAAAGGGGGAATAGGGGTGGGAGGAGAAGAAAAGACAAAATAAGGGTAAAAAAAAAAAAAGAGGCATGGAAAAAAGGAGCAGAAAAATTGGAAGAGGAAGTAGAGAGGAAGCAAGAGAAAGAAGAACAGAGCAGGAGAGTGAGGAGGTAGGGAAGTAAAGGAGAGAAACAGAATTCAGGAAATGTGCCTCTATATCCTTGTAAATCAAATAAATAAATAAATAGCCTAAGTACTAGATAATTGTTAATTACTCCCTTCCTTTTAATAACCCACAGGTGATATAACAAGAAAATATAAAGAAGATTTTAAAAACTTACGCTCACAAAACTCTTCCAATGGCTTCCATCCTTTGTCTGGAGAACAAAATGTCATGTATGGTTTGGTATGATCCTCTCTATAGTCAGGAAGACATGTGTAGACTACTGACTCATGAGGTTTGTAAGTAGATTTAATAGGATCAAATGGCCTAGCATTTTTCAATACTGGTGGAGGTCCACAGTCACCTAATTAAAGAGAAAACATTAATTTTAGTCAATTTGCAGCTAGTTTGCTCTGCAATATTTTCGATTATATAATAGAACAGTGGTTCTCAACCTTTTCTTGACCACAGACCTCTTTTAAATACCTTTTGTGACCGCGGACCATGGCCATGGAGCCCCAAGACTTAACATTTAAATCATAACATTTCTTCAAGCCTTCCTGGACCCCCTGTGATGACATAGCGACCCCCCCAGGGGTCCACGGACTACAGGTTGAGAACCACTGTAATATAATATATCATAATATATTTATAATAGCTGTATGCAATAGAGAATGAATTTTGTTTATTTATTAATTGGAATTTATTTATTACTTTACTATATTACTAGCTTCAAACGATATTTTCAGCCATGAAATCAGCACAATAAAACAGTAAATTTATTGTTGTTATTCAGTCACAAAGTTGGGTCCAACTCTTCATGACCCAATGGACCATAGCACATCAGGCCCACCTGTCCTCACTGTCTCCCGGAGTTTGCCCACATTCAAGTTCATTGCATCAATGCCATTATCTAACCATCTTATCCTCTACCGTCCTCTTCTACTTTTGTCTTCAATCTTTCCCAACATCAGGATCTTGTCCAATGAGTCCTCCTTAGGTATTTGAGCTTTGGTTTCGGTATCTGTCCTTCCAAAGAACAGTCAGGATTGGTTTCCTTTAGCATTGACTGATTTGATCTTCTTGCAGTTCAAGGGACTCTTAAGAGTCCCTCTCCAACACTACAATTCAAAAGCATCAATTCTTCAGTGCTCAGCCTTCCTTATGGTCCAACACTCAAATCTATGTTCAAATTTGAACCAAGTTTACTAGGTCAGCCATCCTTTTAGCTCTGAGAATCAGCCCTCAAAATCCAAAGGCAACACAACTGAGAATTGCTGAGACTTCTCTATTGCTGAAAATTTTGTGAATTTAAGTGTATAATATATATCTGGAGGAACCCCTGCCTGGGGAACACTACACTAAGTCATTCTAGGCAAATAACTATTTACCTAATGAAATATAAATTACTCTGGAAATAGATATGTGGCTTGAATTAACATTCAGCAACTTTCCGGGTATATATGTGAAATAGTAGGAAAAACTATTAGGGAAGACGGTATGTCTTTTTCATCAGCATAGTACCAGAACCCATATCCTACATACTTGTGTCTAAAATATTCACCTAAAGTATTTTATTTCCATCAATTTCCATTATTTGCCTCATGCCATAAGTATGTAAATGGTGTAAACTTATGTGAATGATGTAAGTTTGAATTTAACAAACATTCAGAAATAACAGACACACCCTCTCCTCAAAATTATTACTGAAATGAAGGTTGTACTTTCAAATACTAGTCTACTACTAGTGGAACTTTTGATAAAAGAATTATCAGTGTCTTCTGAGAAGCAGACCTTATGGGAAAAATGAGAACCTCCAGCCACAGATTCCACCTGGTCAACCATGCCCCACAGATGGACATTGAGTTGCAAATCATTTTTTTTTAATTTTAATTTAATTTGTATACCGCCCTTCTCCCAAAAGGGACTCAGGGCGGTGAACAGCCAAAATTAAAATACATACAATACAGAAGTTAAGATAATTAAAAGAGATTAAATCAATCGGCCTCCCAATTTAAAACCCCAAGTCTATAAAATTTAAAAATCCCATTAAAAACCATTTAGGCTAGGCCGGCTTGCTGGAATAAATAAGTCTTCAGGGCCTTACGGAAGGTACGGAGGTCTGGGATCAGTCGTATTCCAGGAGGTAGCTCATTCCACAGGGCGGATGCCCCCACAGAGAAGGCTCTCCCCTTGGGGGCCGCCAGCCGACATTGCTTGACCGACGGCACCCTGAGGAGTCCCTCTCTGTGAGAGCGTATTGGCCGGTGGGAGGTTATCGGTAGCAGCAGGCGGTCTTGTAAGTACCCTGGCCCTAAGCCATGGAGCGCTTTAAAGATGAGAACCAACACCTTAAAGCACACCCGGAAGACCATTGGGAGGCAGTGCAGCTCGCGCAGGAGAGGTGTTACATGGGAGCGCCACATCGCTCCCATAATCACCTGCGCAGCTGCATTCTGGATCAGTTAGAGCCTCCGGGTGCTCCTCAAGGGGAGCCCCATGTAGAGAGTGTTGCAGTAGTCCAGGTGAGACATGACGAGGGCATGGGTGACTGTGCATAAGGAGTCCCGATCCAGAAGGGGCGCAACTGGCGTATCAGGCAAACCTGATAAAAAGCCCCCCTGGCCACGGCCGTCATATGCTCTTCTAAAGATAGCCGTGTGTCCAGGAGGACCCCCAAGTTGCGAGCCCCCTCTGTGGGGGTCAATGACTCACCCCCAATAGCCAGCGATGGCACCAGCTGGGTAATCATACCCCATTTTAAGGTTTTTTTTAGCCAAAAAACATTACAAAGGTACTCCAAACATTCCAAGATTGTGGCTTTTCAGACTTCTCTGTATCTTTGCTTTCTCATTCAGATAAGATGACAGTCCAGTAAAGTTGGCTGTCAAATCCATTGAGGCAGTCAAACTCAGGAAACAAGAACCATTTGGATTTCTGGAAATATTTATTGCCAGTACGGTATTGTAGCAGAAACCTGAAAGCTTGCCAAAGCCACTCTCCATATTACCTTGCATTATCAAACTCTTTCTCATGTTTCCCCTCTCTCCTGGACTAAGAAATCTTTTCTGCAATGGCCTTCCTTCCTTCTTTGTATTCTTAAGGCCTGCTAGTTATTCCATCACAGTGGCTGAGTAGTAAGTCAATGCCTAGTGTATCTTGAAGTTGTCTCTTCAAGATAATTGGAGTACCATGAAGTTTTGTTTCATCTGCACTAGTTTTATTTACCCCCCATAATTCTAAACTAGGAAAGTAAATTTAGAGCACAGGCAGTAAAATGACCATGTCGGACCAACATTTCCAACATCTATCTCAATGGAGAACACTTCAGAGGGGATAGGTTCTTGTTTTCTCTCTCCAGACCTATTAATATTGTTAAATATTCTGAAATACATCGAGTTTGACAGGAGACGGTAACCTCTGGCTAATTTCATTTTTTAAAATTCTCTCTGCAAATTTATGAGGCACTTTTTCCCAACTTCCTCCTGATCTTTCTACAGGATGTATAATAATGTTTGATGAGAAGATTATAATAGCCCTCCTGAATCAGCACAAGGTTCATCTTAGGTTAGATGCTTCTGTGGTGCTTGTAACCAAGAGATGCTGACATATGTTATTCCTGTTGTTGATCCCCTGCAACTCATATTGCCAGGCATATTATCCCAACCTGAAGATAATATTGAATAATACAATAGTCCAGATAGACCTGCCCTCCAGGAATTTCTCTTGTCCCTTTTTTAAGCTATTCAAATTAATAGTTCCATATTTTGTGGCAATGAATTTCATAGTTTAATTATATATTGTGTGAAAAGGTACTTTTGTGTCTGTTCTAAATGTCTTTCTAATCAGCTTCATTGGTAATCTCTATTCAAGGCAAGAGAAAACTTCTCCCTATCCACACTCCAACAAGTGTGATTTTTAGACACATTGATTATGGATCCCATCAGTCACTCTCTTTCAGAGCTAAATAATCTCAACATTTATTCTGAATTCCCTTTTCAGCTCTATTACATTTTTTTTCCAAATGTAGCAATGAGAACTATACACAGTATTCCAAAGATGGACATGCATTAAGGTTACATGAAGGTGCTAAAGCACTGAAAATTTAACTATTGATTTCCTCATGTAGTACGCCTAACCATAAACAGTTCAAAATTTTAATGACTCTTTTGTGCCTGTGCAGAATCCAGAACTGCAGCAGATGCAATTAACTATAACTGGGTTATGTTCAGGGTATTTAAAGAGTGATTCACAGTTCCAAAATAACTCCAAGTTATATACCATTTTGTCATCCCCCCCCCCCGAAAATACTTGCTTTCCAGGCAGAAGCATTTTACAACAAGTAGAAGCAAATTTAAACAAAGGTGGGATGAGATCAAGGTTGGTAAATTTATATTTGGTGTCCTGAGAGTTCACATCATTGCTTGGTGAGAACTAATACCCTGTTTCCAGAGGTGGGTTTCAGCAGGTTCTGACCAGTTCTGGAGAACCGTAGCAGAAATTTTGAGTAGTTCAGAAAACTGGTAGTAAAAATTCTGACTGGCCCCACCCCCATCTATTTTCTGCCTCCCAAGTCCCAGCTGATCCTGAGGAAATGGGGATTTTACAGTATCCTTCCCCTGCTATGCCCACCAAGTCACATCCACCAAGCCACACCCACCAAGCCATGCCACGCCCACCAAGCCACTCCCACTAAACCAGTAGTAAAAAAAATTGAAACCCACCACTGCCTGTTTCCCCCAAAATAACACATCCTCTGATAATAAACCCAATTGGGATTTTAAGGACATGGCAATAAGGCCAAGCGCTTATTTCAGGGTTCAAAAAAATATAAGACAGTGTCTTATTTTCGGGGAAACACGGGTATTAATAACTGGCTTCACAGAACATAAACTGCATTTTCTTTTCTTTTCCATTCGTATCGATCTTTATGTGAAATAATAATCGTGATCAGAGACTCTCTCCTATGATTATATTTTGAAGATTATTGTCTGAACGGAAGAGAAACAGGGACGAGAACGGAAGAGAAACATCCTTTTTTCGAAACAACCGTCATTTGGAGGATGGGAAGGCAGCAGAGACCGGCTGGCTAACCGTCGAGTAAGTGGCCGTCCAAGCGAAGAGACGCAGTTCCCTCATCCCCTCCAATCCTTCCAGCTACTTACCCAGCACTCCGGAAAACAGCGAGAAGAGCACTAAGATTCTCGGACCCAGGTGGGAAAAGACGTTCCCAAACATCACAGGGGAACTTCTACTCGTTTTATTCTTCCTTTCAAAGAATGAATCTCCAGGGCGCCGGGAATAAGGGCGCGGAACTGCATAGGGGGCGGGCGATAAAGACTAATGTCGGGAATCCCCCGGTGGACAGTAGGCTTAACTAAGGGCTTCCCTGCGACCAGTTGTCGGGGAAACAGGGCGGTGAGTAAGTCAAACTATTGCGAAAGTTCGAATTACGTTGCCCTGCGTTTTTTTTAAATTTCACTCCAATTCTTGCTCTCGTCCCCTCCGAAAGTCTGGCCGTCCTGTATTTGTGGCTCATTGCTAGGCGTACGTTGTTGTCAAACACACATTCTGTCTTTCCCGTTTTCAGAAATCCGGAAATGACTGTTTTACCACACCTAATTGACAGAGCCAAACTCCAAAACCGTCAGTCTATGATACGGGCTTGTTTGCGGGCTTCGCCTTCCGTTCTTTTAAAAGACTCAAATCTTCATGTTTTACCACAAAATTGTGCTTTTTCCAAAATACATGACTGCTTTACTTCCCTTCCACAAGAACGCTAATTCCAGGTTATATCATTACGTAGATATAATGTCTCAATACGATAATCCGAGTTTTTTAAAAAAAATACTATCAATTTTATATGAATTGTATATGAATTTATAATAATAGTGGCTATTTGTTTATGGAGATTTTCAGTGATCCAGGTCATGGCTGTCCCAAAAGTGCTTTTTCAAGAGGCAACTGGACTTTGTGGTTTTTCTTTGAGGAGGTTTCTTTTTCTTTGAAGAGGTTTCACTTCTCATCCAAGAGAGCTGAAGAAGTTTCTTGGATGAGAAACAAAACGTCTTCAAAGAAAAACCAGAAAATCCACTTGCCTCTTGAAAAAGCACCTTTGGGACAGTAGTGGCTATTGATTTTACAATTCCCTAGTGCCTCATATCTCTATGCCATTGTGTTCTAAAGGTGTATGTGATAAAGAATTAAGAAACATGAAATATACTTCTTCCAAATGTGAAGTATGTTTGCAAATTTTATGATTTAAAAATAAAATTATTTCATCAGAAAATATTTTACATTTATTGGATACCCCCACTCAATACTAAGGGGAAGGGCATTAGATTTTGTATATTTGTTGTTGTAAGAAATTTGAATATTTTTCCACTATGATCTGTCTAGTCCAGCTAGTGCCTTGTTTTGGTTTTATATTACTACGAATGTTAATACAAGTTTTGGAAGGAATATTATAGTTAGGGAAGATAATGTGGTATTGAACTTTAATTCTAAACTATGGTATTTGACATCTCACGAAGAATTTTGGAATACACCATAGAGGATATTTTTGGGAATAAGTGTAAAAAATATATTGTTTTGATTTTAAGGAGTGAGTCCAGGGCATGAGTTTATTATTTAGTTCCAAATTGTCTTGTTTTTTAAAATGAAAAGATGATGAATATGTTTTGATAGGGTTTAGATCTTATAAACGTCAGGATTTAATTAATTTATTCTGTTATCTGTAGTAATATGGATCTCTTAAACCCCCCACTCCCCACACTAATTTCTCTGCACAGGTGAAAATCTCAACTCATTTTAATCACTATTATGTATTTAGTTTTTCTTTTTTTTACTATTTAACCATTATATTTTTGCTGGTGCTTTTTATTTCACTTCTTTAAAAATACAAATGCCAATGCCATGTTAGCTTCAATTGTCTGAAAGCTATTTATATTTGAGTAGAGCTATAGTTGGCCCTAAGCTGATAAAAAATACTGTCCTTCATGCCACAGAAAACGTCTAACAGCTAATGTAGTAGACTGATCCAGAAGCAGCGAAAGCTATAAATGTGATCCTTTTAGAGATATGCAACTTTTAGAACAAATTGAACATCATTAGATCAATAAACCATTTATTAACAGCATTTCTGTCTTAACTGGTTGAACTTCACTTTTTGGTTGTTATCTTGTTCAGTACTGCAGCCAGATATTTATTTAATAATTCCTGCACCTCACTAGAATAAAAGGAGAAATAGAGCTGGGTTTTACCAATATTCTGAAGACACTTACAACACTTTTTCTAAAAGGTTCTGGTTATCACCTTTAAAGCGCTCCATGGCTTAGGACCTGGTTATTTACGGGACCGCCTGCTACCACCAATAGCCTCCCACCGGCCAGTACGCTCCCATAGAGAGGGGCTCCTCCAGGTGCCGTCGGCCAAACAATGTCGGCTGTCGGCCCCTAGGGGGAGAGCCTTCTCTGTGGGGGCACCTAAGATCTGGAACGAGCTCCCCCTGGAGATACAGAGGATCCCGGATCTGCGCACCTTCCGCCGCGCGCTTAAGACTCTTCTATTTCATCAAGCCGGCCTGGCCTAAATCTTCCCCCTTTTAAATGCGGAAATTTTAAATTTGTTTTAATTATAGGGTTATGGGTAAGGCGTTTTAAATTGGGGAGCCATTTTGGATTTAATTTTCTTTTAAATGTATTTTAATGTTTATATTATATTTTTTTAATCTTGGCTGTTCACCGCCCCGAGTCCTTCGGGAGAGGGGGCGGTATAAAAATTTAATAAATAAAATAAATAAATCACTAAATTATTTACTCAGTGATTTCATATAGGTATTGAACAACATGGAGGATAAAATGTATTGGTCTCACAATGGCTTCATTTAATGAGGTTGGAACCAATCTTTCTACAGGGAAGAAATATATAGCTTCAGTGACTGAGGTGAGCTATTACTAAATGTAATAAGCCATGAGGAACAAAGGACAGCATAACATAAGGTTAACCAAGTTTTTGCAAACACTTTATTGACATCAATGGGCCTTAAAAACAAGGTGATTCCAAGAAAGAGTGATGGCCCTGGATACTTTTACAAATTCAAGTATTAGAATTGCAGAGTCTTAAGTATAATTAATTTGATCAAATAGTTTGCTTTCAAAGTATTTACCCAACAATGAGCTGCTGAAGTTTTGAATTCTCACTGGGCTGGATTCCCCAAACCACTTTGAGAAAATTCCAGTAGTGATACTGCAAATATGCAATAATAAAGGAAACAAAGATTATTCACCTTCTTCACTACCACAAAGTTGGCTCAATAATGAGTTCTTACTAGAGTTGGTTCAGAGCTGAGTTTTCCTTTACCTTCATTCCAGTCACTTCTAACTTGCTCTTTTGCAAATACTGAGGTACATAGCAAACAACTGAATGGATTTGACATTGAAGATAATGACACTCAAAAATTATTGTTCAACTGGCCTGTTCTTATCTTTATCTGAACTGACACAATTTTTAAAAAAGCTTGCAGTATAAAACCTGTCAGAACTTTCTACAATATATTTCCATGCTGCCCTGGTCTAATAGATTCTCCATTCCTGAGGGGTGGTCACTGGTCAATCTCAATGGGAAGTTATTTGATCATAGCTGGTATAAAATCCTCCACTTTGAGACCACTGTCTTTTTTCCCAATAGAAAATAAAAACAGATCCACAGTGCCACGCATATTGAGCCAATAATAAGTTCAAGAACCACAATTTTCTGAATAAAATATGAGCATCCCCAACTAAGCCAGTCCCAAAATGAATGTTGACATTTTTCAGAACTTGATACTGTTGAATATAGAATTCTTCTGGACCACTTATGAAGGTTGGGAGCTGATGGCATCATTTTATGGTGATTCTGTTCCTTATGGTGATTCTTTTTCCCATCAATTGTCATTGGGCATAGGAGAGAGAATTTGGGGCTTTAGCTTTTACATTATGAGATGATTCAAAGCTCGGGCATCTCTCATCCTGTTTGGCATGTATATGAAATTTCGGCTTAATCTCTTGGTCTGCCAAGTCATAAACACTTTGCTATTCCAGAATGCCTTTGGGATCTAAGTGCTGTTGAGCTTCTGGTGTACAGAATGTTATAGAAATGATAAGTTTTACTGTAATGTTATATTCTGTTTCTGTTATTGTCTGCCATTGTACACTTATGTTATTTTGCATTGACTGTAGGCTTTTGTTCAGTGTGGATTAGCTGTGACTGAAGCCGTTCATAAAATAAATAAATAAAAATCCAGTCATTTGTGAACAATTCTGTGCAGTAGAAGGAAAACTTTTTTTATTATCTAATGGGATTTCAAATCTTGATGGTATATTGATATACTCAAAAGAGTGGGAAACAAGATGATTGTTTTTCTCCAAAGCTTAGTGAGATATTTCTTGAACTTGGAAAGTTTGTAACAGCTACATGTATCTCAAAATATATTTTATTTAGAATGTTTTGCATATCTCATGGATTCCAGGCTCTTAAGGTATGTGAATTGGCCACAGATTAGCTTTTTGCTGCCAAAGTTACAATCTAGTTGGCATGAGAAAAGACATAAAAATGAAGAAATATTAAAACAGGTCAGAAATATGAAACATTTGGTATGTTTGTCAGGTCAAAGAGGACTCTACTGTGCCATGTTTTTAAAACCTGCAAAGTATGTGAATTTGTGAAATACCCAGGTATGTTAGTTTCCAAAGATACTTTAGTTTATTTCTTATGCAGAAAATAGTTCAACTCAAATGCTATATGGATGTCAAATATAATAATGTGAATGTATTAACAAAAGAGACAGAAAACTAAAAAACACAACAATAAATGCACTTTAAAAGGGGGTTATCATAAATTTATTCAATATTATTCAATAATCTCAACAGTGTTCTGGCAGATAGTTTTCAGAGTGTTGCTATATGCTTAGTCATAAACTAAAAGCCATCAACAGAACCACCTTAATAAGCTTATCCCTTGGCTGTGCCATCTAGAGTAGCAAAGTTGGCTTCTGTTACAGCTGATAACAGAGCCTTGATAGTACAATGGTCTACACACCCTGTTATTAACACAGCTGCCTGCAATTTACTGCTGGTTCGAATCTCTCCAAGGCTCAAGGTTGACTCAGCCTTCCATCCTTACTAAGGTAGGTGAAATGAGGACCCAGTTTGTGGGGGCAATAAGCTGACTTTGAATAAATATACAAAAGTATGAAGGCTATTGCTTAACGCATTGTAAGCCGCCCTGAGTCTCTGGAGAAGGGCGGCATATAAATCAAATTTAAAAAACAAAACAAAACAAAAAAACTGATTACTATGTGTTTGTGAATATCCCTCCTTCCTACAGTATTTCCCTTCCTTTTGATTTTAAGTTTTCTTCCAGCAGTCAGAATTTCATTTCAGATGTCAACTGCTCAGTCCTCACGAGTATGCGGTTCTTGCAATACTTTTAATTTTGGGGTTAGAAGTTAAGAATACTAAACCCTGGTCGCATACAAGAGAGATGAAATTTTGCCAACAGGATAATGAGGTGTTTCCTTGTGGCAACAAATCAGGAGTCTAGAAAGTAATTTCTATGAAGAGTGATTGAAGACTTTTAATTAGGGAAGGAGCAATTGCTTCTATGCCGTCTTTCCTTTATTTATTTTTTTGTATTGCATCTGGAAATTGCAAGTGGAGAATGCCTTAACTTCTAATGCATGTATAACATTTGAAACTGTAAGTACATTATAGGTATATATGATGTGTTTATGTTCTTTTGGCAAGGAGAAAAGAAGGCTATGAAATGTGAAAACTGCTGTTATTTAACTTCTTCTTTTAATAAAGCATTAAAACATCAGTTTAGAAGTTGTGGTTCTAACAAGTAGTTCCCATAATCGTATTCCTGTGGGTTTAATTTGGTAAGAGACAGGATGTGCAAAGACCAATTGCGCTGTACTTTGTGACTTGTACTTTACTAGTAAGAAAATAGGAGCAGCTCTAAATAAAGAAGAGAAGGGAATATAGGGGGGGGGGCGGGAGGAAGCAGCAATGTATTATGCTGTGACTCAGCTCACACTAAGCAAAAAAATACTTCAAACAACAATTCTTTGAATGTTTCATCCACCTCGTGATTAGAGAGAACTGTGGAATAAGATAAGTAATATCTGATAGGACTGCTGCAAGTTTACAGAACTCACATTCCTTGATCCAAGATTAAGTTTGCCTGTGAGAGAGAATCTACTCTTTCAGTTTTGGTTGAAAAGGTTTGATATGTGTTTTTTTGAACTTGTTTTTCTGTCTGCAGTAAAAGAATAAGACTCAAACCCACAACAAAGGAGAAATTTCCTGAAAGTTAGAACAATTAATCAGTGGAACAACTTGCCTCCAGAAGTTGTAAATGCTCCAGCACTGGAAGTTTTTAAGAAGAGATTGAATAACCATTTGTCTGAAATGGTGTAGGGTTTCCTGCCTAAGCAGGGGGTTGGAATAGAAGACATCAAAGGTCCCTTCCAACTCTGTTATTCTTTTCTTGGGGAACAACACAAGAAACAAGGATTGGAGCATGAAAACCCAGCTCCACAATATACATGGCCACTCCATTCTCCATATATCCGGTTTTTAATAGTATAGTAAATAGAAGCATCTCAATGAAGAGGTAGCCTTTGTCATACATATATATTACACCTGTTCCATAGGAGAAATCTTCCAAATATTTTCCAGTGTGCTTGCCATGGGGAATAACTGATGGTGACAAATATGGAATAACTAGAAAAGACAGGAAAATAGCAAGGGTTGTGTATTCTTGTCTCCTTCCTCTTTTGCATAGTCCATATGCTGGTCCACCAGTCCATCTTCCCAGGATTTCTGCTTTTTACTTCAAATGTTAATTTAAGACAAACCATCAGCAGATGGGAGATGCTATTACAGGCTTATTAAATAAACAGTTATGGAATTATTTTAATACAAATTTATTAAATTTCAAGAAAAAATAAAATACAAAATAACAAAGGGAATTGGGTAATTCAAAGGGGGAAAAGATTAAAAAGTGGAAAGGGGGAGAGGGATAAACAATCTACAGTATATGCAAGTTTAACAACATACGTAATATTCTTACAATCATGAATCCAATAAGACAAACATTAAATAAAAAATATTTATCCATCATTAATGAACAATAGTAAATATAATTTCTAAAAAATAGTTTAAAAATAAATATAAATAAAATATTAAAATGATCATAATTTCAATGCCTCCATCTATTCATTTTTCCAAATCCATTCTTTTTGTTACTAATTTTTATAGTAGTTTCATCTCTCCACATTATATTACTTCACTATATATAAGCCTTTAATTTTCATTTTCCTCATTCCATTCATTCATTTAAAACATTAGATGTATTTAATATATCTTAAATACATTAAATGTATTTATAGTATGTATTAGAAATATTTTGACGAATATATTTTATTTTTTCTTTATGTACCCTGAGAGCATATGCACCAAAGACAAATTCCTTGTGTGTCCAATCACACTTGGCCAATAAAGAATTCTATTCTTCTCTATTTATAAAATGTTTTCCTAATGTTTCATTTTGATGTTAACTTTAATGTGGTGTTCCATGTGAATCTTATCCAATTTATTATCTTAATAGCATTTCAATTTTCTCAAACTTAGCTTCTAAGAATTCTAACAAATTTTTAATTAAAAAATTCCATCTCCAAATATTAGTTTTCATTTTTTCATCATATTGAATAGTACCCTCTAATGGCCAGGGAAATAATTACAGTTTATGTTTTTTAACAGAAGGTAAAGAGGAGGGCTAGAGAGCTGCTCCAATTACATTTGTTGTTACAGCTACACCAATCAGAACGGAGCTAAATAAAAACAACAATATTCCCGCAAAAGTCTAAAGTTAGAAAGGAAAAATGCAGCCTCAAATACTACAGACAGAGATTCTTGGAAAAGTTTTACTACTTTAATAAAAGAAACATCTTCATCCCCACCCCAAAGTTTTAATATCAAAAACTTTATCTTCTAGTTCTGTAAACTAAATCCAAGTCCCAAAACATTTTTTTTCACCCCAAATCAATCTGAATATTGAAAGCCACCAAGAGGGATACAGTAGGGCATACAAAACTTTTGCTAGACCAATTCTTGAATACAGCTCATCTGTCTGAACCCACACTGCATATTGGACATTAATACAATCAAACGAGTCCAGAGATATTTCACGAGAAGAGTCCTCCACTCCTCTGCTCGCAACAGAATACCTTATGCCACCAGACTTGAAATTTTGGGCTTAGACAATTTAGAATTTAGCTGTCTTCAGCCCGACCTAAGCGTAGTACATAAAATCATCTGCT
This sequence comes from Pituophis catenifer annectens, assembly GCF_029215685.1. Classification (NCBI taxonomy): domain Eukaryota; kingdom Metazoa; phylum Chordata; class Lepidosauria; order Squamata; family Colubridae; genus Pituophis; species Pituophis catenifer. Next base: position 172,806,603 of record NW_027256883.1, on the reverse strand, counting down.
ATAATGTCCTACCTGTCAATGAATACTTCAGCTTCAACCACAACAATACACGAGCACACAATATCTAATTTTTACTTTTTACTTTTTGGGGGCTGCTCTTTTACCCTTTACTTTTACTCCAACCTTTCTTCTTTCCTCCCCTTCTTTTCCTTCCTGCTTCTCCTATTTCCTTCGTTCTATCTCTCCTTCTCTTTCCTACTTCCCCTTCTCTTCCCCAACTCCTCTCTTCTTTCCCCCTTCAAGCCTTCTCCTCTGCTCCTCTTTCTCCTCCCTTTTCTTCCTCTCCTTTTCCCTTTCTTCTTTCTCCTCTTCTCTCCTCTTCTTTCTTCCTCTCTCTCTACTCCTTGGCGTCATTCCTTCTCTTTCGACTCAAGTTGCTGGCTGCCTTTGCAGTATGCAGCCGGAGCAGCAGCTCTGCCTAGCGACTGGCGTTCTTGCTCTCAGTCGCAAAGCAGCAAAAGATTGCGACTTCCCGCTTGGTCGAGGGAATCTCGATTAGCTCCTTGCTCTAAACAATAATTAAGTCACCTTCCCCTCACGCCTATTTTAGAGCCCGAACTTTAGCAGGCTCTTTAAAGCAGGGATCTCCAACCTTGGCAACTTTAAGCCTGGAGGACTTCAACTCCCAAAATTCCCCAGCCAGCTTTGCTTTGCTGGCTGGGGAATTCTGGGAGTAGAAGTCCTCTAGGCTTAAAGTTGCCAAGGTTGGAGACCCCTGCTTTAGAGGCGCATCTTACTCACACAAGGCCGTGGATGAGAATAACAACAGGACCAAGGCCGGCCAAAGGACCTCATCGGGACAAGGAGTGAAAAGATCCATCGCCACAGCTGACGGGAGTCAGAGAAACACACTCCTGGAGGTAAAGATAGAAAAGAGCGGAACTCCCAAATATCACCGGATGACAGAAAAATGCACCACCACTTTTTAGGTAAACGAATGTGAGGAACGCCACGCTAATAGTGGGAGTTCAAACCTCAGGTCAAAAACAAAGAAAGTTTCTACGACCGCTCTGCACTGCTCTGGCTGTCAGGTGTAAATGCTGAAAAGCACGGAGCACATGCTTAGGAACAGGACTGTGTTTCCTTGGCCAACAGGAGGCAGGAATAGGATGGGCAGGGATTTGGCATCCCGCTGTAAAAGCAGTTTGTAAAAATGTGCCATTGAAGTCTGAGGGGGGAGGGGGGAATCCACCATGGAGATTATGGAGATGGATCCAGATTACAGAACTGGTTGTTTGAATCTCCCCCAGCTTGTTGGCAGCTGTGGCAGGCTTCAGTTCTCATAAATGTGGGTAGCATAACTACTATCCATCTTAGACTGTAAAGGTTCTGGAAACTGAAGACCATGTTTGCTGGAGAGTCTCCAACTGAGAAATACTTACTGATGTTGCATGCCTGCAGTTATAGTGGTATCCTCGTTGTCATTTTGTTAATAACCTCATAACAATGTTTTTTTTTTAAAAAAACATCTGACTATTGACTAGTTTGGTATAGTATTTAAAACACCAGGCTAGAAATCAAGACAGCATGACTTCTAGTCCTGCCTTAGGTAGCTGGGTTACCTTAGGCCGGGGGGGGGGGGGTCAAACTCATGTGGTCATGGCTGTGTCATGTGACACATTGAGGCTTCTCCCCCTTCGCTAAACCAGCATAGGCGTGGCCAGCGCATGACACATCCAGCCCGTGGGCCAGGAGTTTGACAGCCCTGCTTTAGGCCAGTCACTCTCACTCAGGCCTAGGCAAACCACATCTGAAATCTTGCCAAGAAAACTGCTGGGAGTAGTCCGGGGGTCGTCAATATTGGCTCAAAGACACAATCATCATCACTGGCATTCAAGGGACGCATTGGAGCAAGGTTGGGAGATGGGGAAGCTCTTAAAGTTCACAAGATTGTAGTGGGCTTGAGGGAAAGGGTGTAATAACTGCTGTGACTTAAAAGCTTATGGCAGAATGCAAAGTTGGCATGAGTCTCAGCATTAGTATTGTCATTTTGGCATTATTTTTTTTATGAATATTGGGATCCGCTAAAATGATAAATTAATTTCTGTATTTTCCCCATTAATAAAACTCAGGCTACCATACATAGTCTACAAGCATTTGGATTGTAGCAAAGAAGTATTAAAAGTGTCTATGGAAATTCTCAGTCATCCGGGTCATGGTTGTCCCAAAGGTGTTTTTTCAAGAGGCAACTGTACTGTCTGGTTTTTTTTTTTTTGAAGATGTTTTGTTTCTCATCTGAGAAGCTTCAGAACTTTTCTGTCTTCAAAGAAAAACCAGAGAGTCTAGCTGCCTCTTGAAAAAGCACCTTTGGGACAAGTACTGAAAGTATAAGGCAACCAACCCTAGCAGAAAGCTAAAAGACAAATAAAACAGAGAAGTTGCTTTCAGTTGGATAGGACAAAAAAAGGGGTCTCAAAAGGCTCAAATTGGTCACCTTTTATTCAAAACTTTGTCCAAACTACAGATAATTTTGTTGATAAGTCTCATTAGACAATTTACATCCTGTAATATTTCTGATATAATGCTGTTAAATAAATTTTAATTATTCACTGCAGATAGTTCTCAACTTACGACCACAGTTAGGACCAAACTTTCCTTCGTTAAGTGAAGTGGTGGTGAAGTGAGTCCTGCCTGATTTTATGATCTTTTTTTTGCCATGAATCAGTGCAGTTGTTAAGTGAAACATTCAGTCGTAAAGTGAATCCAGCTTCCCCCATCAACTTGCTTGTTAGAAGCCAGCTGGGAAGATGGCAAATGGCGATGTGATCATGACCCTGGGACACTCCAATTGTCGTAAATACATACTGACTGCCAAGCACCCGAATATTGCTTTGAGGGACCTCAGGGAGGCTGCAACAGAGAGGAACAGTTCCAGAGCAACTTTTTTTCAACGCCATTGTAACTTCGAACAGTCACTAGATAGTCCTCGATTTATGGCCACAATTGAGCTGAAAACATACATTGCTAAATGAGAAATATGTTAAGTGAGTTTTGCCCCATTTTGTGACCTTTCCTGCCACATTGGTTAAGTGAATTTGAACTGAATTTACCTTTGAAAGAAACGCCCAGAGTTATTCTGTTTACTTTTTAGCATAGCTATTATAACCTTGGGCTTTGCTCTTGCTGTACAACAAAAAGTCTGTGTGAATACAGCCCTACTCAGGGACTTAAATAATCCTTAAATAAACCGTATGGCAATCTGGAGACAAGCTGGACTTGCTCTTCTTACTTCAGGCCTCTGCATAACTTTGGGTTATTTGTCAGTTATGCCCCCTTTTAGGACCACTGAACTCTGCTGACAATCACTTGTGCCCTTTTGACCTACAGATTGGTTTTACTATTATCTTTATTATTTCATTTTATTTTACTAGACGTATACCAAATAAGGACTGTATTTCATCAGATTAAATGGGAACTATATATGTAGATTCAAAGATCTACTTATTTTTTTTTCTTGCAACTTTTATTTTATTGAAAAGATTGAAATACAAAATCCAAAAGAAGAAAATTAAACAGAGGCAAAATTAGACAAATACATTAAAAAGTGTGGATTAAGAATAAAAACACTTTATTATTGCTCTAGTTGAGCACTGACAAATCTATTACAATAGCTTCCTCCCTTGGAAAGAAGATGCAAAATTTGAGCTTCTACAACTATTTACAACTCAATTGACCTATTATACATTGCATATATGACAGGAAAAAATAGTAATGAAATGTTGTTTTAGGTTTTTAATTGGGAACTTTCCCAACAATTGCATCTCATTTCCAAAGTTCATAAGTCCCTATTGTAAATATCTCTGCAACATCCATTGTTGAATAATTTTCCTTGGCAGTGCAGCATTCCTCTTGCCAAGAAAATTTGGTCCATCTATTCCATTATCTCAAAAATTCTTATATTCGTATTCTTTTCCATCTTTTCTGGCAGATCTACATTTTTCACACCAAATACTTTTTTCTTTATGTCAGATTAATTTTGTAAGATTGGGTATAATATTAATTTTGATTATTGATAATTATGTAGATCTAAGGAATGAATTTTGTGGTGAAATGTATTTTTTATGAGATAAATGTATATACAAATGTAAGATGTATATGTCTTTGAGGTGGGATTTTTTTTGTTATAATGGATCAATCAAATGGAGGAAATATGGGACTTTTTTTTTGTTATGGCTATATTAGTAAGGAAATATATTTGATTAAATATTTGTAACTGTATTAACTAAGTTGAAAGCCTTTCCTCACTTTTCCCCTTCCTTTTTCTTTTTTTCCACTTTTTAATCTTTTCACCTTTTGAATTCCTCCACTTTTTTGTAGTTATTTTGTGTTTCATTTTTCTTGAAAGTTAATAAAGTATTTTTAAAATATGGAACTCGTGAGGTAACCCTTGCTAAGTCTCAGTACAACTTTCTTAACAAGGCTGCTCTCTGGGGAATAAAATGGGGGTGACCCCTATATTCCTGCTTTCAGAAAAAAATATGGAATATAAATGCAATAAAGAAACCAGTAGATAAATGGTTTTAGGAGTTTGTATTTTATGTTTAGCAATGAAATGAAATAAATAAATTAAACAGATACCCAATATAATCAAATAAAATCTTGATAGATTTTCCTTTTGTTCAGTGTCATGACTTCACCAGCAATTATACAGAACAGCTAGGAGGATGATCAGTTTTCCTAGGAAAAAATGGTAATAAATAATTCAAAACCTTTTACCTGAAGCAAGAATGAAGCAGAAGTTTCATACAACATTCAATGCCATTTTTTACCTCATAGGAAAAATGGTTCCTAAACTATTGCCCAATTTTGGGGAATTAGAAAGATGATTTTTCATATTTGAGTTTCCCTTAAAAAATAAAATCGTCCCAAATTGGGCTGGAGAGACATATGGACAAGCACTTGTATTGTCCCTTTACACATTTATCTTCCTACCACTACTACTGCATAGAGTCAAAAACTTTGGCTTGCCATTTCCAGTGATAACATTGTCAGAAGAACGAATAGAGGAGAGGCGAATGGAGAGTGGACAGAAGGGAAGGGAAAGGAGGAGAAAGGAGGGGAGGGGAGGGAGGAGAGGGGATGAGACAGGAGAAGATGTATGAATGTGTATGTTTTATAAACATCAGAGAATAGATCTGAGTCTAGTAGGAATAGTCTGGGGAAAATTCCATGTATGTGCCTGCTGTTTTTCCTTCCATTAGATATTTCAGCTTTTCCAATAAGAATAATAGAGTAAGACCTCTAAGAAGAAAGGACTGGAAGAAGAATTCTGTGAGCCTTTTTAATCCTTCTGCTATCATTCATATTTACTTTTATTTATTTATTATTAAACTTCTATGTCATCCATCTCACCAAGGAGATACTAGGTGGTTTAGGCCTCTCATTTTCTTTTCCAAACAGGTATAAAAAGATAGGACTGCCAAAAGCAATATCTTTGCTTGCTTTATACCCTTGTGGATTTATAAGGAAGATTTTAAGATTTGTATAGGTTGATGAACATAAATAAAACATGGGTTTTATTTAGAGTATCTGATCTAAACACCCTGGGAGAGAGAAAACATTTTCAATCTAACTGAGATGATGCCTACGTACTCTTCATAAGTTTTCCTTTTTAGATCCTCTAACCCTATTCCAGGTTTTCCTAAGCTTTATAAATTGTGATGCTCAAGACTTATCACAGTAATCCAAATGCAATCTGATCAGCATGTGGAACTATTACTTCCTGAAGTAATGTATGTAAGTAGTGGAGTTATTATTGATAGTATGAAGGCTATTGCTTAATGCATTGTAAACCGCTGTGAGTCTCCAGAGAAGGGCGGCATATAAATCAAATTAAAAAAAACAACAAAAAAAACCCCAACCATTACTTCCTATGAATCTAGACATAAAAGTTAATGCAGCCCAAGAATTTGTTGACCTTAGCAGTTGTTGCATCATATGGTTGCTCATAATGAATGCTTTACTAGAATCCCTAGTAAATCCTTCTCACAGGGTCTATGACAATTCGCCGTGGCCAACTTGCCACAACCAACTCGCCATAGCTAACTCTTTGCAGGACAACTCACCACGACCATCTCACCACAGGACAACTCACTGCAGGACAAGAGTTACACTAATATCAATGAAATGGTAGAATAGAATCTTTAAAGAAAGGATTCAAAAGGAGGAACAGAATGAAATGCGAATGGCAAAAATTAAAATAATTTTTATTTATTTGAAATAATTAAATAGAATTGTTAAATTGTCCTGTAGCAAGTTGGCCATGGTAAGTTGGCTGTGGCGAGTTGGCCATGGCATGTTGGCCGCAGCAAGTTGGCTGTGGCAAATTGTCCCGTTCCCCTTCTCACACTCAGTGCTCCCCTGCCAGGACTCCCCTGTCCTATACATTATCCATGTCTATGATTTTTCCTGCCTAGATGCAAAACATTGATTTGTAACCCCTGAACATCACCCAGTTGAATTTGACTCAGTTTTCAATTTTATTCAGGTTATTTTGAATTGTGATTTTGCCACAATATCTCCCAATACCCACTCCAACTTGGTGTTATCTGCACATTATTTCTCTTCTGTTCCATCCTTTAGGCTATTTATAAAAGGTTAATTAGCACATAGCCAAAGACAGAGATCCTACTCCAGCGGCTCCCAACCTTTTGGGCACCAGGAACTGGTTCTGTGAAGATAGGGTTTTCCAAGGACTGGAGGGGTCATGGTTTCGTATGCTGCCTGCATCCCATGGATGGAGCTTCACTTGTTTGCTCATCCTGGTTTCTTGCATGCTGCAGCCCAGTGCTGGTCCATGAACCAGGGGTTGGGGACCCCTGTCCTATTCAATCTTTCCCTTCAGAAAATTGCAACTTAGTCCAATTGGGGGGGGGGGGTTGGTCTCTAGATGCCACCTTACCCCTCTATTGAAAGTAGCTCAAGAACAAAAGCTCCTTCAGAAAAGCAGGTAGGATGCATGGCAGAAATCATAGAAACTCCTCTTCTGAATGAGCAGAAATATTTTCTTTTCACATTAGTGTTCTTGTGGTAACATACTTTTTATATGATTTCATGATCAATCTCTTTGTTTCTCAGGCATGGCCTGAATAAGTGCAGGATTTTGTCTATTTCATTTCTATTACATGATCTGCAGTAAGATTGGGTTCTTGGGAGTTTTGACTTAGTTGTGAGCTAGGATTCTGATAACGAGTTTTTGCATATCTAAATAAGTCAATCAATTTTTCACTACCAGGATTCCATTCACATGAAGGCCTTTATATATATTTTGGAGGTTCTGCCTTTAGACTGCCTTTGTTGGACATGTAAGCATTAGTTCACATGCTGATAAACATTCAGGAAATTGTTAGTAAACAGAGAGCTATAAAGTTTTCCATCACTTGCAAAGCAGTTCAGTTCCTCACCACTTCATTGAACAGCCAATAAGAAAAAAAATGAATTTCTGTCCAAGATGATTTAGGGATAAAGTGTGAAAAATATTTCAGTTGCTGAAATTCCTGTATTCTTAAAAGGTGTAAATGAAGTTTCTGTGAGAAGTTAGAAAAAGATACTCTCAATTAAGACAGCTGCTAAAGTCTAAATTCAGTGACAACTCCAACATATCAACATTAGAGAGAGAAAGAAGTTTACAACACTCAACATGTTGAGTGTTGCATAATACTGAACCTTAAGTGTTCCAATTCCACTGTAATATAGTGTTTAGTTCAGTTATACTGAAATTGGAAAAACTAAAGTTCAAGACCTCACTTGTCTATAGAATTCACTATTTGGGCTTTGGGCAGTCAGAATACATCATGTCAAGCTACCATGTATGAATTATGAACAGATTTTAACAATAAGTAAATAAATATTCGTCATTCATGAAAACAGAATAGCATTGGTTACACTTTGAAATATCTCACCATGTAATTACTTACCAAGTGCTGTAGTTTTGTTGCATTCTAAAACAGAAAAAAGGGGAACGAAAATGAGCTAAACTTTTGAGCCCCATTGGAATCAACATATGCTTTCTCTTTCTAGTTTATTTAAAATATCATTATCTTTGCTAAATAGTAGAGGGCCAGTGTAGTGTGGTGAGTAAAGTGCTAGATTATGAATTTTACTATGTGAACTAAAATGGGTACAGTGCACAAAAAGGGGAACCTGAAATAAAGCTGGACAAATACTAGGAGCAATATCACATTATAACCAGTACTATTGAAAGCTTTAATCTGAAAGTTTTGGGTTTTTTTTTGACTAAATTGATCTCTATTTGGGAAGGTCTAATTTTAGAAGAACCACTTTGCACAACAGATAGAAATATGATGCTGAATATGAAAAATGGACTTGGTTGTGTCTATGTTGCTCGGAAGGATACAAAGATTGTACAACTGTTTCCATACAAGCATTGCTGAATTGAAGAAAATGCCATTTTTGTTTGTTTCTTTTCTTTCTTTCCTAAGTCTTTTATTACAAACTGCCAGAGTTTTCACTATTTGAAAAGAAACCATCTTTCTGGTGCAAGTACAGTAGCTCACCTCAGACTATTTCAGTCTTACCTGCATAATCTTCTGAAGTAGTATTTGGCTTGTTTGTAGCAGTATTTGGCTTGTCAAAAATTCCTGTTTGAAAGAAAATGTTGATAAAATAAAAGTCAAAACATACAACCTAGAGAGGTGAGAAGGAATTATTTTTAGCAATATATAAAGAAATATATAGCTGCTTTCTTGCAGTTTTTTTCCTTTCTTTTTTCTTTTTAGTTGATTTTTTTATTGTTCTATTTAAAACTTTTAATAAAATAATTATGAAAAATATTTTAACTCTAAGCAAATGAGAGCCAAATAAATTCTTTCTAAAGAAAACAAAAGCCCTACCTTTTAATGCAAATATGTGATATAGCAAATAAATAAATAAAAATAGTATGATGAGTTCGTCTCAATAATGAACTCAAAGAAAAAAAATGTTTCCACCTAATGAACATCCATATTAGGTTACACATATACAGTAAGCTGGTAAAATTGCTTTTATATTTAAAAAAATAGATAAAATACAGTCTAAAAATATATTACAGATAACAAACTCATATGATGCATAAAAAGGCAATTTTAACTGCAAAAGTTGTGTATAAGAGTGAAAACTATATTAATAAAGGAGGGATAAAATCTAATTAATAAATATTGATATTCAATATACAGTAGGATCATAAATAGTCCAGTCCCAAAAAATTAATATCAAGTCTAAAAAAACAAGCTTGTAAGAACAATAAACTAAAGCCCTGGGAATAATATCCTGTCATTTTGCCAAAGATTTAGCTTTCCATTAATTGGTTTCTTTTCAGTTTTTTTAAGGCTACATGTTTTTTCCCCCATTTCTTTCTTTCTTTTTGGGGGGATCATATAACTATAATTTAGACTTTTTTTAAAAAAAAAGGGGCATTCAAACAGGGTGAACATTGTTGAAAAGAAAACATTTGCTGGGATATATTGTTAGCCACCCATATTCCACTATATACTATATACTATTGCAGTATTTCTTTTTTTAATTTTTTTTTTATTCTCAGTATTTCTTATTTTTATTTATTTATTTAAAAAAATATATAGCTGCCTACTTGCTCACATGACTCTAGGAACCTTACAAACAATAAAAACATAGAATAGAATATATATATCCCCTCCCCCCAGTGATAACACACGGCTAAATAAGCTATTTGATGGGCTCCATCACACTCTGGGTTCCCCAAGCCAGTTGGCAAAACCAAGCATTCAGGGCCTTATGAAAGGCTGACAAAGTGGGGGCCAGTCTAATTTCTGCAGGGACAATGTTCCAAAGGGTGGAAGCCATGACAGAGAAGGCCCTTATTCTGAATCCCAACAGATGTACATCCTTAGGGGACAGGACCTGAAACATTCTCTCCCTATTCTAGTGGGTCAGGTGAATGTGAACAGCAAGAGACAGTCCCTCAGATAACCTGGTCCCAAGCCGTGAAGGGCTTTAAAGATGACAACCAGCATCTTGAATTGCACCCAGAAGCAAATCGACAACCAATGCAGCTCCCGCATGTGCACATCAAGGTCTGCACAAAACCATGTGGGCAGCTGCATCATAGTAGTTTCATGACACTGTCCCCATTGTTATTTTAAAAATTCCTCCCTCATGCAGGGACCACAAAGTTTCAGAAATTATATAATGATTTGCTTCTGCAAGAATTTTATTTACCAATGACAGCAATTAAAAAAGCTGTTCAACTAATTAAAGGTTAAGGGCAGTTCTAAAGAGGTGAATTTCAACTGCAAGCATTCAGTCTAGGAATGATGGAAGTCTAGTATATTGGAAACTCACCCGTTTGAAGTGTTATATAAATTAGGCAGAGTAAGTTGCAAGACTTTTGGACATGGCAGTAGATTAATAAAAGGCCCCTATGAGATGGAAAGGATAGCCATTGTGGTTGAGCATGATGGAGATTGTAATCAAACACACCTGGACTCCCCATGTAGAGGAAGTTGGAGCTAACCTGACAACCAGAGCTGTTGCAAAGATTCCTAGGTATTTCAGGGATTCTGAAATACTAAAAGATGCATTTTGGGAAACAACTACCCTTCTTCTTGATTACTTCTTTCAATTGGGGTTTGCACCTGATCTTATCTTAGCTCCAGGCCTCAGTTTCCAGCTCCAACCCTGGCAAGGGCATATGTGGAAACCCCCTCAGGAGAGCAAGAATACATCAATGTACTGTAGCTTGCTTACCACTGAAAAGCAACTGAAGCATTGGCCCATTACTATTCTCTGCCCATCCTACTGGCTGACCTTCCACATGCTGCCCTCCTTGGGTCAGAAATACATTTGCTGGGACTTATGTTTGGTGGGTCCCAGGCAGCTAGCCTTCTCTACTGTTGCCCCAGCCTTCTTGCATATAAGGTTACCTCCATGCCATTTAATGTTCCAGAGATTCCTCAAGATGTCCAAGGCAGGGGTGGGTTCTAAATATTTTTACTACTGGTTCTGTGGACATGGCTTATTTTGTGGGCATGGCTTGATGGTCATGTGACTGGCTTGGCATGGCCAACTCAATGTCACTCACGTCAAGGAGTGCCTCGCCTGGCCCCTCCCCTCCCAGCCATTCCTTTTCACACCCAGCCTCAACATATCTACAGTTCTGTAAAAATGTTGTTCACCTTTTTTCAACTTTATTATCTACATACTATAAATGTACTTTCATGGACCACTGAAAAGAGGAAATGGCTCACATGCTTTGCCCAAGAATGTGATAGGCAACAGGCTTTTAAGGGGCTGCCAGAAGGGAGGGACAATGTATTTTCCAAAGCACCAGAAGGCAAAACAAGAAGCAATGGATGGAAACTGAACAAAGAGTGAAGCAACCTAAAACTAAGGAGAAACTTCCTGACAGTGTAAATCAATATAGGCGCAGAAATATTTCAGTCATAATTTCACATATAAAATAGCCATTCGTGTAATACAACCTGCATATTGTTCAAAACAGTCATTAGTATTATGGCTGATGTTTGACAGCAAGCCTAAAAGTCAGATCATAAGAGTGCTTCTTTTTCTGTATGTATACAAAACATCACATACCAGGAATAGCATATTAAGATGGACTTATGTAACCTGATGTACAAATAAACACGCACATATTTATGCTCTGAACTATAGTCATTGAATGCATATAAATCCCTGAAAAATATGTGGTAGCCCTGGGCAAAAGAAAGGTAGTAAAATCACTCTAGGTGTAGGGACAGTGTAAAATATTAATACATGATAAATAATGGAACAATTAAAAATAATAGCACAGAGGGGTTTCTTCTCTCCCTCCCTTCCTTCCTCTTTCTTTCTCTTCTATCTCTCTCTCCTTCCCTCTTTCTTTCTGTCTGGCTGTCTGGCTGTCTGTCTCTTTCTGTCTCTGTCTCTCTCTCTCTCTCTCTCTCTCTCTCTCACACACACACACACACCTGGTATGGGCACAAATTATCTGTTGTTACAGAAGTTCTCATTTCTCTCTATAATACACCTCATACTAATTGATACCCTATCTCTCAACTATGTAAAGCCCATGCATGTTTACTTGGCAGTAAGGCTACTCTCTTTCAGTGGGAATTACTCCTAATAGATACACATGATTGCAGGCAAACAGCTAGCTCAGTTGTTTAATAGGCTGTAAATAAAATTTCTACATTAACAAAATTTATAGCTAAACAACAGAATATAGGAGCAAAAAATCATAGTAATAGTCTGAGCTATGCTTTTCTTCTTTAAATGGAAGTACTACCCATTTTAACCAGACATTAAGACTCATTAGTTTGGAATACTAGTATGGCTTGCACTGAACCTTGACAGTACTTGTTTTCCTTACAAACTAGCTCAACTTTCTTTCCTTTAAATCTTGCTTTTATTACACACCGTCGGCTTCGGACCAAGAGCTCCGTTTTTAGGAAAAGAGAGTGGATTGGAGGGGGGGGGGGGCTTTGGAAATAAAAGCGCGGCAAGAGAAAAGGGGAAAGTCTGGATTCTGGACTCCGAACCTCCCTGAGCCAGGAAGTCCTCTTCATCTCATTCTTCCCAATCCCTTCCCTTCCCACTCCTGGATCCTTCTCCCCCCCACCCATTTCTTTTGCTTGAAACTCCTTTCAGGGTGGGAGGGAAAACCAAATAAAAACAGGAAGGAGGCAAGGACAGAAAATGGTGCGTGGCTGCAAAACAGAAGGAATTTTTCAGCCGTTTTCTGGAACTGAAACTGAAACTGAAAAGTTGAGGGGACCCAAGAAAGCAGCATCCAGCCGGGACTAAGAAGACCCCCGCTCCCACCCCCTACCACCCCACGCTGCCTTCTTTTTCTCCCCCCACCCCCCTCTCTTCTCTCTCCCAGAAAGAAGGGGACTAACCTTAAAGAAAAAAGAAAGCTCTGCTGCTGAGCAGAGAAAGCAGTAGGTGGGAAGGATGTTGCTATGGAGTTAAAACAATGAAAAAATTGCCCTTCCCCTGTTCCTACCCTCCCTCTTTTTCTCCCCACCAGTTTCTTTTAGCTTTGGCTCCGGTGCTAAAAGTGGGAATTCTCTTTTGTTTGTGAAGTCCCCCTCCTTTTTTTCCCGCCCAGCTGGAGAAAAACAGAGGGCTGCTGCTGCCCCTATCAGTCCCAGAGCAGTGGCTGCACGCAACGCCACTGACCGGCAGGGAGAGGGGAGCAAAGCAAAGCAAAGCTTGCTGAGCTCCCCCTCATCCCCTGCCACCCCAAATTGCGCCCCACTGTGAGACGCACATTTTACCAGAGAGTGGCAGCTCTGGGTCATCTCTCAGCCATTGACTGTAGGGAGTGCGAGGCAATTAACTTCTCGCACACAGGAGAAGTTTTCCTTTACTTTGCAAGGTTTTTCCCTGCATGCAACAGCTGAGAGACGACCTGGAGCTGCCAGTCTGTGCTCTGCCAAGTGGGCAGCAGAGCGAGTAAGCCAACAATCTGCCGGTTTCCTCTAATCTGCAGTTTACTCATGAGCACCATGCTCACGAGTAAACTTGCTCACGAGTAAACTTGCTAACAAGTAAACTGCAGATTAGAGGCAGCCAGCAGATCGCAGACTACCTCCTGCCTCCGTGCATCGAGGAGGCTGAGCAGCAGCGGGAAGAGCACGGGATGGGAGGCGCAGGAAGTGGCTGCCAGGATGCCCTCAGGTGAAGTTGTTGTGGGTGGAGACGCTCGACCTCCCCCCCCCCTTAGGAGCCTCAGTTTACTCGTTAGCACCATTGGACTTTCACCCTGCCTCTCCCGGCCAATGTTGCTCACGAGTAAACTGCAGCTAGGATCTCCCTTGTGTTTCCCTCACAGGCCAGGCTAGCTGGGGGAAATGCACTGGAAGAGCTCCGATGCCGCGATCTCCCATGTGCTCCCCTCCCTCCCTGTGCATCGGTCCACCACCCGCTGCTGGTATCACCCCTCCACCAGGTCTCCCACCCCTGCCCACCTGTACCCTTCAGCCTTACCTTTGCCAGCAGCGGTGAACAGAAGTACAGGGAATTAGAATTAGAGTTAGATTCTTCAAGTAGTGGCTTGGCGGGGCTTCGCCCGCATGCACACTCCACACAAGCGCGTTAGCAATCTGCCCAGCTGAGGTGCGGCAATCCACTCTGCCGCATCTATCAGCTGGGCTAAAAAAGAAGAAATAAAAAGTAAGAATAATGTGGGCGGGGGCAGGCGGAAAGGCCCAGCTCCCGGACAAAGAGAACTGGTTCGGTGATGTCATATCGGCACTGCTACTGGCTCGGCTGAACCGGGCCAAACCGGGAAGAACCCACCACTGGTCTAAGGTTATGCCATTAGACCTTGGCAGTGGTGGGTTGCTCCCAGTTCACACCGGTTCACAAGAACCAGTAGTAAAAGTTTGTAGTAGTTCGGAGAACTGGTAATAACATTGGCTGGCCATGCCCCCGAACCGGTCCCCGGTCCAGTCGCTGCTTGCTTACCCTGCCCTCATCAGAGTTTTTTTTTTTTTTTTAACTTTTAAAAGCATTTTTTCTACAACTTCTTCAGCCAAAAAAAATGCTTTTAAAAGTAAAAAAAAGCCTCTGATGATCGTGCAGCTCAGCTGGGATGGTCAGAGGTTTTTAAAAGCATTTTTTTCTACAACCTCTTCGGCTGAAGAGGTTGTAGAAAAAAAAATCCCTTTAAAAGCGCCTGGCGATCCCAGCTGAGTTCCCTGATCGTCAGAGGCTTTTAAAAGCTATTTTTCTGCAACCTCTTAAGGTTGTAGAAAAAATGCTTTTAAAAGTAAAAAAAAAAAAGTTGGCCATGCCTACCCAGTCACCTTACCCCCCCACCAAGCCACATCCACAAAATAAGCCACGCCCACAGAACCGATAGTAAAAATTAGAATTTGAGGGTGAAAGAAGATACTGTTTATAGAAATATGAATAGAAAAATTAAGATTTGATTAACAAATATGGAAAAAGAACACTTTGGCAGAAACTAATTAAATAAAATATATTTGGATATGATAATTTGTATATGATATGATATGATATGATATGATCAATACTCTGTTTCAAAAAATATGTGGGTGTTATTGGGGGGAGGCAACTAATAAAACTTGTCAAAAAAAATAAATAAAGGTTAGCTAGCAGTTCAGTTGAACTGGTGTGAACCAGCTGAATCCCACCACTGGTTGTATGTGCAAGAACTTCCATATACAAGGAAAGACTAGGAGCAAATCTAGTCCCATTTGGCATGAAAAACTTTACAGATATAGGGGTATTTCCAATAGTTCCTAAGACCTGAACTTCATTAATGATTCTGTTATAATTCATTATAATTCACATAATAATTCACCTATAGTTATCGTTTCTTATCATCTGAATGAACAATGGTGACCACTATAAGTCTACTTGTAAGAAACGAGTGAGTAACAGAGGCAATAACCAGAGAAAAGAGAAAATGATGATTCAGGTTAGTCAGGCAGAAAGTTCTGTGTTAAATGTCAACCAAACTCTCCTGTAAGGCTGTAAAATAGTTACCTTTGACACATTTGGGGATGGCAGGAACCCACGAACTGTTAGCCCCACATTTAATATGGAGGCTTCCCACAGCAGAATAGCCGGAATTACATTCAAAGCTGATGGCTTCATTATAGGTATATGAAGGCTTAGGTAAATTAATTAACTTCCCATTTTCCACTTTTGGTTGATCACATTTGACGTCTGAAAAGAGAAAGCAACATTTAAACAGAACCTGTTCAGAACAAAAGCCTATAAATAAAAACAATCAAGAGCTGCTCTTGGCTAAAAAGGATATATAATTAGCAGTTGCTTTTATTTTTCTTTCTTCTATTAGTATCGGGTATTAAGACCCTACAAAATAATATTTGGTTAATCTTTTATTCATTTTGTCCTCGCCTTATGAACTCAATTGAGCCCAAATTTTCTGTTGCTAAGAGAATTTTGCCCCATTTTATGACCTTTCTTACCACAGTAGTTAAGTGAATCACTGCAGTTGTTAAATGAATAACACCGTTGTTAAGTGAATCTGGATTCCTCACTGTCTTTGATTGTCAGAAGATCACAAAAGGGGATCACGTGACCATGGGACACTGCAGCCATAATAAATATGTGTCAATTGCCAAGGATACAAATTTGGACCATGTGACCATAAAAATGCTGCAATGGTCGTAAGTGGGAAAAATGGTCATAAGTCACTTTTTCAGAGCCATTGCAACTTCAAATGATAACTAAATGAACTGTGGTAAGTCAAGGACTACCTGTACTACCACTACTACTGCCTGTTTTGGGGTTTTAAATGGTTGCTCATCTAACCTAGTAACTGTGTTGGATGATTGTTACTAATTATTGCTGCAGAAACTGGAAATCTCAGTCATTTTGCAAGCAATGACCAATATATATTATATAGACATTGTTCAACATCGTTCATAATGAATCTGAATGTTATTATCTTTCAATAAGCAGCATATTTATTTGTGTATAATGTCAGAGTGCGCATAGTGTGACTATTTGAGACAACCCAGGAGCAAATACAGCAAACCGAGGTTTGTAATAATAAATAGTGTTTTTATTTACAAAGTATAGCTATTAGAGCATGGAAGCACACACAGAGAGAGAGATACACCTCAATAGGGCCTCTCTTATAATACAGATACTAAAGTGGTAACAGTCAAAGAACCCTGCTGACTCATTCCTACCATTGCATCATCATTACAGTATTACAGCATCTGGTCAGGTATTAAATCATCATTAGCCTGACACATACTATATAGGGATTTTATAATATTTTATACTACATGCTACTGTAGTATTTCTCATAGCTGTCTTGTGAATTCCACTCTCCATTTAGGCCATCTTCTGCAACTAAGTATGTGATCATTGACTTTCCAAACAGGGAAGATCAGTTTGATAGATTACTACTCATCCATAGTAATATTTGTAATTAGAATCAGGAATTCTCTCATGCTGAAGGCAAAGGTTGTCAGAAGCAGGAAGTCATTTCTTTGAATTAACCTTTTAATTAGATCAAAATTATAGTTAACATATCGGCTATACATTATAAACTATTACAATGTTTCTCAAAGTTGTTTATGATACTGTCGCCTTTGTTATTTTTCAAATTCCCCTCTCATTCAGGGACCACAGAGCTTCAGAGATTATGTAATGATTTTCTCCCTTCAAGAATTTTATTTACCAACAACAACAGCTACTGTAGAAAAGCAATTCAGCTGATTAAAGACATTTTCATTTTTCCTTACTTTTACATTCAGGGACTGGTAAATTCCACTTTCCATTTAGGCCATCTTCGGCAGTTATGCATGTGAGGGTTGAATTTCCAATCAGGGAGAAATCACGGTTGCAGCGGTAGATTACAACTGATCCAACGTAATATTCGTCATTAGGGTTAAGATAAATTTGTCCATTGAGAATATTGGTAGGACGAGTACAAGAGATGTCTGAAGGAGAGAGAATGATTTCTCTAAAGTAACCTTTTAACTGGAATTCACTTTGGCACTGGAAGAATATTCAGGGTGTTTCAAAGGCTCACTAAATTACAGGGAAGTACCGTATTTTTCGGTGTATAAGATGCACCGGAGTATAAGACGCACCTAAATTTTGGGGGAGGAAATCAAGAATTCTACCTCTGCCTACCAGTATTTTGGAACGGTCTGGGGGGAATCAGAGCCACGTTTCAGGTGGCGGGTGGCCAGTTCCCCTGCAATGTGCAGTGGGGAACTGGGAACCGTTTTGGATTTGGGGAGGGGATTGCAGCGCTGCCTCCTTAAAGTGCTTTTCTTCCATTGCACATTCCCAACAGGAAGAAAAGCACTTTCAGGAGGCAGTGCTGCAATCCCCTCCCCAAATCCAAAATGGTTCCCAGTTCCCCTCTGCACATTGCAGGGGAACTGGCCGCCCGCCACCTGAAACATAGCTCTGATTATTGCATTGGGGAATCCGGGCAGCGGTGGCTGGAAAGGAGGGGCGTTTTACTTTAGGAGCTCCCGTTTGGCTCGCTCGGCTCCTGGGCACAGAGAGGTGGCAGCTCCTCACATTGCAGGGGAACTGGCTGCCCACCGCCAAAAATGCGGATCTGATTATTGCATTGGGGAATCCAGGCAGCGGTGGCTGGAAAGGAGGGGAGTTTTTCTTTAGGAGCTCTCATTTGGCTCGCTCAGCTCCTGGGCGCAGAGGGCTTAGGCGGCAGCTCCTCACATTGCAGGGGAGTGAAGTCATTGCGGCCATTGCCTGCCCTAAGCTGCCTGCTGGGCGGCCAGAGGGGTGACCAGCCGCAAATCGTGGCACCCACCTTGTTCCCTGAAGCTGCCGGGCAGATTTCTCCCCCCCAGACCATCCCGAAGAGGGTTGTTCATCAGGCTGTGGCCCGACCCAGATCCCTGCCGCCTGGAACTGCCCAAAAATGGCCGAAGGGTGGGGACTGACGGGTGGGCGGGGCTACATTCGGCATATAAGACGCATCCAGATTTTCACCCCCTTTTGGGGGATAAAGAGGTGTGTCTTATACACCGAAAAATACGGTAAATTAAAAGAGAAATGTTCTCCTTCCACGGCAACACTGCAACTTTTTGGAAGCTGCAGCAATAACCAGTGGCATAAACTTTAATGACTTTAAAGTAAAATCTTCTCTTACGTTCGCAATGTGGGAATTCTCTATTCCAGTTAACCTTGCCATCTTTCAGAATACATTTAAGTGTAGCTTCACCAATAACCCTATACCTAAAGACAAAGAAAAACGATTCAGAATATACATTTCCAAATCTCATGTTGATATCACTTAAGAATGGTAAGAGAGCAAGATGTGTGGTATTCAGATTTTAAAAATGATCAAATAAATAAACAAAACAATGATGGTAAAAATATTTAAAGAAAAGGAAGTATTAAAGAAGCTGGAGTCCCGTGAAACAGTTTTTAAGAAGCAGGTTAAAAAAGTCTCAGATAAACAGAACCGAATGCTGCCTAGGTGAATGTTCCAAAGTTGGGAGGCAAGGACTCATTTTATTTCTCAGTAAATGATTTATAGTTATAAATGCAGCGGGAAGATGTACTTTTCTTGATTTATATACAAAAACTGAGGATGAGGTAGACTGTTTATATGTTTTTACATTTGAGAAGAACAATTTAGAACAAAATTAATTTTATTTTAAACTGATTTTGGGGACAATTACTCCTAAGGCAACTGTTTGGAGATGAACTACAACTTACCCATATACACAGGAGATAGTTATATTACCACCAAGACGGATGTCGTTATCATCATGAGCAATTGGTTTGCTGTTGTCTACATTTGGAGCGGGACATTTTTTCCCTAGAAGAATAATTAGCATGTATGTTACTCTCTCAGTTTAATGTAGAAGTCATTCAGATCTGACATATCACAGGGTGGGAACACTGGTCCCCACAATCATGGGGACCAATCATGTGGGAATGCAGCAAGTCTACCTCAGCGTGGTAATGCTAATCTAAATCCAGGCTGATTTGACAAACATCTCTCACTCCTGCAGTAGAAAGACCCAGCTCCTTCCAGGGCAACTAAAGCATCTGCAGAACTGCAGGCTTACCTCAAAATGATAAAAGCAGGCTAGCATTGTTACAATGTGTGTCAACCCTGTCATAACCTTCAGTGGCATCATAATATCTCTGACAAACAGATGGCACTGGCGCTGGAACAATGCAAAGTAGCTAGTTTATCTAAAGCTACATTGAGATCGATATATACAGTATATATTGAGCTATATACTCAGCTATATTGAGATCGATATATACAGTAAAATGAATTTTACAACAAAGATATTTCCAAATATATCAATTCATGATGTTGATATTATTGATTTATTGATAAGTATCAATAAACAGAATGACTAAATTAATATCATTAATGCTCAATATAATATTAATTAAAGATTGACTAGACAAAACAACATACATTGACTAATTTAGATGATATGAAATAGTATACACATCTTTGAGCTTAGTGCCACAATCTACAGCACCATATTGTTATTTGGAAATGCTATAAACAAACAGAAGAAGAAAAAAAATCTACTAAAGTAGGATATATAAGTGAGTAATCTTGGAACTCCAGAAATAATTCTGTCTCCTGCCCTATTCTTAATCCTATCTCTTTATTGCCTCTTTCTGACGAAAGAGCATGTGGCTCTTTCACCCCTCTGCTGTGGCTTCCTGTCACTCAAAATATGCATCACAACTGCCAACGTGCAACACCCACCAGCGCATGATTTATTGAGCTTTTCAAACCCTGGTAGGCCAGGCATGGATAAATCCAAGAAAAGAAAAGTTTCAGAAGAAAATAAAACATTTAATTTATCTACATACACTACTTTTGTGGGCGCTTAGGAAATAGTCAGGCACAGGCTCCTGGTGTTTTCTTTTCTGTGGGAAACAGGTCCAAATGGCTCTTTGAGTGTTTAAGGTTGCAGACCCCTGATCTAGTGCAATGGCATGGGATTTTATGTAGGGAAGTTTATCTGTAATTTCAAGTTGTAAGAGATTGTCTTCCTCAAGGCAGAAGTGTCAGTACTCAAATTGATCCCTGATTGCAGAGGATACATCCCCTAAAGATTAAACTCCTGTCCATATAAGATAGTTTTCAGAAAGTAAGGCATTTGTTATCCCTGTTTCTTCATTATTAATTCACCGTATATATTAGAATGCTAAGATTCTCATCTAGGATATATGAAGCACTGGTTTTGGACTTTTACTGGATTTTATAATGATCTTTTTGGGAGGAGCAAATGAAGTCCGATATATAGGAATAATAAATATGGACGATCTGTTTTTCAGAATGAAACCATCATTAAGATACTCACCCTGACACAATGATGAAATGTCAGACCATTTGGAAGTGTTCAGACATGTAATTGAGGAGTTAATTCCGGGGATATATTCATAACCTGTGATGCAATGGTATGTCAGGACAGTTCCAACCGGATAGCCTTCTTTTGGGATCTCTTCCTTTAGTGCTGAGTGGAGTGGTGGTACTGGGGAGGTGCAGTTAGCTGGAAATTGATGAAAAGCTTTTGAAGTAGTAGTAGTAAAGAAACATTTATAATGAAATCGTGGGATGATTTAAAAGATGCAAACCATCTGTATAAAAGAGACCAAATTCTAACAAAACATTCTAGCTAAATTTGTCCAAATATGGCCAGCTTCAAGGACCTTCTTTGTTTTCCTTTTTTTTAAAAAAACAAGTTTTATTTTTTAAAAAAATTCTTTCATCATACATATTTTATGAACAGAGTGCTGACCGGGTCACATCTTATACATTTTATACTTAATCAAAATCATAATTATAATATATCTTTATCTCCCATATTTCATCTCTTTTGTATAATCCTTTATCACAAATTAATCATATTTCTCCATATCTTATTATTTCAACTTCTGCCATATTATTTTCTTTCCATTATTTTTTATCATTTTCAATTTTATATTTTAATAACATCACTTTATGCCTTACATTTGTCCTCAATTACAATTACTCCAGTTATTTACCATCTTTCTTCATTTCTGGTGGTATCTCTCTAATTCCTTCTTCCCAATCTTTAGCATTAAAATATTCATCTTAATTTACATTTATCAAAATTAATAATATTATTGAATTACTTATTTTCACCTTTCCATCTGCTTTGGTTTTTTTATTTTTTTATTTTTATTTTTTAATTTGATTTATATGCCGCCGTTCTCCGGAGACTCAGGGCGGCTTACAATGCGTTAAGCAATAGCCTTCATCCTTTTGTATATTTATACAAAGTCAGCTTATTGCCCCCACAAACTGAGTCCTCAATTTACCTACCTTAGAAAGGATGGAAGGCTGAATCAACCTTGAGCCTGGTGAGATTCGAACTTACAGTAATTGCAGACAGCTGGTTTTAATCACAATGCTATTAGTCTGCTGAGCCACCAGGTTTATCACAAACAAGTTCTATTCATTCTTCTTCGTAAAAATAATTGCTTTCATGATTTCAACATTGTTATTCTCTAGCTTTTTAAATGTTCATCTTAATTTACATTGTTATCAAAATTAATAATATTGTCAAATTACTTATTTTACATTTCTTTCTCCTGAGATTTAGTGTAGACAACTTCTATTCATTCGTCTTCATCATATAATCACTGTTAATTTCTTGTTTCTTATTTAAATTTCCCTCTTCCAACTCCTCATTTTCTTTTTCTGCATATTTAAATGAATGTTCTATTTCTTTTTTGCCTATTAAAGATTCACACATGCTTTTAAACATCAAAAGTAACGCTTCATACATCTGCAACTCCATTTTATAACAATTTAAAAGGTTATTAATATCTCTCCAATTATATTTCTATGTATCTATGTAATTAGCCAAAATTTAAAGTCTATTTAATTTTCTTATATCTCCTCTTCTTTTCTTCTTTTCTTCTTCAATTATTCCTTTATTCTTCAAAATTAAAAAGATTATTAATTATTGTCCAAATTCTTCAACAGTCAAATCCAATTAAAAAGCTATCTTCCAGAACAGAAGGAAAATGAAACAAACACCCAAATGTAAACACAGTCACTCCTTAAATGTTCTCACATTGTCCAAATTATCTTCTTCTATATGGCCAAGGTCGAAATTTCCAGCTGCTATTTCTTCTGTTTTGTCTATTTGAATAAAGTATTACAGTACTTTTTCTTTCCTCCAGCAGATGGCACTCTCCATTTCTACTCTGTTACAAAATAGTCTATCAAATCCAATTGTTTATCAAGATATCCAGAAATCTTTTAAGGTCCTCTTATAAATTTTTGTTTTCTTCCGAAAATCATTTTTTTCCTTTTTGAAATATTTTGCTTTTCCCAATTTTCCAAATGTAAGACTTCCACTTAGATTCTTTGTATTACAGTCAACACAACAAATCACTGTGTGATTTTTTCCCCCCAATTGCCAGATAGCCACTAGTCCAGCTCAGGAATTCTTTTAAAACATCATTTTTTCTTAGTATAAATTGGCAGTTAACTCACCCAGTTCTACCACTCCATATACACACTGTTTCTGCTCAGTTCTTCAGTCCAGTTGTCCCAGCTACAAGGTGGCCACCATAAGATGGCCGCCGCTCCTGCTGCCGCTTCAGGAGAGCTATTTCTGTTCCAGCAAAGAAATTGCCAATTCCTCGCGGTCCATCAAACGCCTTTACTTTCTTCACTGTCCCTACAAGACAGCTGTGGCTCAAAAGCCTCCCAGCAGTGGTTCGTCTGGCTGGATTTTGCACGGCTCATCAGAGCCTGCTATTTTCCAGTCCATTCCCGCAGCAACATCAACTGGAAATTAGGACCTTCTTTGTTTTTCCATCCATATTGTATTAGCGCAATTCACAATAAAGCCAACAGCAGAAGCCAATATGTTGTACATCAAAAGATATTGAAACTTCTCTTGGTAAAATTGCCCCAATATTACATGAATATCAGACCAAAAAGGGGCATGTCAGTTTTGGAAGACAATTTTCTTTTTTGTTTCTTAACTGCCCACATACTTTAGTTGAGGAAGTTGGGAGGGAGTTGTTGTTGGAGCGGTAGAAAGTTAGTCATAACAACATTCCGTACTCAAGGACTTTTGCCTGACTTTTGCCTGCGTCTAATGGAGACTGTCGGAAGATTGTATCCAGTTGAGTTTGAAGAGTTGATTGGACAATATGTGGGGCAGGGCTGTGAACTGTTAACTGGGTGGAGAAAACCTGGAAGCTTTCAGATTCAGGTTTTCCCAGATGTGCCAACATGACATCTCTAATAAATTGGAACTTTGAGGAACCTTAGGCCTCAGAGCTTTATTTCGTTGGGGGTGTTCCTTGGAACCCTGACAGGGCATTTGACTGGTGACCAAAAAAAAAGGGAGAGTAGATGAATGCGCTTCATGTTTATCATGTACACAACAGTGCTCCTCTATCCACAAATTGACTGAAGAGGCTGAAGGAATATTTAAGTTGTTGTACTGCAGTGGTAGGGATGCATTCTGTAATAGTGCTTTATAGTATAGATTATATACTATGCAAAATTGAGTTTACCTATGAATTGTAACAATTAACGTGCAAGCTCTGGCAATCTTTTGTCTGTAAGAATGGTCTGAGACATCCTTCTCATTTTCGTGACCTTAATTTTACACATGAGACCTCATCTTTTAACCAATCCTATCACTCAGAGCAGCTCAAAATTCAACATGAGAATTGCATGTATTCAGAAGCACTGTTGACATTGCATTTTTAAAGTTGTTTAGTGGCTATTTAATAAATAAACTACTATGATATCACCCTTAAATAAACAAATGAAATTTGGTGTGGCATAATTTGTGAACTCAGTTTATAAAGCATGCTTTATAGTTTAGCTATATCCACCTACACTGGCATGTCAAACAAATTATAGTTGAAACCAATGATGGATTACCACAATGTATTGTTTTCCTGAACATCCTTTGTTTGCACTATGGCTAGACAAAAGCTCTACTTATATAATTCAGGTTTGGAATGAAGGTGTAATAAGTGAGTGTGCAAAATCACCCTAGACAGAGACCACTGGTTATGGAGTAAGCTTCAGAGGAAGCCTCCATCTTTCTGCTTCCCAAGATTTGATCTTGTATTTCAGTTTCTTCCAGTAAAGAAATTTAACTAAATGGAATCCTAATCTGTGACTATGAACAAGAGCAAGATAGTAAAATACCACATTCTGCAAGGGACAATCTAACCAATTCAGAAAGAGGAATGAGGTGTACAAGAAGACTTTGCTTTCATGACCAAAATGATTTGTGTACATATTTCTGTTTTGAAGAAACTGACTTATTACCATTTAACTAAAAGGGTTGTATGTGCAAGGACCTTCTTATACAAGGAAAGACTAGTTATAAATCAAGTTTCACTTAGCATGGAGAACTTTATAGATATAGGAGTATTTCCAATAGTTCCTAAGACCTGAACTTCATTAATGATTCTGTTATAATTCATTATAATTCACATTATAATTCACCTATAGTTATCGTTTCTTATCATCTGAATGAACAATGGTGACCACTATAAGTCTACTTGTAAGAAACGAGTGAGTAACAGAGGCAATAACCAGAGAAAAGAGAAAATGATGATTCAGGTTAATCGGGCAGAAAGTTCTGTGTTAAATGTCAACCAAACTCTCCTGTAAGGCTGTAAAATAGTTACCTTTGACACATTTGGGGATGGCAGGAACCCACGAACTGTTAGCCCCACATTTAATATGGAGGCTTCCCACAGCAGAATAGCCGGAATTACATTCAAAGCTGATGGCTTCATTATAGGTATATGAAGGCTTAGGTAAATTAATTAACTTCCCATTTTCCACTTTTGGTGGATCACATTTGACGTCTGAAAAGAGAAAGCAACATTTAAACAAAACCAGCTCAGAACAAAAGCCTATAAATAACAATCAAGATTTGCTCTTGGCTAAAAAGGATATATAATTAGCAGTTGCTTTTATTTTTCTTTCTTCTATTAGTATCGGGTATTAAGGCCCTACAAGATAATATTTGGTTAATCTTTTATTCATTTTGTCCTCGTCTTATGAACTCAATTGAGTCCAAATTTTTTGTTGCTAAGAGAATTTTGCCCCATTTTATGACCTTTCTTACCACAGTAGTTAAGTGAATCACTGCAGTTGTTAAATGAATAACACCGTTGTTAAGTGAATCTGGATTCCTCACTGACTTTGCTTGTCAGAAGGTCACAAAAGGGGATCACATGACCATGGGACACTGCAGCCATAATAAATATGTGTCAATTGCCAAGGATACAAATTTGGACCATGTGACCATAGGAATGCTGCAATGGTCGTTAAGTGGGAAAAATGGTCATAAGTCACTTTTTCAGAGCCATTGCAACTTCAAATGATAACTAAATGAACTGTGGTGAGTCAAGGACTACCTGTACTACCACTACTACTGCCTGTTTTGGGGTTTTAAATGGTTGCTCATCTAACCTAGTAACTGTGTTGGATGATTGTTACTAATTATTGCTGCAGAAACTGGAAATCTCAGTCATTTTGCAAGCAATGACCAATATATATTATATAGACATTGTTCAACATCGTTCATAATGAATCTGAATGTTATTATCTTCCAAAAAGCAGCATATTTATATGTGGATAACATGCAGGGATTCTATAATATTTTATACTACGTGCTACTGTAGTATTTCTCATAGCTGTCTTGTGAATTCCACTTTCCATTTAGGCCATCTTCTGCAACTAAGTATGTGATCATTGACTTTCCAAACGGGGAAGATCAGTTTGATAGATTACCGTACTACTCATCCATAGTAATATTCGTAATTAGAATCAGGAATTCTCTCATGCTGAAGGCAAAGGTTGTCTGAAGGAGGAAGTCATGAAGACCCTGAAGACCCTGTTGTTCCGCCAGGCAGGGCTGTCAATATAATAATTTTAAATTGGGGTATTTTAATTTTTAGGGTTTTAAATCGGCCAAATCTATTTAATTATTTTAATTTTTAATTATTGTTGTGTCTTGTGTTTTTAAATTGGCTGTACACTGCCCTGAGTCCTTCGGGAGAAGGGCGGTATAGAAATAAAATTATTTATTTATTTATTTATTTATTTATTTGAATTAACCTTTTAATTAGATCAAAATTATAGTTAACATATTCGCTATACATTATAAACTATTGCAATGTTTCTCAAAGCAGTTTATGATACTGTCGCCTTTGTTATTTTTCAAATTCCCCTCTCATTCAGGGATCACAGAGCTTCAAAGATTATGTAATGATTTTCTCCCTAGAAGAATTTTATTTACCAACAACAACAGCTAGAAAAGCAATTCATTAAAGACACTTCCATTTTTCCTTACTTTTACATTCAGGGACTGGTAAATTCCACTTTCCATTTTGGCCATCTTCGGCAGTTATGCATGTGAGGGTTGAATTTCCAATCAGGGAGAAATCATGGTTACAGCGGTAGATTACAACTGATCCAACGTAATATTCATCTTTAGGGTCAGGATCAAATTGTCCGTTGAGAATTCTGGTAGGACGACTACAAGAGATATCTGAGGGAGAGAGAATGATTTTTCTAAAGTAACCTTTTAACTGGAATTCACTTTGGCACTGGAAGAATATTCAGGGTGTTTCAAAGGCTCACTAAATTACAGGCAAGTAAATTAAAAGAGAAATGTTCTCCTTCCACAGCAACAGTGCAACTTTTTGGAAGCTGCAGCAATAACCAGTGGCATAAACTTTAATGACTTTAAAGTAAAATCTTCTCTTACGTTCGCAATATGGGAATTCTCTATTCCAGTTAACCTTGCCATCTTTCAGAATACATTTAAGTGTAGCTTCACCAATAACCCTATACCTAAAGACAAAGAAAAACAATTCAGAATATACATTTCCAAATCTCATGTTGATATCACTTAAGAATGGTCAGAGAGCAAGATGTGTGGTATTCAGATTTAAAAAATGATCAAATAAATAAAACAATGATGGTAAAAATATTTAAAGAAAAGGAAGTATTAAAGAAGCTGGAGTCCCGTGAAACAGTTTTTAAGAAGCAGGTTAAAAAAGTATCAGACAAACAGAACCAAATGCTGCCTAGGTGAATGTTCCAAAGTTGGGAGGCAAGGACTCATTTTATTTCTCAGTAAATGATTTATAGTTATAAATGCAGCGGGAAGATGTACTTTTCTTGATTTATATACAAAAACTGAGGATGAGTTAGACTGTTTATATGTTTTTACATTTGAGAAGAACAATTTAGAACAAAATTAATTTTATTTTAAACGATTTTTGTGACTATTACTTCTAAGGCAACTGTTTGGAGATGAACTACAACTCACCCATATACACAGGAGATAGTTATATTACCACCAAGACGGATGTCGTTATCATCATGAGCAATTGGTTTGCTGTTGTCTACATTTGGAGCGGGACATTTTTTCCCTAGAAGAATAATTAGCATGCATGTTACTCTCTCAGTTTAATGTAGAAGTCATTCAGATCCGACATATCACAGGATGGGAACAAGGGTCCCCACAAAGAGTAAATCAATCATGTGGGAATGCTTTATTTATTTTGATGATGTGAAATAGTATACACATCTTTGAACTTAGTGCCACAATCTACAGCACCATATTGTTATTTGGAAATGCTATAAATAAACAGAAGAAAAAAAATCTACTAAAGTAGGATATATAAGTAAGTAATCTTGGAACTCCAGAAATAAATCTCTCTCCTGCCTATTCTTAATCCTATCTCTTTATTGCCTCTTTCTGAGGAAAGCATTAATCACGATTGCCCGGTAGATACAAGGAAACCTCCATCTTCTACTATGATTTGGAAGGGTAGACATGCCTGTAAAATAGTTAGAAGAATGTCCCAAAACTAAAGCAGATCCGACCGTACAACAGTGTTTGCCACATCACAAGTGCAGGCTCATGATCTACATTCTAGACATTAACAGCAAGGATGCTTGCCAGCCAACTTGGAAAAGATCCCAGGGATTACCAATGTAGGAGTTCATTACGAGGAATACCCTACTTGGGTTTCCCACTGAACAGATCAGTTTCAAGAGCAAGGAGATGTTAAAGGACTAGTGTTACATGGGGAAATTGGGTGTCCCTTCTTCCATACTCCTTTCTATACACTAGGAAGTATGAAAAGGGTGAGGAATTAAAATCTTATGGACTAGGCTAGATTGGACTATATTCCCTTTTGCTGTATCTGATATCCTTTTGTCTTAATCAGGAGGAATCTGACTTTACCACATACATTTTTTGTTCTAGTTAGCATCGTGAATGTCTCAGCAGCATGGCTGCAATATATTAAAGCATAGGTGAGACTGTTCTTTGTTTGGGTTCTTTCCCCCAGATAACTAATAGAAAAGGAAGTGTTTTCAGGTCACTCATTTAGAAACACCTTTCGGCAAACCCTCTTCCAAAATTCCTGTATACATTTAAATTCAAATTTATTCTGATCTTTCACATTTATGTTCTTAGTCAGGATTGTGCTCTGTAATTTATTTATTTTTAAACCCAAAGCTCATCCGAGCTTTCTGGAGTGTACAGAAGGACTTCAGATTCTTTATAAATCCCCATCCAAAGTCCATCTTTTCAACTACTTTAAACATAAAGGTCCAGTTCAAGTTGTCAAATGCTTCTGTAGTCTGTCTAATGCAATGACATGGGATTTTATGTAGCAAAGTTTATCTGTAATTTCAAATTGTAAGAGATTGTCTTCCTCAAGACAGAAGTGTCGGTACTCAGATTGATCCCTGATTGCAGAGGATACATCCCCTAAAGATTAAACTCCTGTCCATATAAGATAGTTTTCAGAAAGTAAGGCATTTGTTATCCCTGTTTCTTCATTATTAATTCACCGTATATATTAGAATGCTAAGATTCTCATCTAGGATATATGAAGCACTGGTTTTGGACTTTTACTGGATTTTATAATGATCTTTTTGGGAGGAGCAAATGAAGTCCGATATATAGGAATAATAAATATGGACGATCTGTTTTTCAGAATGAAACCATCATTAAGATACTCACCCTGACACAATGATGAAATGTCAGACCATTTGGAAGTGTTCAGACATGTAATTGAGGAGTTAATTCCGGGGATATATTCATAACCTGTGATGCAATGGTATGTCAGGACAGTTCCAACCGGATAGCCTTCTTTTGGGATCTCTTCCTTTAGTGCTGAGTGGAGTGGTGGTACTGGGGAGGTGCAGTTAGCTGGAAATTGATGAAAAGCTTTTGAAGTAGTAGTAGTAAAGAAACATTTATAATGAAATCGTGGGATGATTTAAAAGATGCAAACCATCTGTATAAAAGAGACCAAATTCTAACAAAACATTCTAGCTAAATTTGTCCAAATATGGCCAGCTTCAAGGACCTTCTTTGTTTTCCTTTTTTTTAAAAAAACAAGTTTTATTTTTTAAAAAAATTCTTTCATCATACATATTTTATGAACAGAGTGCTGACCGGGTCACATCTTATACATTTTATACTTAATCAAAATCATAATTATAATATATCTTTATCTCCCATATTTCATCTCTTTTGTATAATCCTTTATCACAAATTAATCATATTTCTCCATATCTTATTATTTCAACTTCTGCCATATTATTTTCTTTCCATTATTTTTTATCATTTTCAATTTTATATTTTAATAACATCACTTTATGCCTTACATTTGTCCTCAATTACAATTACTCCAGTTATTTACCATCTTTCTTCATTTCTGGTGGTATCTCTCTAATTCCTTCTTCCCAATCTTTAGCATTAAAATATTCATCTTAATTTACATTTATCAAAATTAATAATATTATTGAATTACTTATTTTCACCTTTCCATCTGCTTTGGTTTTTTTATTTTTTTATTTTTATTTTTTAATTTGATTTATATGCCGCCGTTCTCCGGAGACTCAGGGCGGCTTACAATGCGTTAAGCAATAGCCTTCATCCTTTTGTATATTTATACAAAGTCAGCTTATTGCCCCCACAAACTGAGTCCTCAATTTACCTACCTTAGAAAGGATGGAAGGCTGAATCAACCTTGAGCCTGGTGAGATTCGAACTTACAGTAATTGCAGACAGCTGGTTTTAATCACAATGCTATTAGTCTGCTGAGCCACCAGGTTTATCACAAACAAGTTCTATTCATTCTTCTTCGTAAAAATAATTGCTTTCATGATTTCAACATTGTTATTCTCTAGCTTTTTAAATGTTCATCTTAATTTACATTGTTATCAAAATTAATAATATTGTCAAATTACTTATTTTACATTTCTTTCTCCTGAGATTTAGTGTAGACAACTTCTATTCATTCGTCTTCATCATATAATCACTGTTAATTTCTTGTTTCTTATTTAAATTTCCCTCTTCCAACTCCTCATTTTCTTTTTCTGCATATTTAAATGAATGTTCTATTTCTTTTTTGCCTATTAAAGATTCACACATGCTTTTAAACATCAAAAGTAACGCTTCATACATCTGCAACTCCATTTTATAACAATTTAAAAGGTTATTAATATCTCTCCAATTATATTTCTATGTATCTATGTAATTAGCCAAAATTTAAAGTCTATTTAATTTTCTTATATCTCCTCTTCTTTTCTTCTTTTCTTCTTCAATTATTCCTTTATTCTTCAAAATTAAAAAGATTATTAATTATTGTCCAAATTCTTCAACAGTCAAATCCAATTAAAAAGCTATCTTCCAGAACAGAAGGAAAATGAAACAAACACCCAAATGTAAACACAGTCACTCCTTAAATGTTCTCACATTGTCCAAATTATCTTCTTCTATATGGCCAAGGTCGAAATTTCCAGCTGCTATTTCTTCTGTTTTGTCTATTTGAATAAAGTATTACAGTACTTTTTCTTTCCTCCAGCAGATGGCACTCTCCATTTCTACTCTGTTACAAAATAGTCTATCAAATCCAATTGTTTATCAAGATATCCAGAAATCTTTTAAGGTCCTCTTATAAATTTTTGTTTTCTTCCGAAAATCATTTTTTTCCTTTTTGAAATATTTTGCTTTTCCCAATTTTCCAAATGTAAGACTTCCACTTAGATTCTTTGTATTACAGTCAACACAACAAATCACTGTGTGATTTTTTCCCCCCAATTGCCAGATAGCCACTAGTCCAGCTCAGGAATTCTTTTAAAACATCATTTTTTCTTAGTATAAATTGGCAGTTAACTCACCCAGTTCTACCACTCCATACACACACTGTTTCTGCTCAGTTCTTCAGTCCAGTTGTCCCAGCTACAAGGTGGCCACCATAAGATGGCCGCCGCTCCTGCTGCCGCTTCAGGAGAGCTATTTCTGTTCCAGCAAAGAAATTGCCAATTCCTCGCGGTCCATCAAACGCCTTTACTTTCTTCACTGTCCCTACAAGACAGCTGTGGCTCAAAAGCCTCCCAGCAGTGGTTCGTCTGGCTGGATTTTGCACGGCTCATCAGAGCCTGCTATTTTCCAGTCCATTCCCGCAGCAACATCAACTGGAAATTAGGACCTTCTTTGTTTTTCCATCCATATTGTATTAGCGCAATTCACAATAAAGCCAACAGCAGAAGCCAATATGTTGTACATCAAAAGATATTGAAACTTCTCTTAGTAAAATTGCCCCAATATTACATGAATATCAGACCAAAAAGGGGCATGTCAGTTTTGGAAGACAATTTTCTTTTTTGTTTCTTAACTGCCCACATACTTTAGTTGAGGAAGTTGGGAGGGAGTTGTTGTTGGAGCGGTAGAAAGTTAGTCATAACAACATTCCGTACTCAAGGACTTTTGCCTGACTTTTGCCTGCGTCTAATGGAGACTGTCGGAAGATTGTATCCAGTTGAGTTTGAAGAGTTGATTGGACAATATGTGGGGCAGGGCTGTGAACTGTTAACTGGGTGGAGAAAACCTGGAAGCTTTCAGATTCAGGTTTTCCCAGATGTGCCAACATGACATCTCTAATAAATTGGAACTTTGAGGAACCTTAGGCCTCAGAGCTTTATTTCGTTGGGGGTGTTCCTTGGAACCCTGACAGGGCATTTGACTGGTGACCAAAAAAAAAGGGAGAGTAGATGAATGCGCTTCATGTTTATCATGTACACAACAGTGCTCCTCTATCCACAAATTGACTGAAGAGGCTGAAGGAATATTTAAGTTGTTGTACTGCAGTGGTAGGGATGCATTCTGTAATAGTGCTTTATAGTATAGATTATATACTATGCAAAATTGAGTTTACCTATGAATTGTAACAATTAACGTGCAAGCTCTGGCAATCTTTTGTCTGTAAGAATGGTCTGAGACATCCTTCTCATTTTCGTGACCTTAATTTTACACATGAGACCTCATCTTTTAACCAATCCTATCACTCAGAGCAGCTCAAAATTCAACATGAGAATTGCATGTATTCAGAAGCACTGTTGACATTGCATTTTTAAAGTTGTTTAGTGGCTATTTAATAAATAAACTACTATGATATCACCCTTAAATAAACAAATGAAATTTGGTGTGGCATAATTTGTGAACTCAGTTTATAAAGCATGCTTTATAGTTTAGCTATATCCACCTACACTGGCATGTCAAACAAATTATAGTTGAAACCAATGATGGATTACCACAATGTATTGTTTTCCTGAACATCCTTTGTTTGCACTATGGCTAGACAAAAGCTCTACTTATATAATTCAGGTTTGGAATGAAGGTGTAATAAGTGAGTGTGCAAAATCACCCTAGACAGAGACCACTGGTTATGGAGTAAGCTTCAGAGGAAGCCTCCATCTTTCTGCTTCCCAAGATTTGATCTTGTATTTCAGTTTCTTCCAGTAAAGAAATTTAACTAAATGGAATCCTAATCTGTGACTATGAACAAGAGCAAGATAGTAAAATACCACATTCTGCAAGGGACAATCTAACCAATTCAGAAAGAGGAATGAGGTGTACAAGAAGACTTTGCTTTCATGACCAAAATGATTTGTGTACATATTTCTGTTTTGAAGAAACTGACTTATTACCATTTAACTAAAAGGGTTGTATGTGCAAGGACCTTCTTATACAAGGAAAGACTAGTTATAAATCAAGTTTCACTTAGCATGGAGAACTTTATAGATATAGGAGTATTTCCAATAGTTCCTAAGACCTGAACTTCATTAATGATTCTGTTATAATTCATTATAATTCACATTATAATTCACCTATAGTTATCGTTTCTTATCATCTGAATGAACAATGGTGACCACTATAAGTCTACTTGTAAGAAACGAGTGAGTAACAGAGGCAATAACCAGAGAAAAGAGAAAATGATGATTCAGGTTAATCGGGCAGAAAGTTCTGTGTTAAATGTCAACCAAACTCTCCTGTAAGGCTGTAAAATAGTTACCTTTGACACATTTGGGGATGGCAGGAACCCACGAACTGTTAGCCCCACATTTAATATGGAGGCTTCCCACAGCAGAATAGCCGGAATTACATTCAAAGCTGATGGCTTCATTATAGGTATATGAAGGCTTAGGTAAATTAATTAACTTCCCATTTTCCACTTTTGGTGGATCACATTTGACGTCTGAAAAGAGAAAGCAACATTTAAACAAAACCAGCTCAGAACAAAAGCCTATAAATAACAATCAAGATTTGCTCTTGGCTAAAAAGGATATATAATTAGCAGTTGCTTTTATTTTTCTTTCTTCTATTAGTATCGGGTATTAAGGCCCTACAAGATAATATTTGGTTAATCTTTTATTCATTTTGTCCTCGTCTTATGAACTCAATTGAGTCCAAATTTTTTGTTGCTAAGAGAATTTTGCCCCATTTTATGACCTTTCTTACCACAGTAGTTAAGTGAATCACTGCAGTTGTTAAATGAATAACACCGTTGTTAAGTGAATCTGGATTCCTCACTGACTTTGCTTGTCAGAAGGTCACAAAAGGGGATCACATGACCATGGGACACTGCAGCCATAATAAATATGTGTCAATTGCCAAGGATACAAATTTGGACCATGTGACCATAGGAATGCTGCAATGGTCGTTAAGTGGGAAAAATGGTCATAAGTCACTTTTTCAGAGCCATTGCAACTTCAAATGATAACTAAATGAACTGTGGTGAGTCAAGGACTACCTGTACTACCACTACTACTGCCTGTTTTGGGGTTTTAAATGGTTGCTCATCTAACCTAGTAACTGTGTTGGATGATTGTTACTAATTATTGCTGCAGAAACTGGAAATCTCAGTCATTTTGCAAGCAATGACCAATATATATTATATAGACATTGTTCAACATCGTTCATAATGAATCTGAATGTTATTATCTTCCAAAAAGCAGCATATTTATATGTGGATAACATGCAGGGATTCTATAATATTTTATACTACGTGCTACTGTAGTATTTCTCATAGCTGTCTTGTGAATTCCACTTTCCATTTAGGCCATCTTCTGCAACTAAGTATGTGATCATTGACTTTCCAAACGGGGAAGATCAGTTTGATAGATTACCGTACTACTCATCCATAGTAATATTCGTAATTAGAATCAGGAATTCTCTCATGCTGAAGGCAAAGGTTGTCTGAAGGAGGAAGTCATGAAGACCCTGAAGACCCTGTTGTTCCGCCAGGCAGGGCTGTCAATATAATAATTTTAAATTGGGGTATTTTAATTTTTAGGGTTTTAAATCGGCCAAATCTATTTAATTATTTTAATTTTTAATTATTGTTGTGTCTTGTGTTTTTAAATTGGCTGTACACTGCCCTGAGTCCTTCGGGAGAAGGGCGGTATAGAAATAAAATTATTTATTTATTTATTTATTTATTTATTTGAATTAACCTTTTAATTAGATCAAAATTATAGTTAACATATTCGCTATACATTATAAACTATTGCAATGTTTCTCAAAGCAGTTTATGATACTGTCGCCTTTGTTATTTTTCAAATTCCCCTCTCATTCAGGGATCACAGAGCTTCAAAGATTATGTAATGATTTTCTCCCTAGAAGAATTTTATTTACCAACAACAACAGCTAGAAAAGCAATTCATTAAAGACACTTCCATTTTTCCTTACTTTTACATTCAGGGACTGGTAAATTCCACTTTCCATTTTGGCCATCTTCGGCAGTTATGCATGTGAGGGTTGAATTTCCAATCAGGGAGAAATCATGGTTACAGCGGTAGATTACAACTGATCCAACGTAATATTCATCTTTAGGGTCAGGATCAAATTGTCCGTTGAGAATTCTGGTAGGACGACTACAAGAGATATCTGAGGGAGAGAGAATGATTTTTCTAAAGTAACCTTTTAACTGGAATTCACTTTGGCACTGGAAGAATATTCAGGGTGTTTCAAAGGCTCACTAAATTACAGGCAAGTAAATTAAAAGAGAAATGTTCTCCTTCCACAGCAACAGTGCAACTTTTTGGAAGCTGCAGCAATAACCAGTGGCATAAACTTTAATGACTTTAAAGTAAAATCTTCTCTTACGTTCGCAATATGGGAATTCTCTATTCCAGTTAACCTTGCCATCTTTCAGAATACATTTAAGTGTAGCTTCACCAATAACCCTATACCTAAAGACAAAGAAAAACAATTCAGAATATACATTTCCAAATCTCATGTTGATATCACTTAAGAATGGTCAGAGAGCAAGATGTGTGGTATTCAGATTTAAAAAATGATCAAATAAATAAAACAATGATGGTAAAAATATTTAAAGAAAAGGAAGTATTAAAGAAGCTGGAGTCCCGTGAAACAGTTTTTAAGAAGCAGGTTAAAAAAGTATCAGACAAACAGAACCAAATGCTGCCTAGGTGAATGTTCCAAAGTTGGGAGGCAAGGACTCATTTTATTTCTCAGTAAATGATTTATAGTTATAAATGCAGCGGGAAGATGTACTTTTCTTGATTTATATACAAAAACTGAGGATGAGTTAGACTGTTTATATGTTTTTACATTTGAGAAGAACAATTTAGAACAAAATTAATTTTATTTTAAACGATTTTTGTGACTATTACTTCTAAGGCAACTGTTTGGAGATGAACTACAACTCACCCATATACACAGGAGATAGTTATATTACCACCAAGACGGATGTCGTTATCATCATGAGCAATTGGTTTGCTGTTGTCTACATTTGGAGCGGGACATTTTTTCCCTAGAAGAATAATTAGCATGCATGTTACTCTCTCAGTTTAATGTAGAAGTCATTCAGATCCGACATATCACAGGATGGGAACAAGGGTCCCCACAAAGAGTAAATCAATCATGTGGGAATGCTTTATTTATTTTGATGATGTGAAATAGTATACACATCTTTGAACTTAGTGCCACAATCTACAGCACCATATTGTTATTTGGAAATGCTATAAATAAACAGAAGAAAAAAAATCTACTAAAGTAGGATATATAAGTAAGTAATCTTGGAACTCCAGAAATAAATCTCTCTCCTGCCTATTCTTAATCCTATCTCTTTATTGCCTCTTTCTGAGGAAAGCATTAATCACGATTGCCCGGTAGATACAAGGAAACCTCCATCTTCTACTATGATTTGGAAGGGTAGACATGCCTGTAAAATAGTTAGAAGAATGTCCCAAAACTAAAGCAGATCCGACCGTACAACAGTGTTTGCCACATCACAAGTGCAGGCTCATGATCTACATTCTAGACATTAACAGCAAGGATGCTTGCCAGCCAACTTGGAAAAGATCCCAGGGATTACCAATGTAGGAGTTCATTACGAGGAATACCCTACTTGGGTTTCCCACTGAACAGATCAGTTTCAAGAGCAAGGAGATGTTAAAGGACTAGTGTTACATGGGGAAATTGGGTGTCCCTTCTTCCATACTCCTTTCTATACACTAGGAAGTATGAAAAGGGTGAGGAATTAAAATCTTATGGACTAGGCTAGATTGGACTATATTCCCTTTTGCTGTATCTGATATCCTTTTGTCTTAATCAGGAGGAATCTGACTTTACCACATACATTTTTTGTTCTAGTTAGCATCGTGAATGTCTCAGCAGCATGGCTGCAATATATTAAAGCATAGGTGAGACTGTTCTTTGTTTGGGTTCTTTCCCCCAGATAACTAATAGAAAAGGAAGTGTTTTCAGGTCACTCATTTAGAAACACCTTTCGGCAAACCCTCTTCCAAAATTCCTGTATACATTTAAATTCAAATTTATTCTGATCTTTCACATTTATGTTCTTAGTCAGGATTGTGCTCTGTAATTTATTTATTTTTAAACCCAAAGCTCATCCGAGCTTTCTGGAGTGTACAGAAGGACTTCAGATTCTTTATAAATCCCCATCCAAAGTCCATCTTTTCAACTACTTTAAACATAAAGGTCCAGTTCAAGTTGTCAAATGCTTCTGTAGTCTGTCTAATGCAATGACATGGGATTTTATGTAGCAAAGTTTATCTGTAATTTCAAATTGTAAGAGATTGTCTTCCTCAAGACAGAAGTGTCGGTACTCAGATTGATCCCTGATTGCAGAGGATACATCCCCTAAAGATTAAACTCCTGTCCATATAAGATAGTTTTCAGAAAGTAAGGCATTTGTTATCCCTGTTTCTTCATTATTAATTCACCGTATATATTAGAATGCTAAGATTCTCATCTAGGATATATGAAGCACTGGTTTTGGACTTTTACTGGATTTTATAATGATCTTTTTGGGAGGAGCAAATGAAGTCCGATATATAGGAATAATAAATATGGACGATCTGTTTTTCAGAATGAAACCATCATTAAGATACTCACCCTGACACAATGATGAAATGTCAGACCATTTGGAAGTGTTCAGACATGTAATTGAGGAGTTAATTCCGGGGATATATTCATAACCTGTGATGCAATGGTATGTCAGGACAGTTCCAACCGGATAGCCTTCTTTTGGGATCTCTTCCTTTAGTGCTGAGTGGAGTGGTGGTACTGGGGAGGTGCAGTTAGCTGGAAATTGATGAAAAGCTTTTGAAGTAGTAGTAGTAAAGAAACATTTATAATGAAATCGTGGGATGATTTAAAAGATGCAAACCATCTGTATAAAAGAGACCAAATTCTAACAAAACATTCTAGCTAAATTTGTCCAAATATGGCCAGCTTCAAGGACCTTCTTTGTTTTCCTTTTTTTTAAAAAAACAAGTTTTATTTTTTAAAAAAATTCTTTCATCATACATATTTTATGAACAGAGTGCTGACCGGGTCACATCTTATACATTTTATACTTAATCAAAATCATAATTATAATATATCTTTATCTCCCATATTTCATCTCTTTTGTATAATCCTTTATCACAAATTAATCATATTTCTCCATATCTTATTATTTCAACTTCTGCCATATTATTTTCTTTCCATTATTTTTTATCATTTTCAATTTTATATTTTAATAACATCACTTTATGCCTTACATTTGTCCTCAATTACAATTACTCCAGTTATTTACCATCTTTCTTCATTTCTGGTGGTATCTCTCTAATTCCTTCTTCCCAATCTTTAGCATTAAAATATTCATCTTAATTTACATTTATCAAAATTAATAATATTATTGAATTACTTATTTTCACCTTTCCATCTGCTTTGGTTTTTTTATTTTTTTATTTTTATTTTTTAATTTGATTTATATGCCGCCGTTCTCCGGAGACTCAGGGCGGCTTACAATGCGTTAAGCAATAGCCTTCATCCTTTTGTATATTTATACAAAGTCAGCTTATTGCCCCCACAAACTGAGTCCTCAATTTACCTACCTTAGAAAGGATGGAAGGCTGAATCAACCTTGAGCCTGGTGAGATTCGAACTTACAGTAATTGCAGACAGCTGGTTTTAATCACAATGCTATTAGTCTGCTGAGCCACCAGGTTTATCACAAACAAGTTCTATTCATTCTTCTTCGTAAAAATAATTGCTTTCATGATTTCAACATTGTTATTCTCTAGCTTTTTAAATGTTCATCTTAATTTACATTGTTATCAAAATTAATAATATTGTCAAATTACTTATTTTACATTTCTTTCTCCTGAGATTTAGTGTAGACAACTTCTATTCATTCGTCTTCATCATATAATCACTGTTAATTTCTTGTTTCTTATTTAAATTTCCCTCTTCCAACTCCTCATTTTCTTTTTCTGCATATTTAAATGAATGTTCTATTTCTTTTTTGCCTATTAAAGATTCACACATGCTTTTAAACATCAAAAGTAACGCTTCATACATCTGCAACTCCATTTTATAACAATTTAAAAGGTTATTAATATCTCTCCAATTATATTTCTATGTATCTATGTAATTAGCCAAAATTTAAAGTCTATTTAATTTTCTTATATCTCCTCTTCTTTTCTTCTTTTCTTCTTCAATTATTCCTTTATTCTTCAAAATTAAAAAGATTATTAATTATTGTCCAAATTCTTCAACAGTCAAATCCAATTAAAAAGCTATCTTCCAGAACAGAAGGAAAATGAAACAAACACCCAAATGTAAACACAGTCACTCCTTAAATGTTCTCACATTGTCCAAATTATCTTCTTCTATATGGCCAAGGTCGAAATTTCCAGCTGCTATTTCTTCTGTTTTGTCTATTTGAATAAAGTATTACAGTACTTTTTCTTTCCTCCAGCAGATGGCACTCTCCATTTCTACTCTGTTACAAAATAGTCTATCAAATCCAATTGTTTATCAAGATATCCAGAAATCTTTTAAGGTCCTCTTATAAATTTTTGTTTTCTTCCGAAAATCATTTTTTTCCTTTTTGAAATATTTTGCTTTTCCCAATTTTCCAAATGTAAGACTTCCACTTAGATTCTTTGTATTACAGTCAACACAACAAATCACTGTGTGATTTTTTCCCCCCAATTGCCAGATAGCCACTAGTCCAGCTCAGGAATTCTTTTAAAACATCATTTTTTCTTAGTATAAATTGGCAGTTAACTCACCCAGTTCTACCACTCCATACACACACTGTTTCTGCTCAGTTCTTCAGTCCAGTTGTCCCAGCTACAAGGTGGCCACCATAAGATGGCCGCCGCTCCTGCTGCCGCTTCAGGAGAGCTATTTCTGTTCCAGCAAAGAAATTGCCAATTCCTCGCGGTCCATCAAACGCCTTTACTTTCTTCACTGTCCCTACAAGACAGCTGTGGCTCAAAAGCCTCCCAGCAGTGGTTCGTCTGGCTGGATTTTGCACGGCTCATCAGAGCCTGCTATTTTCCAGTCCATTCCCGCAGCAACATCAACTGGAAATTAGGACCTTCTTTGTTTTTCCATCCATATTGTATTAGCGCAATTCACAATAAAGCCAACAGCAGAAGCCAATATGTTGTACATCAAAAGATATTGAAACTTCTCTTGGTAAAATTGCCCCAATATTACATGAATATCAGACCAAAAAGGGGCATGTCAGTTTTGGAAGACAATTTTCTTTTTTGTTTCTTAACTGCCCACATACTTTAGTTGAGGAAGTTGGGAGGGAGTTGTTGTTGGAGCGGTAGAAAGTTAGTCATAACAACATTCCGTACTCAAGGACTTTTGCCTGACTTTTGCCTGCGTCTAATGGAGACTGTCGGAAGATTGTATCCAGTTGAGTTTGAAGAGTTGATTGGACAATATGTGGGGCAGGGCTGTGAACTGTTAACTGGGTGGAGAAAACCTGGAAGCTTTCAGATTCAGGTTTTCCCAGATGTGCCAACATGACATCTCTAATAAATTGGAACTTTGAGGAACCTTAGGCCTCAGAGCTTTATTTCGTTGGGGGTGTTCCTTGGAACCCTGACAGGGCATTTGACTGGTGACCAAAAAAAAAGGGAGAGTAGATGAATGCGCTTCATGTTTATCATGTACACAACAGTGCTCCTCTATCCACAAATTGACTGAAGAGGCTGAAGGAATATTTAAGTTGTTGTACTGCAGTGGTAGGGATGCATTCTGTAATAGTGCTTTATAGTATAGATTATATACTATGCAAAATTGAGTTTACCTATGAATTGTAACAATTAACGTGCAAGCTCTGGCAATCTTTTGTCTGTAAGAATGGTCTGAGACATCCTTCTCATTTTCGTGACCTTAATTTTACACATGAGACCTCATCTTTTAACCAATCCTATCACTCAGAGCAGCTCAAAATTCAACATGAGAATTGCATGTATTCAGAAGCACTGTTGACATTGCATTTTTAAAGTTGTTTAGTGGCTATTTAATAAATAAACTACTATGATATCACCCTTAAATAAACAAATGAAATTTGGTGTGGCATAATTTGTGAACTCAGTTTATAAAGCATGCTTTATAGTTTAGCTATATCCACCTACACTGGCATGTCAAACAAATTATAGTTGAAACCAATGATGGATTACCACAATGTATTGTTTTCCTGAACATCCTTTGTTTGCACTATGGCTAGACAAAAGCTCTACTTATATAATTCAGGTTTGGAATGAAGGTGTAATAAGTGAGTGTGCAAAATCACCCTAGACAGAGACCACTGGTTATGGAGTAAGCTTCAGAGGAAGCCTCCATCTTTCTGCTTCCCAAGATTTGATCTTGTATTTCAGTTTCTTCCAGTAAAGAAATTTAACTAAATGGAATCCTAATCTGTGACTATGAACAAGAGCAAGATAGTAAAATACCACATTCTGCAAGGGACAATCTAACCAATTCAGAAAGAGGAATGAGGTGTACAAGAAGACTTTGCTTTCATGACCAAAATGATTTGTGTACATATTTCTGTTTTGAAGAAACTGACTTATTACCATTTAACTAAAAGGGTTGTATGTGCAAGGACCTTCTTATACAAGGAAAGACTAGTTATAAATCAAGTTTCACTTAGCATGGAGAACTTTATAGATATAGGAGTATTTCCAATAGTTCCTAAGACCTGAACTTCATTAATGATTCTGTTATAATTCATTATAATTCACATTATAATTCACCTATAGTTATCGTTTCTTATCATCTGAATGAACAATGGTGACCACTATAAGTCTACTTGTAAGAAACGAGTGAGTAACAGAGGCAATAACCAGAGAAAAGAGAAAATGATGATTCAGGTTAATCGGGCAGAAAGTTCTGTGTTAAATGTCAACCAAACTCTCCTGTAAGGCTGTAAAATAGTTACCTTTGACACATTTGGGGATGGCAGGAACCCACGAACTGTTAGCCCCACATTTAATATGGAGGCTTCCCACAGCAGAATAGCCGGAATTACATTCAAAGCTGATGGCTTCATTATAGGTATATGAAGGCTTAGGTAAATTAATTAACTTCCCATTTTCCACTTTTGGTGGATCACATTTGACGTCTGAAAAGAGAAAGCAACATTTAAACAAAACCAGCTCAGAACAAAAGCCTATAAATAACAATCAAGATTTGCTCTTGGCTAAAAAGGATATATAATTAGCAGTTGCTTTTATTTTTCTTTCTTCTATTAGTATCGGGTATTAAGGCCCTACAAGATAATATTTGGTTAATCTTTTATTCATTTTGTCCTCGTCTTATGAACTCAATTGAGTCCAAATTTTTTGTTGCTAAGAGAATTTTGCCCCATTTTATGACCTTTCTTACCACAGTAGTTAAGTGAATCACTGCAGTTGTTAAATGAATAACACCGTTGTTAAGTGAATCTGGATTCCTCACTGACTTTGCTT
This sequence comes from Pituophis catenifer annectens, assembly GCF_029215685.1. NCBI lineage: Eukaryota > Metazoa > Chordata > Lepidosauria > Squamata > Colubridae > Pituophis > Pituophis catenifer. The sequence goes on along the minus strand of NW_027256883.1, from coordinate 172,763,489 downwards.
GTCAGAAGGTCACAAAAGGGGATCACATGACCATGGGACACTGCAGCCATAATAAATATGTGTCAATTGCCAAGGATACAAATTTGGACCATGTGACCATAGGAATGCTGCAATGGTCGTTAAGTGGGAAAAATGGTCATAAGTCACTTTTTCAGAGCCATTGCAACTTCAAATGATAACTAAATGAACTGTGGTGAGTCAAGGACTACCTGTACTACCACTACTACTGCCTGTTTTGGGGTTTTAAATGGTTGCTCATCTAACCTAGTAACTGTGTTGGATGATTGTTACTAATTATTGCTGCAGAAACTGGAAATCTCAGTCATTTTGCAAGCAATGACCAATATATATTATATAGACATTGTTCAACATCGTTCATAATGAATCTGAATGTTATTATCTTCCAAAAAGCAGCATATTTATATGTGGATAACATGCAGGGATTCTATAATATTTTATACTACGTGCTACTGTAGTATTTCTCATAGCTGTCTTGTGAATTCCACTTTCCATTTAGGCCATCTTCTGCAACTAAGTATGTGATCATTGACTTTCCAAACGGGGAAGATCAGTTTGATAGATTACCGTACTACTCATCCATAGTAATATTCGTAATTAGAATCAGGAATTCTCTCATGCTGAAGGCAAAGGTTGTCTGAAGGAGGAAGTCATGAAGACCCTGAAGACCCTGTTGTTCCGCCAGGCAGGGCTGTCAATATAATAATTTTAAATTGGGGTATTTTAATTTTTAGGGTTTTAAATCGGCCAAATCTATTTAATTATTTTAATTTTTAATTATTGTTGTGTCTTGTGTTTTTAAATTGGCTGTACACTGCCCTGAGTCCTTCGGGAGAAGGGCGGTATAGAAATAAAATTATTTATTTATTTATTTATTTATTTATTTGAATTAACCTTTTAATTAGATCAAAATTATAGTTAACATATTCGCTATACATTATAAACTATTGCAATGTTTCTCAAAGCAGTTTATGATACTGTCGCCTTTGTTATTTTTCAAATTCCCCTCTCATTCAGGGATCACAGAGCTTCAAAGATTATGTAATGATTTTCTCCCTAGAAGAATTTTATTTACCAACAACAACAGCTAGAAAAGCAATTCATTAAAGACACTTCCATTTTTCCTTACTTTTACATTCAGGGACTGGTAAATTCCACTTTCCATTTTGGCCATCTTCGGCAGTTATGCATGTGAGGGTTGAATTTCCAATCAGGGAGAAATCATGGTTACAGCGGTAGATTACAACTGATCCAACGTAATATTCATCTTTAGGGTCAGGATCAAATTGTCCGTTGAGAATTCTGGTAGGACGACTACAAGAGATATCTGAGGGAGAGAGAATGATTTTTCTAAAGTAACCTTTTAACTGGAATTCACTTTGGCACTGGAAGAATATTCAGGGTGTTTCAAAGGCTCACTAAATTACAGGCAAGTAAATTAAAAGAGAAATGTTCTCCTTCCACAGCAACAGTGCAACTTTTTGGAAGCTGCAGCAATAACCAGTGGCATAAACTTTAATGACTTTAAAGTAAAATCTTCTCTTACGTTCGCAATATGGGAATTCTCTATTCCAGTTAACCTTGCCATCTTTCAGAATACATTTAAGTGTAGCTTCACCAATAACCCTATACCTAAAGACAAAGAAAAACAATTCAGAATATACATTTCCAAATCTCATGTTGATATCACTTAAGAATGGTCAGAGAGCAAGATGTGTGGTATTCAGATTTAAAAAATGATCAAATAAATAAAACAATGATGGTAAAAATATTTAAAGAAAAGGAAGTATTAAAGAAGCTGGAGTCCCGTGAAACAGTTTTTAAGAAGCAGGTTAAAAAAGTATCAGACAAACAGAACCAAATGCTGCCTAGGTGAATGTTCCAAAGTTGGGAGGCAAGGACTCATTTTATTTCTCAGTAAATGATTTATAGTTATAAATGCAGCGGGAAGATGTACTTTTCTTGATTTATATACAAAAACTGAGGATGAGTTAGACTGTTTATATGTTTTTACATTTGAGAAGAACAATTTAGAACAAAATTAATTTTATTTTAAACGATTTTTGTGACTATTACTTCTAAGGCAACTGTTTGGAGATGAACTACAACTCACCCATATACACAGGAGATAGTTATATTACCACCAAGACGGATGTCGTTATCATCATGAGCAATTGGTTTGCTGTTGTCTACATTTGGAGCGGGACATTTTTTCCCTAGAAGAATAATTAGCATGCATGTTACTCTCTCAGTTTAATGTAGAAGTCATTCAGATCCGACATATCACAGGATGGGAACAAGGGTCCCCACAAAGAGTAAATCAATCATGTGGGAATGCTTTATTTATTTTGATGATGTGAAATAGTATACACATCTTTGAACTTAGTGCCACAATCTACAGCACCATATTGTTATTTGGAAATGCTATAAATAAACAGAAGAAAAAAAATCTACTAAAGTAGGATATATAAGTAAGTAATCTTGGAACTCCAGAAATAAATCTCTCTCCTGCCTATTCTTAATCCTATCTCTTTATTGCCTCTTTCTGAGGAAAGCATTAATCACGATTGCCCGGTAGATACAAGGAAACCTCCATCTTCTACTATGATTTGGAAGGGTAGACATGCCTGTAAAATAGTTAGAAGAATGTCCCAAAACTAAAGCAGATCCGACCGTACAACAGTGTTTGCCACATCACAAGTGCAGGCTCATGATCTACATTCTAGACATTAACAGCAAGGATGCTTGCCAGCCAACTTGGAAAAGATCCCAGGGATTACCAATGTAGGAGTTCATTACGAGGAATACCCTACTTGGGTTTCCCACTGAACAGATCAGTTTCAAGAGCAAGGAGATGTTAAAGGACTAGTGTTACATGGGGAAATTGGGTGTCCCTTCTTCCATACTCCTTTCTATACACTAGGAAGTATGAAAAGGGTGAGGAATTAAAATCTTATGGACTAGGCTAGATTGGACTATATTCCCTTTTGCTGTATCTGATATCCTTTTGTCTTAATCAGGAGGAATCTGACTTTACCACATACATTTTTTGTTCTAGTTAGCATCGTGAATGTCTCAGCAGCATGGCTGCAATATATTAAAGCATAGGTGAGACTGTTCTTTGTTTGGGTTCTTTCCCCCAGATAACTAATAGAAAAGGAAGTGTTTTCAGGTCACTCATTTAGAAACACCTTTCGGCAAACCCTCTTCCAAAATTCCTGTATACATTTAAATTCAAATTTATTCTGATCTTTCACATTTATGTTCTTAGTCAGGATTGTGCTCTGTAATTTATTTATTTTTAAACCCAAAGCTCATCCGAGCTTTCTGGAGTGTACAGAAGGACTTCAGATTCTTTATAAATCCCCATCCAAAGTCCATCTTTTCAACTACTTTAAACATAAAGGTCCAGTTCAAGTTGTCAAATGCTTCTGTAGTCTGTCTAATGCAATGACATGGGATTTTATGTAGCAAAGTTTATCTGTAATTTCAAATTGTAAGAGATTGTCTTCCTCAAGACAGAAGTGTTGGTACTCAGATTGATCCCTGATTGCAGAGGATACATCCCCTAAAGATTAAACTCCTGTCCATATAAGATAGTTTTCAGAAAGTAAGGCATTTGTTATCCCTGTTTCTTCATTATTAATTCACCGTATATATTAGAATGCTAAGATTCTCATCTAGGATATATGAAGCACTGGTTTTGGACTTTTACTGGATTTTATAATGATCTTTTTGGGAGGAGCAAATGAAGTCCGATATATAGGAATAATAAATATGGACGATCTGTTTTTCAGAATGAAACCATCATTAAGATACTCACCCTGACACAATGATGAAATGTCAGACCATTTGGAAGTGTTCAGACATGTAATTGAGGAGTTAATTCCGGGGATATATTCATAACCTGTGATGCAATGGTATGTCAGGACAGTTCCAACCGGATAGCCTTCTTTTGGGATCTCTTCCTTTAGTGCTGAGTGGAGTGGTGGTACTGGGGAGGTGCAGTTAGCTGGAAATTGATAAAAAGCTTTTGAAGTAGTAGTAGTAAAGAAACATTTATAATGAAATCGTGGGATGATTTAAAAGATGCAAACCATCTGTATAAAAGAGACCAAATTCTAACAAAACATTCTAGCTAAATTTGTCCAAATATGGCCAGCTTCAAGGACCTTCTTTGTTTTCCTTTTTTTTAAAAAAACAAGTTTTATTTTTTAAAAAAATTCTTTCATCATACATATTTTATGAACAGAGTGCTGACCGGGTCACATCTTATACATTTTATACTTAATCAAAATCATAATTATAATATATCTTTATCTCCCATATTTCATCTCTTTTGTATAATCCTTTATCACAAATTAATCATATTTCTCCATATCTTATTATTTCAACTTCTGCCATATTATTTTCTTTCCATTATTTTTTATCATTTTCAATTTTATATTTTAATAACATCACTTTATGCCTTACATTTGTCCTCAATTACAATTACTCCAGTTATTTACCATCTTTCTTCATTTCTGGTGGTATCTCTCTAATTCCTTCTTCCCAATCTTTAGCATTAAAATATTCATCTTAATTTACATTTATCAAAATTAATAATATTATTGAATTACTTATTTTCACCTTTCCATCTGCTTTGGTTTTTTTATTTTTTTATTTTTATTTTTTAATTTGATTTATATGCCGCCGTTCTCCGGAGACTCAGGGCGGCTTACAATGCGTTAAGCAATAGCCTTCATCCTTTTGTATATTTATACAAAGTCAGCTTATTGCCCCCACAAACTGAGTCCTCAATTTACCTACCTTAGAAAGGATGGAAGGCTGAATCAACCTTGAGCCTGGTGAGATTCGAACTTACAGTAATTGCAGACAGCTGGTTTTAATCACAATGCTATTAGTCTGCTGAGCCACCAGGTTTATCACAAACAAGTTCTATTCATTCTTCTTCGTAAAAATAATTGCTTTCATGATTTCAACATTGTTATTCTCTAGCTTTTTAAATGTTCATCTTAATTTACATTGTTATCAAAATTAATAATATTGTCAAATTACTTATTTTACATTTCTTTCTCCTGAGATTTAGTGTAGACAACTTCTATTCATTCGTCTTCATCATATAATCACTGTTAATTTCTTGTTTCTTATTTAAATTTCCCTCTTCCAACTCCTCATTTTCTTTTTCTGCATATTTAAATGAATGTTCTATTTCTTTTTTGCCTATTAAAGATTCACACATGCTTTTAAACATCAAAAGTAACGCTTCATACATCTGCAACTCCATTTTATAACAATTTAAAAGGTTATTAATATCTCTCCAATTATATTTCTATGTATCTATGTAATTAGCCAAAATTTAAAGTCTATTTAATTTTCTTATATCTCCTCTTCTTTTCTTCTTTTCTTCTTCAATTATTCCTTTATTCTTCAAAATTAAAAAGATTATTAATTATTGTCCAAATTCTTCAACAGTCAAATCCAATTAAAAAGCTATCTTCCAGAACAGAAGGAAAATGAAACAAACACCCAAATGTAAACACAGTCACTCCTTAAATGTTCTCACATTGTCCAAATTATCTTCTTCTATATGGCCAAGGTCGAAATTTCCAGCTGCTATTTCTTCTGTTTTGTCTATTTGAATAAAGTATTACAGTACTTTTTCTTTCCTCCAGCAGATGGCACTCTCCATTTCTACTCTGTTACAAAATAGTCTATCAAATCCAATTGTTTATCAAGATATCCAGAAATCTTTTAAGGTCCTCTTATAAATTTTTGTTTTCTTCCGAAAATCATTTTTTTCCTTTTTGAAATATTTTGCTTTTCCCAATTTTCCAAATGTAAGACTTCCACTTAGATTCTTTGTATTACAGTCAACACAACAAATCACTGTGTGATTTTTTCCCCCCAATTGCCAGATAGCCACTAGTCCAGCTCAGGAATTCTTTTAAAACATCATTTTTTCTTAGTATAAATTGGCAGTTAACTCACCCAGTTCTACCACTCCATACACACACTGTTTCTGCTCAGTTCTTCAGTCCAGTTGTCCCAGCTACAAGGTGGCCACCATAAGATGGCCGCCGCTCCTGCTGCCGCTTCAGGAGAGCTATTTCTGTTCCAGCAAAGAAATTGCCAATTCCTCGCGGTCCATCAAACGCCTTTACTTTCTTCACTGTCCCTACAAGACAGCTGTGGCTCAAAAGCCTCCCAGCAGTGGTTCGTCTGGCTGGATTTTGCACGGCTCATCAGAGCCTGCTATTTTCCAGTCCATTCCCGCAGCAACATCAACTGGAAATTAGGACCTTCTTTGTTTTTCCATCCATATTGTATTAGCGCAATTCACAATAAAGCCAACAGCAGAAGCCAATATGTTGTACATCAAAAGATATTGAAACTTCTCTTAGTAAAATTGCCCCAATATTACATGAATATCAGACCAAAAAGGGGCATGTCAGTTTTGGAAGACAATTTTCTTTTTTGTTTCTTAACTGCCCACATACTTTAGTTGAGGAAGTTGGGAGGGAGTTGTTGTTGGAGCGGTAGAAAGTTAGTCATAACAACATTCCGTACTCAAGGACTTTTGCCTGACTTTTGCCTGCGTCTAATGGAGACTGTCGGAAGATTGTATCCAGTTGAGTTTGAAGAGTTGATTGGACAATATGTGGGGCAGGGCTGTGAACTGTTAACTGGGTGGAGAAAACCTGGAAGCTTTCAGATTCAGGTTTTCCCAGATGTGCCAACATGACATCTCTAATAAATTGGAACTTTGAGGAACCTTAGGCCTCAGAGCTTTATTTCGTTGGGGGTGTTCCTTGGAACCCTGACAGGGCATTTGACTGGTGACCAAAAAAAAAGGGAGAGTAGATGAATGCGCTTCATGTTTATCATGTACACAACAGTGCTCCTCTATCCACAAATTGACTGAAGAGGCTGAAGGAATATTTAAGTTGTTGTACTGCAGTGGTAGGGATGCATTCTGTAATAGTGCTTTATAGTATAGATTATATACTATGCAAAATTGAGTTTACCTATGAATTGTAACAATTAACGTGCAAGCTCTGGCAATCTTTTGTCTGTAAGAATGGTCTGAGACATCCTTCTCATTTTCGTGACCTTAATTTTACACATGAGACCTCATCTTTTAACCAATCCTATCACTCAGAGCAGCTCAAAATTCAACATGAGAATTGCATGTATTCAGAAGCACTGTTGACATTGCATTTTTAAAGTTGTTTAGTGGCTATTTAATAAATAAACTACTATGATATCACCCTTAAATAAACAAATGAAATTTGGTGTGGCATAATTTGTGAACTCAGTTTATAAAGCATGCTTTATAGTTTAGCTATATCCACCTACACTGGCATGTCAAACAAATTATAGTTGAAACCAATGATGGATTACCACAATGTATTGTTTTCCTGAACATCCTTTGTTTGCACTATGGCTAGACAAAAGCTCTACTTATATAATTCAGGTTTGGAATGAAGGTGTAATAAGTGAGTGTGCAAAATCACCCTAGACAGAGACCACTGGTTATGGAGTAAGCTTCAGAGGAAGCCTCCATCTTTCTGCTTCCCAAGATTTGATCTTGTATTTCAGTTTCTTCCAGTAAAGAAATTTAACTAAATGGAATCCTAATCTGTGACTATGAACAAGAGCAAGATAGTAAAATACCACATTCTGCAAGGGACAATCTAACCAATTCAGAAAGAGGAATGAGGTGTACAAGAAGACTTTGCTTTCATGACCAAAATGATTTGTGTACATATTTCTGTTTTGAAGAAACTGACTTATTACCATTTAACTAAAAGGGTTGTATGTGCAAGGACCTTCTTATACAAGGAAAGACTAGTTATAAATCAAGTTTCACTTAGCATGGAGAACTTTATAGATATAGGAGTATTTCCAATAGTTCCTAAGACCTGAACTTCATTAATGATTCTGTTATAATTCATTATAATTCACATTATAATTCACCTATAGTTATCGTTTCTTATCATCTGAATGAACAATGGTGACCACTATAAGTCTACTTGTAAGAAACGAGTGAGTAACAGAGGCAATAACCAGAGAAAAGAGAAAATGATGATTCAGGTTAATCGGGCAGAAAGTTCTGTGTTAAATGTCAACCAAACTCTCCTGTAAGGCTGTAAAATAGTTACCTTTGACACATTTGGGGATGGCAGGAACCCACGAACTGTTAGCCCCACATTTAATATGGAGGCTTCCCACAGCAGAATAGCCGGAATTACATTCAAAGCTGATGGCTTCATTATAGGTATATGAAGGCTTAGGTAAATTAATTAACTTCCCATTTTCCACTTTTGGTGGATCACATTTGACGTCTGAAAAGAGAAAGCAACATTTAAACAAAACCAGCTCAGAACAAAAGCCTATAAATAACAATCAAGATTTGCTCTTGGCTAAAAAGGATATATAATTAGCAGTTGCTTTTATTTTTCTTTCTTCTATTAGTATCGGGTATTAAGGCCCTACAAGATAATATTTGGTTAATCTTTTATTCATTTTGTCCTCGTCTTATGAACTCAATTGAGTCCAAATTTTTTGTTGCTAAGAGAATTTTGCCCCATTTTATGACCTTTCTTACCACAGTAGTTAAGTGAATCACTGCAGTTGTTAAATGAATAACACCGTTGTTAAGTGAATCTGGATTCCTCACTGACTTTGCTTGTCAGAAGGTCACAAAAGGGGATCACATGACCATGGGACACTGCAGCCATAATAAATATGTGTCAATTGCCAAGGATACAAATTTGGACCATGTGACCATAGGAATGCTGCAATGGTCGTTAAGTGGGAAAAATGGTCATAAGTCACTTTTTCAGAGCCATTGCAACTTCAAATGATAACTAAATGAACTGTGGTGAGTCAAGGACTACCTGTACTACCACTACTACTGCCTGTTTTGGGGTTTTAAATGGTTGCTCATCTAACCTAGTAACTGTGTTGGATGATTGTTACTAATTATTGCTGCAGAAACTGGAAATCTCAGTCATTTTGCAAGCAATGACCAATATATATTATATAGACATTGTTCAACATCGTTCATAATGAATCTGAATGTTATTATCTTCCAAAAAGCAGCATATTTATATGTGGATAACATGCAGGGATTCTATAATATTTTATACTACGTGCTACTGTAGTATTTCTCATAGCTGTCTTGTGAATTCCACTTTCCATTTAGGCCATCTTCTGCAACTAAGTATGTGATCATTGACTTTCCAAACGGGGAAGATCAGTTTGATAGATTACCGTACTACTCATCCATAGTAATATTCGTAATTAGAATCAGGAATTCTCTCATGCTGAAGGCAAAGGTTGTCTGAAGGAGGAAGTCATGAAGACCCTGAAGACCCTGTTGTTCCGCCAGGCAGGGCTGTCAATATAATAATTTTAAATTGGGGTATTTTAATTTTTAGGGTTTTAAATCGGCCAAATCTATTTAATTATTTTAATTTTTAATTATTGTTGTGTCTTGTGTTTTTAAATTGGCTGTACACTGCCCTGAGTCCTTCGGGAGAAGGGCGGTATAGAAATAAAATTATTTATTTATTTATTTATTTATTTATTTGAATTAACCTTTTAATTAGATCAAAATTATAGTTAACATATTCGCTATACATTATAAACTATTGCAATGTTTCTCAAAGCAGTTTATGATACTGTCGCCTTTGTTATTTTTCAAATTCCCCTCTCATTCAGGGATCACAGAGCTTCAAAGATTATGTAATGATTTTCTCCCTAGAAGAATTTTATTTACCAACAACAACAGCTAGAAAAGCAATTCATTAAAGACACTTCCATTTTTCCTTACTTTTACATTCAGGGACTGGTAAATTCCACTTTCCATTTTGGCCATCTTCGGCAGTTATGCATGTGAGGGTTGAATTTCCAATCAGGGAGAAATCATGGTTACAGCGGTAGATTACAACTGATCCAACGTAATATTCATCTTTAGGGTCAGGATCAAATTGTCCGTTGAGAATTCTGGTAGGACGACTACAAGAGATATCTGAGGGAGAGAGAATGATTTTTCTAAAGTAACCTTTTAACTGGAATTCACTTTGGCACTGGAAGAATATTCAGGGTGTTTCAAAGGCTCACTAAATTACAGGCAAGTAAATTAAAAGAGAAATGTTCTCCTTCCACAGCAACAGTGCAACTTTTTGGAAGCTGCAGCAATAACCAGTGGCATAAACTTTAATGACTTTAAAGTAAAATCTTCTCTTACGTTCGCAATATGGGAATTCTCTATTCCAGTTAACCTTGCCATCTTTCAGAATACATTTAAGTGTAGCTTCACCAATAACCCTATACCTAAAGACAAAGAAAAACAATTCAGAATATACATTTCCAAATCTCATGTTGATATCACTTAAGAATGGTCAGAGAGCAAGATGTGTGGTATTCAGATTTAAAAAATGATCAAATAAATAAAACAATGATGGTAAAAATATTTAAAGAAAAGGAAGTATTAAAGAAGCTGGAGTCCCGTGAAACAGTTTTTAAGAAGCAGGTTAAAAAAGTATCAGACAAACAGAACCAAATGCTGCCTAGGTGAATGTTCCAAAGTTGGGAGGCAAGGACTCATTTTATTTCTCAGTAAATGATTTATAGTTATAAATGCAGCGGGAAGATGTACTTTTCTTGATTTATATACAAAAACTGAGGATGAGTTAGACTGTTTATATGTTTTTACATTTGAGAAGAACAATTTAGAACAAAATTAATTTTATTTTAAACGATTTTTGTGACTATTACTTCTAAGGCAACTGTTTGGAGATGAACTACAACTCACCCATATACACAGGAGATAGTTATATTACCACCAAGACGGATGTCGTTATCATCATGAGCAATTGGTTTGCTGTTGTCTACATTTGGAGCGGGACATTTTTTCCCTAGAAGAATAATTAGCATGCATGTTACTCTCTCAGTTTAATGTAGAAGTCATTCAGATCCGACATATCACAGGATGGGAACAAGGGTCCCCACAAAGAGTAAATCAATCATGTGGGAATGCTTTATTTATTTTGATGATGTGAAATAGTATACACATCTTTGAACTTAGTGCCACAATCTACAGCACCATATTGTTATTTGGAAATGCTATAAATAAACAGAAGAAAAAAAATCTACTAAAGTAGGATATATAAGTAAGTAATCTTGGAACTCCAGAAATAAATCTCTCTCCTGCCTATTCTTAATCCTATCTCTTTATTGCCTCTTTCTGAGGAAAGCATTAATCACGATTGCCCGGTAGATACAAGGAAACCTCCATCTTCTACTATGATTTGGAAGGGTAGACATGCCTGTAAAATAGTTAGAAGAATGTCCCAAAACTAAAGCAGATCCGACCGTACAACAGTGTTTGCCACATCACAAGTGCAAGCTCATGATCTACATTCTAGACATTAACAGCAAGGATGCTTGCCAGCCAACTTGGAAAAGATCCCAGGGATTACCAATGTAGGAGTTCATTACGAGGAATACCCTACTTGGGTTTCCCACTGAACAGATCAGTTTCAAGAGCAAGGAGATGTTAAAGGACTAGTGTTACATGGGGAAATTGGGTGTCCCTTCTTCCATACTCCTTTCTATACACTAGGAAGTATGAAAAGGGTGAGGAATTAAAATCTTATGGACTAGGCTAGATTGGACTATATTCCCTTTTGCTGTATCTGATATCCTTTTGTCTTAATCAGGAGGAATCTGACTTTACCACATACATTTTTTGTTCTAGTTAGCATCGTGAATGTCTCAGCAGCATGGCTGCAATATATTAAAGCATAGGTGAGACTGTTCTTTGTTTGGGTTCTTTCCCCCAGATAACTAATAGAAAAGGAAGTGTTTTCAGGTCACTCATTTAGAAACACCTTTCGGCAAACCCTCTTCCAAAATTCCTGTATACATTTAAATTCAAATTTATTCTGATCTTTCACATTTATGTTCTTAGTCAGGATTGTGCTCTGTAATTTATTTATTTTTAAACCCAAAGCTCATCCGAGCTTTCTGGAGTGTACAGAAGGACTTCAGATTCTTTATAAATCCCCATCCAAAGTCCATCTTTTCAACTACTTTAAACATAAAGGTCTAGTTCAAGTTGTCAAATGTTTCTGTAGTCTGTCTAATGCAATGACATGGGATTTTATGTAGCAAAGTTTATCTGTAATTTCAAATTGTAAGAGATTGTCTTCCTCAAGACAGAAGTGTCGGTACTCAGATTGATCCCTGATTGCAGAGGATACATCCCCTAAAGATTAAACTCCTGTCCATATAAGATAGTTTTCAGAAAGTAAGGCATTTGTTATCCCTGTTTCTTCATTATTAATTCACCGTATATATTAGAATGCTAAGATTCTCATCTAGGATATATGAAGCACTGGTTTTGGACTTTTACTGGATTTTATAATGATCTTTTTGGGAGGAGCAAATGAAGTCCGATATATAGGAATAATAAATATGGACGATCTGTTTTTCAGAATGAAACCATCATTAAGATACTCACCCTGACACAATGATGAAATGTCAGACCATTTGGAAGTGTTCAGACATGTAATTGAGGAGTTAATTCCGGGGATATATTCATAACCTGTGATGCAATGGTATGTCAGGACAGTTCCAACCGGATAGCCTTCTTTTGGGATCTCTTCCTTTAGTGCTGAGTGGAGTGGTGGTACTGGGGAGGTGCAGTTAGCTGGAAATTGATGAAAAGCTTTTGAAGTAGTAGTAGTAAAGAAACATTTATAATGAAATCGTGGGATGATTTAAAAGATGCAAACCATCTGTATAAAAGAGACCAAATTCTAACAAAACATTCTAGCTAAATTTGTCCAAATATGGCCAGCTTCAAGGACCTTCTTTGTTTTCCTTTTTTTTAAAAAAACAAGTTTTATTTTTTAAAAAAATTCTTTCATCATACATATTTTATGAACAGAGTGCTGACCGGGTCACATCTTATACATTTTATACTTAATCAAAATCATAATTATAATATATCTTTATCTCCCATATTTCATCTCTTTTGTATAATCCTTTATCACAAATTAATCATATTTCTCCATATCTTATTATTTCAACTTCTGCCATATTATTTTCTTTCCATTATTTTTTATCATTTTCAATTTTATATTTTAATAACATCACTTTATGCCTTACATTTGTCCTCAATTACAATTACTCCAGTTATTTACCATCTTTCTTCATTTCTGGTGGTATCTCTCTAATTCCTTCTTCCCAATCTTTAGCATTAAAATATTCATCTTAATTTACATTTATCAAAATTAATAATATTATTGAATTACTTATTTTCACCTTTCCATCTGCTTTGGTTTTTTTATTTTTTTATTTTTATTTTTTAATTTGATTTATATGCCGCCGTTCTCCGGAGACTCAGGGCGGCTTACAATGCGTTAAGCAATAGCCTTCATCCTTTTGTATATTTATACAAAGTCAGCTTATTGCCCCCACAAACTGAGTCCTCAATTTACCTACCTTAGAAAGGATGGAAGGCTGAATCAACCTTGAGCCTGGTGAGATTCGAACTTACAGTAATTGCAGACAGCTGGTTTTAATCACAATGCTATTAGTCTGCTGAGCCACCAGGTTTATCACAAACAAGTTCTATTCATTCTTCTTCGTAAAAATAATTGCTTTCATGATTTCAACATTGTTATTCTCTAGCTTTTTAAATGTTCATCTTAATTTACATTGTTATCAAAATTAATAATATTGTCAAATTACTTATTTTACATTTCTTTCTCCTGAGATTTAGTGTAGACAACTTCTATTCATTCGTCTTCATCATATAATCACTGTTAATTTCTTGTTTCTTATTTAAATTTCCCTCTTCCAACTCCTCATTTTCTTTTTCTGCATATTTAAATGAATGTTCTATTTCTTTTTTGCCTATTAAAGATTCACACATGCTTTTAAACATCAAAAGTAACGCTTCATACATCTGCAACTCCATTTTATAACAATTTAAAAGGTTATTAATATCTCTCCAATTATATTTCTATGTATCTATGTAATTAGCCAAAATTTAAAGTCTATTTAATTTTCTTATATCTCCTCTTCTTTTCTTCTTTTCTTCTTCAATTATTCCTTTATTCTTCAAAATTAAAAAGATTATTAATTATTGTCCAAATTCTTCAACAGTCAAATCCAATTAAAAAGCTATCTTCCAGAACAGAAGGAAAATGAAACAAACACCCAAATGTAAACACAGTCACTCCTTAAATGTTCTCACATTGTCCAAATTATCTTCTTCTATATGGCCAAGGTCGAAATTTCCAGCTGCTATTTCTTCTGTTTTGTCTATTTGAATAAAGTATTACAGTACTTTTTCTTTCCTCCAGCAGATGGCACTCTCCATTTCTACTCTGTTACAAAATAGTCTATCAAATCCAATTGTTTATCAAGATATCCAGAAATCTTTTAAGGTCCTCTTATAAATTTTTGTTTTCTTCCGAAAATCATTTTTTTCCTTTTTGAAATATTTTGCTTTTCCCAATTTTCCAAATGTAAGACTTCCACTTAGATTCTTTGTATTACAGTCAACACAACAAATCACTGTGTGATTTTTTCCCCCCAATTGCCAGATAGCCACTAGTCCAGCTCAGGAATTCTTTTAAAACATCATTTTTTCTTAGTATAAATTGGCAGTTAACTCACCCAGTTCTACCACTCCATACACACACTGTTTCTGCTCAGTTCTTCAGTCCAGTTGTCCCAGCTACAAGGTGGCCACCATAAGATGGCCGCCGCTCCTGCTGCCGCTTCAGGAGAGCTATTTCTGTTCCAGCAAAGAAATTGCCAATTCCTCGCGGTCCATCAAACGCCTTTACTTTCTTCACTGTCCCTACAAGACAGCTGTGGCTCAAAAGCCTCCCAGCAGTGGTTCGTCTGGCTGGATTTTGCACGGCTCATCAGAGCCTGCTATTTTCCAGTCCATTCCCGCAGCAACATCAACTGGAAATTAGGACCTTCTTTGTTTTTCCATCCATATTGTATTAGCGCAATTCACAATAAAGCCAACAGCAGAAGCCAATATGTTGTACATCAAAAGATATTGAAACTTCTCTTGGTAAAATTGCCCCAATATTACATGAATATCAGACCAAAAAGGGGCATGTCAGTTTTGGAAGACAATTTTCTTTTTTGTTTCTTAACTGCCCACATACTTTAGTTGAGGAAGTTGGGAGGGAGTTGTTGTTGGAGCGGTAGAAAGTTAGTCATAACAACATTCCGTACTCAAGGACTTTTGCCTGACTTTTGCCTGCGTCTAATGGAGACTGTCGGAAGATTGTATCCAGTTGAGTTTGAAGAGTTGATTGGACAATATGTGGGGCAGGGCTGTGAACTGTTAACTGGGTGGAGAAAACCTGGAAGCTTTCAGATTCAGGTTTTCCCAGATGTGCCAACATGACATCTCTAATAAATTGGAACTTTGAGGAACCTTAGGCCTCAGAGCTTTATTTCGTTGGGGGTGTTCCTTGGAACCCTGACAGGGCATTTGACTGGTGACCAAAAAAAAAGGGAGAGTAGATGAATGCGCTTCATGTTTATCATGTACACAACAGTGCTCCTCTATCCACAAATTGACTGAAGAGGCTGAAGGAATATTTAAGTTGTTGTACTGCAGTGGTAGGGATGCATTCTGTAATAGTGCTTTATAGTATAGATTATATACTATGCAAAATTGAGTTTACCTATGAATTGTAACAATTAACGTGCAAGCTCTGGCAATCTTTTGTCTGTAAGAATGGTCTGAGACATCCTTCTCATTTTCGTGACCTTAATTTTACACATGAGACCTCATCTTTTAACCAATCCTATCACTCAGAGCAGCTCAAAATTCAACATGAGAATTGCATGTATTCAGAAGCACTGTTGACATTGCATTTTTAAAGTTGTTTAGTGGCTATTTAATAAATAAACTACTATGATATCACCCTTAAATAAACAAATGAAATTTGGTGTGGCATAATTTGTGAACTCAGTTTATAAAGCATGCTTTATAGTTTAGCTATATCCACCTACACTGGCATGTCAAACAAATTATAGTTGAAACCAATGATGGATTACCACAATGTATTGTTTTCCTGAACATCCTTTGTTTGCACTATGGCTAGACAAAAGCTCTACTTATATAATTCAGGTTTGGAATGAAGGTGTAATAAGTGAGTGTGCAAAATCACCCTAGACAGAGACCACTGGTTATGGAGTAAGCTTCAGAGGAAGCCTCCATCTTTCTGCTTCCCAAGATTTGATCTTGTATTTCAGTTTCTTCCAGTAAAGAAATTTAACTAAATGGAATCCTAATCTGTGACTATGAACAAGAGCAAGATAGTAAAATACCACATTCTGCAAGGGACAATCTAACCAATTCAGAAAGAGGAATGAGGTGTACAAGAAGACTTTGCTTTCATGACCAAAATGATTTGTGTACATATTTCTGTTTTGAAGAAACTGACTTATTACCATTTAACTAAAAGGGTTGTATGTGCAAGGACCTTCTTATACAAGGAAAGACTAGTTATAAATCAAGTTTCACTTAGCATGGAGAACTTTATAGATATAGGAGTATTTCCAATAGTTCCTAAGACCTGAACTTCATTAATGATTCTGTTATAATTCATTATAATTCACATTATAATTCACCTATAGTTATCGTTTCTTATCATCTGAATGAACAATGGTGACCACTATAAGTCTACTTGTAAGAAACGAGTGAGTAACAGAGGCAATAACCAGAGAAAAGAGAAAATGATGATTCAGGTTAATCGGGCAGAAAGTTCTGTGTTAAATGTCAACCAAACTCTCCTGTAAGGCTGTAAAATAGTTACCTTTGACACATTTGGGGATGGCAGGAACCCACGAACTGTTAGCCCCACATTTAATATGGAGGCTTCCCACAGCAGAATAGCCGGAATTACATTCAAAGCTGATGGCTTCATTATAGGTATATGAAGGCTTAGGTAAATTAATTAACTTCCCATTTTCCACTTTTGGTGGATCACATTTGACGTCTGAAAAGAGAAAGCAACATTTAAACAAAACCAGCTCAGAACAAAAGCCTATAAATAACAATCAAGATTTGCTCTTGGCTAAAAAGGATATATAATTAGCAGTTGCTTTTATTTTTCTTTCTTCTATTAGTATCGGGTATTAAGGCCCTACAAGATAATATTTGGTTAATCTTTTATTCATTTTGTCCTCGTCTTATGAACTCAATTGAGTCCAAATTTTTTGTTGCTAAGAGAATTTTGCCCCATTTTATGACCTTTCTTACCACAGTAGTTAAGTGAATCACTGCAGTTGTTAAATGAATAACACCGTTGTTAAGTGAATCTGGATTCCTCACTGACTTTGCTTGTCAGAAGGTCACAAAAGGGGATCACATGACCATGGGACACTGCAGCCATAATAAATATGTGTCAATTGCCAAGGATACAAATTTGGACCATGTGACCATAGGAATGCTGCAATGGTCGTTAAGTG
The DNA here is from genome assembly GCF_029215685.1 of Pituophis catenifer annectens. Taxonomy (NCBI): domain Eukaryota; kingdom Metazoa; phylum Chordata; class Lepidosauria; order Squamata; family Colubridae; genus Pituophis; species Pituophis catenifer. Next base: position 172,745,939 of record NW_027256883.1, on the reverse strand, counting down.
GGAAAAATGGTCATAAGTCACTTTTTCAGAGCCATTGCAACTTCAAATGATAACTAAATGAACTGTGGTGAGTCAAGGACTACCTGTACTACCACTACTACTGCCTGTTTTGGGGTTTTAAATGGTTGCTCATCTAACCTAGTAACTGTGTTGGATGATTGTTACTAATTATTGCTGCAGAAACTGGAAATCTCAGTCATTTTGCAAGCAATGACCAATATATATTATATAGACATTGTTCAACATCGTTCATAATGAATCTGAATGTTATTATCTTCCAAAAAGCAGCATATTTATATGTGGATAACATGCAGGGATTCTATAATATTTTATACTACGTGCTACTGTAGTATTTCTCATAGCTGTCTTGTGAATTCCACTTTCCATTTAGGCCATCTTCTGCAACTAAGTATGTGATCATTGACTTTCCAAACGGGGAAGATCAGTTTGATAGATTACCGTACTACTCATCCATAGTAATATTCGTAATTAGAATCAGGAATTCTCTCATGCTGAAGGCAAAGGTTGTCTGAAGGAGGAAGTCATGAAGACCCTGAAGACCCTGTTGTTCCGCCAGGCAGGGCTGTCAATATAATAATTTTAAATTGGGGTATTTTAATTTTTAGGGTTTTAAATCGGCCAAATCTATTTAATTATTTTAATTTTTAATTATTGTTGTGTCTTGTGTTTTTAAATTGGCTGTACACTGCCCTGAGTCCTTCGGGAGAAGGGCGGTATAGAAATAAAATTATTTATTTATTTATTTATTTATTTATTTGAATTAACCTTTTAATTAGATCAAAATTATAGTTAACATATTCGCTATACATTATAAACTATTGCAATGTTTCTCAAAGCAGTTTATGATACTGTCGCCTTTGTTATTTTTCAAATTCCCCTCTCATTCAGGGATCACAGAGCTTCAAAGATTATGTAATGATTTTCTCCCTAGAAGAATTTTATTTACCAACAACAACAGCTAGAAAAGCAATTCATTAAAGACACTTCCATTTTTCCTTACTTTTACATTCAGGGACTGGTAAATTCCACTTTCCATTTTGGCCATCTTCGGCAGTTATGCATGTGAGGGTTGAATTTCCAATCAGGGAGAAATCATGGTTACAGCGGTAGATTACAACTGATCCAACGTAATATTCATCTTTAGGGTCAGGATCAAATTGTCCGTTGAGAATTCTGGTAGGACGACTACAAGAGATATCTGAGGGGAGAGAGAATGATTTTTCTAAAGTAACCTTTTAACTGGAATTCACTTTGGCACTGGAAGAATATTCAGGGTGTTTCAAAGGCTCACTAAATTACAGGCAAGTAAATTAAAAGAGAAATGTTCTCCTTCCACAGCAACAGTGCAACTTTTTGGAAGCTGCAGCAATAACCAGTGGCATAAACTTTAATGACTTTAAAGTAAAATCTTCTCTTACGTTCGCAATATGGGAATTCTCTATTCCAGTTAACCTTGCCATCTTTCAGAATACATTTAAGTGTAGCTTCACCAATAACCCTATACCTAAAGACAAAGAAAAACAATTCAGAATATACATTTCCAAATCTCATGTTGATATCACTTAAGAATGGTCAGAGAGCAAGATGTGTGGTATTCAGATTTAAAAAATGATCAAATAAATAAAACAATGATGGTAAAAATATTTAAAGAAAAGGAAGTATTAAAGAAGCTGGAGTCCCGTGAAACAGTTTTAAGAAGCAGGTTAAAAAAGTATCAGACAAACAGAACCAAATGCTGCCTAGGTGAATGTTCCAAAGTTGGGAGGCAAGGACTCATTTTATTTCTCAGTAAATGATTTATAGTTATAAATGCAGCGGGAAGATGTACTTTTCTTGATTTATATACAAAAACTGAGGATGAGTTAGACTGTTTATATGTTTTTACATTTGAGAAGAACAATTTAGAACAAAATTAATTTTATTTTAAACGATTTTTGTGACTATTACTTCTAAGGCAACTGTTTGGAGATGAACTACAACTCACCCATATACACAGGAGATAGTTATATTACCACCAAGACGGATGTCGTTATCATCATGAGCAATTGGTTTGCTGTTGTCTACATTTGGAGCGGGACATTTTTTCCCTAGAAGAATAATTAGCATGCATGTTACTCTCTCAGTTTAATGTAGAAGTCATTCAGATCCGACATATCACAGGATGGGAACAAGGGTCCCCACAAAGAGTAAATCAATCATGTGGGAATGCTTTATTTATTTTGATGATGTGAAATAGTATACACATCTTTGAACTTAGTGCCACAATCTACAGCACCATATTGTTATTTGGAAATGCTATAAATAAACAGAAGAAAAAAAATCTACTAAAGTAGGATATATAAGTAAGTAATCTTGGAACTCCAGAAATAAATCTCTCTCCTGCCTATTCTTAATCCTATCTCTTTATTGCCTCTTTCTGAGGAAAGCATTAATCACGATTGCCCGGTAGATACAAGGAAACCTCCATCTTCTACTATGATTTGGAAGGGTAGACATGCCTGTAAAATAGTTAGAAGAATGTCCCAAAACTAAAGCAGATCCGACCGTACAACAGTGTTTGCCACATCACAAGTGCAAGCTCATGATCTACATTCTAGACATTAACAGCAAGGATGCTTGCCAGCCAACTTGGAAAAGATCCCAGGGATTACCAATGTAGGAGTTCATTACGAGGAATACCCTACTTGGGTTTCCCACTGAACAGATCAGTTTCAAGAGCAAGGAGATGTTAAAGGACTAGTGTTACATGGGGAAATTGGGTGTCCCTTCTTCCATACTCCTTTCTATACACTAGGAAGTATGAAAAGGGTGAGGAATTAAAATCTTATGGACTAGGCTAGATTGGACTATATTCCCTTTTGCTGTATCTGATATCCTTTTGTCTTAATCAGGAGGAATCTGACTTTACCACATACATTTTTTGTTCTAGTTAGCATCGTGAATGTCTCAGCAGCATGGCTGCAATATATTAAAGCATAGGTGAGACTGTTCTTTGTTTGGGTTCTTTCCCCCAGATAACTAATAGAAAAGGAAGTGTTTTCAGGTCACTCATTTAGAAACACCTTTCGGCAAACCCTCTTCCAAAATTCCTGTATACATTTAAATTCAAATTTATTCTGATCTTTCACATTTATGTTCTTAGTCAGGATTGTGCTCTGTAATTTATTTATTTTTAAACCCAAAGCTCATCCGAGCTTTCTGGAGTGTACAGAAGGACTTCAGATTCTTTATAAATCCCCATCCAAAGTCCATCTTTTCAACTACTTTAAACATAAAGGTCCAGTTCAAGTTGTCAAATGTTTCTGTAGTCTGTCTAATGCAATGACATGGGATTTTATGTAGCAAAGTTTATCTGTAATTTCAAATTGTAAGAGATTGTCTTCCTCAAGACAGAAGTGTCGGTACTCAGATTGATCCCTGATTGCAGAGGATACATCCCCTAAAGATTAAACTCCTGTCCATATAAGATAGTTTTCAGAAAGTAAGGCATTTGTTATCCCTGTTTCTTCATTATTAATTCACCGTATATATTAGAATGCTAAGATTCTCATCTAGGATATATGAAGCACTGGTTTTGGACTTTTACTGGATTTTATAATGATCTTTTTGGGAGGAGCAAATGAAGTCCGATATATAGGAATAATAAATATGGACGATCTGTTTTTCAGAATGAAACCATCATTAAGATACTCACCCTGACACAATGATGAAATGTCAGACCATTTGGAAGTGTTCAGACATGTAATTGAGGAGTTAATTCCGGGGATATATTCATAACCTGTGATGCAATGGTATGTCAGGACAGTTCCAACCGGATAGCCTTCTTTTGGGATCTCTTCCTTTAGTGCTGAGTGGAGTGGTGGTACTGGGGAGGTGCAGTTAGCTGGAAATTGATGAAAAGCTTTTGAAGTAGTAGTAGTAAAGAAACATTTATAATGAAATCGTGGGATGATTTAAAAGATGCAAACCATCTGTATAAAAGAGACCAAATTCTAACAAAACATTCTAGCTAAATTTGTCCAAATATGGCCAGCTTCAAGGACCTTCTTTGTTTTCCTTTTTTTTAAAAAAACAAGTTTTATTTTTTAAAAAAATTCTTTCATCATACATATTTTATGAACAGAGTGCTGACCGGGTCACATCTTATACATTTTATACTTAATCAAAATCATAATTATAATATATCTTTATCTCCCATATTTCATCTCTTTTGTATAATCCTTTATCACAAATTAATCATATTTCTCCATATCTTATTATTTCAACTTCTGCCATATTATTTTCTTTCCATTATTTTTTATCATTTTCAATTTTATATTTTAATAACATCACTTTATGCCTTACATTTGTCCTCAATTACAATTACTCCAGTTATTTACCATCTTTCTTCATTTCTGGTGGTATCTCTCTAATTCCTTCTTCCCAATCTTTAGCATTAAAATATTCATCTTAATTTACATTTATCAAAATTAATAATATTATTGAATTACTTATTTTCACCTTTCCATCTGCTTTGGTTTTTTTATTTTTTTATTTTTATTTTTTAATTTGATTTATATGCCGCCGTTCTCCGGAGACTCAGGGCGGCTTACAATGCGTTAAGCAATAGCCTTCATCCTTTTGTATATTTATACAAAGTCAGCTTATTGCCCCCACAAACTGAGTCCTCAATTTACCTACCTTAGAAAGGATGGAAGGCTGAATCAACCTTGAGCCTGGTGAGATTCGAACTTACAGTAATTGCAGACAGCTGGTTTTAATCACAATGCTATTAGTCTGCTGAGCCACCAGGTTTATCACAAACAAGTTCTATTCATTCTTCTTCGTAAAAATAATTGCTTTCATGATTTCAACATTGTTATTCTCTAGCTTTTTAAATGTTCATCTTAATTTACATTGTTATCAAAATTAATAATATTGTCAAATTACTTATTTTACATTTCTTTCTCCTGAGATTTAGTGTAGACAACTTCTATTCATTCGTCTTCATCATATAATCACTGTTAATTTCTTGTTTCTTATTTAAATTTCCCTCTTCCAACTCCTCATTTTCTTTTTCTTGCATATTTAAATGAATGTTCTATTTCTTTTTTGCCTATTAAAGATTCACACATGCTTTTAAACATCAAAAGTAACGCTTCATACATCTGCAACTCCATTTTATAACAATTTAAAAGGTTATTAATATCTCTCCAATTATATTTCTATGTATCTATGTAATTAGCCAAAATTTAAAGTCTATTTAATTTTCTTATATCTCCTCTTCTTTTCTTCTTTCTTCTTCAATTATTCCTTTATTCTTCAAAATAAAAAGATTATTAATTATTGTCCAAATTCTTCAACAGTCAAATCCAATTAAAAAGCTATCTTCCAGAACAGAAGGAAAATGAAACAAACACCCAAATGTAAACACAGTCACTCCTTAAATGTTCTCACATTGTCCAAATTATCTTCTTCTATATGGCCAAGGTCGAAATTTCCAGCTGCTATTTCTTCTGTTTTGTCTATTTGAATAAAGTATTACAGTACTTTTTCTTTCCTCCAGCAGATGGCACTCTCCATTTCTACTCTGTTACAAAATAGTCTATCAAATCCAATTGTTTATCAAGATATCCAGAAATCTTTTAAGGTCCTCTTATAAATTTTTGTTTTCTTCCGAAAATCATTTTTTTCCTTTTTGAAATATTTTGCTTTTCCCAATTTTCCAAATGTAAGACTTCCACTTAGATTCTTTGTATTACAGTCAACACAACAAATCACTGTGTGATTTTTTCCCCCCAATTGCCAGATAGCCACTAGTCCAGCTCAGGAATTCTTTTAAAACATCATTTTTTCTTAGTATAAATTGGCAGTTAACTCACCCAGTTCTACCACTCCATACACACACTGTTTCTGCTCAGTTCTTCAGTCCAGTTGTCCCAGCTACAAGGTGGCCACCATAAGATGGCCGCCGCTCCTGCTGCCGCTTCAGGAGAGCTATTTCTGTTCCAGCAAAGAAATTGCCAATTCCTCGCGGTCCATCAAACGCCTTTACTTTCTTCACTGTCCCCTACAAGACAGCTGTGGCTCAAAAGCCTCCCAGCAGTGGTTCGTCTGGCTGGATTTTGCACGGCTTCATCAGAGCCTGCTATTTTCCAGTCCATTCCCGCAGCAACATCAACTGGAAATTAGGACCTTCTTTGTTTTTCCATCCATATTGTATTAGCGCAATTCACAATAAAGCCAACAGCAGAAGCCAATATGTTGTACATCAAAAGATATTGAAACTTCTCTTAGTAAAATTGCCCCAATATTACATGAATATCAGACCAAAAAGGGGCATGTCAGTTTTGGAAGACAATTTTCTTTTTTGTTTCTTAACTGCCCACATACTTTAGTTGAGGAAGTTGGGAGGGAGTTGTTGTTGGAGCGGTAGAAAGTTAGTCATAACAACATTCCGTACTCAAGGACTTTTGCCTGACTTTTGCCTGCGTCTAATGGAGACTGTCGGAAGATTGTATCCAGTTGAGTTTGAAGAGTTGATTGGACAATATGTGGGGCAGGGCTGTGAACTGTTAACTGGGTGGAGAAAACCTGGAAGCTTTCAGATTCAGGTTTTCCCAGATGTGCCAACATGACATCTCTAATAAATTGGAACTTTGAGGAACCTTAGGCCTCAGAGCTTTATTTCGTTGGGGGTGTTCCTTGGAACCCTGACAGGGCATTTGACTGGTGACCAAAAAAAAAGGGAGAGTAGATGAATGCGCTTCATGTTTATCATGTACACAACAGTGCTCCTCTATCCACAAATTGACTGAAGAGGCTGAAGGAATATTTAAGTTGTTGTACTGCAGTGGTAGGGATGCATTCTGTAATAGTGCTTTATAGTATAGATTATATACTATGCAAAATTGAGTTTACCTATGAATTGTAACAATTAACGTGCAAGCTCTGGCAATCTTTTGTCTGTAAGAATGGTCTGAGACATCCTTCTCATTTTCGTGACCTTAATTTTACACATGAGACCTCATCTTTTAACCAATCCTATCACTCAGAGCAGCTCAAAATTCAACATGAGAATTGCATGTATTCAGAAGCACTGTTGACATTGCATTTTTAAAGTTGTTTAGTGGCTATTTAATAAATAAACTACTATGATATCACCCTTAAATAAACAAATGAAATTTGGTGTGGCATAATTTGTGAACTCAGTTTATAAAGCATGCTTTATAGTTTAGCTATATCCACCTACACTGGCATGTCAAACAAATTATAGTTGAAACCAATGATGGATTACCACAATGTATTGTTTTCCTGAACATCCTTTGTTTGCACTATGGCTAGACAAAAGCTCTACTTATATAATTCAGGTTTGGAATGAAGGTGTAATAAGTGAGTGTGCAAAATCACCCTAGACAGAGACCACTGGTTATGGAGTAAGCTTCAGAGGAAGCCTCCATCTTTCTGCTTCCCAAGATTTGATCTTGTATTTCAGTTTCTTCCAGTAAAGAAATTTAACTAAATGGAATCCTAATCTGTGACTATGAACAAGAGCAAGATAGTAAAATACCACATTCTGCAAGGGACAATCTAACCAATTCAGAAAGAGGAATGAGGTGTACAAGAAGACTTTGCTTTCATGACCAAAATGATTTGTGTACATATTTCTGTTTTGAAGAAACTGACTTATTACCATTTAACTAAAAGGGTTGTATGTGCAAGGACCTTCTTATACAAGGAAAGACTAGTTATAAATCAAGTTTCACTTAGCATGGAGAACTTTATAGATATAGGAGTATTTCCAATAGTTCCTAAGACCTGAACTTCATTAATGATTCTGTTATAATTCATTATAATTCACATTATAATTCACCTATAGTTATCGTTTCTTATCATCTGAATGAACAATGGTGACCACTATAAGTCTACTTGTAAGAAACGAGTGAGTAACAGAGGCAATAACCAGAGAAAAGAGAAAATGATGATTCAGGTTAATCGGGCAGAAAGTTCTGTGTTAAATGTCAACCAAACTCTCCTGTAAGGCTGTAAAATAGTTACCTTTGACACATTTGGGGATGGCAGGAACCCACGAACTGTTAGCCCCACATTTAATATGGAGGCTTCCCACAGCAGAATAGCCGGAATTACATTCAAAGCTGATGGCTTCATTATAGGTATATGAAGGCTTAGGTAAATTAATTAACTTCCCATTTTCCACTTTTGGTGGATCACATTTGACGTCTGAAAAGAGAAAGCAACATTTAAACAAAACCAGCTCAGAACAAAAGCCTATAAATAACAATCAAGATTTGCTCTTGGCTAAAAAGGATATATAATTAGCAGTTGCTTTTATTTTTCTTTCTTCTATTAGTATCGGGTATTAAGGCCCTACAAGATAATATTTGGTTAATCTTTTATTCATTTTGTCCTCGTCTTATGAACTCAATTGAGTCCAAATTTTTTGTTGCTAAGAGAATTTTGCCCCATTTTATGACCTTTCTTACCACAGTAGTTAAGTGAATCACTGCAGTTGTTAAATGAATAACACCGTTGTTAAGTGAATCTGGATTCCTCACTGACTTTGCTTGTCAGAAGGTCACAAAAGGGGATCACATGACCATGGGACACTGCAGCCATAATAAATATGTGTCAATTGCCAAGGATACAAATTTGGACCATGTGACCATAGGAATGCTGCAATGGTCGTTAAGTGGGAAAAATGGTCATAAGTCACTTTTTTCAGAGCCATTGCAACTTCAAATGATAACTAAATGAACTGTGGTGAGTCAAGGACTACCTGTACTACCACTACTACTGCCTGTTTTGGGGTTTTAAATGGTTGCTCATCTAACCTAGTAACTGTGTTGGATGATTGTTACTAATTATTGCTGCAGAAACTGGAAATCTCAGTCATTTTGCAAGCAATGACCAATATATATTATATAGACATTGTTCAACATCGTTCATAATGAATCTGAATGTTATTATCTTCCAAAAAGCAGCATATTTATATGTGGATAACATGCAGGGATTCTATAATATTTTATACTACGTGCTACTGTAGTATTTCTCATAGCTGTCTTGTGAATTCCACTTTCCATTTAGGCCATCTTCTGCAACTAAGTATGTGATCATTGACTTTCCAAACGGGGAAGATCAGTTTGATAGATTACCGTACTACTCATCCATAGTAATATTCGTAATTAGAATCAGGAATTCTCTCATGCTGAAGGCAAAGGTTGTCTGAAGGAGGAAGTCATGAAGACCCTGAAGACCCTGTTGTTCCGCCAGGCAGGGCTGTCAATATAATAATTTTAAATTGGGGTATTTTAATTTTTAGGGTTTTAAATCGGCCAAATCTATTTAATTATTTTAATTTTTAATTATTGTTGTGTCTTGTGTTTTTAAATTGGCTGTACACTGCCCTGAGTCCTTCGGGAGAAGGGCGGTATAGAAATAAAATTATTTATTTATTTATTTATTTATTTATTTGAATTAACCTTTTAATTAGATCAAAATTATAGTTAACATATTCGCTATACATTATAAACTATTGCAATGTTTCTCAAAGCAGTTTATGATACTGTCGCCTTTGTTATTTTTCAAATTCCCCTCTCATTCAGGGATCACAGAGCTTCAAAGATTATGTAATGATTTTCTCCCTAGAAGAATTTTATTTACCAACAACAACAGCTAGAAAAGCAATTCATTAAAGACACTTCCATTTTTCCTTACTTTTACATTCAGGGACTGGTAAATTCCACTTTCCATTTTGGCCATCTTCGGCAGTTATGCATGTGAGGGTTGAATTTCCAATCAGGGAGAAATCATGGTTACAGCGGTAGATTACAACTGATCCAACGTAATATTCATCTTTAGGGTCAGGATCAAATTGTCCGTTGAGAATTCTGGTAGGACGACTACAAGAGATATCTGAGGGAGAGAGAATGATTTTTCTAAAGTAACCTTTTAACTGGAATTCACTTTGGCACTGGAAGAATATTCAGGGTGTTTCAAAGGCTCACTAAATTACAGGCAAGTAAATTAAAAGAGAAATGTTCTCCTTCCACAGCAACAGTGCAACTTTTTGGAAGCTGCAGCAATAACCAGTGGCATAAACTTTAATGACTTTAAAGTAAAATCTTCTCTTACGTTCGCAATATGGGAATTCTCTATTCCAGTTAACCTTGCCATCTTTCAGAATACATTTAAGTGTAGCTTCACCAATAACCCTATACCTAAAGACAAAGAAAAACAATTCAGAATATACATTTCCAAATCTCATGTTGATATCACTTAAGAATGGTCAGAGAGCAAGATGTGTGGTATTCAGATTTAAAAAATGATCAAATAAATAAAACAATGATGGTAAAAATATTTAAAGAAAAGGAAGTATTAAAGAAGCTGGAGTCCCGTGAAACAGTTTTTAAGAAGCAGGTTAAAAAAGTATCAGACAAACAGAACCAAATGCTGCCTAGGTGAATGTTCCAAAGTTGGGAGGCAAGGACTCATTTTATTTCTCAGTAAATGATTTATAGTTATAAATGCAGCGGGAAGATGTACTTTTCTTGATTTATATACAAAAACTGAGGATGAGTTAGACTGTTTATATGTTTTTACATTTGAGAAGAACAATTTAGAACAAAATTAATTTTATTTTAAACGATTTTTGTGACTATTACTTCTAAGGCAACTGTTTGGAGATGAACTACAACTCACCCATATACACAGGAGATAGTTATATTACCACCAAGACGGATGTCGTTATCATCATGAGCAATTGGTTTGCTGTTGTCTACATTTGGAGCGGGACATTTTTTCCCTAGAAGAATAATTAGCATGCATGTTACTCTCTCAGTTTAATGTAGAAGTCATTCAGATCCGACATATCACAGGATGGGAACAAGGGTCCCCACAAAGAGTAAATCAATCATGTGGGAATGCTTTATTTATTTTGATGATGTGAAATAGTATACACATCTTTGAACTTAGTGCCACAATCTACAGCACCATATTGTTATTTGGAAATGCTATAAATAAACAGAAGAAAAAAAATCTACTAAAGTAGGATATATAAGTAAGTAATCTTGGAACTCCAGAAATAAATCTCTCTCCTGCCTATTCTTAATCCTATCTCTTTATTGCCTCTTTCTGAGGAAAGCATTAATCACGATTGCCCGGTAGATACAAGGAAACCTCCATCTTCTACTATGATTTGGAAGGGTAGACATGCCTGTAAAATAGTTAGAAGAATGTCCCAAAACTAAAGCAGATCCGACCGTACAACAGTGTTTGCCACATCACAAGTGCAGGCTCATGATCTACATTCTAGACATTAACAGCAAGGATGCTTGCCAGCCAACTTGGAAAAGATCCCAGGGATTACCAATGTAGGAGTTCATTACGAGGAATACCCTACTTGGGTTTCCCACTGAACAGATCAGTTTCAAGAGCAAGGAGATGTTAAAGGACTAGTGTTACATGGGGAAATTGGGTGTCCCTTCTTCCATACTCCTTTCTATACACTAGGAAGTATGAAAAGGGTGAGGAATTAAAATCTTATGGACTAGGCTAGATTGGACTATATTCCCTTTTGCTGTATCTGATATCCTTTTGTCTTAATCAGGAGGAATCTGACTTTACCACATACATTTTTTGTTCTAGTTAGCATCGTGAATGTCTCAGCAGCATGGCTGCAATATATTAAAGCATAGGTGAGACTGTTCTTTGTTTGGGTTCTTTCCCCCAGATAACTAATAGAAAAGGAAGTGTTTTCAGGTCACTCATTTAGAAACACCTTTCGGCAAACCCTCTTCCAAAATTCCTGTATACATTTAAATTCAAATTTATTCTGATCTTTCACATTTATGTTCTTAGTCAGGATTGTGCTCTGTAATTTATTTATTTTTAAACCCAAAGCTCATCCGAGCTTTCTGGAGTGTACAGAAGGACTTCAGATTCTTTATAAATCCCCATCCAAAGTCCATCTTTTCAACTACTTTAAACATAAAGGTCCAGTTCAAGTTGTCAAATGCTTCTGTAGTCTGTCTAATGCAATGACATGGGATTTTATGTAGCAAAGTTTATCTGTAATTTCAAATTGTAAGAGATTGTCTTCCTCAAGACAGAAGTGTCGGTACTCAGATTGATCCCTGATTGCAGAGGATACATCCCCTAAAGATTAAACTCCTGTCCATATAAGATAGTTTTCAGAAAGTAAGGCATTTGTTATCCCTGTTTCTTCATTATTAATTCACCGTATATATTAGAATGCTAAGATTCTCATCTAGGATATATGAAGCACTGGTTTTGGACTTTTACTGGATTTTATAATGATCTTTTTGGGAGGAGCAAATGAAGTCCGATATATAGGAATAATAAATATGGACGATCTGTTTTTCAGAATGAAACCATCATTAAGATACTCACCCTGACACAATGATGAAATGTCAGACCATTTGGAAGTGTTCAGACATGTAATTGAGGAGTTAATTCCGGGGATATATTCATAACCTGTGATGCAATGGTATGTCAGGACAGTTCCAACCGGATAGCCTTCTTTTGGGATCTCTTCCTTTAGTGCTGAGTGGAGTGGTGGTACTGGGGAGGTGCAGTTAGCTGGAAATTGATGAAAAGCTTTTGAAGTAGTAGTAGTAAAGAAACATTTATAATGAAATCGTGGGATGATTTAAAAGATGCAAACCATCTGTATAAAAGAGACCAAATTCTAACAAAACATTCTAGCTAAATTTGTCCAAATATGGCCAGCTTCAAGGACCTTCTTTGTTTTCCTTTTTTTTAAAAAAACAAGTTTTATTTTTTAAAAAAATTCTTTCATCATACATATTTTATGAACAGAGTGCTGACCGGGTCACATCTTATACATTTTATACTTAATCAAAATCATAATTATAATATATCTTTATCTCCCATATTTCATCTCTTTTGTATAATCCTTTATCACAAATTAATCATATTTCTCCATATCTTATTATTTCAACTTCTGCCATATTATTTTCTTTCCATTATTTTTTATCATTTTCAATTTTATATTTTAATAACATCACTTTATGCCTTACATTTGTCCTCAATTACAATTACTCCAGTTATTTACCATCTTTCTTCATTTCTGGTGGTATCTCTCTAATTCCTTCTTCCCAATCTTTAGCATTAAAATATTCATCTTAATTTACATTTATCAAAATTAATAATATTATTGAATTACTTATTTTCACCTTTCCATCTGCTTTGGTTTTTTTATTTTTTTATTTTTATTTTTTAATTTGATTTATATGCCGCCGTTCTCCGGAGACTCAGGGCGGCTTACAATGCGTTAAGCAATAGCCTTCATCCTTTTGTATATTTATACAAAGTCAGCTTATTGCCCCCACAAACTGAGTCCTCAATTTACCTACCTTAGAAAGGATGGAAGGCTGAATCAACCTTGAGCCTGGTGAGATTCGAACTTACAGTAATTGCAGACAGCTGGTTTTAATCACAATGCTATTAGTCTGCTGAGCCACCAGGTTTATCACAAACAAGTTCTATTCATTCTTCTTCGTAAAAATAATTGCTTTCATGATTTCAACATTGTTATTCTCTAGCTTTTTAAATGTTCATCTTAATTTACATTGTTATCAAAATTAATAATATTGTCAAATTACTTATTTTACATTTCTTTCTCCTGAGATTTAGTGTAGACAACTTCTATTCATTCGTCTTCATCATATAATCACTGTTAATTTCTTGTTTCTTATTTAAATTTCCCTCTTCCAACTCCTCATTTTCTTTTTCTGCATATTTAAATGAATGTTCTATTTCTTTTTTGCCTATTAAAGATTCACACATGCTTTTAAACATCAAAAGTAACGCTTCATACATCTGCAACTCCATTTTATAACAATTTAAAAGGTTATTAATATCTCTCCAATTATATTTCTATGTATCTATGTAATTAGCCAAAATTTAAAGTCTATTTAATTTTCTTATATCTCCTCTTCTTTTCTTCTTTTCTTCTTCAATTATTCCTTTATTCTTCAAAATTAAAAAGATTATTAATTATTGTCCAAATTCTTCAACAGTCAAATCCAATTAAAAAGCTATCTTCCAGAACAGAAGGAAAATGAAACAAACACCCAAATGTAAACACAGTCACTCCTTAAATGTTCTCACATTGTCCAAATTATCTTCTTCTATATGGCCAAGGTCGAAATTTCCAGCTGCTATTTCTTCTGTTTTGTCTATTTGAATAAAGTATTACAGTACTTTTTCTTTCCTCCAGCAGATGGCACTCTCCATTTCTACTCTGTTACAAAATAGTCTATCAAATCCAATTGTTTATCAAGATATCCAGAAATCTTTTAAGGTCCTCTTATAAATTTTTGTTTTCTTCCGAAAATCATTTTTTTCCTTTTTGAAATATTTTGCTTTTCCCAATTTTCCAAATGTAAGACTTCCACTTAGATTCTTTGTATTACAGTCAACACAACAAATCACTGTGTGATTTTTTCCCCCCAATTGCCAGATAGCCACTAGTCCAGCTCAGGAATTCTTTTAAAACATCATTTTTTCTTAGTATAAATTGGCAGTTAACTCACCCAGTTCTACCACTCCATACACACACTGTTTCTGCTCAGTTCTTCAGTCCAGTTGTCCCAGCTACAAGGTGGCCACCATAAGATGGCCGCCGCTCCTGCTGCCGCTTCAGGAGAGCTATTTCTGTTCCAGCAAAGAAATTGCCAATTCCTCGCGGTCCATCAAACGCCTTTACTTTCTTCACTGTCCCTACAAGACAGCTGTGGCTCAAAAGCCTCCCAGCAGTGGTTCGTCTGGCTGGATTTTGCACGGCTCATCAGAGCCTGCTATTTTCCAGTCCATTCCCGCAGCAACATCAACTGGAAATTAGGACCTTCTTTGTTTTTCCATCCATATTGTATTAGCGCAATTCACAATAAAGTCAACAGCAGAAGCCAATATGTTGTACATCAAAAGTTATTGAAAGTTCTCTTAGTAAAATTTCCTCAATATTACATGAATTTCAGACCAAAAAGGGGCATTTGACGGGTGACCAAAAAAAAGGGAGAGTAGATGAACGTGTTTGTGTTCATCATGTACACAACAGTGCTCCTCTATCCACCAACTGACTGAAGAGGCTGAAGGAATATTTAAGTTGTTGTACTGCATTGGTAGGGATGCATTCTGTAATAGTGCTTTATAGTATAGATTATATACTATGCAAAATTGAGTTTACCTATGAATTGTAACAATTAACGTGCAAGCTTTTAGAATGCTTTTTTAAAAATTTTATTTATTTAAAAATACAAACAAAACAAAACAAGTAACAACAAAACATACAGAACACGTAAACAAAAATTCAATATACATCTTATCAAAGTTGTCGCAACTGTAATCTATGTTCTTATTTGTGCTTTTGACGACTCCTTGTTTTGGTCTATTCTCTTATATCTATCTTTGTAGTTCACTGTTAACCTGCATTAGTGGTTGTGTTCCTATCCCTATATTAGGACATTCCAGTTACTTCCTAATCTTTTTTTCCTTTTCTATCTTCCAACCAAATGTACCACTTTTCCCATACTAGATAATAGTCATGTTCCTCTTTTCTTGTAATTCCTTTGTGAGTCTGTCCATTTCTGCACATTCCATGATTTTACTAATTACTCTATCTTCTGTTGGTATATCATTACTCTTCCAATTTTGTGCAAAAATTATTCGTGCTGCTGATATTATATGAATGATTAAATACTTTATTTCCTTTTCGTATTGTCCATTTATTATACCTAGTAGAAAGGTTTCTGGCCTCATTTCTATTCTTTGTTATGCAATTTCTTCTATTTGTGTTCTAATCACCCGGAGGCTCCAACTGGCGCAGAGTGCGGTCGCGCGGGTGGTAATGGGAGCGACATGGCGTTCCCATGTAACATCTCTCCTGCGCGAGCTGCATTGGCTCCTGGTGGTCTTCCGGGTGCGCTCCAATATTACATGAATATCAGACCAAAAAGGGGCATGTCAGTTTTGGAAGACAATTTTCTTTTTTGTTTCTTAACTGCCCACATACTTTAGTTGAGGAAGTTGGGAGGGAGTTGTTGTTGGAGCGGTAGAAAGTTAGTCATAACAACATTCCGTACTCAAGGACTTTTGCCTGACTTTTGCCTGCGTCTAATGGAGACTGTCGGAAGATTGTATCCAGTTGAGTTTGAAGAGTTGATTGGACAATATGTGGGGCAGGGCTGTGAACTGTTAACTGGGTGGAGAAAACCTGGAAGCTTTCAGATTCAGGTTTTCCCAGATGTGCCAACATGACATCTCTAATAAATTGGAACTTTGAGGAACCTTAGGCCTCAGAGCTTTATTTCGTTGGGGGTGTTCCTTGGAACCCTGACAGGGCATTTGACTGGTGACCAAAAAAAAAGGGAGAGTAGATGAATGCGCTTCATGTTTATCATGTACACAACAGTGCTCCTCTATCCACAAATTGACTGAAGAGGCTGAAGGAATATTTAAGTTGTTGTACTGCAGTGGTAGGGATGCATTCTGTAATAGTGCTTTATAGTATAGATTATATACTATGCAAAATTGAGTTTACCTATGAATTGTAACAATTAACGTGCAAGCTCTGGCAATCTTTTGTCTGTAAGAATGGTCTGAGACATCCTTCTCATTTTCGTGACCTTAATTTTACACATGAGACCTCATCTTTTAACCAATCCTATCACTCAGAGCAGCTCAAAATTCAACATGAGAATTGCATGTATTCAGAAGCACTGTTGACATTGCATTTTTAAAGTTGTTTAGTGGCTATTTAATAAATAAACTACTATGATATCACCCTTAAATAAACAAATGAAATTTGGTGTGGCATAATTTGTGAACTCAGTTTATAAAGCATGCTTTATAGTTTAGCTATATCCACCTACACTGGCATGTCAAACAAATTATAGTTGAAACCAATGATGGATTACCACAATGTATTGTTTTCCTGAACATCCTTTGTTTGCACTATGGCTAGACAAAAGCTCTACTTATATAATTCAGGTTTGGAATGAAGGTGTAATAAGTGAGTGTGCAAAATCACCCTAGACAGAGACCACTGGTTATGGAGTAAGCTTCAGAGGAAGCCTCCATCTTTCTGCTTCCCAAGATTTGATCTTGTATTTCAGTTTCTTCCAGTAAAGAAATTTAACTAAATGGAATCCTAATCTGTGACTATGAACAAGAGCAAGATAGTAAAATACCACATTCTGCAAGGGACAATCTAACCAATTCAGAAAGAGGAATGAGGTGTACAAGAAGACTTTGCTTTCATGACCAAAATGATTTGTGTACATATTTCTGTTTTGAAGAAACTGACTTATTACCATTTAACTAAAAGGGTTGTATGTGCAAGGACCTTCTTATACAAGGAAAGACTAGTTATAAATCAAGTTTCACTTAGCATGGAGAACTTTATAGATATAGGAGTATTTCCAATAGTTCCTAAGACCTGAACTTCATTAATGATTCTGTTATAATTCATTATAATTCACATTATAATTCACCTATAGTTATCGTTTCTTATCATCTGAATGAACAATGGTGACCACTATAAGTCTACTTGTAAGAAACGAGTGAGTAACAGAGGCAATAACCAGAGAAAAGAGAAAATGATGATTCAGGTTAATCGGGCAGAAAGTTCTGTGTTAAATGTCAACCAAACTCTCCTGTAAGGCTGTAAAATAGTTACCTTTGACACATTTGGGGATGGCAGGAACCCACGAACTGTTAGCCCCACATTTAATATGGAGGCTTCCCACAGCAGAATAGCCGGAATTACATTCAAAGCTGATGGCTTCATTATAGGTATATGAAGGCTTAGGTAAATTAATTAACTTCCCATTTTCCACTTTTGGTGGATCACATTTGACGTCTGAAAAGAGAAAGCAACATTTAAACAAAACCAGCTCAGAACAAAAGCCTATAAATAACAATCAAGATTTGCTCTTGGCTAAAAAGGATATATAATTAGCAGTTGCTTTTATTTTTCTTTCTTCTATTAGTATCGGGTATTAAGGCCCTACAAGATAATATTTGGTTAATCTTTTATTCATTTTGTCCTCGTCTTATGAACTCAATTGAGTCCAAATTTTTTGTTGCTAAGAGAATTTTGCCCCATTTTATGACCTTTCTTACCACAGTAGTTAAGTGAATCACTGCAGTTGTTAAATGAATAACACCGTTGTTAAGTGAATCTGGATTCCTCACTGACTTTGCTTGTCAGAAGGTCACAAAAGGGGATCACATGACCATGGGACACTGCAGCCATAATAAATATGTGTCAATTGCCAAGGATACAAATTTGGACCATGTGACCATAGGAATGCTGCAATGGTCGTTAAGTGGGAAAAATGGTCATAAGTCACTTTTTCAGAGCCATTGCAACTTCAAATGATAACTAAATGAACTGTGGTGAGTCAAGGACTACCTGTACTACCACTACTACTGCCTGTTTTGGGGTTTTAAATGGTTGCTCATCTAACCTAGTAACTGTGTTGGATGATTGTTACTAATTATTGCTGCAGAAACTGGAAATCTCAGTCATTTTGCAAGCAATGACCAATATATATTATATAGACATTGTTCAACATCGTTCATAATGAATCTGAATGTTATTATCTTCCAAAAAGCAGCATATTTATATGTGGATAACATGCAGGGATTCTATAATATTTTATACTACGTGCTACTGTAGTATTTCTCATAGCTGTCTTGTGAATTCCACTTTCCATTTAGGCCATCTTCTGCAACTAAGTATGTGATCATTGACTTTCCAAACGGGGAAGATCAGTTTGATAGATTACCGTACTACTCATCCATAGTAATATTCGTAATTAGAATCAGGAATTCTCTCATGCTGAAGGCAAAGGTTGTCTGAAGGAGGAAGTCATGAAGACCCTGAAGACCCTGTTGTTCCGCCAGGCAGGGCTGTCAATATAATAATTTTAAATTGGGGTATTTTAATTTTTAGGGTTTTAAATCGGCCAAATCTATTTAATTATTTTAATTTTTAATTATTGTTGTGTCTTGTGTTTTTAAATTGGCTGTACACTGCCCTGAGTCCTTCGGGAGAAGGGCGGTATAGAAATAAAATTATTTATTTATTTATTTATTTATTTATTTGAATTAACCTTTTAATTAGATCAAAATTATAGTTAACATATTCGCTATACATTATAAACTATTGCAATGTTTCTCAAAGCAGTTTATGATACTGTCGCCTTTGTTATTTTTCAAATTCCCCTCTCATTCAGGGATCACAGAGCTTCAAAGATTATGTAATGATTTTCTCCCTAGAAGAATTTTATTTACCAACAACAACAGCTAGAAAAGCAATTCATTAAAGACACTTCCATTTTTCCTTACTTTTACATTCAGGGACTGGTAAATTCCACTTTCCATTTTGGCCATCTTCGGCAGTTATGCATGTGAGGGTTGAATTTCCAATCAGGGAGAAATCATGGTTACAGCGGTAGATTACAACTGATCCAACGTAATATTCATCTTTAGGGTCAGGATCAAATTGTCCGTTGAGAATTCTGGTAGGACGACTACAAGAGATATCTGAGGGAGAGAGAATGATTTTTCTAAAGTAACCTTTTAACTGGAATTCACTTTGGCACTGGAAGAATATTCAGGGTGTTTCAAAGGCTCACTAAATTACAGGCAAGTAAATTAAAAGAGAAATGTTCTCCTTCCACAGCAACAGTGCAACTTTTTGGAAGCTGCAGCAATAACCAGTGGCATAAACTTTAATGACTTTAAAGTAAAATCTTCTCTTACGTTCGCAATATGGGAATTCTCTATTCCAGTTAACCTTGCCATCTTTCAGAATACATTTAAGTGTAGCTTCACCAATAACCCTATACCTAAAGACAAAGAAAAACAATTCAGAATATACATTTCCAAATCTCATGTTGATATCACTTAAGAATGGTCAGAGAGCAAGATGTGTGGTATTCAGATTTAAAAAATGATCAAATAAATAAAACAATGATGGTAAAAATATTTAAAGAAAAGGAAGTATTAAAGAAGCTGGAGTCCCGTGAAACAGTTTTTAAGAAGCAGGTTAAAAAAGTATCAGACAAACAGAACCAAATGCTGCCTAGGTGAATGTTCCAAAGTTGGGAGGCAAGGACTCATTTTATTTCTCAGTAAATGATTTATAGTTATAAATGCAGCGGGAAGATGTACTTTTCTTGATTTATATACAAAAACTGAGGATGAGTTAGACTGTTTATATGTTTTTACATTTGAGAAGAACAATTTAGAACAAAATTAATTTTATTTTAAACGATTTTTGTGACTATTACTTCTAAGGCAACTGTTTGGAGATGAACTACAACTCACCCATATACACAGGAGATAGTTATATTACCACCAAGACGGATGTCGTTATCATCATGAGCAATTGGTTTGCTGTTGTCTACATTTGGAGCGGGACATTTTTTCCCTAGAAGAATAATTAGCATGCATGTTACTCTCTCAGTTTAATGTAGAAGTCATTCAGATCCGACATATCACAGGATGGGAACAAGGGTCCCCACAAAGAGTAAATCAATCATGTGGGAATGCTTTATTTATTTTGATGATGTGAAATAGTATACACATCTTTGAACTTAGTGCCACAATCTACAGCACCATATTGTTATTTGGAAATGCTATAAATAAACAGAAGAAAAAAAATCTACTAAAGTAGGATATATAAGTAAGTAATCTTGGAACTCCAGAAATAAATCTCTCTCCTGCCTATTCTTAATCCTATCTCTTTATTGCCTCTTTCTGAGGAAAGCATTAATCACGATTGCCCGGTAGATACAAGGAAACCTCCATCTTCTACTATGATTTGGAAGGGTAGACATGCCTGTAAAATAGTTAGAAGAATGTCCCAAAACTAAAGCAGATCCGACCGTACAACAGTGTTTGCCACATCACAAGTGCAGGCTCATGATCTACATTCTAGACATTAACAGCAAGGATGCTTGCCAGCCAACTTGGAAAAGATCCCAGGGATTACCAATGTAGGAGTTCATTACGAGGAATACCCTACTTGGGTTTCCCACTGAACAGATCAGTTTCAAGAGCAAGGAGATGTTAAAGGACTAGTGTTACATGGGGAAATTGGGTGTCCCTTCTTCCATACTCCTTTCTATACACTAGGAAGTATGAAAAGGGTGAGGAATTAAAATCTTATGGACTAGGCTAGATTGGACTATATTCCCTTTTGCTGTATCTGATATCCTTTTGTCTTAATCAGGAGGAATCTGACTTTACCACATACATTTTTTGTTCTAGTTAGCATCGTGAATGTCTCAGCAGCATGGCTGCAATATATTAAAGCATAGGTGAGACTGTTCTTTGTTTGGGTTCTTTCCCCCAGATAACTAATAGAAAAGGAAGTGTTTTCAGGTCACTCATTTAGAAACACCTTTCGGCAAACCCTCTTCCAAAATTCCTGTATACATTTAAATTCAAATTTATTCTGATCTTTCACATTTATGTTCTTAGTCAGGATTGTGCTCTGTAATTTATTTATTTTTAAACCCAAAGCTCATCCGAGCTTTCTGGAGTGTACAGAAGGACTTCAGATTCTTTATAAATCCCCATCCAAAGTCCATCTTTTCAACTACTTTAAACATAAAGGTCCAGTTCAAGTTGTCAAATGTTTCTGTAGTCTGTCTAATGCAATGACATGGGATTTTATGTAGCAAAGTTTATCTGTAATTTCAAATTGTAAGAGATTGTCTTCCTCAAGACAGAAGTGTCGGTACTCAGATTGATCCCTGATTGCAGAGGATACATCCCCTAAAGATTAAACTCCTGTCCATATAAGATAGTTTTCAGAAAGTAAGGCATTTGTTATCCCTGTTTCTTCATTATTAATTCACCGTATATATTAGAATGCTAAGATTCTCATCTAGGATATATGAAGCACTGGTTTTGGACTTTTACTGGATTTTATAATGATCTTTTTGGGAGGAGCAAATGAAGTCCGATATATAGGAATAATAAATATGGACGATCTGTTTTTCAGAATGAAACCATCATTAAGATACTCACCCTGACACAATGATGAAATGTCAGACCATTTGGAAGTGTTCAGACATGTAATTGAGGAGTTAATTCCGGGGATATATTCATAACCTGTGATGCAATGGTATGTCAGGACAGTTCCAACCGGATAGCCTTCTTTTGGGATCTCTTCCTTTAGTGCTGAGTGGAGTGGTGGTACTGGGGAGGTGCAGTTAGCTGGAAATTGATGAAAAGCTTTTGAAGTAGTAGTAGTAAAGAAACATTTATAATGAAATCGTGGGATGATTTAAAAGATGCAAACCATCTGTATAAAAGAGACCAAATTCTAACAAAACATTCTAGCTAAATTTGTCCAAATATGGCCAGCTTCAAGGACCTTCTTTGTTTTCCTTTTTTTTAAAAAAACAAGTTTTATTTTTTAAAAAAATTCTTTCATCATACATATTTTATGAACAGAGTGCTGACCGGGTCACATCTTATACATTTTATACTTAATCAAAATCATAATTATAATATATCTTTATCTCCCATATTTCATCTCTTTTGTATAATCCTTTATCACAAATTAATCATATTTCTCCATATCTTATTATTTCAACTTCTGCCATATTATTTTCTTTCCATTATTTTTTATCATTTTCAATTTTATATTTTAATAACATCACTTTATGCCTTACATTTGTCCTCAATTACAATTACTCCAGTTATTTACCATCTTTCTTCATTTCTGGTGGTATCTCTCTAATTCCTTCTTCCCAATCTTTAGCATTAAAATATTCATCTTAATTTACATTTATCAAAATTAATAATATTATTGAATTACTTATTTTCACCTTTCCATCTGCTTTGGTTTTTTTATTTTTTTATTTTTATTTTTTAATTTGATTTATATGCCGCCGTTCTCCGGAGACTCAGGGCGGCTTACAATGCGTTAAGCAATAGCCTTCATCCTTTTGTATATTTATACAAAGTCAGCTTATTGCCCCCACAAACTGAGTCCTCAATTTACCTACCTTAGAAAGGATGGAAGGCTGAATCAACCTTGAGCCTGGTGAGATTCGAACTTACAGTAATTGCAGACAGCTGGTTTTAATCACAATGCTATTAGTCTGCTGAGCCACCAGGTTTATCACAAACAAGTTCTATTCATTCTTCTTCGTAAAAATAATTGCTTTCATGATTTCAACATTGTTATTCTCTAGCTTTTTAAATGTTCATCTTAATTTACATTGTTATCAAAATTAATAATATTGTCAAATTACTTATTTTACATTTCTTTCTCCTGAGATTTAGTGTAGACAACTTCTATTCATTCGTCTTCATCATATAATCACTGTTAATTTCTTGTTTCTTATTTAAATTTCCCTCTTCCAACTCCTCATTTTCTTTTTCTGCATATTTAAATGAATGTTCTATTTCTTTTTTGCCTATTAAAGATTCACACATGCTTTTAAACATCAAAAGTAACGCTTCATACATCTGCAACTCCATTTTATAACAATTTAAAAGGTTATTAATATCTCTCCAATTATATTTCTATGTATCTATATAATTAGCCAAAATTTAAAGTCTATTTAATTTTCTTATATCTCCTCTTCTTTTCTTCTTTTCTTCTTCAATTATTCCTTTATTCTTCAAAATTAAAAAGATTATTAATTATTGTCCAAATTCTTCAACAGTCAAATCCAATTAAAAAGCTATCTTCCAGAACAGAAGGAAAATGAAACAAACACCCAAATGTAAACACAGTCACTCCTTAAATGTTCTCACATTGTCCAAATTATCTTCTTCTATATGGCCAAGGTCGAAATTTCCAGCTGCTATTTCTTCTGTTTTGTCTATTTGAATAAAGTATTACAGTACTTTTTCTTTCCTCCAGCAGATGGCACTCTCCATTTCTACTCTGTTACAAAATAGTCTATCAAATCCAATTGTTTATCAAGATATCCAGAAATCTTTTAAGGTCCTCTTATAAATTTTTGTTTTCTTCCGAAAATCATTTTTTTCCTTTTTGAAATATTTTGCTTTTCCCAATTTTCCAAATGTAAGACTTCCACTTAGATTCTTTGTATTACAGTCAACACAACAAATCACTGTGTGATTTTTTCCCCCCAATTGCCAAGGACTACCTGTACTACCACTACTACTGCCTGTTTTGGGGTTTTAAATGGTTGCTCATCTAACCTAGTAACTGTGTTGGATGATTGTTACTAATTATTGCTGCAGAAACTGGAAATCTCAGTCATTTTGCAAGCAATGACCAATATATATTATATAGACATTGTTCAACATCGTTCATAATGAATCTGAATGTTATTATCTTCCAAAAAGCAGCATATTTATATGTGGATAACATGCAGGGATTCTATAATATTTTATACCACATGCTACTGTAGTGTTTCTCATAGCTGTCTTATGAATTCCACTCTTCATTTAGGCATCTCTTCAGTGGTGAAATCCAAATTTTTTTACTATGGGTTCTGTGGGCATGGTGTGGCTTGGTGGGCATGGCAGGGGAAGGATACTGCAAAATCTCCATTCCCTCCCCACTCTGGGGCCAGCCAGAGGTGGTATTTGCCAGTTCTCCAAACTATTCAAAATTTCCGCTACCAGTTCTCCAAACTGCTCAAAATATCCGCTACCAGTTCTCCAGAACCTGTCAGAACCTGGTGGATTTCACCCCTGCATCTCATGCAACTATTCATGTGATTGATCATTCACTTTTCAAAAAGGGAAAATCAGTTTGATAGATTACTACTCATCCATGGTAATATATGTAGTTAGAATCAGGAATTCTGTCAGGGCAAAGACAAGGGATGTCTGAAGGAGGGGTTTTGAATTACCATATTTTTTGCACTATAAGACTCTCCGGACCATAAGACACACCTAGCTTTTGGGGAGGAAAACAAGAAAAAAAATTCTGCCTCTCCCTCCCAGCATCCATCAGTATTCATCTGGCTAGCATCCTTGCAGCAAACAGCAAACAGCCTGGTCAGCTTCAGCACGTTATCGCAGCCTGATTTAGCATGATCAGCTGATTGGCAGTTGGATCAGCCTCCCAGAATACCGCTGATCAGCTTTCCAGGCTGTGGGGATCACCACCGTCTATCTGCACGCTCCATTTTTGGCCTGGGTATGTCACGTTTTTGACATTGCATGCCCCCTTTTTGGCCCGTTTCAGGCAATGGGGATAATCACTAGTGCCGCTGCAAATCGCCATTGATCGTCGCTGCCTATCGCCATTGATTGCCACCGCCTATCGCCGGTGGAGAACAGCATCAATCGGTGGCGATCCTCGCCGCCTGGAATGGGCCAAAAATGGGATGCGTAGAGGCCAAAGCTGGAATGCATGATGGCCAAAAATGGAGTGATGGAGGCCAAAAATGGGGCACATGGAGGCTGAAAACAGGGCATGCTGAGGCCGAATATGGGGTGGGTGGGGCCCAAAAATGGGGTGCGTGGAGGCCAAAGAGTGGGGGCTGGTGGGTGAAGGGGTTTGGCAGCATTCACTCTACAAGATATACAGACATTTCCACCCATTTTGGGGGGGGGGAGTGCATCTTATAGATCGAAAAATATGGAAACCTTTTAATTAGACCAGAATTACAGTAAACAGTTTTACCATACATTATAAACTTTTACAATGTTTCTCAAAGTAGTTTATGATACTGTCGCCTTTGTTATTTTTCAAATTCCCCTCTCATTCAGGGACCACAGAGTTTCAGAGATTATGTAATGATTTTCTCCCTGCAAGAATTTTATTTACCAACAACAACAGCTAGAAAAGCAATTCAGCTGCTAAAGAAGCTTCCATTTATCCTTACTTTTACATTCAGGGGCAGGTAAATTCCACGTTCCATTTCGGCCATCTTTGGCAGTTATGCATGTGAGGGTTGAATTTCCAATCAGGGAGAAATTACTCTTGCAGTGGTATTTTACAACTGATCCAACGTAATATTCGTCTTTAGGGTCAGGATCAAATTGTCCATTGGAAATATTGTCAGGACGACTACAAGGGATATCTGATGGAGAGAGAATGATTTATCTGAAGTCACATTTTAACTAAAATTGCAGTTAAACTTTGCCACTAGAAGAATATTCAGGCTGTTTCAAGGGATTACTACACTACAGGCAAGTAAATAAACACAGAAATGTAATCCTTCCACCAGCTGAGAGCAAAAAGCTTACTTCACATGTAGCAGAGGAGAAATCATATTACAGAACTATTTAAATCTTTATTATATTGTAAGTCAACCAGGGTCACTGTACTAATGAGATGGGATGCACAGAAACTAAATAATAAACAAATAAACAAAAATTAAAAAAAAATGGACTCTACCCTGTTTATGGTTGAGGTTTGTCATCTAGTCATTGTTGCAGTCAAAGGCTATAGCTGTAAAATGGATTTTGCTAATATCCTTAGAACATATATTTTCAGTATATTGATAGGATTGAGAAAGATTTATTTTGGAGATATTGGGGAATTACTGCAACATACATTAGGCAACAGAGGGACTTGTTGATAACTACTGCGGAGAAGTATAAAAATGGTTTGGCAGTTTAATAGATTATTTAGTTGATGAATATATCTTCCAAACTTAGTAAGAAAGCAGTAGCATTACTGCAAGAAATTTGGGATTTGGAATTCTCAGGAATATCAATAGGTTGTTATATATGGAAAGCTGTGGAGATTTCACGATGAAGAACAGTAATACACAGTTTAGTTAAAAAAGAATATTCAAGGACCCCCTTCTCTGCAGTACAGGTATTTTTAACAGACTTAACAGATTAATAGAGTTGGAATGGACCTTTTAGGTCATCTAGCCCAACCCCAACTCAAGCAGGAAACCCTACACCATTTCCGACAAATGGCAGCTCAATCTTTTCTTGAAAGTCTCAAGTGATGAAGCTCCCACAACTTCCGAAGGCAAGCTGTTCCATTGGTTGATTGTTCTCACTGTCAGAAAGTTCCTCCTCATTTCTAAGTTGAATCTCTCCTTGGTCAGTTTCTGTCCATTATTCCTTGTTTGGCCTTCAGGAGCTTTGGAAAAGAGCTTGACCACCTCCTCTCTGTGGCAGCCCCTCAGATATTGGAACACTGCTATCACATCTCCCCTGGTCCTTCTTACTTAAGGATCAGAATTGTTGATCATTGCTGTTTTTAAGCAGATCACTATGTGACCTCATTCAGGTTTACAGCTGTTTTTTACAGCAGCCATAAAGTAAATCAGCACAGTTGTTAAGCAAATCATGTAGTTGTTAAATGAACACTTTGGTTGATAAGTGAATCTAGCATACCCAACATGCATTTTTGCTGTTTTCTGCTAGAAATAGAAAGCCATGAATAAAAGTCACTATGATTGCTGGATGCTGCAACTAGTCATAAGAGATGACCCAATTTCAAAGCCCCTGAAATTTGATGAAGGGGTCTGTATGAACCACTTGTCAATTCAAGGACAGGTCATAACTACCTTTTTTTGACTCTGTCATAACTTTGAACTCTCATTAACTGAACAGTCATTAAGGGAGCATTTCCTGCACTCTTTACATTTAGGAATCCTCAGCTGCTTTAGATTTTGCCACCTTGTATTATAATCTAAACACAACACTGCAACTTTTTCGAAGCTGCACCAAAAACCAGTGGCATAAATTTTAATGACTTTAAAGTAAAATCTCCTCTTACGTTCGCAAATTGGGAATTCATTATTCCAGTCAACTTTGCCATCTTTCAGAATACACTTAAGTGTAGCTTCACCAACAAGCCTATACCTAAAGACAAAGAAAAATGATTCAGAATATACATTCCTAAATCTCATGTTGTTGCCTCTTAAGAATTAGAAGAGAGCAAGATGTGTGGTATTCAGATTTAAAAAATGATCAAATAAATAAACAAAACAATGATGGTAAAAATATTTAAAGAAAAGGAAGTATTAAAGAAGCTGGAGTCCCGCAAAACAGTTTTTAAGAAGCAGGTTAAAAAAGTCTCAGACAAACAGAACCAAATGCTGTCTAGGTGAATGTTCCACAGTTGGGAGGTAAGGACTCATTTTATTCCTCAGTAAATGAATTATATTTAAACATACAAGCAGCAGGAAGATGTACTTTTCTTGATTTATATACTAAAACTTAGGATGAGGTAGACTGTTTATATGTTTTTACATTTGAGAAGAACAATTTAGAACAAAATTAATTTTATTTTAAACTGATTTTTGTGACAATTACTCCTAAGGCAACTGTTTAGAGATGAACTACAACTCACCCATATACACAGGAGATAGTTATATTACCACCAAGACGGATGTCGTTATCATCATGAGCAACTGGATTGCTGTTGTTTACATTTGGAGCAGGACATTTTTTCCCTAGAAGAATAATTAGCATGCATGTCACTCTCACAGTTTAATGTAGAAGTCATTCAGATCCAACATATCACAGGATGGGAACACGGGTTCCCACAAAGAGTAAATCAATCGTGAGGGAATGCAGCAATTCTACCTCAGCATGGTAATTTACGAGACCGCCTTCTGCTACCAATAGCCTCTCACTGACCAGTACGCTCCCATAGAGAGGGGCTTCTCAGGGTATTGTCGGCCAAACAGTGTCGACTGGAGGCCCCCAGGGGGAGAGCCTTCTTTGTGGGGGCACCTACCATCTGGAACGAGCTCCCCCCAGAGATACGGAGGATTCCGGACCTGCGGACGTTTCATCGTGCTCTCAAAACTTTTTTATTTCAGCAGGCTGGCCTGGCCTAACTCTCCTCTTTTAAATTTTTAATTCATTTGATTTTATAAATTGAGTGTTTTAATCTGTGTTTCGGCCAAAATATTTAATAATTTTAAGGGATTTTTAATATTTGTATTATCTGTACTTTATCTTGGCTGTTCACCGCCCTGAGTCCTCCGGGAGTAGGGTGGTATAGAAATTTGATTAATAAATAAATTAATTAATAAATAATGCTAATCTAAATCCAGGCTGATTTGACAAACTTCTCTCACTCCTGCAGTAGAAAGACGCAGCTCCTTCCAGGGCAACTAAGGCATCTGCAGAACTGCAGGCTTACCTCAAAATGACAAAAGCAGGCTAGCATTGTTACAATGTGTGCCAACCCTGTCATCTCCTTCAGTGACATCATAATATCTCTGACAAAGGGGTGGCACTGGTGCTGGAACAATGCAAAGTAGCTAGTTTATCTAAAGCTACATGTATATCAGCTATATTGAGATCGATATATACAGTAAAACTAATTTTAAAACAAAGATATTTCCAAATATATCAATTCGTGATGTTGATATTATTGATTTATTGATAAGTATCAATAAATAAACAGAATTACAAAATTTATATCATTAATGCTCAGCATGATATTAATTAAACATTGACCAGACCAAACAACATACATTGACTTATTTAGATGATATGAAAAAGTATACAAATCTTTGAGCTTAGTGCCACTATGTGGCAGCTACATATGCCACATGCTACATGCTATGCTACAGCACTATATTGTTATTTGGAAATGCTATAAATAAACAAAAGAAAAAAAATCTACTAAGGTAGGATATATAAGTAAGTAATCTTGGAACTCCAGAAATAATTGTCTCCCCTGCCCTCTTCTTAATCTTATCTCTTTATTGCCTCTTTCTGAGGAAAGCATTAATCACGATTGCCCGGTAGATACAAGGAATCCCCCATCATCTACTATGATTTGGAAGGGTAGACATGCTTGTAAAATAGTTAGAAGAATGTCCCAAAACTAAAGCAGATCCAACCGTACGACAGTACTTGCCACATCTCAAGTGCAGGCTCTTGATCTACATTCTAGACATTAACAGCAAGGATGCTCTCCAGCCAACTTGGAAAAGATCCCAGGGATTACCAATGTAGGAGTTCATTACAAGGAATACCCCATTTGGGTTTCCCACTGAACAGATCAGTTTCAAGAGCAAGGAGATGTTAAAGGATTAGTGTTACATGGGGAAATTGGGTGTCCCTTCTTCCACACTCCTTTCTATACACTAGGAAGTATGAAAAGGGTGAGGAATTAAAATCTTATGGACTAGCCTAGATTGGACTATATTCCCTTTTGCTGTATCTGATATCCTTTTGTCTTAATCAGGAGGAGTGTGATGGCATTATTTCTACATCATACATTTTTACTGAAAGACATACGCTTTTGTGAACTCAGCTCACTTCACCACATGCATTTTTTGTTTCAGTTAGTGTTGTGAATGTCTCAGCAGCATGGCTGCAATATATTAAAGCATAGGTGAGACTGTTCTTTGATTGGGTTCTTTTACCCCCTTCCAGATAACTATTAGAAAAGGAAAAGGTCACTCATTGGGTGGTAACACTAGTCGAGGGCAGGTCTTCTATAAGGTGAAAGAAAGAAAATGCTGGTTCTCCTTTGGTGTCCTTTGGGTTGTTTTTATTATTATTATTATTATTATTATTATTATTATTATTATTATTATTATTATTATTGACATATAGAAACACCTTTCTGCAAACCCTCTTCCAAAATTCCTGTATACATTTAAATTCAAATTTATTTTGATCGTTCACATTTATGTTCTTAGTCAGGATTGTGCTCTGTAATTTATTTAGTTTTAGATCCAAAACTCATCTGAGCTTTCTGAAGTGTACAGAAGGACTTCAGATCCTTTATAAATCCCCATCCAAAGTCCATCTTTTCAACTACTTTAAACATAAAGGTCCAATTCAAGTTGTCAAATGCTTCTGTAGTCTGTCTAGTGCAGGGGTCAGCAACCTGCGGCTCTGGAGCCGCATGTGGCTCTTTCACCGCTCTGCTGTGGCAACACCCACCAGCACATGATTTTTTTGAGCTTTTCAACCCCTAGTAGGCCAGTCATGGATAAATCCAAGAAAAGAAAAGTTTCAGAAGAAAACAGAACATTTAATTCAACTACATATGCTAGTTTTGTGGCCCCTTAAGAAATAGTCAGGCACAGGAAGGGTTTTGTGGCTCCCGATGTTTTCTTTTCTGTGGGAAATGGGTCCAAATGGCTCTTTGAGTGTTTAAGGTTGCAGACCGCTGGTCTAGTGCAATGGCATGGGATTTTATGTAGGGGTGTTTATCTGTAATTTCAAGTTGTAAGAGATTGTCTTCCTCAAGACAGAAGTGTCAGTACTCAAATTGATTCCTGATTGCAGAGGATACATCCCCTAAAGATTAAACTCCTGTCCATATAAGATAGTTTTCAGAAAGTAAGGCATTTGTTATCCCTGTTTCTTCATTATTAATTCACCGTATATATTAGAATGCTAAGGTTCTCATCTAGGATATATGAAGCACTGGTTTTGGACTTTTACTGGATTTTATAATGATCTTTTTGGGAGGAGCAAATGAAGTCCGATATATAGGAATAATAAATATGGACGATCTATTTTTCAGAATGAAACCATCATTAAGATACTCACCCTGACACAATGATGAAATGTCAGACCATTTGGAAGTGTTCAGACATGTAATTGAGGAGTTAATTCCGGGGATATATTCATAACCTGTGATGCAATGGTATGTCAGGACAGTTCCAACCGGATAGCCTTCTTTTGGGATCTCTTCCTTTAGTGCTGAGTGGAGTGGTGGTACTGGGGAGGTGCAGTTAGCTGGAAATTGATGAAAAGCTTTTGAAGTAGTAGTAGTAAAGAAACATTTATAATGAAATCGTGGGATGATTTAAAAGGTGCAAACCATTTGTATAGAAGAAACCATATTCTAACAAAACATTCTAGCTAAATTTGCCCAAATATGGCCAGTTTCAAGGACCTTCTTTTCCCCCCCTTTTTTTAAAAAACAAGTTTTATTTTTTAAAAAATTCTTTCATCATACATATTTTATAAACAGAGTGCTGACCGGGTCACATCTTATACAACTTATACATAATCAAAATCATAATTATAATATATCTTTATCTCCCATATTTCCCAATATTCATCTCTTTTGTATAATCCTTTATCACAAATTAAATCATATTTCTCCATATCTTATTATTTCAACTTCTGCCACATTATTTTCTTTCCATTATTTTTTATTTATATATTTTTTTATATATATTAATAATAATAATATTTAGTGTCGACAAGTTCTGTTCATTCATCTTTATCATATAATCACTTATAGTCATTTTTCGCCATTTCTTAGTTTTTTCAACTTCTACCATATTATTCTCACATACTTCTTTATCATTTCATTTTCAATGCTTTCACCTAGCTAACATCATAATATATTCTATAATTCTTCTCTCTTACCAATACAATAAAAATTAAAATTCCATTCTAATTTTAAAAACTATCAAAAACACTATTATTATATTGTCTACTTTCTCATTCCCATTCATTAATCTATTTTATATATATTTACTAATATTTACCTCATCATCCTTCATTTTTAACCATCATCTCTCAATCCTTTTGGCATCCTCTTTTCTAATAGTTTTATGCATGAACTTTTATCTCGCTCTAACTTTTCAATTCTCTTTTTTTTCCTTTTAGATATTTTACATTTCATCTTCTGACTTCCTTTTATCTTTTTTTTTGTGCTATTTAAACATCCCTCACCAAAACCTTCCCTTGTCTTCCAGATATTTCCCTTTTTCCCTTTTGTCTGTTTCCCAAAGATTTCTGTAATATTCTTTATCTGATTTCTATTTTTTTACTACTTTCTCTTCAACATTGTTAACTTCTTGTTTCTTATTTAAATTTCCCTCTTCCAACTCCTCTTCATTTTCTTTTTCTGCATATTTAAATGAATGTTCTATTTCTTTTTTGCCTATTAAAGATTCACACATGCTTTTAAACATCAAAAGTAACGCTTCATACATCTGCAACTCCATTTTATAACAATTTAAAAGGTTATTAATACCTCCCCAATTATATCTCTATGTATCTATGTAATTAGCCAAAAGTTAAAGTCTAATTTTCTTATATCTTCTCTTCTTCTCTTCTTTTCTTCTTCAATTATTCCTTTATTCTTCAAAATTAAAAAGATTATTAATTATTGTCCAAATTCTTCAACAGTCAAATCCAATTAAAAAGCTATCTTCCAGAAGAGAAGGAAAATGAAACAAACACCCAAATGTAAACACAGTCACTCCTTAAATGTTCTCACATTGTCCAAATTATCTTCTTTTATATGGCCAAGGTCGAAATTTCCAGCTGCTATTTCTTCTGTTTTGTCTATTTGAATAAAGTATTACAGTACTTTTTCTTTCCTCCAGCAGATGGCACTCTCCATTTCTACTCTGTTACAAAATAGTCTATCAAATCCAATTGTTTATCAAGATATCCAGAAATCTTTTAAGGTCCTCTTATAAATTGTTGTTTTCTTCCGAAAATCATTTTTTTCCTTTTTGAAATATTTTGCTTTTCCCAATTTTCCAAATGTAAGACTTCCACTTAGATTCTTTGTATTACAGTCAACACTTTTTCTTTTTTCCACATGTGTGATTTTTTTCTCTTAATTGCCAGATAGCCACTAGTCCAAGCTCAGGAATTCTTTTAAGACATAAATTTCAATTTTTCTTAGTATAAATTGGCAGTTAACTCACCCAGTTCTACCACTCCATCCACACACTGTTCCTGCTCAGTTCTTCAGTCCAGTTGTCCCAGCTACAAGGTGGCCACCATAAAATGGCCACCGCTCCTGCTGCCGCTTCGGGAGAGCTATTTCTGTTCCAGCAAGGAAATTGCCAATTCCTCGCAGTCCATGAAATGCCTTTCTTTTCTTCACTGTCCCTAAAAGACAACTATGGCTCAAAAGCCTCCCGGCAGCAGTTCGTCTGGCTGGATTTTGCACAGCTCATCAGAGCCCGCTATTTTCCAGTCTGTTCCCACAGCGACGTCACCCGGAAATCAGGACCTTCTTTGTTTTTCCATCCGTATTGTATCAGGGCAATTCCCAATAAAGTCAACAGCAGAAGCCAATATGTTGTACATCAAAAGTTATTGAAAGTTCTCTTAGTAAAATTTCCTCAATATTACATGAATTTCAGACCAAAAAGGGGCATTTGACGGGTGACCAAAAAAAAGGGAGAGTAGATGAACGTGTTTGTGTTCATCATGTACACAACAGTGCTCCTCTATCCACCAACTGACTGAGGAGGCTGAAGGAATATTTAAGTTGTTGTACTGCATTGGTAGGGATGCATTCTGTAATAGTGCTTTATAGTATAGATTATATACTATGCAAAATTGAGTTTACCTATGAATTGTAACAATTAACGTGCAAGCTCTGGCAATCTTTTGTCTGTAAGAATGGTCTGAGACATCCTTCTCATTTTCGTGACCTTAATTTTACACATGAGATCTCATCTTTTAACCAATCCTATCACTCAGAGCTCAAAATTCAACAGGAGAATTGCATGTATTCAGAAGCACTGTTGACATTGCATTTTTAAAGTTGTTTAGTGGGTATTTAATAAATAAATCACTACGATATCACCCTTAAATAAACAAATGAAATTACTGCAGAAAACATAATAGATTTGAACTTTTGCCTTTCATGGCAAGTTGCCTTGTGCCTGATCCCATTCTGAAACTATGTATCAGGTGGATTCAGAAATCATTTGGATTTCGGTGTGGCATAATTTGTTAACTCAGTTTAGCTTTATAGTTTAGCTATATCCACCTACACTGGCATGTCAAACAAACTATAGTTGAAACCAATGATGGATTACCACAATGTATCTATTGTTTTGCTGACCATCCTTTGTTCGCATTATGGTTAGGCAAAAGCTCTACTTATATAATTCAGGTTTGGAATGAAGGTGTAATAAGTGAGTGTGCAAAATCACCCCTGGACAGAGTCCACTGGTTATGGAGTAAGCTTCAGAGGAAGCCTCCATCTTTCTGCTTCCCAAGATTTGATCTCGTATTTCAGTCTCTTTCAGTAAAGAAATTTAACTAAATGGTGTATGCAATGGTGGGATTCATATAATTTTACAACCGGTTCTCTGCCCTAATGACCGGTTGGATATGCGTGGCTGGGTAGTCATGTGACTGGGTGGGTGTAGCCAACTCAACATCACTCATGTCAAGGCCTCTCCTCGCCATGCCCAGCTCTGCCCTGCCTCACCCCTTCCCTCCCAGCCACTCTTTTACATGCCCAGCCACTCACCACATTCAATATAAAGAATGCTCACCTTGTGCAAAAAAATAACTAACATCTTGTCTTCAGGTTTGATGCACCTTGCAAAGTATTACTGCTCATTCTAGTCTCCTTTCCTACTAACAGGTCCATCTCAGATTGTAATTTGCTACAACCTCTCATCTTTTGCATCATTCTTTGGGAGATTATTCTGAAATGGTATCTGTGATGTCTGCAGCTTTACAAGTTTGTTTCCTCCAACCCTGTTTTCACATGGAATTCTTATAAGTTATTTTGACATTCCTTCCTCCTTTTTAAACAAAGTAGTGGTTAAGATGCTGGCCTAGAACCCAAGAGGCTCTGAGTTCTAGTCCCATTTTAAACTTTAAAAAAAAATGGCTGAGTGACCAGTCATTCTCTCCCAGCCAAACCACTTTTAGATTGTGGTTGTGGGGAAACTAAGAGGAGGAAGGAATATTAGAGAAGTTCTCCACCTTGAGTTCCTTATAAAGTAATAAAGATATGATAAACATCTACCAAAATAATAAATCATTGGTAAGAATGATGCCCTTTTAAAGGAGAAGGGATGCTGACTGCCTCGTCACATGCCTTACACTACTGCATTTATTTCATTTTTATCCACTTTTTCTCTACTTTTTGGTTTATTTTTCAATGATGGCATACCTTGTGAAATTCTTACCCATCTCACATGCTAGGGTTATGTGGGAAAACATCAGGTAAACACATCCATGTGACTGACAGGCAATGGCAGCAGTAATACTAAGCAGCTACATTAAGACAGAAAGGTGGAGGCACCAGGTTGCAAAAAGCAGAGGATCTCAGGGAGAAGAGAGCTGAGACATCCACCTTTCATCAAACTGGCACAACCTAGTCAACTACAAAAAGATAGGAAAGTCATCCATGTCTCTTTTATGTGCTCTTTCCATTGGAAATTTTGAGATTGTTTCAGACTGACAGTGCAAAAATTGCACCAGCTGTACAATGCTGGTGATCTTTTTAATGATATTTCACTTTTTATCTAGAAAAGTGCTGACAGGTTTTAAAAAGCAAATTCAACCATGCCCTTTTTTCCGTTTAATCAATTTTGCAAAACATCTCCCCAACTCACAATAAAATAGTGCCCACAACTCACAATAGAATAGCACAATAAAATAGCACCGTTCCAATATTTGAAGGGCTCCTACAAAAATGAGGGTGGTCGATCTATTTTCCAAAGCATCAACAGGCATAACAAGAAACAATGGATGGAAACTAACCAAAGAGAGAAGCAACCAAGGACTCAGGAGAAATTTCCTGAGGGTGAAACCAACCAACCAATGAAATAGGTTCATAATCCAATTCTGAAACTATGTATCAGGTGGATTCAGAAATCATTTGGATTTCGGTGTAGCATAATTTGTGAACTCAGTTTATAAAGCATGCTTTATAGTTTAGCTATATCTACCTACACTGGCATGTCAAATAAATTATAGTTGAAACCAACGATGGATTACCACAATGTATTTATTGTTTTGCTGACCATCCTTTGTTCACAATATGGCTAGACAAAAGCTCTACTTATATAATTCAGGTTTGGAATGAAGGTGTAATAAGTGAGTGTGCAAAATCACGCCTGGACAGAGACCACTGGTTATGGAGTAAGCTTCAGAGGAAGCCTCCATCTTTCTGCTTTCCAATATTTGATCTCGTATTTCAGTCTCTTCCAGTAAAGAAATTTAACTAAATGGAATCCTAATCTGTGACTATGAACAAGAGCAAGACAGTAAAATACCACATTCCGCAAGGGCCAATCTAACCAATTCAGAAAGAGGAATGAGGTGTGCAAGAAGACTTTGCTTTCATGATCAAAATGATTTGTGTACATATTTCTGTTTTGAAGAAACTGACTTATTACCATTTAACTAAAAGGATTGTATGTGCAAGGACCTTCTTATACAAGGAAAGACTAGGAATAAATCAAGTTTCACTTGGCACGGAGAACTTTATAGATATAGGAGTATTTCCAATAGTTCCTAAGACCTGAACTTCATTAATGATTCTGTTACAATTCATTACAATTTACATTATAATTCACCTATAGTTATCGTTTCTTATCATCTGAATGAACAGTGGTGGCCACTATAAGTCTACTTGTAAGAAAAGAGTGAGTAGCAGAGGCAATAACCAGAGAAAAGAGAAAATGATGATTCAGGTTAGTCAGGCAGAAAGTTCTGTATTAAATGTCAACCAAACTCTCTTGTAAGGCTGTAAAATAGTTACCTTTGACACATTTGGGGATGGCAGGAACCCACGAACTGTTAGCCCCACATTTAATATGGAGGCTTCCCACAGCAGAATAGCCGGAATTACATTCAAAGCTGATGGCTTCATTATAGGTATATGAAGGCTTAGGTAAATTAATTAACTTCCCATTTTCCACTTTTGGTGGATCACATTTGACGTCTGAAAAGAGAAAGCAGCATTTAAACAAAACCAGCTCAGAACAACAGCCTATAAATAAAAACAAGATTTGCTCTTGGCTAAAAAGGATATATAATTAGCAGTTGCTTTTATTTTTCTTTCTTCTATTAGTATCGGGTATTAAGGCCCTACAAGATAATATTTGTTAATCTTTTATTCATTTTGTGTTTCTCCAGTTGGTTTTCATATCATTAAATCCATAGTTTTCTTTAGTATAAGTAGTCCTCACCTTATAAGCTCAATTGAACTCAAATTTTCTGTTGCTCAATGTTAGACAGTTGCTAAGAGAATTTTGCCCCATTTTATGACCTTTCTTACCATAGTTGTTAAGTGAATCACTGCAGTTAAATGAATAACACCGTTGTTAAGTGAATCTGGATTCCTCACTGACTTTGCTTGTCAGAAGGTCACAAAAGGGGATCACGTGACCATGGGACACTGCAGCCATAATAAATATGTGTCAATTGCCAAGGATACAAATTTGGACCATGTGACCATAGGAATGCTGCAATGGTCGTAAGTGGGAAAAATGGTCATAAATCACTTTTTCAGAGCCATTGCAACTTCGAACGATCACTAAATGAACTGCGGTAAGTCAAGGACTACCTGTACTACCACTACTACTGCCTGTTTTGGGGTTTTAAATGGTTGCTCATCTAACCTAGTAACTGTGTTGGATGATTGTTACTAATTATTGCTGCAGAAACTGGAAATCTCAGTCATTTTGCAAGCAATGACCAATATATATTATATAGACATTGTTCAACATCGTTCATAATGAATCTGAATGTTATTATCTTCCAAAAAGCAACATATTTATATGTGGATAACATGCAGGGATTCTATAATATTTTATACTATGTGCTACAGTAGTATTTCTCATTGCTGTCTTATGAATTCCAGTCTTCATTTAGGCCATCTCTGCAACTAGGCATGTGATCATTGACTTTCCAAACAGGGAAGATCAGTTTGATAGATTACTACTCATCCATAGTAATATTCGTAATTAGAATCAGGAATTCTATCAGGCTGAAGGCAAGGAATGTCTGAAGGAGGGGATCATTTCTTTGAATTAACCTTTTAATTAGACCAGAATTATAGTTAACATATTCGCCATACATTATAAACTATTACAATGTTTCTCAAAGTAGTTTATGATACTGTTGCCTTTGTTATTTTTCAAATTCCCCTCTCATTCAGGGACCAAAGGGCCTCAGAGATTATGTAATGATTTCCTCCCTGCAAGAATTTTATTTACCAACAACAACAGCTAGAAAAGCAATTCAGCTGATTAAAGATGCTTCCATTTATCCTTACTTTTACATTCAGGGGCAGGTAAATTCCACGTTCCATTTTGGCCATCTTCTGTGGTTACGCATCTGATGGTTGAATTTCCAATCAGGGAGAAATTACTCTTGCAGTGATATATTACAACTGATCCAACGTAATATTCGTCTTTAGGGTCAGGATCAAATTGTCCATTGGAAATATTTTCAGGACGATTACAAGGGATATCTGAGGGAGATAATGATTTCTTTGAATTCACCTTTTAACTAGAATTACAGTTACATTTTTGCCACTGGAAGAATATTCAGGCTGTTTCAAGGAGTTACTACATTACAGGCAAGTTAATAAACATAGAAATGTTGTCCTTCCACCAGCTGAGAGCAAACAGGTTCTTGGTATGTAGCAGAGAAGAAATCATATTACAGAAATATTTAAATCTTATTATATTTTAAGTCATCCAGACTCACTGTATTAATGAGATGGGACACATAGAAATTAAATAATAAACAAACAAACAAACAAACAAACTAGTAAGAAAGCAGTAGCATTACTGCAAGAAATTTGGGGTTTGGAATTCTGAGGAATTGCAATAGATTTTTATATATGGAAAGCTGTGGAGATTTCAGAATGAAGAACAGTAATACACAGTTTAGTTAAACAAGAATGTTCTAGGACCTCCTTCTCTGCAGTACAGGTAGTTCTTACTTAAGGATCAGAATTGTTGGTCATTGCTGTTTTTAAGCAGACCACTATGTAACCTGACTCAGGTTTACAACTGTTTTTTACAGCAGTCATAAAGTAAATCACCACAGTTGTTAAGCAAATCATGTAGTTGTTAAATGAACATTTTGGTTGATAAGTGAATCCAACATATCCAATATGCATTTTTGCTGTTTTCTGCTGGAAATAGAAAGTCATGAATCAAAGTCACTATGATTGCTGGACGCTGCAACTGGTCATAAGAGATGACCCAATTTCAAAGCCCCTGAAATTTGATGAGGAGGTCTGTATGAACCACTTGTCAATTCAAGGACAGGTCATAACTACCTTTTTTGACTCTGTAATCACTTTGAACTCTCATTAACTGAACAGTCATTAAGGGAGCATTGCCTGCACTCTTTACATTGAGGAATCCTCAGCTGCCTTAGATTTCCCCACCTTTTATCATAGCCTAAACACAACATTGAAACATTTTTGGAAGCTGTGCCAAAAACCAATGTTATAAACTTTAATGACTTTAAAGTAAAATCTTCTCTTACGTTTGCAAATTGGGTATTCTTTATTCCATTCAACTTTGCCATCTTTCAGAATACACTTAACTATAGCTTCACCAACAAGCCTATACCTAAAGACAAAGAAAAACAATTCAGAATATACATTTCTAAATCTCATGTTGTTATCTCTTAAGAATTAGAAGAGAGCAAGATGCGTGGTATTCAGATTTACTAAATGATCAAATAAATAAACAAAACAATGATGGTAAAAATATTTAAAGAAAAGGAAGTATTAAAGAAGCTGGAGTCCCGTGAAACAGTTTTTAAGAAGCAGGTTAAAAAAATCTCAGACAAACAGAACCAAATGCTATCTAGGTGAATGTTCCACAGTTGGGAGGTAAGGACTCATTTTATTCCTCAGTAAATGATTGGTTTACATTTATACATAAAAGCAGTGGGCAGATGTACTTTTCTTGATTTATATACAAAAACTGAGGATGAGGTAGACTGTTTATATGTTTTTACATTTGAGAAGAACAATTTAGAACAGAATTTTATTTTAAACTGATTTTTGTGACTATTACTTCTAATGCAACTGTTTTGAGATGAACTACAACTCACCCATGTTCACAGGATAAAGTTACACTATCACCCAGACGGATGTTGTGATCATCCTCAGCATCTGAATTACCATTTTCTATAATTTGTGGCATACATTTTTTCCCTAGAAGAATAATTAGCATGTATGTTACTCTTTCAGTTTAATGTAGAAGTCATACAGATCCGACATATCACAGGATGGGAACACATGTCCCCACAAAGAGTAAATTAATCATGTGGGAATTCAGCATTTCTACCTCAGGGTTCTACTGCTAATCTAAATCCAGGCTGATTTGACA
Organism: Pituophis catenifer annectens; assembly: GCF_029215685.1. Lineage (NCBI taxonomy): Eukaryota > Metazoa > Chordata > Lepidosauria > Squamata > Colubridae > Pituophis > Pituophis catenifer. The sequence goes on along the minus strand of NW_027256883.1, from coordinate 172,704,870 downwards.
AGCTTCTCTAATTTCAAAACAAAGATATTTCAAAATATATCAATTCATGATATTGATATTTTTGATTTATTGATAAGTATCAATAAATAAACAGGATTACAAAATTTATATAATTAATGCTCAGTATAACATTCATTAAAGATTAACCAGACCAAACAATGTACATTGACTTATTTTGATGATATGAAAAAGTATACAAATCTTTGAGCTTAGTGCCACAATCTACAATACTATATTGTTATTTGGAAATGCTATAAATAAACAGAAGAAGAAAAAAAATCCATTAAAATAGGATATATGTAAATAATCTTGGAATTCCAGAAATAATTGTCTCTTGTACCCTATTCTCAATCCTATCTCTTTATTTCCTCTTTCTGAGGAAACCATTAATCACAATTGACCAGTAGATATAAGGAAACCCCCATCATCTACTATGATTTGAAATTGTGGACACGCTTGTAAAATAGTTAGAAGCATATCCCAAAACTAAAGCAGATCCGACAGTATGACAGTGCTTGCCACATCTCAAGTGCAGGCTCTGGATCTACATTCTAGATATTAACAGCAGGGATGCTCGCTAGTGCTTGCTACCAGATCCAAACTAGTCTTGCCACATCTCAAGTCTAGGATCTGGATCTACATTCTAGGCATTAATAGTAGTGGTGGGATTGAAATAATTTAGCAACTGGTTCACTACTCTAATGGGTGGTCATGTGACTGGGTGGGTGTGGCCAATTCAACATCACTCATGGGTTCAGGAGGGAATCCTGAGGTCTTGAGGGGTGGGGGGTGGGGAGAAAGAAAGAGGGAAAGTGCCGTGTCAGCCAGGCACTGAAGCGTCACCACTGCTGCTGCAGCAAGACACACACACAGAGAGAGCGAAAGAGCGATCCAATCTAACCTCTGTGTGTGTGTGTGTGAGAGAGAGAGAGAGGGAGGGAGGGAGGGAGAGAGAGAGAGAGAGAGAACACCCCCACCAGCTCTGATATAACTCTCCAAGGTTGGATTGGATCTCTCTCACCCCCCCTCCCTTTCCTTCTCCCTCTCCCTCTTTCTCTCTCTCTCTTTCTCACACACACAAACATACACATAGAAGTTGGATCAGATCGCTCTCTTGCTCTCTCCCTCTCCCCCCCCACAGCAGCAGTGCTTCAATGCCTAGTGAGCGGGGCACTTTTCACTCGACCGCTTTCCCTCATTTTTCTCCCTGCTCCTCCTCCTCCTTCAGACAAAAGTTGCTAATATCTAACCGTATTAATATCTCTTTTTCATCCTGCGGGCCCAGTGCTATTCCTCACTTGGCAATGCTCAAGGAGAATTAGGGGCTAAAGACACTTGATAGTGCTACAGGTGAGGCTGTCAGAAAGACTTTTTGGCAGGCACGCAATGCCTTCTCCTCAGCTTCTCCAACTCTACTGCCCAGGGGAGGCAAAGCCTCTCTTTTTGTTCACATGATCCACTGCCAGCGGAAATGTACATATGGGTGGTATGGCAGCTCAATACTGAGTGCAGAAGTTCTGCTGCTAGCCCAGCAGCCCAGACAAAGCCACAGGGTTTCTTTTTTTTTACTTTCCCTACAGTGGCTACTGAAATGGGAAGCGCACCTCTGCCTGCATAACTAGCAGAAGATTCTCCACCCCACCAAAACCAATGGCTTAAAACCGGCTCCTCTGCCACACACCACACTCATTCCCCTGCCATTTTCCCCAAACACCTCCCCCCCCATTTGCAAACATGGCATGCCATTTGGGTGAGAAATGCCTGGAATGCAATAAAGCCCACCCACTCACCTCCCACTGGCAGACTGGCTAATGGGGTGAGAGGAGAGGCAGAAAAGCAGGAGGGGAGCCGAGCGGATAGTAGCCCTCCGAAAGAAGGCGGCTGAGGGAAAGTGCATGTGCTACAGCATACTGCAGATTCCCCTCACTTGCCCCTTGCTACCTGGCTTCCTTCCTCCTGCTGTTTCCTCAGCGCTCACTTGTGCTCTCCCTCTCCAGTCTAGCTTCACACACAATTGCCTTTGCAAGCCCACTGTTGGTGAATCTGGGTGCCAGTGAGGGTTGGCTTTTTGCCTAGGTTTATCTGGCTGTCGGGTGGAAAATGGCTTCCTTTCCAGGTCCCTGTCCATTTTCCCCTTGACAATCAACAGCCCGACAACCTAGGAAAAAACCCAGCCCTCTCTGCTTCTTTCACCTCCACAGGTTCAGGCAAACGGTTGGGAGGCTGGAGCAGGGAAAAGCCTGAGAACACGCAGCTTCCAGCCACTTTCCTTACCCAGCTCCAGCTCGCACCACTGCATGTCATGGTGAAAGAAAGTCCCCACTGAGTTTTAGCCGGGTTCAGCAGGCGCTTCAAACTATTTCCCAAAGAGACTTGGGGATAAGTAAGGCATGATGTATTGCTCTCCATTGCTCTTCTTGCAGTAAAATCCAAGACAGAGTGATGGGGAGAGAACTGCAGTTTTGCAGGTGCAAAACTTCACTCCCCTGGGGAGGGGTGAGGCATGTATACTTTGCCAAACTACACAAAAAGTTAGCTACTGGTTCTAGTGAACTGGTGTGAACCAGCTGAATCCCACCACTGATTAACAGCAAGAATGCTCTCCAGCCAAGTTAGAAAAGACCCTAGAGATTACCAATGCAGGAGTTCATTACGAGGAATACCCCACTTGGGTTTCCCAGTGAACAGATCAGTTTCAAGAGCAAGGGGATGTTAAAGGACTACAGTCACATGGGGAAAGTTGGTGTTCCCTCTTCCACACTCCTTTCCAAACACTATAAAGTATGAAAAGGGTGAGGAATTAAAATCTTATGGACTACACTAGATTGGACTAGATTTTCTTTTGCTGCATCTGATATCCTTTTGTCTTAATCAGGAGGAGTCTGATGGCAGTATTTCTACATAATACATTTTTATTGATAGACATACGCTTTTGTGAACTCAGCTCACTTTACCACATGCATTTTTTGTTTCAGTTAGTGTTGTGAATGTCTCAGCAGCATGGCTGCAATATATTAAAGCATAGCTGAGATTGTTCTTTGTTTGGTTTCTTTCCCCACCCCTTCCCAGATAACTATTAGAAAAGGAAGTGCTTGCAGGTCACTCATTGGGTGGCAACACTAGTCAAGGGCAGGTCTACTATAAGGTGTAAGAAAGAGAATGATGTTGGTCCTCCTTTGCTGTCCTCTGGATTTTTTTTTTTTTAACAACTGGCATATGGAAACACCTTTCTGCAAACTGTCTTCCAAAATTGTTGGATATATTTAAATTCCAATTTATTCTGATCTTTCACATTTATGTTCTTAATCAGTATTGTCATCCTTAATTTATTTACTTTTAAACCCACCATTTATCCAAGCATTTTGATCTCCCTTATAACCTATTCGACATTATAATATAATTTTAATTATATTTAAATTTTATATATATTTAAAGTATATTTATATTATACTTTAAATTATTGTATTTTATCCCGATTTTATTTTAGATCGTATTTTATTCTAATTGTATTTTAATTGTGAGTTATTCCAATCTTACTTAATTTGTTTTACCAAACCTTTGTAATGATTTGTCTTTGTAATTCTGCACTTGATATGGCCCAAAGGGCTAATCAATAAATAAAATTGAATATAACCTATTCAATGTTCTCTTGCGGGTCTTGCACAATCAATAACAAATCATCAGCAGTTTGTATTTGTGTGCTTTGATTTGTAGTCCTTTTACTTTGTTATCTTGTCTAAGATCTCTGTTTAATAGTTCTGACATTAGAGGAAGAGCAAGTGAAGGCTGAGATTTAGAAAATGTAAATACGTATGATCTATTTTTCAGAATGAAACCATCATGAAGATACTCACCCTGACACAATGATGAAATGTCAGACCATTTTGAAGTGTTCAGACATATAATTGAAGAATTAATTCCAGGAATATATTCATAACCTGTGATGCAATGGTATGTCAGTTTAGTCCCAACTGGATAACTTTCTTTCAGAGAGTCTTCCTTTAGTGTCGCGTGGAGTGGTGGTACTGGAGAGGTACAGTCACCTAGAAATAAAAAAATAAAGTTTTCAAGTAGGAGTAATTAAGAGAGATGTACAATGAAAGTGTGGGTTGATTTATAAAGTGAGGGATGATTTATAAAGTCACAAACTATATGTATAAAGTATTGTAGCTAAATTTGCTTAATGATTCATCAACCATTTTTGTTTTTCTATCTGTATTGTACCAGGGCAAGTCCCATTAACGTTTGATTTTAATTACATTAGTTCTTTCGCCATAGATTTATCTACATTATTATTTGATATGGTTCTTCCCCTGTGCTGGAGTCTACTATAAAAGTTGTGGGAGGAATTAAAAGACTGGCTAGCCTGGAATCATTGCAGGGGAGGAAACCGCAGAAGACAGTTCCTTCTTGCACTTTGGAGTGCATATCTAGTTGTTCTGTAATTAGTGTAGTTAGTCTAACTAGAGTCTTATAAATAGGTGAATAGCAATAAAGATACTGCTCTGATCAACTTCCAGTATTGTTCTGATTCCTTGTGCCTGACATTCCCCGTATTTATTTAACTCCCTCCCTTTTCTCTTTGCTCCCAAACTGAAGACTCAAAAAGAAAAAAAAAAGTCAATATAATTTCTGGTACTCCTTAGTTTAATGCAACATTCTTAAATAATCTTCTGCTTGCATTTGAGCCTGTTTTCCACATATCCAAAGACAAATCGTATATATCTTCTTTCCTCTATCTGCATCTCAGTCAACATTCAAATAACTTTGTCTTTGTCACATAAAAACAATTAACTTGAAAGGAAAGCCCTATCTGTATCAAATCTCATTCTGCATAAGTTTTTTTTTTGTCAATAGCTTGAATTTCTTTTCTTTTTTTGCTGCAATGTAGTTACACCGATAGCCTGGAAAAACACCACCCCATTTAATCTCTTTAATCTACACACGTTGTTCTTACAATGTGATCTTTCATATCTGAGTCTACAAATCAAAATGTCTCTAAGGTTGTTTTTTTTTTAATTTGGTTTATATGCCGCCCTTCTCCGGAGACTCAGGGCAGCTTACAATGCGTTAAGCAATAGCCTTCATACTTTTGTATGTTTATACAAAGTCAGATTATTGCCCCCACAAACTGGGTCCTCATTTAACCTACCTTAGAAAGGATGGAAGGCTGAGTCAACCTTGAGCCTGGTAAGATTCAAACCTGCAGTAATTGCAGGCAGCTGTGTTAATAACAGGGTGCTTTAAACCACTGTACTACTAAGGCTTCTAACAAGTTTTGTGTGTTCCTAGAAGAGTAAAACCAGTGAGCATGTTCAATATTCATCAAATTCATATTAGACCTAAGGTCATTAATTTTAGGGATGAGATAAATTGTCCAATTATTTATTTGGCTTTTCTCTGCCACTCCTTTAATCCATACATTATTTTTCTTGCTACAATCCAGTAAATCTGCCAATTCAATCTTTATTTCAGAAACACTTTTCAATTTTGTCTATCTCAAGAATGTTATTTGTAATCATATTAGAAGCATTGCAAGCTCTCTGAGCAGTATCTATTTGCTGTTATATTTCCTTAACTTGTTTATTCATTTGCTCTGACATATATACCAAGACTTGTACACTGAGACTTGTATTCCCACAGAATGTTTAGCCCAGTCTGTATTTAGTTCTTGTTTAGCTTGTTTTATTAGTTGTCCAGTTACCATATCAGTGTCTGTTCTTCCTTATGGGCAGTCCTTCCCTCTGTTGAGAGCCTCCTCAATCTCCTTCAAGTTTTGCAAGGAGACTTTAATCCCTTTTCCTTTAATCCCTTTCTTTTCTGAACATACTGCTTTACTAATTTCATTATCTGATAAAACATTTAGTAAGGGAAACTGGCTATATTAAACTAGCTATATATTAACTGGCTAGTTGGATCAGAAGAAGAGCAGAAAACCTAACATGCTGTCCTCACCAGAGGCAATAGATGTGTTAATGCAATTAAAATTAGCAATAATCAATTGTGGCCGAAACCAATTTAAATTGTTTTTTCAACATTTATATTTTTCAAATAATCCATCAACAATAAAAATTAAGCAATTTTTAAGGACATTCCCAGAACTGATTCTTGGTGCATGAGTGTATAAACTATTAGTTAGTTAGTTACTTATTAGTTAGTCAACTAAAAGTGATTATTAATAAATTTATTAATATGAATCAATCAATCAATCAATCAATCAATCAATTAATAGGAATCAATTGGCTTTATTCCAAATCAAAATATCTCTACTCCTATCAAAAAATTGTTAAAGATTATACAGTTTAGTCAAATTAATAAGGATTCCCTAGCCATTTGTTCTTTAGATATATTTAAAGCTTTTGATTCTTTGAAAATACAATTTTATAATAAATATTAAATTTAAATTTGGGACTGGTTTTCATAAGATGTATGAAAATATTTATGGCTAAATAAAAGCTCAGATAAGACTATTATGATTCAGTTTCCATTATGAACTTAAGAGGTACCAAGCAGTGTTGCCCTTCATCCCCTATACTATTCAACCCAGCTATAGAAGCATTGGGAATAATATATAGATATAACTAGCAGATTTATAGGGTGATAGTGGGAAATAAGATGTGAAAAAGGGCACCCTCTCTGAATTCTATAGTTTTACATATCAGGACATAGTAAAAAGCATATGGTCCTTAGTAGTTCTTTAAAAAATGAGAAAGCCATGTGTGAAAATGTACACCTTTACTGCTTCCATAGAAAGGAAGAGGCAAAGTAGCAGCTAGGTGCTGCTAATCAAGTACTCTTTTTTTTTTAATTGAAAAGTTTTACAGAAAAAAAGAATTTTCTTCCCCCCCATATTCCCTCCACCCTTTCCCTCTCCTCATCCCACCCTCCCCACCAGACTTCCCAGAGCAAAATACAAGGTATTTCATTTAATGATCATAAACTAGATTAACCTACCTATCCTCAGACTACTAACTCCACCCCTGAAACCTTAACTCCACTATAGATAACATAATACTTCTAATACTTAACGTTCATTCATAAGCTATTTGATATTTTCTTGTCTAATACTTATTTTGAATATAATCAATCCATCTCCTCCATTCCATTAATCAAGTACTCTTGATGAATTGATCACCAGTAAGTGTGACTACCTGAAGTTTTAGGAGTTTGCTGGTCTCCACCACTGAGACTTGTATTAACAATATGTCAAAGAGGAAAGATACCAGCAATGATTGTAGAGAAGCAATTGTTGCTACCTATCAATCTAGAAAGGTTTATAAGGCAATTTCCGAATAATTTAAATATGAGTGAGGAAGATTATTCACAAGTGGAGAACATTCAAGACAATTGCCAATCTTTCCAAGAGTGGATGTCCCAGAAAATTCACTCCAAGGTCAGACCAAGGTCACAAGACTCCTGGAGCACTGTTCTTTGCACAAATGAGACCAAAGTGGAGATGTTTGGCCATAATGCACAGTGCCACATTTGGCAAAAATGAAACACAGAATATTAGGACAGACATCTCATACCAATTGTTAAGGTAGTGGAGGAATGATGACTTAGGCCTATTTTGCAGTGACAGGAGCTGAGCCCCTTGGAATCATTGTGTCAACCATGAACTTCTCTGTTTACTAAAGTATTCTAGAGTCAAATGTGAGCCTATCTATCCAACAGCTAAAACTTGGCTGACATTGGGTCATGCAACAGGACAATGATTCCAAGCACACCAGCAAATCTACAACAGAATAGCAGAAAACGAAAGACTCAAGGCATTGCAATAGCCAAATTGCAATTGCAATAGCCAAAGTCCAGACCTCAACCAGATTGAAATACTGTGGCAGGACCTCATGAGAGCTGTGCATAACAAAACCCCACAAACCACAATGAACTGAAGCAATGTTGAAAAGAACAGTGGGCCAAAATTGTTCCACAATGATACATGAGATAAATTCATACAGAAAACAATTACTATATTTCAAGTTATTGCTGTTAATGGTGGTTCTACAAGCAACTGAATCATAAGATGTACTTAATTTTTCAGACATGGCTTCTTCATTCTGGCTTTCTTTTTGTAAAATAAATGATGACATGGTATAATATGTCATGTGTTGTTCTTCATTTGAGGTTGTATTTATCTACTTTTAAGAACTACTAAGGACCAGATGATTTTTATCTTGTCCTGATACATAAAACCATAGAACTGAAAGAGGGTGCATTTTCTTTTTCATATGACTGTATATTTTAATCCTATTTGCAGGTTATATGATTTTGTCTCTCCAATGCTTCTTACTTAACAGTTATATTAAATTATATTAAGAAGGAGTTAGAGGAATTTGCAGAGGCGTAAGGACTAACAGTTAATTTCAGTAACACATATCTAATGCTTTTTATACCCCCAAAAACTCAAAAAGAAATCTCCAAAATTTATATTATATAAAATTTTACAATATTTAGGTACTGTTAACTACAAATATTAATAAAATCTTTACAAATAACTATAATAATATGGAAGAAATTAAGTAAGGAAATGAAAAATTGGGCTTCAAACCATTTCAATATTTTAGGGTGAATTGCATCAGTAAAAATGAAAATTCTTGCATGATTAAACTTTTTAATTCAATGCCTCCTATTGACAATTCCAGAAGAGGCTTTAAGGCATTGCCAAATAAATAAATAAATAAATAAATAAATAAATAAATAAATAAATAAATAAATAAATAAATAGTTTCTGTTTTCAAGCAGAAAAACTTGAGAATAAATTGAATATTTTTATATAGATCTCAGAAACAGGGAGGCTGGGTTATACCCAATTTGTCAATATATCAAGCAATACTTCATGGCATATAATTCATTTAATAATTCACCCTTCTAAATGATTCAAATTAAAATTTATGTCACAGCCAAAAAAGTGGACTTTTTTTAAAATCCAAAATCCAATTTTTCTAGAATAAAACAGATTGAAAATATTTTTAACTAAAATAATGCTTCATATTTGGAAAAATAAATGAACAATTTTGATAAGGGACATTTCTTCTTTAACTCCTTTGATATTATGATCAATTAATAGTTACGGTTTGGCAGGCTGGACTTCCAGTGATGTCGCTGTGTGATCGACACAGGGGAGCGGAGCTCCACATCCCCGCACCAAATCCTCTTCGTTGGAGGGCCCCCCAAGGGGCTAAAATCACCCTATAGGGGTGACATACAAGGAAGGGCATCCTGCAGGTCGCAGAGAGCAGTGGCTGTCCTGCTGGACCCAGTGTTTCTTCCCTCTCTGCCTAAGACAAAGATGAGGTGGCCACCAGAAAAAGAGGCTCTCTGGAATGTTTTTAAGTGCCAATTAAAAAGAGGCAGAGAGAAGCTGCACCCTAACAGGAAATAAGTAAAAGCTATAAAATACGAAAAGACTGGATGTGTAAATCATACTGGCATGACTTTGAATAGGCATTTTAAAATGCTGGACATTTGACTGTTTATTGGATATTCTGCTTGAATCAATTTGAAATAAATAACTGGCAGAATAATTTTAAAGTGGTTTTTTAACATTAATTTTTAAGCTGAAGGCGCCATCTATTGGTGAATAGATATATAATATGCCATACTCCTAGAATAATAAAGTAACCTTGGAAAATTTTGATAAGAGAAGAACAACACCTGGAGGTCTGCTGTATTATCTACTGTTCTATACTTATTTACTTTACGGTTACTAGAGAATCAAACTTGAAAACCTGGAGGATAGCTAATGGAATGACTTTGAATACTGGAACTGATTAGCAATTTAAAGAACGGATCTAAAGAGTTATTTGGAAAAGCCCCTGGACTATATAAATTCAGCCTTAATCGGCACCAAGGCCACACCTGGTGTGCTACTGACCACCTTCACTGAGTGTCTAAGCGGTCTTATAGCCTCCTTTCAGCCCCCCACCCTTATCCCTGGTAGAGTTTCCCGGAGGAAGGGAGCCCCTTGGTTTAACTCACAGTGCAAACAAGCCAGGAACCATATGAGATTTATATATTCTGGCCACAAACGAACAGGTTCATCGAGCCCCCCCCCCCGCTTATTTCGAGGCCAAGAAGGCATACAAGCTAGCCCTTTCAAGAGCTAAGCAAGACTGGCACCGGCTAAGGTGGAACGCATTACTAGAGGCCATGAAATCCAGCAACCCTCGAGATTTCTGGAGTCTGTTAAACAGGAGGCCAACTAGTAGGCTCACTCATTCGATCTCTGCCACTACATGGGAACTCTTTCTACACCGAGTCTTTTAAGACACTGACGTGCCAGTTTCTTCGACCTCAGGCTCCCTTCCTAACCACCTTCCCAGATGGCCTCCTGTCGAACCATCCACGATTGCCAAGCTAATCGGACAACTCAAACTTCAAAAAGCTCCCGGCCCGGATCTCATCCCAGCTGAAGCCATTCTAGCCCATAAGGACTGGTGGACCCCAGTTCTTACCGAGGTATTCAATGCGATCAACCAAACAGGCCTTATCCCCAAGCTCTGGAAGAATGCCATAATCATCCCAATACATAAGAGAGGCGCCCACTCAAATCCTGGCAACTTCCATATCAGTCTTCTTTCAATTTTGGGGAAACTCTATGCCCGCTATCTCCTGTCCAAACTGGAGTGCTGGACTGAAGAGGCCGACCTGCTCAATTATGAGCAGGCGGGATTCCATCCAGACCACTCTACAAATGACCATGCTCTGATCCTTCATCATCTTGCCGTAAAATATTCTATCCCCAGGAAGGGTCGTCTCTGCATTCCCTTTATAGATCTAAAGGCTGCCTTCGACAGCATCCCTAGAGTTAAACTGTGGGCCAAACTTTCCGCCTAGGGTATTGACAAAAGATTACTCTGGCTTATCTCCCAACTGCACGACAGAACAGAAGCAAAAGTGCGCCTTACCCCTCAGGGGGATCTCTCTAATGCTATCCCCATTAACAAGGGGGTTAGGCAGGGGTGTATACTGGCACCCTTTCTCTTTAACTTATATATCAGTGACTGGAGAAAGGCATTTTCGGATCACATGGTCTACATCCATGCCCCTAGATTAGCTGATTATAGATGTCCGCTCCTCCTCTACGCTGACGATGCCGCAATACTTTCATTTTCCCGAGTGGACCTATGTAGAGCCTTAAAAATCCTTTCTGCTTATTGCTCTGCTAACCAACTCCATATAAACCACTCTAAGTCTAAAATCATGGTTTTTGCAAGAAGCAGGAAAATTTATCATTGGAACCTTGATGGCATCCCAGTGGAACAGCTCCACAGATTTCAATATCAAGGTATCCTCTTTCAATCCAATACCAAGTGGCCTGCACAGATTAAGTATCTCTGTAATAAGGCTAAGATTTCCACCCATGCCCTCGTGCAATTTTTTCATACTGAGGGAGCTCATCACATCCCCTCAGCAATAAAAGTCTACAGGGCAAAGGTGATAGCTGCTATGGCACCCACCTCTGGGTCCAATCCAACATCTCCTCTCTTGAGTCTGTCCACAGCTGGTTCCTACGCCGTTTGATGGGAGTCCCTCCCTGCGTAAGTAATGCTGCAATTCGTTTGGAACTGGGCATATACTCACTTGCTACAATCTTGTGGAAACGTGCAATTGGCTATTGGTTGTCCCTGTGGACTAGACTCCCAGGCTATTACCTAGGCCAATGCCTATGGTGGGACCCATTTCATAGTCCCTGGGCCCATAATATCCATACAAAACTTTTGAAGATCAGGATTTCCCCCATTGAAGGTTTTATATTAGGCCCTGATGCTGCCAACTCATTGATTTTTCAACAGCTGGATGACATTGATAGACAAGTAAATCTGGTAAACGGATCAGGAACATGTTCACCGTTTTCCCTTGGTATTGTTCCCTCGCCTCACCCTCCGCCTTATCTCTCCGCATTACACTCTATCAAACATAGGCTCGCATTTATGAAGGCACGATTTAATGTGATCCCCTCAAATGTCCTCGACAGTAGGCTCTCAGGGGGAGTAAAATCCATCTATTGTACATGTGATGGCCGATCCCCGGAATCTCTGTTCCACATTACATTCGTATGTCCCCACTACCGAGACATAAGATTCATTTCTCCTATTTCCCAGAGATTCCCTGGTTCACTTGATCTGTTCAGCCTTTATTTCCTACTCCAGGACACAGACCCCAATATAACTCCAAAGGTGGCAAAAAATTTTGCCGCAGTTGTGGCTGAAAAAAAATGGGGGAAGAGACGGGTAACCCCTACGGCAGAGGATCACTAGTACTGACAGTACAGATTGTATCTGAGGCAGTAGATGGTGTACTGTCACATGATCGATTTATATTTGTAAAATATACTCCCCTTCTATGTGTAGTTTAATTTGGTCTCTGACCGCAATAAAAGCTTACTACTTACTACTATAAATGGAACCTATTGACTAACTGTGATATAAAGAACCATAACTATTGTATCTTCTGATGAACAATGATAAGATTTAGTAATCTGCTGGCTTTAGGAAGTCAAAAGAATAGACTCTAGAGCGGTGACAGATTACTGACAAAACATTGACTATTATTTGGACTTTTAAAGACAAGGCAAGATGGCTCTTCAGGAAGAATCAGGGGCACTTCAAAAAGAAACTATGTTGTTACTCCAAAACATTTACGACACTATGATGGGGAACTTCAGGGAGATAAAGGATTTACTACATAACATAACTGGAAAGACTGAAAATGTGCAACAAGGAATAATGAATCAAGATAATAAAATCCAGGAAATGGGAGATAACTGGAAGCTTAGAGGATGAGATAGAACAGATCACATAACAAATAGAACAAGGAGAAAAGAAAGAGGAGATAATAAAGTTGGATGAAATAAAGTTGGGAGAATATATATTAGGTGGTAGAAAAATGGAATTCAATAAATCAAAAAATATTTTTGGAAAAAAGACAGAGGATTTTGCTGCCGTGGGTAGACTGGCAGCAAAAAATAGTGGAGATGGAAATAATGGTTGGCTTGAAATGAATGACATAGATGAGGACCCAAGGGAGAACTATGGGAGGCAAGTTAAAAAGAGAAGAAGTAAAACTTCCAACAGGGTGAGAGATGATTGATAGAAATATATTTTAAAAAATAATAATAATAAGATTGGCTATACTGAGAATTAGAATAGAGTAAGAAATTAGAAACGGGGAATATTGTTATACATATTTTTACATAACACATTTAAAGTGAATGTTAGAGATTAAGATCTCCTTGTCAGAGATCTAATTGAAGAGGAGGACATGGACCTGGCATGTATCACGGAGACCTGGTTAGGGCTGGAGGGTGGTGTCCCTTTCATTGATTTATGCCCCCTAGGTTTCTGTGTTTTGCACCAGCCACGACTCCAGGGTAGGGGCGGGGAGGTGGCGGTTGTTATTAGGGAAAGTCTTAGTCCTAGAGAGGTCACTGTTCCTCAGATAGGCGGGTGTGAGTCCCTCCTTCTGAAATGGGACCCTGGAGTTCAGTCGGGTCTGTTGGTTACGTACCTATCTCCCAGCTGCATAGTCTCAGCCATGCCCGCACTGCTAGATGTCCTCACAGAATTGATAGTTGAACTCCCCAATCTTCTGGTTGCGGGAGATTTCAATCTGCCATCGGGTGGGGAGACATCTGAGTCAGTCCTGGGAGTTCATATCCTCCATGATGGCCATGGACCTAACTCAGGTTGTACAGGGCCCAACTTATAAGGGAGGACACACACTCGACCTAGTTTTTCTCTCTGGAAAGTGGATAAATAATCGTGGTAGGGGAAACTTGTCAACTTATCCCCTATCATGGTCCAATCATTCCCTTCTCAGGCTGGACTTTCTCTCCGTCACCCCTCACTGCTGGGAGGCGGAACCGGTGAGATTATTCCGCTCCAGGTGCCTGATGGACCCGGAAGGGTTCTTGACGGAGCTTGGGTCTTTTCCCACCACGAGTCGTCTGAGGCCCTGGGAACGGCCTGGGAACAGGCCGCAGTCGGGGCCTTGGATCGAATCGCGTCTTTGCGGCCTCTGACCCGACGCAGATCCCGGGTGGCTCCTTGGTTCACCATGGAGCTCAGGGAAATGAAGCGTTGGAGAAGACGCCTGGAGGGCAGTTGGAGATCCACCCGATCTGAATCCGACTGAACACAGCTAAGAACCTATATTAGGTCTTATCTTATGGCAATGGAAGTGGCAAAGCGCCAATATTTTGCCACTCTCATTGCATCTGCAGAAAATCGCCCAGCTGCTCTGTTTAGAGTGACCCGCTCTCTTCTCAATCATGAAGCGAGGGAGGACCTCTTGCAGGGTAGAGCTGAGGATTTTGTACAGTTTCTGCAAGATAAAATCACTCAGATTCAGACTGGGTTGGACTCCGACTGGGCAGAGTCTGACGAGCTGACGGGGGCCTATCCTGAATGAAACAACTGGGTTGAGTTTGAGCCTGTTTCGTTGGATGAAGTGGACAGGATCATGGGTCGACTGGGTGCCTCCACATGCAATGATATTGATGATATTGATGTATGTTTAAAAATTAAAAAAAACTTTACCCCAATAGTTATGGTTTGGCTAAAATTATATCTTTGAGAGCTTATAAAACTAAGACTAAAAGATTTTTATAGCAAAGATGAACCTCTCAATAAAGATAATGTAGAGCAACAAATAGGTGATAAACTACTGTGGCCTTTTGGTATCAGTTTAACTCTCTTCTGGGCAATAGACATATTAGAGCTTTGTTAATATGATCTTATATTAATTTTGAGAATTTAATATCCCATTATTTGGGACAACAACAACAAAACATTTTCAGAAATGTATAGTTACTGATCTTGATAATCCCATACAAGAGACATATTAGCAGCAGTTATAGAAGCTGTGTGGATAGCAATAGCAATAGCACTTAGACTTATACAGTTAGTCCCCAATTTATGACCACAATTGAGCCCAAAATTTCTGTTGCTAAGTGATACATTTGTTAAGTGAATTTTGCCTCATTATATGACGTTTGTTGCCATAGTTATTAAATAAATCATTGCAGTTGTTGTTAGTAACATGGCTGCTAAATGAATCTGGCTTCCAAGCATTTCTCCCCAAGATGGCAGCTGAGAAGTAAGAGGCTTTCTTTCTCTTACTCATGATCTGCTGTGTTTGCTGCCAGAACTGGTTCTTTGACAGTCTTGGTGCCTGGATTTGAATGGGGGCACTTAGAAATGATCCAAGACAACTTTTGGATGGCTGTGAAAACACCTAGGAGGGGGAATCTTGAAGATTGCAGCTCCTTATGGGAGCAGCTGATGTTTACACCTCTTCCTACCGACAGAATGTTTTCGTAAGTATGCCTGGGACTTTTAAATTCACTTTTTGAAGTTCTGTTTTTCTTTTTATCTTTAAAGGGTAATTGGCCAGCTGAATGCTGATTTATTTTAACCCCTGCTGGATTATTTCTGTTTTCTTTTTTGCTTTCTTTCTTTGATTTATTTGACTGCTCTTATGAATTTCTGCTTTTTGTAGGGAAACACAGCTCGTGACTCCAGATTTGTATTTTATTAACCTACAAGAACTTTTTGGATCAAAATAGTCAGAAAATATTTCCTCTGTCTTCTTTGCTTGCTCTTTGAGCAACAACATATCAGATTACGAAGAGAAGAATGAGGCTGACACTCAAGAATCTGCTAGCAACATGCAATCTTTAACTGAATTTTTAAAAAAGAGTTTGATGAATTTATAAAGACCGTGCAAAGCATTTTTTTAAAAAAACAATAGACAATAAATAGTTTAAACCTACAAGAAGAATTTATTTTCAAAGTAGCAGATTCGTTGAGAAGAAAAATAGACACAGAAACAGATGGTGGAAAACATTAAGAAGAAATGTGATTTACTAGCGGTAAACTGGCCAGGAAGAAATATAAGAAATAATAGAGCTGACTCCATATACTTTTCGGAAGCTTAACACTGTGTTTTTGTATAATAGCAGAAAACTCTAGGTGGACAAATGGCAAATGGATTTATAAGGAGTTTGAAGGAGAGTGGTAAATGGATTTAATACATCTTATTGAGGAATGATTTTATCTGGTTTTGTTGGGGAAGATAGATTGGCTTTGGAGATTGGACATTGTATTCAATTAATTAGCAATTGGAAAGAGATGATATAAAGCAACAAACATAGATATTTTATCTGGGACCAATTAGAGTTAATATTTGGGATTTGGGATTGAAGCCATGGTAAATTTTCTATGAGTTGATTACAATAACAGTTTTTTAACAGAGGCTTTTAGAATTTCAGTTTTATCTTTCTCTTATTGTTCACAATTTTTATTACTATATACAATATATTCATTATTATTGTTTTTTTCTGTTAGCTATTTTATTATTAATATTGTATATAGATGACAGGCTAACAATTTGTAAATAGATTGAATAGTTTAATATTTTTTTAAAAAAATTGGCTTCTTTTGCAAGGGATGGGAAACCAGCATTGCTGTATTATATTAATCAGCGTTCAACTCGGAAAGACGTTATGTATATATGTGGTAGTCTTTTTTTTCCCCCTAAAGACACCTTTTAATGTATTTTCTGTGTTTTTTATTCTTTTGTCCTTTTTAAAATATTTTGGCGCGTTGTATTTTAACCTTTGTTGAATAAACTAAAAATTTTCCAAGGAAGTGAATCTGGCTTCCTCATTGACTTTGCTTGTCAGAAGGTCACAAAAGATGACCACATGATTTATCTTATTAATAAGAATAAGCCCTCCCAGAAATATTTAAACTCATGCGCAGCCATTTCCTCTGGTTAGGATTAAGGGAGACAGAGCTGGAAATCAGGTAAAATGGCAAAATGGGCCCCATCTTGCTCCATGCAACCCAAAATAATAAGACATACCCAAAAATAAGGCCAAGCATTTATTTTGGGGTTCAAAAAAATATAAGACAGGGTCTTATTTTCGGGGAAACACAGTAGTACCTGACATTTTATTTAGATGATGCTGAATATATTTTGTATTTCCTTTATTTCTTTTTAGAACTTATTTTGGAATTATGTTAATGCAGCTATCTGATATTATAAAAGCAAAAATAAATAAATAAACTACATAATTATATATATAAAAAGAAAAGACACAGAAACCTTTTCATGCTCTTCTATTTTTAAATAGAAGAGCATTAAATATTTCTATTTCTAGTATTTCTATGTAGAAATACTAGATAAGAATCAACTGTAAAGCACACTCAAGGATGCTGGTGATGGAGAGCGACAGACAGACAGAGAGAAACAGAGAGACAGAGAGAGTGAACTTGTCCAAAATCACATTTTTACAAGCCACAAACTGATGTAAATGTCAGAAATCCAGCGTCAGGAGAACAGTATCAAAGCAGTCAGACAGTCTCCTGTCTACAGGCAGAGAGACTTTCTCCATATTGACCAGGAAGTCCCAATGTAAAGAATAATTGAATAACATAAAGAATAATTAGAATGTCAGATAACATGTCTTTATAGAGGCAAGTAATCCCTCCCCCCTCCACAAGCAACACAAACCTTGCTTTTAAAAGGTAGCCTCTGGCAGGCATTCAAAGACTCTGCCACTTACCTTGAACCTCAGGCAGCCAAAAGAGTGCTGGCAGAAACAGCCAAGCCCACATTGGAAGGCTACTCTGGCAAGCTTGAAAAAACATCATTTGAAAAGCAAAACACCTGAACTCTCCACAAGAGCATCTGGGAGAATGAACATCAGGGTCGGGCAGCGCAGCAATATGCTCAAGGCAGCACCTGACAAACAAGGGTAGGGCACCCTTGACGGAAGAAAAATCACCTTTCTTATCTATTAGGCCGAACCTTCTTTTCACAGATAAAAATTATAAGAAATGAATTCCAGGAAATAGTTTCTCCTGGAGTTTGTCTTCTGCTTGCTCATTAGTCATGGAATATGAAGACATTGTTTCAAATAGTTTCCTTCCAAGACTCATCGCCTTTTGTATATTCTTAGACCTGATTTGTGGTGTTTTTTAGATGAGTGGACCAATAGGACGCATATTCCATATTCTGACATGTCTATTTTTAATAACCAGAGAACTACAGAGAAATATCACTTACTAAAGAATAATGTTTGCAGTTTCAATTCTTTGGTTTGCTTCCTGTGAGCCATTGCTAGCTGATCAGTGTAAAGAAATACTGCTTAAATTCCCTACCCTTAAATTGTTTGTATTTGTAATTTATGACAGTGATATAAATTTTCTATTTGTTTTGTGACAAAGAGAAACTAACCAATTAGAAGATGGTGCTACCTGGAAGAGGTGAGATGCTTTAAAGACTTGGCAAAAAGGACTACATTTCAACTTCTGTACATTCAAAAGCCCCATTTTTGAAGTATTGCACAGTTTTCCAATATATTACTGTTCAACTCAAAATTCTGTTTGAGTTCTGGAATACTAATGCTTTGGATTGCAAAGGAATCCCAAGGTTTCCATATTCTTTTTGACTCAAGAATTACACCAGCAGTATTATGAGGGAAGAACTGAAATAGAATGTAAAATAAAACTTAATTTTTACAAAAATGCTAGAATTGTGTGCATTCAGAAGCACCTCTGGCACTACATTTTTTTTAAATGGACCATTTACTGGATATTCAATACAATTGATTACTACCATGTCAAATAAGCAAATACATCAAATTATTGCAGAAAACTTGATGGATTTGAACTTTGCATTTCATGGCATGGTGCCTTGTGTTTTATCCCATTCTGAAACTACGTATCAGATAGATTCAGAAATCATTTGGATTTTGGTGCAGTATAATGTATAAACTCAGTTTATAAATCATGCTTTATAGCCGTGATGGCGAACCTATGGTCCATGTGCCAGAGGTGGCACGCAGAGCTCGCTCTGTGGGCAAGTGCACCATCGCTCCAGCTCAGCCAGTTGGTCGTCAGCCTTCCAACGTGTGCATGTGAGCCGGCCAGCTGGTCGTCAGGTTTCTGGTGCTCTGGCCGTGTGCATCTTCCGATTTGGGCACTCTGTGCCTCAAAGGCTCGCCATCACTGCTTTATAGTGTAGCTATATCCAAACAAATTATAATGGTGTCAAACAAACTATAATTAAAACAAATCATGGCTCAGCACAATGTACTTATTGTTCTCAGTACAGTCTATAACTGTACTGTACAGTATAGGCCATCCTTTATTGGCATTATGGTTAGGCAAAAACTCTATTTACGGTATGTAATCCAGATTTGCAATGAAGGTGTAATAAGTGAGTGTGCAAAATCACCCCTGGATAAAGACCACTGGTTATGGAGTAAACTTCAGAGGAGGCCTCCATCTTTCTGCTTCCCAAGATTTGATCTCTTATTTTAGTCTCCTCCAGTAAAGAAATTTAAGTAAATGGGATCCTAATCTGTAATTATCAACAAGACAATCAAGTACCACATTCTGCAAGGATAAATCTAGCCAAATCAGAAGGGGGAATCAGGTGTGTAGGAAAATTTTTAATTCACTGGACCAAAATTGTTTGTGTACATATTTCTCTTTTGAAGAAACTGAGTTATTACCATTTAACTAAAATATATAGGAATATTTCCAATAACTTAGTCAACAACTCCTAAGACCTGGGGAAGGGGTGAGGTGACTGCAGCTTTGTTCTGTACTGTAGCTCAGGGGCTTTTTGCAGCCCCAGAGCATAGCATGCCAAGAGATCTCTAAGTTGTGGTATGGCAAACAGTCGCAGAACCACACAGTTCTGGGGCTGCTTGCTACCCCACAAGCTAGGTTGCAGGGTAACCAAAATGGCACAATAGGTGGAATAGATAGGTGAGTGAATTCTCTGTGTTACATGAATTCTTTGCAATAAATCAGTGTTCCACTTCAGATGTACTTTATGTTTGAGGTAGGATATGTTGTGAAGCATGCTTGTGTGATAAAACAATCCCACGTCTTTCAGCATAGTGGTCAGATCAATAATCTGAGTATAAATCCAATTATTATT
Organism: Pituophis catenifer annectens; assembly: GCF_029215685.1. Lineage (NCBI taxonomy): Eukaryota > Metazoa > Chordata > Lepidosauria > Squamata > Colubridae > Pituophis > Pituophis catenifer. The sequence continues at coordinate 172,684,908 of NW_027256883.1, read as the reverse complement.
TGTTCAATAAGGCTTTGCTATACTGTATACTCTATCCAATCCTTGGAACAATGATCATGTATTGTGTGGGCTGTGACCCTTTAAAACATTTACAATTCTATGGAAAGGCATATTAGAGACATATGTCTCTAATATCTAAACCAACTGCCTAGCTGTTCGGGTCATAGTACACTTCCTGCTTTTCTGAAAGAGGACTTTAGCATTATCAACTCTTTTTTTATATTCTAATTGCTTGGGGTTGTAGTCTTCTGCTCCACAATGTTGTTGTTTACCAGAGCAAAGCTGTTCACATTATGAGAAACATTTTCCAGGTTATATTTGTGGCTGCAAATGAAAAAGAACTTTAAGAGCCATTTTTTCTGGAGTTATACCCAAATTGAATATATAACTTTACCAGTGGTGGGTTTCAAATTTTTTTACTACCGGTTCTGTGGGCGTGGCTTGGTGGGCGTGGCACAGCTTGGTGGGCGTGGCTTGGTGGGCATGGCAGGGGAAGGATACTGTAAAATCTCCATTCCCTTCCCAATCCAGGGGAAGGTTACTGCAAAATCCCCATTTCCTCCCGATCAGCTGGGATTTGGAAGGCAGAGAATAGATGCGGGTGGAGCTAGTCAGAATTTTTACTACCGGTTCTCCGAACTACTCAAAATTTCTGCTACTGGTTCTCCAGAACTGGTCAGAATCTGCTGAAACCCACCTCTGAATTTTAATCAAGATAATTCCTGGGACTTTTTCATCTCAGATTTCTGGACATCATATCACAGATTTAAAATCCATTCTTCTGCTTTTATCTTTTTGGTTTCTGGAAGAAATGGCATCTGAAATTTCTTCACTTACATTTATGATCAAATATAATTTTAATACATGCATATATTCAGGATTTTGGAAGAAAGACTGTATTCTTCACTCACAGCAGTTGAAATTACCTAACTATGTTGTTTCTCTAACTATCTGAATGATATTAATATCTCAAGTTCTTCAATTTTTTTAAAAATCACATAAAGTATAGAATAGGTTGAAGTTACAACTGGAAAAGAAGCTGGGTCACAGCTAAATATGCACACAGAATTTCTGGATACCTTATTTCAACAATCTTAGAGAAGTATTATAGACAGGATCCCTAGACCAAAAGATATTCAGGATTGGGAATTTCTAAAACTTAAATATTAAAGTACAATAAAAATGCATCTGAGGGAGTAAAAACATTATTACCTTTCCAGTCAATTGGACAACCCTTTTTAGTGCTATAGAAACATACTTTACAAAGAAACCACAAATTTAAGAGCTATGTTCAAACCAGTCATTATCTATTGGCTTTCCTCCTTCATTTACTTGGGGAATAGATTTAATATTTTAAATAATTTTATTCCATTACAGGCTTTTGTATATTCTCAGATCTGATTTCGGGTATTTTTCAATTGCATTGGGGCAACAGAATGTGGGTTTTTTTGGTCCTGCATGTCTGTTTTTAATAAGGATAGAACTATAGAGAATGTTTTTGATTAAAATTAAAACTCTTTGCCATTTCAATATTTTTCATTGCTTCTTGTGAATCACCACATATGTACATACATTACTACCGGTATTTCCTTTTGTGAATGCAGCATTGTATAGAGTGCAAAAGAGAGTCCTTGACTTTTTCAATACAATGCAATGTGAGATATTTTTATTTTTGAGATTTTAGGGAGTTACTGCAAATCAAATTGGAATTGTTGAATGAATCATTTTTTTTCAAATTCCTTGGCAGATGTAATATATTAATTTCTGCACGTAATTCATTGTCCTGAATCATAGTTTTTATGAGCTCAAGGGTTGGGCAAAGAGATTTTGAGATTCTATCAGCTTTAAAATGTAAGTTTATACTAAATTTAAATTAGCGTAGGTTTATTAAACAGCTCCTGGAACCTGTTGAAAGAAATTTTGTTAATCATAGTTGTGTTTCAGTAGTCAAAATAATACTGGGATGAAGGAATTATGATCAATCTTTCTTTCTCTCAGTCTTCTGAGTAAGGAGATGAATGAAATCTCTGTATGTAGTAGAAGCAGCTAACTGGAAGCAGTTAGCTGCCCAAAGTTGTTTTTAGACTAAGATAGATGGCATATAACTTTAATAAATAAATGAACGGTCAGCTGACTAACCTTGCAGAAGCATATGTGCAAGATTTCCAGTTCTGACAGTATGTTTGGAGATCTACTTGAGGCATGTGAAGATTCTCAGCAGAAGCTGCTCCAGATGCTTTTTTCCAGCAGCTGATTGCATCTCTCTCTGCATATGCCCCTATTCCCCCAATAATTTACTCACTGAACACTTGATTCAAATGGATATACTTTAACATTAGAGAAAGAGTAAAAAACCTGACAGCATATTGGCAGAATAATTCATGTTTTGACTTGACATGAATGAAGGTTTCATCTCTACTTCATTAGAATAAAGGAATCATTTTAGTTAAATTATTTATTTAATAATGACATGTATTTAATTACAACCTGTGACTCTACTGAGAATATTTGTAGCTCAGGGTCATGGTGGTGATGATGGCAGTCATCCAAGATTGCACTCATCCATTTAGTATGAATAATAAATATGGTGCTTTTTCTCAAATCTGGTGTCTTTCAAATGTATGGACATCAACTTAAAGGTTGTTTTTGAATATGGAATGTATCGGAACAACAGGCAGGAATGCCTACAACTGATAGACTCTAGATAGAAATGGACTTGTGGTGTAATTTGCCTTCCTAAATTATTGTTATTGTATTTAACATGACTACTGGCAGACACATAATTAGAGCAAGTATTTTTTTAAACAACAAGAAGAAGCAGAGGAAATTAGAAATATTATCCATTGCCCAGAAATAATGTCCCTTGCTCAGAATACTATGCAGCCTACTCTATTCTTTTAGGCATCTTCCAGTGTTGCTAAAAATAAATAAACTATTGTCTACCTTAATCTGACTTCTTTTGGAAAGGGTGTTACATTGTTATTAGTATTAGGAGAAGAGAATCACAATGAGTAAAATAATGTATAAAACAGAGTCACGTGTGATTAAAGATAGAGAAGACTCAGAATATTTTAAAATATGAAATGATTTTTATTATTGGTTGGAGAAGAGATATAAATGATTAATTATATAAATATGTAAAAATATGTGGATGTGTTGAATATTATGTAAGTGATGAATTGATATTGTGGACTGGATAAGGATCAAGATAGAAGTAATGACAACTATACAGAAAAAGAAAGAACTTTGGAAGATAACACTGAGATGTCACAGGGAAGAGAAAACTGATGTATTAAATGTTTGTTTGTTTAAAAAATAAAAAACTTTTTAAAAAAGCAGAGTCATATGTAGGGATCTTGGTGTCCTCTGACTTTGGTCTTGGTAGTTTCTTGATTAGGTTACTATTTACTCATAGCTTGTTTATCTGTGTTGGTGTTCTTATACAGCTTCTCTTAGAGTAAATTGAAACTATGCAGTCAGGAAAAAATTGATAAGATCTATGATTCTGGATATTTCAATCTTGGTGTATTTGGTTATGTCAGGCGTACTGCGTGCACACCCGAGACAATACACAACACACCTGACCTAACCAAATACACCAAGAATCATGGATCTTATCAACCTTTGATAAAATTGTTAAACTTTTAGTTTAATAGACAAACGTATCAACAAATCAAAGGAACACCTACTGAATCATTGATTTCGAGATGCATAACTGAGACTGTAATAAACGTCTGGAATCTATAGCACTCCCATAGTACAATCCAAAGTTTGGATCCAGTATGTAGATAGCAGTGACAGGGCAAACCACTGCCTTTTGTTTCCAATTAGGATTTTGCCTTGTAACTAAGCAGTTCATGCAGGAATTCTTTTTCTTTTCCTTCTCGCCCACAAGTTATCTAAAGGAGCATATCGTTATTATTATTCCTAGCATCCTTTGCTAACCTTCCCTTTTTTGAGCTTTCACTTTTCTGACACTGGCTGTATTTGTTTTCTGGACAGTTGCTATTTCCTGAAACTCATTATGATATTTTTAAGAAGGAACCTTTGGTCATTACAAAAGCTTTCAACTCGGTATCATCACAGTTTTCTCAAAGGCTATCATAAGCCACTAAAGCTGGATGACTTTGGACCTGTCACTCTCTTTTGGCACAATTCACCTCATAGGGTTTCAGTTGTGAAGAAAATAGGAGGAAAGTCTGTTGGATATGGTTGCTGTTTTGAGTTATTTCTAAAATAGTAATAAAGATGAGATACAAATAAATTAAATTAATAAATTAAATATTCTGAATGTTACTGTTTGGAAGTACAGACAGACTAAAAGAATTTGGGACACTTTCACAATCTTACACAGCATCAGGTCATGTGGGCCCAATTTTCCACCTTTTAACTTTGCACAACAAACAGGCTGATGCTATATTGACCATCAGGGAAACACTTTGTTACCTTCTTTTCCATTTCCTGACAACTGCACACCTCAACAATTATAATTTCCTTCTTCCTTCCTTATTTCAACTCTGCCATGACAATTAGGTAGTTGGACATTTTGATACATTTCAAGCTACCTATCTCCCTATCCATGGCTTTTCGCAGCCTTGGGTTTTTAACAGATATAATAAATTATTCTTAAGCCAGAGATGACAATTTTGTAAAGATGTAATAACTACCTGATCTCAAAGTTACCAAATGCTGAATAAAGATTATATATTCATGGAAGGGCAAAAAGAAAAAGGATGTTTAGACTATAGTGGGCATTAAAGGTAATTTGTGCATTCTCACTAGCAGTGGGCAATCAGTTATTCTGCATGGTTTCCTTGTAGCTTTCATTAAAGATCTTGGGCATTGCTTCTGAGTCTCCTGTCAAGACCAGCCAGGAGACAAGCTAGGTCAAGCAGCAATAAAGATTACTGATTTACTGTCAAGTCCTGGTCAAAGGAGTTTGATAGCTGTCACTAGTTTTCTTTAGTAACATTGATAACACGATGGATCGTTTGTGAATCTGGCATCAATATTAGAGTCAGTGATCTGGTATATGCACTAAATTTATTATGTTTTCCATATTAGCAATTTTTTTAAAAAAATGTGATCATTTCTCTAACTTCATTACCACTCCTGGATTTCATATCTCACCTTATATTTTGAGAATGAGAAAGCATATATTTTGTGGGAATATCAAAGAAATAAGGTTTCATGGCAATGATCATTAACAAATTGTTTTTCTCTGTCCGGTTAGTTGCAGGATATGCAGAATTCGATCCAGTTTTTTTTCAATTATATCCAACCGATCTTCAAGGGACTTGTCTATTTTTAAAAAAGGAAATAATATTTGATCACTTGAAAGAACAATAGAGGGAACATCTCTAAATAAACACTGGACATTTTGAATTGGGGGAGCCATATAGATTGAAATCAGAAACAAACAAACAAATGAAATGTCTTTTATTCCACATAAGATCATGAATGTCATATTCCCAAATTAGCGAGAGCCTGAATCTTGGATGTACATAAAATTTATTTTTCTTTCATTGCCAAATGAAAGATTTATATTAGCCTTTCTCCAATTTCCACTCTTCTTGTACTTGAGAAACATTCTTAAAATTTGGGTTTAAGAAGCAGGATCTTATATACAAAGTATATCCTTACTGCTTCGATATGTAGAGAAGAGGCTAAGTAGTAACCAGGTGCTACTAATCAAGCGCCCTTGATCAATTGATCATCAGCAAGTGTGACTACCTCTATAAAAGCTGAAGCTTTAGGAGTTTGCTGGTCTCCAGCATTGAGGTATTTTTAATAGAATGCCAAAGAGTAAAAACATCAGCAATGATCTTAGAGAAGTAATTGTTGCTGCCCATCAATCTAGGAAGGGTTATAAGGCCATTTCCAAACACTTTAAAGTTCATCATTCTACAGTGAGGAAGATTAATCACAAGTTTGCTGTGTCTCTAGGATTGAGATGCGTGTTAACACAATGCCAAAGAGTAAAGGCATTAGCAATGATCTTAGAAAAGCAATTGTTGCTGATCCCAAGCACATCAGCAAATTTATAACAGAATGGTCGAAAAAGAAAAGAATCAAGTTTTGCAATGAGCCAGTCAGTCCAAACCTCAACCTATTTGAAATGCTAGGGCAGGGCCTCAAAAGAATTGTGCATAAACAAAAGTCCACAAAACTCAATGAACTGAAGCAATATTGTAAAGAAGAGTGGGCCAAAATTCCTCCACAATGATGTGAGAGACTGATAAAGTCACATAGAAAACAATTACTGCATGTTATTACTGCTAAAAGTGGATCTCCAAGTTATTGAATCATATGCCATCACACATGGCTTCTCCGTTTTGGCTTTGTTCCTGTAAAATAATTGATGACATGTCTATGGAGATTCTCAATCATCCAGATCATGGTTGTTCCAAAGGTGCTTTTCCAAAGGACTTTCTTGTTTTTCTTCATTTTCTTTTTTGGTTTTGGAACTGAAGAAGCTTCTTGGATGAGAAGCAGAATGTTTTCAAGAAAAAAACCAAGATAGTCCAGTTGCCTTTTAAAAAGGACCTTTGGAACAAATGATGATATGGTGTAATATATCATGTGTTGTTGTTCATCTGAGGTTGTATTTACCTGATTTTAAGTTCTGCTAAGGATCAGATGATTTTTACTATGTCCTGATATGTAAAGCCATAGAACTCAAAGCAGGTGTACTTTCTTTGTAACATGACTGTAAATTTTCTAGCCAATCTAGTGCCATTCTACACTAATGCAAATTAGCAGTCCAATCATGTGATGACTCACCTTCACTCTTATCTTCTTCTGGAGTGTTAGGGGGAAGAGCAGATGTCGGGTCTGTGACTGAGATCATGACTACACCAGCCAAAAAGAGAGGGAAAAATGTTTATATAGCTTGTCCAGACGCAGGATGTGCAACTTTCAAATGTTCAACTCTGATGTTCAACAAAGATTTAAGAAAAATTACTTACTCTTATCACACCATGGACCAGACGGTTTCCACTGACTATCAGCATCACATTCAATTAAAGAAGACTCTACGAAAGTGTAGCCAGGATCGCATTCAATAAGTAATTTATTCTGATACGTATATGTAGCTTGAAAAACACTTGCCACTTTTCCATTTGGGATGATTGGTCTACGGCACTTGACATCTGGAAAAGAAATCAGCATTTAGTTTGCATCAAATACCCAACTGCCTTAATGAGGGGCAAATGAAAAACTATGCATGATGTTACTATTACACAAATGCTGTGAGTTATATATTTTTGTCACAGAGTGGGAAATAAGTACATAATGGTGTCCTGTATGTATGTTGTGACATCACCATGTGATGTAATTATGGCTTGCTGCCACAATTAGGAATCTTAAGCTTGGAAACCATTATTTGCTTAGCTTTGGCCAAAAAGAGTAGCTACCTACTATGGCTGCATCTTGCATCTTGCAGGATTTGCATGGAACAAGATTAAATTGTCACCAAGCTAATTATCTGCAGCTTCAAATAACTGAGCCAAATATATAGCTTTTATTATAAAAGTGTGGTACCAATACCTGTTCATCTACTTGCATTTCCATGCTCTCAGACTGCTCGGTTGGCAGAAGCTGAGATTAGTGACAGTACTCGGGTTTCGAACTGCAGACCTTTAACGGACTAAGACTGCACATAAGCATATGAGAAGGTAGCAGCGTTCCATGTTTCGCCATATACCTTGTGCTGTGGTGTGATTTCATGCTGGCTACATGACTGTGGAAATGTCTCCAAAGAATTCTGGCTCTTTGGCTTAAGAAACAGAGATGAGAACTGCTCCTTAAAGTTGGTCACAACTAGTGGAGTAAAATCCACAGGGACACCTTTATTATAAAAATGTAATACTGACAACCAGTGTGGTATAGTGTTTTAGGTTAGGATCAAGAGTTCACCCTAAGTTACAGAAGCTCACTCTATGACTATGAGCCAGAAACTCACTTTCACAACAATCTGTTTGTTACTGTTAAAGGAAAAATAGGAGAGTGTATTATATGTGAGGTCCAGGAATAGAATATATTTCTAGTGAATAAATAAAAGTACAGCAATTATGAAAGATGTTGGCGTTCATCAGTTGAGAACTTATAAAATAAATATTTGGGATATCAAAGAAGCACTATAAAATCTGTAAGAGAATGTACTGTACCTAATTTACAAAATCATGATTATGAAAAACTGAAATAAATACCCTATTTTTTCTGCCTCACTCTTGAAAAATATTCTGAAAGCTATGTGTGAAAAAATATTAATCAATTATGCTACATTCTTTAATAATACTATTTCTAGATTTCTACCCAACACTAAATATAACTCAGTTCACAAACATAGACCTGTAGATATAGTCATTAAAAATTTTTTTACAAGACACACAAGCAACCAAAAATCATTGAGGTCAGTTGTCAACAAGTGATTTTAAAGTAATTAATATGAAACCTGATTATTTTTAAATGACTTGTGTTTGAAGTAAGATTTGTTTTCTATGATTAAGGCACATGGTACTCTTGGCATGGGGAATCATCTCGTTAGATTATAAGAAATTGCCCAACATTTTACCTTGTTGTATTAGAGGGAAACAAAATTAAATTATTTTTATTATCCCCCTAATAAATAATATAATAAGTCTAATCGAGCTCAAGGGGGTAATTACCAAATCAGAATACAAGTAATAGAATAAATTATTCGAAGTATGTTTGCATTTCTTTCAATACTCCCCTGTGAGAATTAGTTTCAGATGGATAATTTCCAGGGGTGAAATGCTACCAGTTTGGGCAGGTTCACCCGATCCGGTAGTAAAAATGCTACTGGTTCACCTGAACCAGTAGTAAAAAAGGCTTTAAAAAAGTAAAAAAATAGTTCCGACGATCAGCTGTGCGACAATCAGCTGTGCCGCGCGATCGTCGGAACTATTTTTTTCTTTTTTAAGCATTTTTTTACTACTGGTTCAGGTAAATAGGTAGTAAAAAATGTTAACAAAAAGTAAAAAAAAGGTTCCGCCATCAGCTGTGCTGTGCAATCGTCAGAAGCTTTTTTTACTTCTGGCTCACTTGCTGCTTCCGGCCGCTTGACACTTCCGGCTGCCCACCCACCCCCGCCCTATATAAGTTTCCTTCGCCACACGGCCCAGCTGTCAGAAAGCTGCATGTGACATTTTGTTTATAAAGGGTGATAGTTCCTGCTTGTTGCAGGGACCATTTTGTGTGAAGTCCAGCTGCTTTTGCATTGTGTATGAGTCAGTTGTGTAGCTTTTGTGTTATTTTTGTGTAAAGTGTGATAGTTGGTTTTTGAGTTCTCTGTGACTGTGAGGTTCCTGCTTGTTGGACCCTAGTCACATCCTGAAAAGACTGTATATTGTTGGGTGAAAATAGAGATCCCTTCCGTTAACACTTGTCCTTTTTCTTTTTCAGTAGTAGCCTTTAACAGGAAGGATGAAAAAGCAGTTTGGGCAGTTTCTTCACCAAGAAACCAAAACTGGCAGAACAACCATCAGAATTGACCTTGGAAGATCCAAAACCATCCTGAGCACCACAAGCACCACAACTTCCACCACTTGAACATGGAGAAAGCAGCAAGTCAAGTATTGAGTCACCGAAGTCTGAAATTGAAATAAATCTTCCTGACTGCTGGACTTTGCAATACCTGAGAAACTTCCAAGAGAAGTATGAAGGACTGAAAGTTTCAAACAAGAAACTAGGTTGCAAGTACTGTGCGAAACATGAGTTCGCAATAGAGAGCAGTGTTCATGTGTCCAAAGAATGGAAGCATTTGAAGATTGAGGCATCTGGGAAAAATAAAGACGTGTGGCAGGTGTCTCTAAGGAAGAAAATGAGAGAACATTTTACATCAAAAGCTCACACCATTTGTAGAGACAACGTAAAACAAGGGGAGAAGGATGCCATAACAAAAGCAATTGACAAGATGTCTGAAAAACATTTAGGCACCACTTGTAAAATGTTCAAAACTGTTTACAGGCTGGCAAAAGAATGTAGACCAATTTCAAGCATAGAAGAATTGATAGAATTGAAAATTGAAAATGGAGTAGATCTGGGAATAGGATTGCATTCAAGGCCAACAGTTGTGAAAATAATTTGAGTGCATTGCAAACAAAATTAAAACCAAAATGTTTGCCAGCATTATCGAACAAAATCTGAAAATATGCTTGATCATTGGTGAAGTCTCAATGGTATCCTGCAAACCAGTTGTGATAATTTTTGTAAAAGTTGAGGATTCAGAGAACCCACCAACAATTTTTGTCACGCTTGTTGAATTGAAGAAACAAGATGCAAAGACAATATGTTCTTCAGTTCTGGAACATTTACATAAGGTTGGGTTTACCCAGAACTAATAGTGTTTTGCTCTGATGGTGCTAGCATTATGCTTGGGAGAAAATCTGGAGTGAGCACTAGAATGGCAAAAGAGTTTCCAAACATCATCATATGGCACTGTTTGAACTATCGCCTCCAACTTAAAGGAAGTAAAGCAAGTAAATCATTTAAAAATATTTATTGATAAGATATGCTCTATTTTTTACCAATTGAATAAGAACCTAATTGAACTTGACAAAATATCCGAAGAACTTGAAATTGACATCATAAAGATTGGACCAAGATGGGCTACCTGTAGTTTAAGGGCAACCATAGCTGTGTGCCGTGCTTATCCAATGCCAGATCAGTATTTTCATGTGAATGCAAAATACTCAGGTATGGCTGCCCGTCTGGAAAATATATATATTTAAAATGATTTGGCACTGATGATCGATATTCTGGATGAAATTTCACTTCTTTCAACTGCCCTGCAAGCAACTAATATGGACATTATAAAGACTGAAAAACTGGTGAGAAGATCAATGAAAGCATTTGAACTGCTTACAAAGGGAAAGGGTCCATACGAAAGAAAAGTTGACAGACTAATTACTTCAGAAACCTTCAAAAATATAAAATTTGTACAAAATCATCAATTTGTTGGACTTCATCGGGAAAGACTTTTAGAAAGCATCATAACAAATTTGCAGAAAAGATTAATGGACTGTGAACATTTAAAAACAGGTAGCCAATTGCAAGACACCATGAATAAACTACAATTTCTATTTTTTTTTTGGTGCCAGAGTACTGGGATATTGCAGAAGTAGTAGTTCCATGGATAGCAGCTGAGGAACAACTGTGCACATTTGATGACATTTTCAATTACAACATTAACATCTACAACTACAGAGATTTTGTGGAGAATGTGTTAAAAGATTATAAGAACTATGCAATTCCTGACAGTATTAAAAAAGATAAAGATATTGTCAGAACAATTGCTTTAAGTTCTGCAGAAGCAGAAAGGGTTTTTTCAAAAATGAACATCATATGTTCAGAGAGCAAAAGTCACCTAACCATTTCTAATTTAACCAACCTCATGACTATCAGTGTTATTGGCCTACCTCTTCCAAAACGGGACCCTATTCCTGCAGTGAAAAAGTGGTTAAGAGTACACCATCACACAGCCAATGATCTGAGAATCAAAATAAAGAAAAGTGGAAGTGAAGAGAGTGCCAATGAAAAAACGATGTGGAAACATCTTAAAGTTAAAGGCTACTAACATGTTTATGTAAGTATTTGTGTACCTCTTTTATTGTTTTATGTACTTCATTTATTCTTATTTAAGTATTAAATGCACGAAATAATTGGTATATCTTCTTTTTGTAGGTCATAAGGGCAAAGAAGTGACGTTAACTTGGCCACGCCCACCCACCCAGTCACATGACCACCAAGCCAATCCCACCCAGTCACATGACCACTAAGCCATGCCCACCTGCTTACATGACCACAAAGCCACGCTTACCCGACCACATGATCACCGAGCCACACCCACTTGGTCACGGCCACAGAACTGGGGGAAAATTTTTTTGAATTTCACCACTGAATAATTCCCACTTTGTAATCCACAGCATCCCAATACTTAGAAGACAAGATTACCAGATTCCAGCAAAAAAATACTTAACAAATGGGAAAAAAAGAGAAGAAACAATTTTACAGTCTGAAAGTAAGGAAAACGACATAAAATTCCATTACTTTTGCATTCAGGTGAAGGCAAATTCCACTTTCCATCTACACCATTTTCTGCAACTATACATGTAATAGCAGATTGTCCAATAAGGGAGTAATCAGCATCACACCGATAGATTACTGTCCAGCCAACATCATATGTGTCTGAAGGACTAGGATCATATCTTCCATTGGCAATTATAGGAGGACGAGCACAAGGAATACCTGGAGAAAAAAAATCAACAATGATTTAACTGGGCTAGAATTGCAAAGCATCTGGACGAAAATTTCCTCGTGGTATAGATGTTTAGCTGCTTGAATTAATTACTTCAATCATCAGGTAAATGCACATCTTTGGAATACTTTCTACAATCAACCAGAACACCAGTCACTTTTCTACTGCCCAGGACAATATTCCTAACAAATAAATATCTGCTGTCCAGCTCCTGCATGAGATTTCTTGATAAAGTTCTTTTTCTCAAAGTGGTCTTCCTCATTAGGATCTCTTCCATATGCAAGTCTAAACGAGAAAAATTACATTCTTACTCTGGAAGTAATTACCCCATCTCTTGACAGAATACAACAAAAGTTCTTACTTCATTTGAGAAAAATGATCTCAACAATTACATTCTTCAACAAAGGAGCCATTTTGAAGCAAGTGCTGAAAATGATGGCTGCTTTCAGGAGACAGCTATGCAACCCAGAGACACTTGCCCTCCTTCCACAATATCAGGTCCAGAGATCTTCAAAACGTCAGTGCATAATGCACACATAATTCTGTTCTGTTCTGTCTGTTCTGTTCTGTTCTGTTCTGTTCTGTTCTGTTCTGTTCTGTTCTGTTCTATTCTATTCTATTCTATTCTATTCTATTCTATTCTATTCTATTCTATTCTATTCTATTCTATTCTATTCCTTACCACAGTGTTATATTGTTTGTCAGTTTTAACCTCTCTTGGCACTTCTCACAGATACTCATAAATGCCTTAAAAATCTCTTGGTTGAACTATTGGAGCACACACTGTCTTTGAAAATCACTGAGAATGTATAATTTAGTCAAAAGATGCAAAAATGCAGATAGTTATGGGTGTGTCTCCTTTTGTCTATATAACAGCACTTCCTTGAGAACTGCACTGGTGATGTTTATTCAAACTGCTGGTTGTCATCATTAAACAGCTGATGACCGAGGTATCTTCAGGAATGTCTACTCCAATAACTGCCTGACCAATGACATCTGAAGCCACCCTTGGGTGGAACAGCATTCTCCCCCACCTGAGAGATGAGAATAGCTCCAACCATGAACCTCTTCCTGAAGGTCTTGGGAATTGGAATATTGCAGTGTTGTTTTCTCTTGTAGTGAAGTGTTTGCGTACTTAACGTGATTCACATTCTTTGCAGTATTTCTTCACTTTATGTTACTGCTTTTATTTTTATTTTATAATTTTCACTTCGTTTAGGAACATTGGATATGTATACCAGTCAGATAATGGTGGAAAGAGTACAGTAAATGCTAGGCAGACTGAATTTTTGCTATTAGAAAGTTAAATGTAAAAGCACCAAAAGAAACCTAATAAGCTTAAAATAAAGTATCATCTTACGTTTACAAACTGGAAGCTCTCTATTCCAGTCAACTTTGCCTGGTTTCAAAATACATTGACGAGTAGCGCCACCTATTATTCTGAACCTAAAGGGAAGAAAAGTCTTATTGATTTTTTTAGTTGCAATTTCTAAAATAAGCCACAACAGATTGGGTTCACAGAACATGCTGACTCAAACCAAACAAATTATATTATGATGTACTAAAATGTAGAACTCCAACCATTATAATACTTTGGTATTTATTTGTCTAGTAAGAATTTCTAGAAGTATATTCTGAGAACTTGATAGATGCTGTATATAAGAAGTGTTCATCTTCAAACTTGTAGCAAAGCTTTATACCTACATCACTCTGGCCGGTCTAAATCTTGCTCTCCTCTCTCCATTCCACATTCCCAAACAGATACAGCAAACTTACTTTGTTGTACAAAGTTATGTTAAAAAGACTTTAGGAAGTCACATATATAACTTCTGAGGATACTAGCACAGTAGAAATGTGATCTATTTCAGTCCCAAACTTCAAATCCTGACCCTTTTCCTTTCACTTTATAGAGCCAGTGGTCTGTAGCTGGTCCTTTCTTGGTTTGAAAGTAATTTATTACATCAAGCTAGCAAGAAATGTAGGTTAAGATAAACAGGGCCAATTAAGTTCAACTTCCTACAAGTTGGACCTAATTTAATATCCATTTGTAAGGCACGATAGCAATTTGCAATGCTGACAAAATAGGCAGATAAAGACAGCACCAGAGTTTCTTCCAGTTGATTCTGTCACCTCAAAACCCAGGATGATTAACAAACACCTACTGATGTATTGGCAGAATTTTACTGAGTTACATATAAATGATGCCTTTAAATCATTTCTGCAGATTTCTGCAAATCTGGATACCTTTCAAAGTAACTATATATTATAATTATTTATAGGAATATACTGTCGATAATTATATAGTTCATAATTCAGATTTTATTACCACTATTTTTTGTCTATTGTCTCCAAAGATATTTTTACAATTTGCTTCAACAAATAATCTCTAACTTACCCATAATGACAACCAAGGGTTATTTCTTCACCAAGCCGGAGGTCAACTGAACTTACTATTTGGCCATTTTCTATATTTGGAACGGGACATCGCTTTCCTAAAAGATTGGAACTGATGTTATCATGTGCCCTTGTGAGACTTACAACAAAATAAACACTTGAAGAAAATTGTATTAGTCTAGCTTTATACTTCTCCATATTATATTATAGTTGTATCTCTCAAGAGTTGTTTTGCAATGCAGAGCTGCTTGGTAAACTATCCTCAGCTTCTCTACGTATCTGTTCACTTCAATGGCTGTTCATGGACTTACATATGAAAATAATTAAAAGTAGTTTATGAAGCAGCTGCATGAATTGGAAAAAAAGTTGGATGTACTGAGTCAAAGTCTTTCAAACATTATCTGTGTATATTAAAATCTCTTGAAATTATAATTATATAGTAACAATAAAAATAATTACTGACATAATTATAATTACCATATATTTCAGCGTATAAGACGCACTTCCCCCCAAATAAGTGGGTGAAATTGTCTCTGTGTCTTATACAGCAAATGTTGCCAAAGGCCCCCACCCTTTGGCCTCTGCCTCCCAGCAATTTGCCTCTTTGCAGCAAACAACCTGGTCAGCTTCAGCACAGCCTGATTTAGCACAAGCAGTTCCCGGAATACCAATGATCAGCTGTTCCAGGCTGCCTGGATAGCCTCACCATGGCCAACTCATGACAGGACAACTCGCCACAGGGCAAGAGTTACAGTAATATCAAAGAAATGGTGGAATAGAATCATTAAAGAAAGAATGCAAAAGGAGGGACAAAATAAAATGTGACAGGCAAACATTAAAATAATTTTTAATTATTTTAAATAAATTGAATTGAACTGTTCTGCAGCAAGTTCTCCCATGGTGAGTTGGCTGCAGCAAGTTGTCTGATGCTCTTGCCTGCATTCTCTCCGCTGGGCTCATCATCCCAGCCACATGCAGGGGGAGGCACCATGGAAAGGTTCTAAAGCCTGGCAGGGCTGTCTGTGACATGCTGTAACCCAATACTGATGGGATCTTTCTTTCACGCACCACTTAGAGCTTTTCACACTGCCAAGACCTCCTTATGCAAAAAATGGCTGGAGCTGGCTTCTTGAAAAAAATTCTTCAACTCTAGATGTTCTTGGAACTTTTTCTGGCTTTAACTTCTTGATTGCCATTTTAACTTCATCCTCTATTACAAACTTACTAAGATAATTTTTATGTTTTTCTTCTGTACTGTACGTTCATTTTGCTAAGCAATTTTTAATTTCAAAAAAAAATCATATTTTTTATTTGCATTATTAAAACTTTGCATTATACTTTTTGCTTGGTAAAAATATCCTTTGTTAAATTCTCATGATCCAATAATCAGAAGAATTTTCAGTTACTGTTTTATTCCAAATACCGTAAGTTATAGGCTGGAAATTAAATGTACAACTTTAAATCTGACAATTTTGAAGAGCTGAATGTATTTCACTCAACACTGCATAGCAGCCACTGTTGTTGACAAAAGATATTTACCTTGACAAAGTGTAGGAAGCTCTGACCACTTATTAGTGTCAAGACATGTCATCCTAGGAATTGTTCCAGGTATAATTTCATGACCTGCGATGCACTGTAAATGCAGAACAGTTCCAGTTGGAAAGGTATCTGGTAGGACTTCTCCTGTTCTAAGTGAAGAATGGGGAGGTAGAACTGGATTTGGGCACTCACCTGTGGGTAAAGAAACACGAGGAAGCTCTGAAGTAGACCACAGAGATAAAGGTTATTACAGTACCAAAGCCCAACCATAAATAAAATCTTAACCATAGATTTTCCCCCTGAAAATCTGTCCCAGGTGAAAGACCCTCACTTGATCTTTCAGGTCTTCTAATGATGCACTCAGCATTTATTTATTTATTTCATTTTTATTTATTTATTTTATCAGGCATGTATTAGATAACAGATATAAGTATAAACATAATTATGAATACATGAAATGGATACGAATAAAAGGGACCATTAAGACAGGGACGGTAGGTACACTGGTGCACTTATGGACATCCCTTAAAGACTTCTTAGGAATGGGGTGAGGTCGACAGTAGACAGTCTAAGGTTAAAGTTTTGGGGGTTTGGGGAAGAAACTACAGAATCAGGTAATGTACTCCAGGCATTAACAACTCTGTTACTGAAATCTGCAATCAAGTTTGACTCAGTTTACCATAAGTTTGTATCTATTATGTGCTTGTGTATTGTTGTGATTGAAGCTGAAATAGTCATTGACAGGTAAGACATTGTAGCAGATAATTTTATGTACTAAATTTAGGTTGGACTGAAGACGGTGAAGTTCTAAACTGTCTAATCCCAAAATTTCAAGTCTGGTGGCATAAGGTATTCTGTTGCGAGCAGAGGAGTGGAGGACTCTTCTCATGAAATATCTCTGGACTCATTCAATTGTAATAATGTCCAATATGCAGTGTGGGTTCGAGACAGATGAGCTGTATTCAAGAATTGGTCTAGCAAAAGTTTTGTATGTCCTAGTTTGCAGTTTCATATTACCGGAGAAGAAGCTACGCAAGATTAGGTTAACAACTTTTAATGCCTTTTTGGAAATGATGTTACAGTGAGCTCTGGCACTTAGATCATTTGAGATGAGTACTCCAAAGTCCTTAACAGAGTGAGGGTCGTCTGTGAGGTTGTATCCACCCAGCTTGAATTTTGTGTTCTGATTTATTTATTTTTTTTGCTAATGTGTAGGACAGAACATTTGTTGGTTGAGATTTGCCAAACAAGTTGCCAATTGTTTGACCATTCTGACAGATAGTCAAGGTCTTTTTGTAATCATCATTTTTGTAATCATCATTGTAACTGAGTCTGCTCATCCTGTTACTGACCATCCTCTTCTTTTTTCTTCCACTTTTCCCAGCACCAGAGTTTTCTTTACAGAGCTACCTCTTCACAGTTCAGTCATGTGAACAGGAAAATTTGAGTTCTATAATTGTACATATCAAGACAGCAAAAATGATCCAATCCTTAGCAGTTCTTAACAATAGGTGAATACAACCACAGATGATCAACAATACATGCGTATCACACCACGTTATCATTTATTTTACAAAATGAAAGCCAAAATGGAAAATAATCCATGTGTGAAAAATTAAGTAGACTCTTATTGTTTCCATAGGTAGGAAGAGAGGCTATCAATCAGGTGCTTCTAATCAAGCACCCTTGATCAAGTGTGATTGCTTCTATAAAATCTGAAGCTTTAGGAGTTTGCTGGTCTCCGGCATTGAGGTATTTGTTAATAAAATGCCAAAGAGTAAAAACATCAGCAATGATCTTAGAGAAGTAATTGTTGCTGCCCATCAATCTAGGCAGGGTTGTGAGGCCATTCCAAACACTTTAAACCCCATCATTCTACAATGAGGAAGATTATTCACAAGTGGAGACAGTTGCAAATTTTCTACATTCTACAATGAGGAAGATTATTCACATTCAAGACAGTTGCAAATTTTCCAGGAGTGAACATCACAGCAATTTCCCTCCAAGGTCAGACAATGCAAAGCTCAGAGAAATTACAAGAAATAAAAGAGTTACATCTTGCACTATATAGGCCTCAGTTTATATGTTAAATGTTCAGGTTCATGATAGTACAGTTAGAAAAAGACTGAACAAGTTTGGTTTATTTGGAAGGGGAAAGTCTCTTCTCTCTAAAAAGAAAATGAGGGCATGGCTTAGGTGAGCAAAGTTGCATCTGAACAAATCACAAGACTTTTGGAACATTATTCTTTGGACAGATGAGACTAAAGTGGAGATGTTTGGCCATAATGCACAGTGGCACATTTGGCAAAAACCAAACACAGTATATTAGCACAGACATCTCATACCAACCATTAAGCATGGTGGTGGAGGGGTGATGATTTGGGCTTGTTTTGCTGTCACAGGATCTAGGCACCTTGCAGTCATTGAGTCGACCATGGTATCCTCTGTATACCAAAGTATTCTAGAGTCAAATATGAGGCCATTTGTTGGACAGCTAGAGCTTCACTGACATTTGATCACACATCAGGACAATAATCCCAAGCACACCAGAATATCTACAAGAGAATGGCTGAAAAAGAAAGCAATCAAGGTGTTGCAATAGCTCAGTCAAAATCCAGACCTCAACCTGATTGAAATGCTGTTTTGAGACTTCAAGAGAATAGTGCATAAACAAATGCCACAAACCTAAATGAACTGAAGCAATGTTATAAAGTAGAGTGGGCCAAAGCTCATCGACAATATTATGAGAGACTGATAAAGTCATGCAGAGAAGAATTACTTCAGGTTATTGCTGCTAAATATGGTTCTACAAATATTGCATCATAGGGTATTCTTACTTTTTCACACATGGTTTCTCTGTTTTGGATTTCTTTTTGTAAAATAAATGATGACATAGTGTCTCTTGACTTTCAGTTGGTATTTGCAGTCTATTTTTATTTTTATTTTTTCTTTTCTTAATCCTATACAAACAATTTAAAATAAGAGTAGGGTAAATTACAGTAGTTATAGGATAAGATACAATATAATTTAATACATAAATATGTAAAATAGAATAAAATGACATAAAATTATATTTTGGTGTCACCCTTACAATCTACCCCAATCAGTCCCATGTATGCAGATCTCAACCAATCCATTTTGTTTAAGTGCTGTGTTAAATGTTATTTTCAGGTTCTGGCTACACATAAGGTAAGCTGTTTTGATACGGAGATCCCAATGGGTCATTCGTTTGGTATATAGACCAAGGTACCTGTCTCTCACCCCCTTATACAAGCAACAATCAAATAGGATGTGAGCCAGGTCTTCTACCTCTGCCACTCCGCAAATGCAGAGATGCTAATTGTAGAGTATAGAATGGAATCTCCCATATCTGACCATTGTGTCAAGTTGTTCGAATCTCACTCATGTAAATATCTCCCTAAGATGTTTTGGCAATTGTAACTTCAAATAGCTGTCTACTTGAAAAGTACGTTTGTATTTGCTTAGCCATTTCAAGTTACCCATCTTATTAAGGATAGCTATATCATTTTGTGCTTCTATATCCTTAATACTTTGGGCACTTCTTTTTTTGAATTGTTCTCCTGTTACATAAGAGACAGGAAGGCCACAGCTTCTTACAAAATTTGTTAGTTTGGTGATCCACGAGATTTGTGATTGTAATTTTGTTTACTCTAGTAGACATAACTTGGGGAGTCTATCAGTCTCCATTTCATTGACTTTGCACCAGTAGTTATAGTCCATGAATTGTATGAATTCCCAATTCAGCTCTAACTGATGCAGCAGATGTTCTTGGATCTACACCCAGAATACATCTCAAATGCTGGGACTGTGTTTGTTCTAGGACTGTGGTTGAATATAGACCCCAAACCTCTGCTCCATACAAGAGCATAGGGGTAACCTTAGCTTTATATACTTTAATTAATGGGGCTAGGGACCATGGGTAGCTATGGTTCTTTAGTTTAAGCAGTAAATTCAAACGGGCTTTTGCTCTAAGTGTACTCTGTTGAAGATGGCAAGCCCAAGATCCAGTCTTGGAAAAAGTTACACCTAAATATACAAAGGTGTTAACCTGTTGAGTTGGTTCAACATCTAATTGCCACCTATCAGTAGTGGGTTCCTCCTGGTTCTGCCTGGTTCCACCGAGCCAGTAGCAGTGATGATATTACGTCACCGAACCGATTCTCTTTGTTTGGGAGCTGGGCCTTCCCGCCCCACCCGTGTTATTCTTACCTTTTATTTGGCCCCGCCCCCAATCTATTTGCTGCCTCCCGAGTCCCAGCTGATGGCTAGAAGGAAAAAAACTGTTTAAACTTTTGCTGCAGGGCTTCAAAGGGCCGCCCTACAGCTGATCAATGTTAAAAGGCAGTGTGGTGGTAGACTGATGCCTCCAAAAACAAATGAGTAGACCGGTGCCTCCAAAAACAAATGAGTAGACCGGTGCCTCCAAAAACAAATGGATAGACCGGTGCCTCCAAAAACAAATGGGTAGACTGATGCCTCCAAAAACAAATGGGTAGACCGGTGCCTCCAAAAACAAATGAGTAGACCGGTGCCTCCAAAAACAAATGAGTAGACCGGTGCCTCCAAAAACAAATGGGTAGACCTGGACGCTCCAAGAACAAATGGGTAGACTGGTACAACTCTGCAAATAGTTAAAAGCCTGGTAGACCAGTACCTCTGCTAAATCCTAAAGAATTGTCACATGACCATCAAGCCACGCCCACAAAATAAGCCACGCCCACAGAACCAGTAGTAAAAAAATTTAGAACCCACCCCTGCCACCTATGGTTCTGATGATGTTTTCCAAACACAATTATTTTTTATTTAGTTTTATTAATGATTAGGGAGTTATCCTGGCAATAAGAGCTGAATCTTCTTAATAGCCTATGTAATCCTACTAATGAATATGATAATAAAATCATATCATCAGCATAAAGCAAGCTGTTACAGTAAGTATTTAGGATCATCAGCATGTGTACCATGGGATCCTTCATTAACCCTGGCAAGTCATTGACATATAAACTAAATAATAATGGGGCCAGGATACACACTTGCCTTACCCCTTTATTTGTGTGAATCCTGTTATTCAGAGTTAACCCCATACTGCACCTTCAAATAGGTACTTGTGTAAAGGGCTTTAATCAAAGCCAGCAGTCTAGGTTCTATTTTAATAGATGTCAGTTTACTCCATAGTACTTCTCTGTTTACCATATCAAATGCTGCTGTAAGTCTGACCTATGATTCTGTCCTGGACTGGTCAACTTGAGCCCATCTTCAAAATGCTGAGAACTGAGTTCTCAATTATATTGACAGGACCAGCATAGAAATAAAATAGCCCTTTAGTACAGAGAACACAATTTTAATATTCCACCCACACTGGAAGGAATTGAGCAGTGAGAGAATGGATGAACTCCAAGCAATGTTAGCCTTGCCCTCCAAAGAGTCCTGGTAAGCACAAAATAAAGCGAAGTATAAAAAGCTGTTTTAAAAAAAGTGGGACCATGGCTTGAGGAAGCCTCAGTTCTCTCTCAGAAAACAGTTAACCTCCCAGAAGCCAGGTCAACCCCTTTTCTTTCAGAAACCAAAAGCAAACCCCCAAAAGCAAACCCCCAAACCCTCATTTTACTTACTTTGAACTTCAGACAAGGACAACAGCAGCAAGATCCAAGCTAGGAGCCCAGTCTGGTTGCAAGATAATGCCATCATTGGAGTGGCAGTAGAGAAATCTCCGATTTTCAGAACTCCAAGAAGAATATTGGCAGCTTCGGACAGAGTAAAAATTTCCACAGCCAAGGCCCAAATGGCAAAATGTGATGAATGGAGAGAAAAGGAGTGTCTTTATTTTCAATAGGCAGTTGGTGTCTTTTGTTGGTGAGCCAGAGAACTTCCTGGTTCAGAACAAACAAATAAATGTTTTATTTAAACAAAGAACTCCAAGGATTAAAAATAAATCCAGACACAGAGTATGTCAAATTTGTGGTGACATAAATTGATAAGGTGACTCACTTCTCGGCAGCGTTCAGAAATAAATGCAAATAAGTTTTTATAATGATTCACACAATTTATACATTGCCTAACTCTAATTAAGTCTAGGAAGCTTATACTTTAAACCAAAAATCAATGAACAGACAGATACAAATCACATATGTCCAGAAAATAAGCGAAACGGAACAACAAAGCAACCTGCTGGGCATCAACAGCCAGCCTTCTCTAAGGCCTGGGTGAATAGCCAGGTTTTCAATTACTTTCAATGATTGTCAGAGTGAGAACCATACATATCTCTGAGGGGTCCTGTTCTTGAGGGCAGAGCCAGGCACTGAGAACACACACTTCCTACTCCCACTGGATTACATTGTTGGATTGAAGCAATCTGGAATGCACCTACTTTGCCTATTTGGATGGGCAGAAGCTATCACAGATAGGCAATCCTTCAAATAATCAGACCCTATCCCATGAAGAAATAAGTGGGAATAAAAAAAAACTGAACAATATGCTTATTTACAACAATAAAAGATTTTGGTGTGAAACTGATTAAGTCAGTTTCAGAAAGGAGCTACCAACCTATTATTTTTAGGGACATACTTCACGGCAGAGGAAGAAGAGATAGCTTCCTGGAGCATCCTCTCAACCCTGCAAGGTGGGAAAAAAGAGGGAAAATGGATCGTTGGCACAAGACATTATACAAGAGAATTGTATTTGAATGAATGTGCAACAAACAGCAATCTTCACAGCTTCTCTCTGGTCATGTGCTTTCCTCACCAGCCATTTTGCTGGAACCAACTGCAATAACTACATGAAGACTACCTGTAACTGCTTAGTCTTAAAGTTACCAAACAAAGCATAAAGACTCCACCTATACTACAACTTTTATAAGGACTTATAGACTCAGTTTATAACACCACATCTAATAAAATATCCAGGAAATACTGATCTCTTTTACATACATGCAAACCAGCATCTGAATTTCTTGCATCCAACGAGGAGAGCATATCTTTCTCCATCTGCCCTAGCTACTCTTTGCAGAGGCACCATTGAGAGCGTTTTAACAAACTGCATCACTGTTTGATTTGGTGGCAGCAGTGCCTCAGATAGAAAGTCCATTCAAGGAGTGATAAGGACAGTCAAAAAAATTATAGGAAGCCTGCTTCCTGCTATTCAGGATACTGCTTATAAGCACTATGTGCTTAGAGCTCAAAGCATTGTTAGAGACCCCACACACCCACGTCACGGTCTGTTTCTGTTGCTCCCCTCTGGGAGGAGGTTTCAAAATATTTCTACCAGGACTACCAGATTCTGTAACAGCTTTGTTCCCTATGCCATCCATCTGGTAAACTTGCAAGATTCATTTTCTCGCCATGTATACATCCAAAGTTGACCGTGTTGTTTCTCTGTGTCATATAATATAAATGCATAACTTTGTATTTATTCATAACCTCTCAGAGATTTCCAATTTCTCTGTTTTATTTGTAGTCATATCACATTTCTGGCTCATCAATGCCTGTTCCAAGATGTTTCTAGAAAGATCCATTGCCAAGCCAAGTTTTTGCCATTTTATAGGAGCCATGGTGGCGCAGTGATTAGAATGCAGTATTGAAGGCTAATTCTGCTGATAGCCAGCAGTTCAATTCTGATCTGCTCAAGGTTGACTCAGCCTTCCGTCCTGCTGAGGTCAGTAAAATGAGGACCCAGATTGTTGGACGCAATATGCTGACTCTGTAAAACGCTTCGAGAGAGCTGTAAAGCACTATGAAGCAATATATAAGTCTACGTGCTATTGCAAAGTGCTATTGCTATACCTGTGCATTTAAGGATTTTTTTTCCTTAGCTAAATAGCTCCCCACACCCCCGTTAAATGCTGTTCTTACTTTCAGCTCTTTGTTGGAATAAATTTGATTTTATTTCTGTCTTCTATGGCTGGATTTTTAATTCTGGGTTATATAGAACCTTAGACTTGTTTGAGGAGTTGAATAGGTTCGATAAGAGGAAAAGGAAACCCTCTTGTTGAGATACCATGGCAAATTTTTTAAAAAAAGTTGAATATACTCAAGCATTTACTTCTGCCTTGATGCTGGTTTTCCCTTCTCATTTGCTGTATATTACTAATATTTATTTATTTATTTTGTTTGTTTGTTTAATATGTCACTCATCTTGCTATCCAAAGTGTTCCATACTGGAAGCAACTATCTGTCTTTCCCTTGCTAGTAGCATATACATAAATCCCAAATCCCCCCCTATTCCAATCTCCAACAAACATTTCTAATTCTACAAGACTAAAGGAAATGAGTTACTTCCACCCTTCTTATTTTAATAAGCTTGCTAATCATCAATAATTGTGAGAGGGCTCTAGGAATCCTAATGGACAACCACTTAAGTATGACTCAGCAGTGTTCTACAGCTGCCAAAAAAGCAAACGCAATCCTAGGCTGCATCAACAGAGGGATAGTATCAACAGTGGTGGGTTGCCTCTGGTTCAGACCGGTTCGCAAGAACCGGTAGTAAAACCAGCAGAAGGGCCCGCCCACTGCCCCGGATGTCATCATTGGTGATCTGTGCATGCGCGAGCGAAGCGAGCGTGCATGCGTGATCCCATTGCGAATTGGTAGTAAAGGTAACTAGAACCCACCCTTGAGTATCAAGGTCACATGAAATGTTAGTACTACTGTTATATTGCTCTGGTAAGTCCACACATGGAATACTGAATCCAGTTTTGGTCACCATGATAAAAAAAAGACCTTTTGTTGCAGAAAAAAAATCAACAAAGATGATTAGGGGGCTGGAGGCTAAAATATATAATGAACAATTGAAGGAACTGGATATATTTAGTCTAATGAAGAGAAGGACTAGGTGTGACTTGATAGCAGTCTTCCAATATTTGAGGGGCTACCATAGAGAAGAGGGGGTAGTCCTATTGTCCAAACCACCTAAGGGCAGGGCATGAAGTAACAAATGGAAACTTATCAAGGAGAGATCCAACCTAGAATTAAAGAAAAATTTCCTGATAGTGTGTAATGGCTTTACTCCAGAAGTTGTAGGTGTTCCAACACTGAAGGGTTTTAAGAAGAGATTGGACAGCCATTTTTCCGGAAAAGTATAGGGGTTTGGAGAGAAGACCTTCAACTTTGGACCTTCTTCCAACTATTATTCTGTATTCTATATTCATGGGTACTTTGCCAAATGCTTTCCCAAAATTGAGATACATGTATCAAATAATTTGCATTCCCACAAGCTGTCAAAGAACTTAACTAATTAAAAAATGGGATAAGATTAGACCAGGATATATTTGTTTTTGATAAGGCAGTGATAACATCTGGCAATTGTTTTCAGCTTTGTTACAGACCGGCTTGTTTATGAAACACTAGAGATTCATACGTTAGATTGACTAGAGACTATACTTTTCTGGAACTTCCTTCTTTTTTGGACCTAGGAATATTGTTCTACTTCAGATATTTGGCGCTTCACAAATTTTTGCAAGATTTTTCACATATAATAGATGAGAGTTCAGCCAGACTATCAGTTAGCCTCTTTAGTATCCTTGGATATAATTTATCTAGCTATGGAGATTTAAATTCATTTAAAATAAACAGGAATTCCCTGACAATGTTTTTTATTTTAAAACTTCAATCCTACGCATTTGCTCTGCTGGACTAATATGGAGGTTGAGGAGCTGTGCCTTTTGTCACCTATTAGCATTTTACCTTATAACTAAGCAGTTCATACAGGGATCACCCATTTTCCCCCTTTTCCCCACAACTTGCCGAAAGAAACATTTGTTTTTTCTAGCATCCTCTGCTAACCTTTTTTGAGCTTTTACATTTTTCTGACATTGACTGTATTTGTTTCTGCAAAGTTGTTATTGCCTGAAACACCTTATGATGTTTTTAAGAAGGAACATTTGGCCATTACAGAAGCTTTTAATTCAGTATCAGCACAATCTTCTCAAAGGCTATATTGCCCATGAAAGCCAGCTGGATAACTTTAGGCTAGTCACTCTTTTCCAGCCCAGTTCACTTCACAGAGTTGTTGGTGTGAAGAAAATAGAAGGAGGAATGCGTGTTGGATATGTTTGCTGCCTTGAGTTGTTTGTAAAAATAATAAAGACAGGATAGAATTAAATTAAATTAAATTAAAGTACTAAATTAAATTAAATTTTCTGAAGGCGATCCTTTGGAAGTTCAAACAGACTATAAGAATTTGGAACATTTGTCACCATCTTATACAGTACCAGGTCAGGTGGCCCCAATTTCCCATATTTTAATCATACACAACAAACAGACTGATTAGGGAAACACTTTGCCACCTTCTTTCCTATTTCCTGAAAACAGGAATAACAGCACATGTCAACCAATTATAATTTCCTTTTTCCTTCAGGAGTAAGTTGTTGCAACTCTTCCATGACAATCAAGCAGCTGGGCATTTTGATATATTTCAAGCTACCTATCTCCCTATTGATGGCTTTTTGCAGCCTTGAGTTTCAACAGATATAAATAAATGATTCTTAAGAGATGGCAATTATATAAATATGTAATACTGCCTGACCTTTTGCCCAAAAGTTACCAAATGCTGAATAAAGATTTTATCTATTCATGGAATGGCAAAAAGAAAAAAAATGTTTAAAGTACAGTGGGGATTAAAGGTAATGTGTGCATTCTCACTGGCAGTGCTAAATTCTTATTTTGCATGGTTTCCTTGTAGTCTGCATTAAAGACCCTGAGCACTGCTTCTGAATCTCCTGTCAAGTCCAGTCAGAAGCCAAGTTAAAACAAGTAGCAATAAAGATTTCCTTTTATTATTATTATTATTATTATTATTATTATTATTATTATTATTGTAAATTTTTATTCATAAACATTTTTGAAAAACAGTGCATTGTCAGAGCATCCTTTACAAATAGAACAAAACCAACAAGAGTTGGTAGTAAATCTTAGCACACAAACTAATAGCAATAGTAATAATAGCAGTAATAATAATATAACCAAAATGTTGAAACTAGGTGTCAGTTTTGGAAGACAATTGTCTTTTTGCTTCTAAACTGCCACATATTTTAGCTGAGGAAGTTGGGAGGGGGTTGTTGTTGGAGCGGTAGAAAGTTAGTCATAACAATATTCCATACTCAAGGACTTTTGCCTGACTTTTGCCTGAGTCTGATGGAGACTGCCTGAAGATTGTATCCGGTGGAGTGTGAAGGGTTGATTGGACAATGTGATGAACTTGTAGGTGTGGGGCACGGCTGTGAACTCATAGCTGGGTGGAGAAAACCTGGAAGCTTTCAGATTCAGGTTTTCCCAGATGTGCCAACATGACATCTCTAATAAATTGGAACTTTGAGGAACCTCAGGCCTCGGAGCTTTATTTTGTTGGGGGTGTTCCTTGGAACCCTGACACTAGGTTTCTTCTTACATTAGCTTATTTACATTTTTATCAATTACTATGTTTATAGTTATATACCTCTTTACTTTCAATACTTATTATATTAACATTTATAATCTTTCTTTCTCTAATTTCTACCTCTTTTCTCTATCCATTCATAAAATTTATTCCATGTCCGATAGTATTCTGAATGTTCTTTATCTTTAATTTTTAAAGTTAATCTGTCCATTTCAGCACAGTCCCAAATTTTTCTAATTACAACCTTGTCCTGGGGAATGTTCATATTTTTCCAGTATTTCCAGCAATAAAGATTTCTGATTTACAGTCAAGTCCTCATCAAGAATTAACATGTTGGTTAGTTTGTGAAGCTGGCATCAATATTTGATTTCATGATTGGCATATGCACCGCTCCGAGTCCTTCGGGAGAAGAGCGGTATATAAATTAAATTATAAATAAATTATAAATAAATAAGTTTATTTTGTTTTCTATGTTAGCAATTTTTTAAAAAGTGTGATTGTTTGTCCAACCGAATTGCCCCCAATGACATATCTAAGCATATAACTTTGAGAATAAGAAAGCATATATTTTGTTGGAATAATGTTTTGTAGCAAAAAAGAATGTTTTGTAGCAGCCATCATCAGCTAATTGTTTTTCTGTGACTGGTTAGTTGCAGGAAATGGAGAATTAGATCCAAGGTTTTTTTTTTTAATCTAAAAAAGGAAAAAAAAAAAATGATCGCTTGGAAGGACAACGCAGTGCATACCTCTAAATAAACAGTGGACATTTTTGAATTGTCGCAGCCATATAAATTGAAATTATAAAGAAACAAAAAAGTGAAATGTCTTTTATTTCACATAAGATCAGGAATGTCCTATGCCCAAGTTAACTGAGCCAGTATCTCAGGTGTATCTCAAATTTATTATTGTTCCATTCCCCAAATGAAAGATTTATATAAGATCTCTGATTTCCACTCTTCTTTTATTTGAGAAACAATCTTAGAGTTTTGGCTTTGAGAAGTGGAGTGCTGTGTACTAACAGACAAGTGTTAGGTTCTAGAGGCTATTAACCCATTTGTACTTCTGGTAACATTCAGGATTTGTAAATATCTATACAGCATATAAAAACAGCTCATTATAAACTCCTATGTAGTTATCCGAGAGATTACTTACTCCAAATAATGTCGGCTCACTTTAGGCATACTCACAGACATTAGAAATATTTGTAGTCTACAATATATTTGAGTTGAACATTATAAAAAATCACTTTAACATACAGGATCTTTCTAAATATTACACAGGTACAGTTAAAAGAGTTCATTAAAGACTTCTTCACCAGAAATTCCTTCAAGAATTCTCTTTTCAACATTGTTCACAAACCCCAAAACCGAAATCCTGCTTTCTTAAATAAGAATTACAATATTTCAGATATATTTAGATTTTCTAGCCAGTCTAGCACCTTTCTACACTACTGCAAATTATCATTACAATAATGTAATGACTCACCTTCACTCCTATCTTCTTCTGGGATAGGCTAGGGCCATGATGGCAAACCTATGGCATGCGTGCCACAGGTGGCACGCAGTGTCATATCTGCGGGCATGTGAGCTGTTGCCCTAGCTCAGCTCCAGCCCGCATGCGTGTACCAACTAGCTGATTTTCAGCTGGCCCTGCCCATGCCACCCCTCCTCTCCCAGGAGTCTCCACGCAGCCCGTTTTGGATACCAGGTAGGTCTCAGGAAAAAATGCTTTGAAAAGCCTCTGACGATCCCAGCTGAGCCGCGCGATCATCAGAGGCTTTTTTTTTTTACTTTTAAAAGCATTTTTTCGTTGGAAGAAGTTATAGAAAAAATGCTTTTAAAAGTAAAAAAAAAAAAGCCTCTGATGATCATGCGGCTCAGCTGCGCATGGTGGGGGTGTGTGTGTGCAGGGATTTTTGCTACCGGTTCTCCGAACCACCAGCCGCCATCGCTACTGGATCAAGTGATCCAGTCCGAACCAGGAGCATTTCAGCCCTGGGTTATGGTTATTGGATTCTGAACAAGACAAACGGAGACAGGAACAATTGGGAGGGAGGATACCTGCAAGAAAGGAGAACACAGTAACTTTAATTTTCTTGAAATCAGCAACAAAAATTACAAAAAAATGTTCTTAGGCCTACATGTATATGGAATTACTTTTTCCAGCATCAGAAAGACTTCCGGTTTTTCTGTTGCAATTGTTCCCCCTTAAAATCTTTTATCTTCAAGAACATACACTAGCAATGGTATAAAATAAATGGCACGCTTTTCCAATGTCATCATAAAAACATATGATAAGTCATGTGATTTACAGACTACTATGATCAGATTCATTGGATTGAAATTGATTCCTGGGTCAATTCAGAATTCAGATGGGAGACAGGAGGATTTTAAAAAGGGACATGTGCTCCTTTTGCCAGATTTCTGGTAACCCGAGACAGGTTGAAATGTAATAAACCGACAAGAAAAGGAGTGTCATTGCTCTCATTCAACAGGCATATTTATTTTATTTCACTGCTTTTGTTGGTGACCACAGCTTCTTGGTTCATATTTATTATTTCTATTCCCCTTGCGGGATTCATGTTTAAGCATTGCTTTTCTAAAAGAACAGATTGATCACAGGGAAAATATGATATTTACTTTTTTTTGGCCTGTCATATTGTATATTTGCATTTCTTTGGCAGCTCTAATTCTTTCACCAACATTTCTGGATTCGATTGATAGCCCTTTCTTTGTGAAGTTAAGAAGAGATAGGTAAGATAAAGCAAAAGATAACTGATAGCCTTTGAATCACTGATTCCTTTTGGGGAATTAATCCAATTTGGTTTAGATGCTCAAACTGTTGAAATGAATCATTCTGGGTAAAACTATTTTTCTACATATTTGTTCTGTCCCCGTTTCACACACGCACACAAACAGACAGCCGGGGGTTAAATAAACTGGCAGACAACCAAATCTTCTGATAAGAAGCTTGGCAGCAACCTAGTAGCTGCTTCCCAAGAACTTTACTCAATAAACAAAATACACACAGTCAAGAATTGTCCAGTTCGTAAAATAAATCCAAGGCCGATAATGTTGTTTCCAAAGATGCAATGTGACTCAATAGTAGTTAGTTTTGTCCGTCACAGAGTCTGAATGGCCACCTCACCCCCTTTTATACCCTGTGGGGTGTGGTCCAGTGACTCAACTTAATCTTTGGCACGCCTTTTCTTCTGTTGCGCACGCTTATCTCTGCGACGCTGCCGAGGATCCAGCCAAGACTCATTACCCTCATCACTGTCCACCTGTGGCTGCGTGGACGTGCTTGGCCCCGGCCCTATCTCTTGCCCTTCGGCGGACACCGAAGGCATTGCCAGAGAGGAGGGTCCTGGAGAGGGAGGCCTTGCCAACTCCTCTCCTTCACTCTCGGAATCCTCTCCTGCCAATGACACAGGCTCAGGTAACGGAGCCACAACAATATTCAAAATATCTAAATCAGTTTAGCGGCAATCTGTCTGAATCACTGTTGAACTGAATCTCTGTATTTTGGCATAGGTAGAATTTCTAATTATACTCTGGTGACCTCTACTATTTATATCAGTGGTATTGTTGTATTACACCAGATCCTGGATGCCAATTGAATTGTATGTCTTCAGTAGCTTCCAATAATTGACATGTTGAAGTGTTGTAGGAAACAGTCAGTAAGATATTTAGAAAATTGGGCCTCTTTTTTACAGTCAAAGGTGAATTATCAAATTTCCATAAGAATAAATGTAGCCATCGATTAGAGAAATGGAGATAAAGAGGGAGACAGGTAGATCAGACAAAGAGACAGAAGCTCCCTGATGATGGGCTCCAGCATGAGTCTGAAAACTTGGAAGAATAAACTTTTGGTCCTGGTGACCAACTCAGATTGCATCCTGCAACAATTATCCTGCGACATATATTTACCTTCATTTGTAACAGAAGCTCCTCTCTTATTTTCTTGTCAGCTTTCAAAATGTCAACTTTTCAGTCATTTTCTAAAATACCTGGTGGTTTTTATGGAGAGCAAACACACTTCTGTGGAGCTATCTGATAAGAAAAGTATGAAAATCCAGAACGCTGACTTTTAGTCAAAAAGTCCAGCAGCAGCCATGCTTGATAACAACTCAGGCAGAAGTCACTATGGTGTGTGGACTTATTTGGAAAGCCTAGGTAGGAACTCTTGTAGCCTCATCCAGGGAAATACTTTGAAATTGCCTCTCCTAGTTATCTCTGCTTGCTAACCTTACAGGAATAGAAGAAACTTCCTTTGAAACAGTTTTAAAAAGTGGCTGAAGGGGTCACAAAAAGGAGAACATGTAACATCCATGACAGCGTTCTCCAACCTTTCTGGGTTGGTGGCCTGGAGCGGGGGGGGGGGAAGGGGTTGAGAAGAGGGGATGGTTTTGTGTGAGGGGCAGGTGCACATGTGTGATGCACAGCTTCATTTGTGTGAGCAGTGGGCACATGCACTGCTGCTTCCACAAGTGGGACTGTGAGCGCTGGTGCCCACCACTTGCACAAGTGCGGCGGAGGGCGCACATGCACACATTGGCCAGCCATTCATGCAGCATGATTGTGAATAGGTCACGGCTCAGTAGTGGGCCGGGGCCCACATGTTGGGGAACCCTGATCTATGATACTGGTTGCTTTAGCTGTGCTTTAATGGCTTTTATTGATGTAGAATGAATTTCTAGAATTTAAGGCTTAAAACCTATCAGTTGTGTGTTATATCCTGCTACTAACCATATATGCATAATTTCATTATTTTATTTTTTTGGAGCATTCATTATTCTTATTGTCAAGGTTTCATTTAATAAGTAAAACTACTTTTGCTCTCATGAATTTAGTGTCAGGTTTCTTATATGAATCTCAACTATTCCATACCTCTAACAAAATAAATACAGTAAAAAGTGTCGAGTCCTTGGTCTCTTTGATTTTAGTTATTTTTCTTGCAGACATTTAATTACCCAATCAGGTAATATCATCAGTAATAGAAGGGAATTGGGTTTGCTCTCAAGACCAATGGCTTTCCCCTTGGTGGAAATGTTGTTAGAGGTTCATTGATTAACTGTTGTTAATTGTTAGCTTGTTTGCCAGAGTTGGGAGTACCTTGATTTGGGTATAATATGCTACTTGATTGTTGGACTAGTATTAATATTGCTGTTAATCTTTTTGTTTCCTTTTTGGCTTTTAATAGTCACCCCAAAAATACAGAAATTAAGATGAGGAGTGCAGTCAATCCTTTTCACTTGGCCTTCTGATTTCATTTATTTCAAGATCACTCTGTGCAACATGGACTCCAGGCTGGAATGAAACCCAGAACATCAATGAAATGATATACTGCCGGTTGTATTTCAGAAAATTGCAGAGAGAAGTTGTTAGGTCAGAAAAGAAAAATAATAATTAGAAATATATATGCTGGAAATGAACTCCTATTTACAAGGTATTGTTACCATTGTGCTATTGCAGCATGGTAAAGGTAGCTCTAAAAGACATTAGAAGCCAACACAGAACTAAGAAAAATATGTTTATTTTAAAACTAGTTCTTGTGCCTCCACACATTTGCATTTTGATGCTTTAACTTTGTATATTCAGGTAGTCCTTGATCCACAACAGTTTGTTTAAGTTTGTTTGAAATTATAACTGCACTGAAAAACTGCAGAAATTATAACTGCAGTTAAGTGTGAAAAACTACTTTTGATAGTTTTTCACACTTACAACTGTTGTAGCATCCCCAAGGTCATATGATCAAAATTCAGATGCTTGGCAACTGGCTCATATTTATAACAGTTGCAGTGTCCCAGAGTCATGTGATCATTTTCTGAAAAGCAAAGTCAATCGGGAAGCCAGATTCACTTAACAAATGTATAACTAACTTAACAATTGAGTGACTCACTTAATCACTGTGGCAAGAAAGGTTGTAAAATGGGGCAAAATTAAGGTGACCAGACGTCCCGCTTTTGGCGGGACAGTCCCGCTTTTGAGCAATTTGTCCCGCGTCCCGCGGCGTTTTAAAAAAGTCCCGATTTTTCATTCTGCCTCCTGAATCCCCACTGCTGGCTAGAGGGAAAAAACCTGTTTAAACTCTTGCCGCGGGGCTTCAAAGGGCCGCCCTACGGGCTTCCCCCTCTCAGCTGATTTGCGCAGGGCTCTGCTCTTCCTAAATTGCTCCAGCAGTTTTTTTTTTTTCTTTGTGCAAACCAAGCTCAAAACGAAAGTGAAACTGGCTGTTGGCTTTGCTGTTTGCTTGCAACGTTGGAAAATTAGGCAGCAGATTTATTTTCCTTTTCCTCACCAAAAAAGGTAGGTGGAAACAATGGGAAATTATTTAGGGCAAAAGAGGAGAGTTCAAGATTTTAAAACACAAAAGAAAAAAAAGCTCTTTTTAACTAGGGAATTGTAATAATTGAGATACTATTAATTGTATACTGTGTTGAAAGCAGAAATGGTTAAGTTGTGGTTTGGAGGAATATATGGGGGAAATTATTTGGTTTATTATTATTGGTAAGTATAATTAATTGATTTGTAAGAAATTGGATTGCATGGAAATAATTGGAATATTCATGTTCATATTGATTAATATACAAAAAAGAT
Organism: Pituophis catenifer annectens; assembly: GCF_029215685.1. NCBI lineage: Eukaryota > Metazoa > Chordata > Lepidosauria > Squamata > Colubridae > Pituophis > Pituophis catenifer. The sequence goes on along the minus strand of NW_027256883.1, from coordinate 172,650,711 downwards.
AGTTATATAACTAATTGATTTATATTAAAATGTTGAATTTGTATTAAACAACTGTATTACATAATTATATAATTAAACAATGTGAGGATGGATATAAAAATAGATGACAATGGGAAGGGGTATAAAATAGAATAGAAGGGAAAAATTGAATTTGATTAAGATTAGAGATGAGGATGAAGGGTAATATTGTTTTTTTAAAAAAATAGATGAGGAATAAATATGGCAAAAAGGAAATATAGAAATTGTAAATTTAATTGAAATGACTAAACACTGTTTAAATTTGTGAACCAGCCAAATATTCTGTTCAAAGAAAATACATTGTATGTATGTGTGTTTCTAATTATTGCTATTTATTCATATTTGTTCTCTTTTATTCTTTAAAGTTTAACAATTCATTCTTTATCTTAATATCTTTATATTTGTTTGGGGTTGGCTTTCTTCCCTTTCATCTTTTTTATTGTACAGCAATCTTTCTCCTCAAACCTACCACCTCTCTTTTCTTTCCTTCTTACTTTCTCTTCCCCCCACCCTCTTTTTCTCCTCCCTACTTCCTCTTCCTTTCTCCTTCTCCTCCTCTCTTCCTCCCTCTCTTAACCGTCACTCCTACTCTAATTTCCCTTCCCTTCCTTCATCCCTCTCTATTACTGTATCCTTTTATGCATATGGACTACTCAGAGGGCTGAAAAAGTTATTTTTGACTGGTCCTCGCACTTTTGACCAGTCCTCGAACTTACGACTGTCCTCACATTTTACGTTTTTTGCCCTATCTTGTCACCATGGTGAAGAGAAGCAGTTGTGAAATGAGTGACATGGTTGTTAAGAATGCTGCACGGGCATAAATGTGAGGATGGTCATAAGTGTGAGGACCAGTCAAAGTGCGAGGACCTGTCAGAAATGACTTTTTTCAGCCCTCTGGTTAGTCCTTTTGTGCATATGGACTACTCAGAGGGCTGAAAAAGTTATTTTTGACTGGTCCTCACACTTTTGACCAGTCCTCGAACTTACGACTGTCCTCACATTTTACGTTTTTGCCCTATCTTGTCACCATGGTGAAGAGAAGCATTGTGAAATGAGTGACATGGTTGTTAAGAATGCTGCACGGGCATAAATGTGAGGATGGTCATAAGTGTGAGGACCAGTCAAAAGTGTGAGGACCTGTCAGAAATGACTTTCCAGCCCTCTGAGTAGTCCCTATACACATAGCCATGGCCACCCGGTCACATGACCAGCTAACCACGCCCACCCAGTCACATGGCCTCCAAGCCACGCCCACACAATAAGCCACGCCCACAATGGTGTCCCTCTTACCAATGTTAAAATCTGTTCACCTTACCCTATACACATAGCCATGGCCACCCGGTCACATGACCAGCTAGCCACGCCCACCCAGTCACATGACCAGCTAGCCACACCCACAAAATAAGCCACGCCCACAATGTCCCTCTTTACCAATGTTAAAATCTGGTCACCTTAGGCAAAATTCACTTAACAACTGGCTTGCTTAGTAACATAAATTTTGGGCTCAATTGTGGTTGTAGGTTGAGGTTGTGTGTGTGTGTGTATAGTTTAAACAATTCAAATACTGCCCAACTCCAATAAGTTGTGGTTGGGTTTTACTTAAAAACCAAGAAACAATAAAAAGAGATATATAATATAAATCATATATATCCAGAAGACAAATCCTATGTACTAACAATCCACAGCAGCTCAATGACCATCCTTACCCAAGAGTAGCCAGCTTTTCAATGACTTTCTGAATATCATGACGGTGGGAGCAGTGGTGGGCTCTTCCCGGTTTGGCCTGGTTCGGCCGAGCTGGTAGCAGTGACGATATGACGTCACCGAACCAGTTCTCTTTGTCCGGGAGCTGGGCCCTCCTACCCGCCCCCACGTTATTTCTACCTTTTATTTCTTCTGTTTTAGCCTAGCTGATAGGTGCAGCAGAGTGGATTGCCGCACCTCAGCTGGGCAGATTTCCAACCCGCTTGCGCGAAGCGCATGCATGAAGAGAACTGGTAGTAAAGCCGGTTAGAACCTACCACTGGGTGGGAGCATGCGGATCTCTGTGGAAATGCTGTTCCAGAAGGCAAGAGCTGTAGTATAGAGCATACCATCCAAGCCTGAAAGTGGAAAGCTCTCAGCTATTAAGTCTTGTCAGAATTTAACCCAAGTGTCTTCTGGGTGGCATTGACTAGAAATGTATATTTAGATTTCATCAGTATTTCCAAACTGATATTTCACCTCTCCCAACAGTTTCACACACATAGAGAACACACACCTAAATGTCTATATGTTCAGGAAGACCTGCCCATGGGAAGAAAAATTATTGGCAGTTTTTTCGTTGAGTAGGTGAGAGAGCACAGCAGCAGAATTGTCCAGTTAGTGAATCTGATAGCCTGTTTTCTGGACTGAGTTCTTTGCAATTTGTTCCAAAGAGTCTTAATTTAGTAAGCATTTCCTTAAGCTGACTTAAAGTCAAATTTACCAGCACACGGGAACAGTTTAAACAAGGAGTGTGGATATGCCTTGAAATAACAACAACAATATAAACACAAAACAAAGTAGACTTTTGAATTTGGAATGTAGAACTAATTTGGTGTTTAAGTTATTAAGGTATCAGACTAGAACTGACTTCTAGTCCCCACTCTCGTCCCCAATTAGGCACAGAGCATGAGATGACCTTAGGCCAGTCTGTCTCAGCTCTAGGAAGGAGGCAATGACAAACTACTTCCAAAGTCTTGCCAAGAAAACTGCAAGGACTTGCCCAGACAGTTATCAGTGTTCAGAGTCAACACTGACTCAGAAGCACAAAAAATAAAAATTAAATTGGAATGCATGCCAATAGTTTTTTTTTTTTACCAGCAACCGAATGCCTGTTCATAATGATGCTATAGCTTCTAAACAGAAACATGTTTTTTGGTAATGAGTTCTTATGGGAAATGAACAACAGATTTTAGTAACAAAAATCGTTTCTCTCTTTTCTCTAAAATTCCTCATTTCCTTTTATTAATATGCTTTCATTTGCCCTTTGTGCATTGGAATGGAGTTTGAATAGAGTGTTTGTTAGATAATTATTAGTTTTGCAACTGAATTGTGAAAAACTTAACATTAGCATATATGTACCAAAGATCTAAATGTAATTCAATTCCCAACTGCAGGGTTCGAATCTCGCCAAGGCTCAAGGTTGACTCAGCCTTCCATCCTTTCTAAGGTAGGTAAATTGAGGACCCAGTTGTGGGGGCAATAAGCTGACTTTGTATAAATATACAAAAGGATGAAGGCTATTGCTGAGCACATTGTAAGCCACCCTGAGTCTTCGGAGAAGGGCGGCATATAAATCAAATTAAAAAACAAAAAAAAAACGGCAAGAGAGAACAAAGATTTAAATGTAATTCAGTTCCCAACCGTAAGAGGGGGGGAAAAACGTTTTCCTGTTTAATTTGTGGATGAATGATTCTAAACATCATAAGGCTATGGAGCTCAAACTATTAACCTCTCTGTATAAAAGTACTGTGCAATATAAAATCCCCAAGGGATAAGGAAGATAAAGAATAAAATATCAACTTTCTCTTTAAATTTGGATGAGAAAATATCTGGCCAACTTTCCTTTGAAACGAAAATGCAGTAATTCCCTTAATATTGCAATTGTTTGATTTGTGTATTTTCTGCCAGTAGCTATTTTTCACTGAAAAGAAATACAACATTTTGAACAACTGATTGGAATTATGAGGTTAATACTATAATGAAAACCGCTTCTATATTTTAAATATTCCATTTTAAAGAAATTAAGATAAGAGATGATAGACAGACAGACAGACAGACAGAATGAATTTTCAATGAAATTCTCACTTATCATTGATAGGCGAGCCGCCTATTTTTCACGATATAATCATCTTTCAAATCTTTCAATCTTCTTTATTTCACTTACATCCTAAGAGAAGATAGCATGAGGAACTTCCACACAATATGGGTAAGAAATCATAAGATAGCTAACCTTTAATTCTGGTCATGGCTTGGCTTGGCTTGGCTCACAGATACAATTAGGCAGGATTTAGAATCTATATTGCAGAGAAGCATAAATCCTGAAACACAAGACTTAATTGACCATTCTAACACAAGGAAAAAAGTGGAGCTTCATATGCCAATCACATGCTAGTTCCTGTCTCTCCTTACAATTACAATTGAGGGGAAATGTTCTGATCAGCAAATCAGAAAATTCTGATTAGTCATTAGTGACGGTATAACTATAGGTGAACTTGTTTTCAGCAAACCAGTCAGCTTCTATAAAGGCAATTAAGGACATTTTTATTTGTTACGGTATTGGTTAATATGACTTCAGCACATTCATGTGTGGTATGGGATAGACATATGCACACTCTCCCCCCCCCTCCCAGCTCAAAAAAACTTAAGTAAATTTCCACAAGTTTTGTTTTATCTTCAGCAGTTGATTCACCACTTTTCATTGGATGCCTAGGAAAGGAAAGGCACCAGTGTCTTGCTCAAGAAGGGATATGATGGTATATCTTTTTCATTCCTGATCATGGGTAGAAACAGCACTGATCTCTTTGACTGATGATTTTTGTTGCAACCTAGATGGTGGGAATGCACCTCTTCTGATCCCTCAGCAATGTTTGATACCATCGATCATGCTATCATTCTGGACTCCCTGTAAGGACTGGGTATCAGGACCATATTTTTAAATTGGTTCTACACCTTCCCAAGATGGAAATTCCAGGTGGTTTTGTGAACAGTAAAAAGGCTTTTGTAAGCAGTAAATTGTGTGAAAGAATGATGAGGCACAGCAATAGATATACACTGCTTGATTATTAAGCATCATCATAATTTATTATATAGGCACTAAGCATGAGTACCATTGTAAGAACTACAATTAGCACAATATTGCACTTCAGACATTAATTACAAATGGGTATGCTTCACATACGTTTCTAACCCATTCTCAGGTTAAGGCAACAATATGTCACTTACACCAGTTTAAGTTATACACACTTAAAAAAGAAATCATTTCTTCCTGACTAGAAAGCATTTTGGCTATCACAGTCTCTTGGTGACTCAAAATTTTGATAGGTCTGATCACTTTAGATTCAGAACTTTTCTTTCAGGTGTAGATGCTAGTATCAGAGAAAGAAATATTATCAATTAAGGAGACAAAATTGCTGAAGTTACATTAATATGTCCTAGCATAAAAATATATATTATTTATCTCTTGACATTATCAGGGGTTCACGGTGAGAAACATTTTCATTACTTGTGCAAAATATTGTGTTTGTTGTGCATATCTGTATTAGTAAAGTACAGAATGTGTGTATGTTTTTAAATTAACCCATACTATGAATTTAGATAAAATAATACCGCAGTGTGGCACTGGTGCACTAAATGAGATGCCATGGTAATTTCTTTATTTTGTGAGCTACTCTAATTTTACCTTTGCAGTGAAATTGTAATGCTAAGGTTAAAATCGTATGTTTAGGGTATTTACCTCTGAATAAAAGCTAGAATTGCCTGTATAAGCCAATGCCAATAAAATCAAAATTTTGGTATTCATAGGAGTCACTAGTCCCTGTCTTTTTCACATGGAATGCACCATTTCCTGGATAAATTGAAGGGGTGTGTAAGGATAGTGTGAGGATAGAGTATGAGGATAGTGAGGAGGGTAGGGTGAGGGTTCTTCCTCCATTTACTCCCTTCTAACAATGATCATCTGATTGCACATGGCCCATGATTTATTTATGGTTATGTGTTTTCTGTCAGAAAATAAAGATGAAAGAAAGTTCCACAGATGTATTTGGAGATAATCATTTTAAAACAAAATTTAAAACATGGAAAAAAAATCTCTCCATTGAGAGTTAAGAGTTTTTAAATTTAAAAGAAAAGAGAAAAGTCACCATTGACAACGGCAACATTACCATCCCACCTTTAGAGGGGAATTTATCCCCTTTATTCATATTTTGCTCTGCTTAGAAATCATCTATCTCATTTGCACAAGTAATTCAAAACACTGCCACTAACTTACTTTTTAAAACTGTACTTAATGAACAACAGCAAGAAAATATGTATCCAGTTATATAAATCTTTCAATTATACTGCTTTAACTTACCTGATATTCTATCTCTATTCAGGATACAGAGAGAAAAATACACAATGAGTTCTGTGCTACTTTTGCATGCCCACCATATACGAATTACAAGATGCTTTCTACTAGAAATAAGGCAAACTTTAAATGTTAGAGACCAAAATAGGAGGATAGAAGTTATGCTTTAAAGATCTTTCCAAGATCAATTGTTAATCATTTTGCATCAAGCACAGAAGTCAACTCTGATATCAAATGTATCTTAGCATTTCATATAAGTTTTTAAAATGTAAATTGTAGACTTAAGTTTGAAGGTATTTGCAACAGCAAAAGCAAACAGAGATTTAATGTCATGCCAGTTTGGCCACTGCCATATAAGTTCATGGAGAAGTCAACATCAGCAAAATGGTAGGCACAGGTTCAATATTTACTGCCATAGGTACAAAAATAACATAACAATAGTTAAATATATTAATAACTTAAACTTATATACTGGCTTACAATGCTTTACAGCCCTTTCTAAGCAGTTTACAGAATCAACATATTGCCCGCGACAATCTGGATCTTCATTTTACCGACTTCAGAAGGATGGAAGGTTGAGTCAACCTTGAACTGGTAAGACTCAAACTGCCGAACTGCTGGCAATCGGCAGTCAGCAGAATTACCCTGCAGTACTGCATTCTAACCACTGTGCCACCATCAAAGCATGTAGCTTTGATGATGATACCATAGCATCCATCTTGCAGATTTTGACCTCCTCCACTGCAGACATGTTGGCCATAATATTTCTTTCAACAAAAAAATAAGAATCATGAAGAACAGAGCAGCAATTAAAAATCTTTAAAATATGGCAAGCAGATCTTTACCTGACTTTTTAGAAATCCAGATCGTCCTTGTTTGGAGTTATGTAGCATTAACTGTTCCAATTAGTTCATGTAGATGGCACTTTTGGAAAAATCCTATGATTGGCCTAAATGATACTTTTGCAACTTTTATTATATATTAAAACAGCGGTCCCCAATCTTTGCGGCTTGGCAGCCTGGCAGAAGGGGAGAGGGGAATCAAGGCCACATGAACAGCTGGCTGGCACACACATGCAGCTCAACTTGTGCAAGTGAGAGGCTGATGGGCATGCACACCATTCATGCAGCCTGATTGCAAATAGACTATGGCCCAGTAGTAGGTCATGGCCCATAGGTTGGAGACCCTTGCATTAAAGGAATAATTGTTACTAAGAAATGCTTTCGACCCTTACATCAATGGTACATTTACTTAAAATTACCCCTAGTAAAATGGGAATATAGTTGTTTCAAACTGGTTAGCAAGCAATAATTCTACTTTTAATATTTATTAACTTTTGACTTTTCTCCTGAAATGAGAAAGGAAATAGCAAAGTCAAATTTATATTGTCTTTGCTATTGGAGACCTTATTGCTATCATTTTGGCTAAGATGTTTATACCCTGGAATCAGTATTTAAAAACTTAATCTTTATCATATCCCACAATGAGGATGAGTACCTGAGAGCTAGCCACTCAAGAACTATTGAAGACAAGAATTCAAGATTAAATGCCCTTGAAAGAAAGAAAACGCCCATATTTCCTGCAGACTAAACTCTCCTAAACATTGAAGGAGATTCAAATGGACATTCTTGCTATTACCTGTTTAGCAAAATGTTCTGAATAGATCTTTTATTGTAAAATAATGTCTAGTATCACTGTTACTGCACTTATAACACTATAAATTCAAGTTAAAAGACTTGAATTTATTCAAGTCTTTTTTGAATTAGCTATAACATGTTTGAGAAGTAGATTTTTATGCAGTTATTTTTATATAAGGAAGAACTTTGTTAAGTCATATAGTGCAATCCACATACAATATTTAATGAACAAAGAAACAAAATCAGATTTGTATATGTATTTTGGAGAGGCAAAAAATTCTAACTTTTTTATGAGTCACATCTATACAACAAATCTCAACCTATTTAAATGTAGCTGAGATGTTATGGCTTTTCTATAAACGTATTACAAGAATGGTATTTCTTAGCATTTTAATTTGGTAGCCATAACATTTAAACAGGTATGAAATTGGTTTATAATTTTAATATTGATGCTTTTTAAGTTCCAGAAAGATGTGACTTAAAGACAACCAATAAGTGCATTAAAAGTTCTTAAGAGCTTTAAAGCAAGCTTGTTCTAAGTTCAAATGCTGATCATTTAATATATATCATGAAGAAAATGTTCAGTACTCCATTTCCAGAGACACTAGAGAAGTTCAAAAAAATGAGACAATCCACCATGCTTTAAAGCCCCTGAGACAGCAGAAGCAGCTTCATTAAATAACCTTTCAAGTAGTTCCAGTCGAAGGTGATTTTTTTTTTCAGAGACATCCACGAAGTTTTTCTATGACACAAATGGAATACTTCTACATTGCTAAGCCAGCTTTTTTCTAGAAAGGAGAAACCAGACATAACAATTAAAAGAATAAACACTTTTATCTGAAACAATATCAGTATGAACCAGGTTCCTCATTTTTTAAAAAATGTAAATTTACAATGATTACATGTGATATTGTTAAATTTAAAACAATGGTCTCAAAAGATTAAAAACTTTTTGGCCTTTTTAAAGAGGTTGGACCTGAACATTTTCATCCCTATATATTTAACTATCTATGTATTTCTCCTATCCCTTGAATATTTACTGTACCTCTTATAAACATTTTTTCCATCATGCCATTTTATTCTAATATAGACTGGTCTGTAATTATCTGGGACTTGAAACATTTCTGTTTCCCTTAAAATGTTCATTATAACTAACTTGGTGTAATACAGATTTTTTTAATATACCAGTTTTATAGATCCTATTACTGCAGTGGCATGTAAAAGCAACTTGCAGTTACCAAGGTTATCCTTTAATTAGCTAGAGCATGATTGCTATCTCCTGCTCTTGCGCCTACTTCCACAAGTTGTTGTGGAAGAAGAAACAGAAGCTAGTTTATAGCTTGCTTGTATCCTCCAAACCAGAGGTCTTCAAACTTGGCAGCTTTAAAACTTGTGGACTTCAACTCCCAGAATTCTCCAGCCAGCATAGCAATGTCTTAAAGCTGCCAAATTTGAAGACCTCTGCTCCGAACAATCCTGCAGTTTTCATGAAGGGTATTTTGTAATCAGTTGGTTTTGCACATTGAATAAGGAAAGGACATAATCTATTCTTTTGTTTCAGGCAGCAAAATTTTTGATGGAGCCTCCCTGACAACCATTTTTCTAGCTTGAGAATGAACAGAACTGTTCCAACTGAATTTAAGACAGATTGATTCATTCTTCTAAAATCCCTGTAGCCACTGAAATACCTTTCCACAGAATAATTATGCTTAAGCTTCATGCAGATTTCCAATCACTATCACAACATTGGATTTTTTATTTTTTAAATATTTAATGGTGTATCACAGTTGTTTATCATGTACGACAAAGTATATCAAGACCCAATAAGGCCAGATTCCTAGACAGATGTAGGCTCATTGTACTTAGGAATGCTATATTGTTAAGATATGATTCTTAATATTTACAGAGATGTTTGACTGACATCTTTGATTTGCTCATTAATTCTTTCTGTGCATTTATAATAGAAATTACCTGCTCACTAAATTAATATGTGTGTCTTATAGGTTTGAAGTTAAGAAATGTGTAGATGGCACAACTATTTGAAAACAAAATTTAAAATATCTTTCATAAAATGTAAGATTAGTTTTCATAAAACTAATTCCAGTGTTAGTAGTTCTTGTTTTGTAGTTCAGGATACAAATAAGAATTTATATTTTAATTGTTCCTTTGAGAATATTTTTATATGAAATTTCTCAACAAAATTGCCACAAATATAGTTATTTAATTTTCAGGCTTTTTTAAATAAGGAGAAATCTGAACTGGTTAGGTCTAGAAGTAAATTCAGGGGGAAAAAACCCTAAAAGTTTAGTCTAGTGCTCAAAACACCAGGCTAGAAACAAGGAGACTGGGAATTCTAGTTCCACACTTTGGGTGACTTTGGACCAGTTATTATAATATATAGCATGGGATAATAAGTGCAGTTTTCTTTTAAACGCTGCTTGAGAAGACATTGAAGTATGGGGCTCTGGAATGCCTTTAGTTATGCTTGGACATATACATGTGAGGATCTGCAAATGTGTGTGTCCATGGACTCCACCTCCATTTTGCAAAGCAGCCTGTTGTCCTTTCAAACTGTACAGAAATCAAAAAGTACTACTACATTTCTACTACTGCAAGAATTAATTATTTTTTAATGCATTGGATTTAATAGTAGTTCCCTTTGATTCAGGTTCAACTCCGAATGATATCTTGCAGACAACACTTTGTATGAGGGAGTGGAAACAGGTTTTCTAGGATTGAGGGGAGGGTGTTTTTCTTTAAGTTTTCATGACAAATCCAGCCATGTATGTAGACTTCCCTGGTTGTTTCCAACCAAGTATTATCCTGCATAGCTTTTTAGAAGCTCAGCCAAGGTTGTCTGGGAATTGTCACCAAGTTGGGCATAATGACATTAAATGATGCTAAAGAAACGCAATACATACAATAGTTCAACTATTTTATTTACCTAGGCCACAAGAAAATCTGCAGCTTATATACACATATTTAAGATATGTCATTACCATATTTTAGTTTTCTTTATGAAAATAACAGCTATAAAAAAAACCTCTATTATCTACCAGAGAGTTACGCAGCAATGTAAAATTCTTTCCAATGCACAAATACTTGAATTGTGCCTAAAATTCTCTAAATTGAAATACATTTGACCATAAGCTTTTTTTTTTTTTTTTTTTTTTTGCTTTTAACTTCAAATCCTGCATAAATCTCTTTTAGTTTATGGACTAATGGGGCTTCAGATATGAAATAGAAGCATGTATGAAGGGCTTATTAAAAGTAGACTACTTTTTTAAAAATTCTGCACATTCATTCCAGACGTCCATGAATTTGCATCCTTTACATTCTTCTTTCTTTATATTTGAAATATCTGCAATTCCAAAGCTTAGTTTTAATAGATTTGCAATATCCATTAAAATAGCAATTCTCAGTAGAAACAGTTATTTTACTACACAAAATACAACTTTCATAGATTAACTGAACAATACATTCTTGTTGTGAGCAAATTAATATTTAGAAAACTGAAACACAGCTATTGTAATATAAATAGCAGCTTCTGCACATGAGCCTAAATATGGCTATTGTTATAAAGGCACGCAACACAAACTGGGTCAAAGGATTTCACAATTATCTTGTGCTTCATTTTAGCTACAATTACTATAGTTAGCATTTGGATTCCCAAATAATAAATCAAGCTGTATAAAATGTCTATGAAGATTCTTAGTCATCAAGGTCATGGTTGTCCCAAAGGTGCTTTTTCAAGGGGCAACTGGACTTTGTTTTTCCTTTAAGACATTTCGCTTCTCATCCAAGAAGCTTTTTCAGTTCTGATTGAACGGTGGAGGATGGAAGGATTTATATTCCTTGCAGTCATCCGGTTGTTAGCACTCTTTCTGAGAGTCATTGAGATGACTTGGAGGTTTATCTGTGCCCTCAGTGTCACCTGAATAGTACAAATGGGTGTGGAACCTTCCTGGAACTGCTAAAAGGACTCCTTTCCCTCCCTCCAAGTGGCCTCAATGACTCTCAGAAAGAGCGGTAATGATAATACTTCAGTCAGAACTAAAAAAGCTTCTTGGGTGAGAAGTGAAATGTCTTCAAGGAAAAACAAAGTCCAGTTGGCCTTTTGAAAAAGCAACTTTGGGACAAGCACTATAAAACCCTCCAGAGGGGTAGGTGATACTCAAATCATTGTATCGTCTCAAAAGCTTAGTAAGGCTATTTTAAGGCCATTCTTATGTTGTCTGAACATGCATTGTATGTACAAATATTTCATTTTACAATGAATGCCACTTTGCTTCACCAAAGTGATGCTTCACAGGTAAAAATTTCAACAGTATAACCACTCACATCTTTAACATGATACAGAACGTCAATGCTTCAAGCACTGAGTTTGGAAGAACCTTATGATCCAGTGACAGTCTCAGCAGAAATGTTGCCTCTGCATGGACACACATAAAGAACCTTCATAGCAACGATGCCAAGCCTTTCAAAGGATGCCTTAATCCTTTGAGGAGGGTTGCTCTATTTACAGCCCCACACTTGCAAAGTGCACCTTGTAAATATTTTGCATGGCTCTAGTAAGCATGGAATCTTTCTCTTAAAATTTTTGTGATCTACAAGTTAACTCATGTAGGTGGAAGACCTCCCAAAGATTCTCATCATGCAAAATGAGAGACATTCATATTGCTTCTAGGTGAATAAATAATTAATATATATATATATTTTAAGGTGTTTGCTATAGTTTTTTTTCAAGTCTATCATTAGAGAGCCAAATAAGCAAGACAGCTTGCCCTCTAATTTGAATCACAATCATTTGTCTCAAGAAATCCATTGAAATATTTTTAATAAAGTGACAGATGAAGAAACATGATTTTTAAGTTCTCCATGTATTCCAAACACTAAGTTCATATTTCACAGAACTATTCAAAGTAGAATCATAAATTCCTAGGAGAGTCAAAATCTCTCCTAGGAATTTATGATTCCACTTTTAATAGATCAAAGGATAAAAAGAGAACAAAGTTCTTATAAATGCTAGGAAACTGTTTTCTGAAATGAACTTCTTAAAGTCCAATGTATTTTACTTAGACATACTAAAGAGCAATTCAGTGACTCAACCTGGTCATAAAACAGTGCTATTTTTTTCTGTCTTTTGAACTACTGGAGTTCAAATAAGAGATTGAAATCACCATAGATTTTTTAAATGTCTTGTTTAGGATGTTTCCTATTTAGAAGAGGACTGGGACAGAAAAGTAGAAAGGGAGACAGAAAGATAAGAAAGACAATCTGATTTTTTAAAAAAACAAAATCTGGTTTTTTGTTTTTTTTATATTTGATTTATATGCCGACCTTCTCCGGAGACTCAGGGGACTCAGGGTTGGTAGCATTTGGGATCTTCTCTGATTGGCTAAAGTTTTAGGCTGTTCTAGACAGACTGATCTCCCCTTAACTTAACTTATAAAGACCATCTCCTTTCAAATGTAAAAATCAAATCAAACAGTCAAGAAATATCACACTGTATCTTCAGACTGTTTCTATAATTGTGTCACAGAAAAACATATAATATTTCATTCACAATGTTTTAGCATCCATTCTTAACATTGTGTATAAATTGTAGCAATTATTTTCCTTTCCATGTGAAATTTCTGTATGAAAAATTGTATAATACAAGAATGAATTAACAGCAGCTGTTAATTGGTGGTGGAATTAAAAAAACCCTATCTTAAGGTCTTAGTCTGTTTTTGTTTTTGTTTTTAAAAAAAGCTATTCCATCTGACTCATTTCTTTTTCATTAGGATTTAAAATGATTCAACTAGCTGATAGCAAAACTGAGTATGTTGAAAAGGACATATTTATCTTGGGCTAAAACATGCTGAAGTAAACAATATTATTACATTTAGCTGTTTAGCACGATAATCATTTTTATATATTTCTCAGCAAATCCATTTTTAAATTAAGCATTCTATAACACAGGATCTCCCTCCTAAACCTTCAGGATAGAGATTAAAATTTTCCTAAAGCAATTGTATATGACAGTAAAACCAATCCTTTCATTTTATCTGATTATACTTTAGAATGCTGTCAAAATTCCTAAGACTTTGGGGCATACAACATTACGAATTAGATTTTAAGATATTGAAGCTTATGGTATCTAAGAGTTGCCTTGCATTACATTATATTTAATATTTTGGCACTTGCCTTATGGAACATTCTCCTCCTTGGATATCCCTTTTTGTGTTCCAGTTCCTCAAAACCTGTTTATGCCTGGGCATCCCAAGGAACCAGAGACTTGTTAGATGGCTCCACTGTTAAGCCATCTAAGCTCAACACTCAACAATCACCACTGTTGAGGTGGATTATTTACTCTCTCTCTCTCTCTCTCTCTCTCTCGCTCTCTCTCTCTCTCTCTCTCTCTCTTTCTCTCTCCTTGAGGTTTGTACATATTTTTAGTTCAAATCATCTCCATTTCTTATGCTGATTTTTCTATTTTTAAATGAATTTATATATTTATATATGTATTGTTTTTTATTGATTGTTATATGCCACCTACGATAACATCTCATGAGATAAGTGCTATATACATAGTACTTATGTTATTAATATTAGCATACAAATAAAATTTCACTATCTATTCTACAATCATAGCAGAATGCACCCTGGGCACCTGAGAATTTGTTCAGAATCCTGAAAGTAGACTAATATTCTTGACATATTATATAATCAGTTAATGCTGCCATGTTTATCAGTTTTCTGAAGCAAATCATTAACCACAGGGCTAGCACTGTAACTATAGAAAAGCGGAATCAGCTGACAAAAGCATACTGTAACTGTTCAGAATATCAGTGATCTGTGGGCAGGCATACAAGCACCTCTTTTCAAAACCCCAAAGCAACCATATCATCCAGAAATCTTGAATAATTGCTCCTAGGTGCCTCTGCAGGGCAGAAACTGCAGCTAAGGAGAAAAAGCATCATGTGGAGATAGCTGGGACCAACCCCGAAAGTAACAATATCAGTATTGCAAATAACACAGCTGCTTTAAGAGATGCTTCATATATGTTCCAGTGAAACTTCATTTTGGAAGATTTTCTACAATTTGTTTCTATGATGTTGAAATACACATCAGAGCAAGGCAATTAGGAAATTTGATGGATATCCCCAACAGAATGAAATTAAAATGATTCCATCTCTTTTTGATTTCTGAAGCAGTTAGAAATAAGTTAAAAGATCAGTTTTGACTATTCCCAATAACCCACATCAGGGGTTTTTTTTTCTGCAGTCAAAAGTGATTTGAAGAAAAGCAAATGCATATTAATATACTATAGTAGTGAAATTCTGTTTAATTGGTTTAGTAAGATATTCTTTTATTAAAAGAAGAATTTTCCTTTAATTGGAGGTTCCTTTTTCAGTTATGTATTCTAAGGGAAGATCCTGATAGCAGAATTCCAATTTAGTGAACTACTATTTGGAAAACTTATTCTCTATTCCAGACTCTAGTGCTACATTGTACATTATTGTTTAATTTAAAATTTATTTTCATAGGATATATGCATATTTGATACAACTGTCCTCAGGGGAAATATCCTCTTGTCATTTTTCCCTGCATGTTATCCTACCTTCCAGTTCCTTCATTAAACAGTTTTTAAAATTAATTCAACTTAGTTATCTATATCTGTAGGGTACTTCAATTAATTCTCTTTGTGTTCATTAGACCATTTCTTTCTCCTTTTCACAGAAATTGCAACAAACTGAGAGGTTGGGAACAAACAAGTTGACAACAGTGATATTTATAAAATTTAAATTAAATAAATAAAAAAACTGTTAAGTTTCTGATTATAGGAAAATGTAAACACTGGACAGGGAAATTTATGAAAATATTCCCAAGAAAATAATATGAACTAACATGTTCCATGGGAATAATAAAATCAAATTGTACAGGAAAATGATTTTCAAATTAGCTTTGGAATATTTTTATGTAAGGCAAAGCATGAGACTAGTACCAAATATCCAAACCATATGTCAATGTACATTTCTCAACAAGGATAAATTATTAACAATACTTCTGCATTTCAAGGTGAACTGCATTTGCAAAGATCATATGATTACCATAAATTACATGTTATCTATCTGCAAAACTCAAAACATTTCTGTGAGATGTTTATCAGGCAGTTTTTACTTTCAGCAAAATATACAAAGAAAGCATCACAAAGGAAGCAAACACAACATCAACAAAAAAGTCACATTCACATATGTACACAATGGAACAGCACACGAAAGCTAGCATATCAAGACAAATTTGCCAGCAAAAGGAAGTGCAGGGAAGCATCACTGCAAAACAAAGCATGAAGCATAAGCGACTGGCCACTCTGAACACAGGTTTGGAACAACTGCTTCTTTCACCGTCAGTCTCACTTGGGAGTCGAGATAGAGACCAGAGGTTCTCAGATGACTGCATCTGATTTCTCCCTATAGAAAGGGGAATAACAAACCATTGACACAACCTCTCTCATTATAGGATGAAAAATAAACTGCACAGACTTTTCCAACCCTTCCATTTATTTTCTGGCAATGTAAATAGTGCGCTCATCTAGTTAGCATTTTAAAGGTATGTCATATCAAAAGAAATGAAGCATTCAATCAGTTGTATCAAGTCAAATACACTTCTTTAAAAGGATGACAAAGCTATCAAGATATCATGTATGCACTTGAAAACATTAAAGGGAAATGCTCATGGTGGAGATCTGTAATTCTAGGATAACTGCATTGGGGCATTAGAATATATTCTCAGCTGAGATAACAAGTCTAACATATTAGTTGCTTTTTAAGAAGGCCCATGTGGCATTTCAAAAACAGGTAGGATTTTAGTTGACTTTCTAATTGCATTTTAAAACTATTTAATTTTAATTCTAATTTTTAATTTTAAAACCATTTCTGCATTGTTTTCATTGTTTTTAATTGGCTCCTGCCAACATATTGAACCTGAAAACCTGCAGCTGTTCTTCAGGAGCCATGCGTACATTTATTTATTTATTTATTTATTTATTAAATTTTTATACCGCCCCCTCTCCCGAAGGACTCGGGGCGGTGAACAGCCAGAATTAAAAACACACAATACGAATATTAAAATACATTAAAACAAAATTAAATTATCTTAGGCTTCTCCAATTTAAAACCCCGTTACCCATAAAATTCACCCAATTAAAAATTTTTAACCCAGCCCGGCTTGCTGAAATAAAAAAGTCTTCAGGGCCCGGCGGAAGGTCTGGAGGTCCGGGATTAGTCATATCCCTGGGGGTAGCTCATTCCAGAGGGCGGGTGCCCCCACAGAGAAGGCTCTTCCCCGGGGGGTCACCAGCCGACATTGCCTGACAGACGGCACCTTGAGGAGACCCTCTCTGTGGGAGTGTGTTGGCCGGTGGGAGGTTATCGGAGGCAGAAGGTGGTCTCGTAAATAGCTGGGTCCTAAGCCATGGAGCGCTTTGAAGATGAGAACCAACACCTTGAAGCGCACTCGGAAGACCACCGGAAGCCAATGCAGCTCGCGCAGGAGAGGTGTCACGTGGGAGCGCCATGTCGCCCCCATAAGTACCCGCGCGGCCGCATTCTGCACCAGTTGGAGCCTCCGAGTGCTCCTCAAGGGGAGCCCCATGTAGAGAGCGTTGCAGTAGTCGAGGCGGGAAGTAACGAGGGCATGAGTGACCGTGCATAGGGAGTCCCGATCCAGAAAGGGGCGCAACTGGCGTATCAGGCGAACCTGATAGAAAGCCCCCCTGGCCACGGCCGTCAAATGCTCTTCTAAAGACAGCCGTGCGTCCAGGAGGACACCCAAGTTACGCACCCTCTCCGTGGGGGCCAATGTCTCGCCCCCAATAGTCAGCGATGGCACCAGCTGACTATATCGGGACGCCGGCAGCCACAGCCACTCAGTCTTGGAGGGATTGAGTCGGAGCCTGTTCCTCCCCATCCAGGCCCGCACCGCCTCCAGGCACCGGGACATCACTTCAAGGGCATCGTTGGGGTGGTCTGGGGTGGAGATGTACAGCTGGGTGTCATCAGCGTACAGATGGCACTGCACCCCAAAACCACGGATGATCTCGCCCAGCGGCTTCACATAAATGTTGAACAGGAGAGGCGAGAGGACCGACCCCTGTGGCACCCCACAAACCAAGTGCCTTGAGGTCGACCTCTGCCCTCCAGCCAACACAGACTGCGACCGGTCGGAGAGATAGGAGGAGAACCACCGTAAAACAGTGCCTCCCACTCCCAACCCCTCCAACCGGCGCAGCATGATACCATGGTCGATGGTATCAAAAGCCGCTGAGAGGTCTAATAGGACCAGAACAGAGGAACAACCTCTGTCCCGAGCCCTCCAGAGATCATCAACCAATGTGACCAATGCCGTTTCCGTGCTGTACCCGGGCCTGAAGCCGGACTGGAACGGATCTAGATAGACAGTTTCATCCAGGTACTGCGGGAGCTGTCGCGCAACCACACTCTCAACAACCTTCGCCAAGAAGCGAAGGTTGGAAACTGGACGATAGTTTGCTAAAACAGCTGGGTCCAGAGAGGGCTTCTTGAGGAGGGGCCTCACCACCGCCTCTTTCAAGGCGGGAGGCAAGAACCCCTCACTCAAGGAAGCATTTATAATCCTCTGGAGCCAGCCTCGTGTAACCTCCCGGGTAGCCAGCACCAACCAGGAGGGACACGGGTCCAATAAACATGTGGTTGCGTTCAACCTCCCCAGCATCCTGTCCACGTCCTCGGGAGTCACAGGGTCAAACTCATCCCAGATAACCGTCTCAAGACAGACCTCGGGCAACCCGCCTGTACCTACCCAGTCAGAGTCCAAGCCTTCCCGAATCTGAGCGACTTTATCGTGCAGATAATGCACAAAATCCTCAGCACGACCTTGCAAGGGGTCTTCCCGCGCTCCCAGATGGAGAAGGGAGCGAGTCACCCTAAACAAGGCAGCTGGGCGATTTTCTGCCGACGCAATAAGAGCGGAAAAGTAATTACACTTCGCCGCCTTTATCGCCACTAAGTAGGTCCTGATATAAGACCTCACTAGTGTACGATCAGATTCGGAGCGACTGGCCCTCCAACTACTCTCTAGGCGTCTTTTCCGGCGTTTCATCCCCCTCAGCTCCTCGGAGAACCAAGGAGCTGGGAAGATTCGGCGCCGGGTCAGAGGCTGCAAAGGCACGACCCGATCTAAAGCACCAGCTATTTACTATCCCAGGCGGCCACCAGGTCTTCCGTCGAGTCGCGCGCCAGAGTCTCAGGAAATGGCCCAAGCTCCATTCGGAACCTATCAGGATCCATCAGGCGCCTGGGGCGGAACCACCTGATCGGTTCCGCCTCCCTGCGGTGGGGCATAGCGGTCAGGAAATCAAGTCTAAGGAGAGAATGGTCTGACCATGACAAGGGTTCGATAACTATATCCCCTGTATCTAAGCCATTCAACCACTGACCAGAGACGAAAACCAAGTCCAGCGTGTTTCCTCCTATGTGAGTGGGGCCCTGAATTAACTGGGTCAGGTCCATGGCCGTCATGGAAGCCATGAACTCCCGAGCCACCTCAGATGCCTCACCGATGGACGGCAGGTTGAAATCCCCCATGACTAAAAGCCTGGGGGTATCAACAGTACTGCACTGATTCAAATTAGCTGACCAGGAAAATTTACAGTAAGATGGCCTATACTTGTGCTCGGAGTAGACTTCAACAAAAATAGTTACATCTGATCCTTTTTAGTTGTATTTGATTAATCTTAGTCATGTGAGGTAAATGTTAATCTTATGACCATACCATATTTCACCCATCCCAAATGGATTTTAATTTTCACTAAGATGATTTGATACAGTACTTTCTCTTTTGTAAACTTTTCTTCTAAAGTTCTCTTCTTCTCTTGGAAAATGTCTGTTAATCAAAAACACATGAGACATGTAAGCTGTTCTTAAAGATACTCACATGTAAGGACTTTCCATCTGAAGCTGCAAAGAAAGAAAATAGCACAGGAGAAGCTCAAGCTTCAGTTCTGGGAAGTCAGAATAAGCAACAAATAAAAAAAAAAGGAAGATAGCATATGGAAAGAGAACGAAAACCAACCCCTTCCCCCCAAATGACTGCAAAATGCTGTATGTGCGACGTACAGTGTATTTCATATAAGTACTGTGTAGAATACTGTCTACATTTCTATTATGTATTAACCCTATGCACTCTAGATATTCACTTTAACACCCCTTTTCTTTTTGATGGTAAAAATGAAGGAGAAATAAGAGATAATAAATTATTATTGTTATTATTTTTATTGCCAAACTTAAATGGTTACATAAGAGTATACTCAAGTGTAATCCTCAAGCTGAAAATGTTAAAAAAAGAAAAATAGCTTTTTTTTTCCCAAATAAAAACAGTATCAGCCCCATACATTCCTTTGTACCAATCGTTAAAAGTCTACTTTTCTTACAAAATCACATTTTATTAAGTTACACATAAAAAGGCTTCAGAAGAACATGATGTACAGATGCAGCTAGAAAGGGATCTTGGCAGTGTGTCTTAGATAGATAGATAGAAAGATAGATAGATAGATAGATAGATAGATAGATAGATAGATAGATAGATGGATGGATGGATGGATGGATGGATAGGGTGGATGGATGGATGGATGGATGGATGGATGGATGGATGATAGATAGATAGATAGATAGATAGATAGATAGATAGATAGATAGATAGATTAACAGTAATAACAAAAACAACAAAATGGTTGTTTACTGGAGCCTGGCCTATCATAGCAGCTTCAGTTCAACTTTCCTTAATTTTGTAGACTTCAAGAGATTTGGACTGAAAATTGCCTAATTTTGTTGCATAATTTATGCCCAGTTGTTTCAACTTTTAGTGTTTAAGAGATAAGAAACGGTTTATGTTGTGAAACCCCACAATTGCAGGTACTCTTTAACTGCCTTTCTTTTTCTTGTTCATTTTGGCAGTGGTACAAATTGGAGTAGAGATTTAGGATATTACCGCCTGAACACTCTCTTGAAGCTTTTGTTGATCTTGAGCCTCCTGGAATAGCAGGGATCCTGCCGGGTTGAGAGGTTGACTCCCAACACTGTAATTGCGAGGCCGTTTTACTGTGTCCGGACTGGCTAGTGGTGTAAAGCTGTTCCTTCTCATCCTTACAGGGGTTTGGCTCTTTGGAAGGTTATTCTGATTAAAAATGGAGGATACCATAAGAATGAGAAAACTAACTCACAAAGCAAAAACAATGCCACTGACTGTTTCTGATGCCAGGCTATCCATCCAGGTGTCTATCAACCCCTCCTCCATAACCTCTGCCCTACAGCCCAAATGTGATAATTACAATTCTGCTTCCTAGGACATCTAAGAAATATGAATATGAGTAGTATCCAAGAGTGCTGGAAATGACTCTACTTGAGTGAGGTAAGATAAGTAGAGTTTTGCTGAGCCTACCCTTTTATCCACTGCATTCCCCATGCCCAGCCCCAGAAAGCTGATCTGACGGACTTGGGAAGCCATGTAACAGCAGCATATGACTTCAGAAGGAAAGGAAATAGGCAAAAATTTGGTGCATAGGTCATCATTGGATACAATCTAATTTTATCCATATTCCCTGGGGCCAAATGGATTTTGCAATATATTTCACTAAAGATCTTCAATCTATAAACTCCTGAACCACGTCAGACCACATTACCAAAACGGATGATGTGATTTTTCTTATTATTCAAATAAAAAGCATAAAAATACACAAGTTTTAACATCCTAAGAGAATGAAGCACCATCATTTTATTTACCCTCCTCCCAAGCATACTTGGGTCAATAGGTGCAATCCTGTCAAACTTCATACTACAGTAGGTCCAACAGCAAATATCAACTTTCCAGAAACAACTTCCCCACGCTCAGAAGCTCCTCAGGCTCAATAGAGCTAGGTCAGTTAATTTATTGCAAACGTAATGTATGCCCAGATATTGATTTCTGTAGAAGGTTGTAGATCAAACTTAGTTTTAATTATATGTCAAGCCTGTGTTTAAATCTTAGATCTTTAGAAGTCATATTAGCTACTGTTCAGTTTTGTCCAATCATTTAGTGCCTCCTACTGGTCAGCAGCTAAAGTACCTAAAACTATGTAACATACTAACATAGTTACATACTATGTTACATATATGTGTGTCTGTCTGTGTCTGTGTGTGAGAGTATGGCACACATACTCTCACACACAGACACAGACACAGACACAGACACACACACACACACACACACACACACACACACACACACACACACCCTTCTGGGAACAGCCAGTCTTGAGGCCTCTAACACAAGGCCCAGATTAATAAAACCAAAGAACTGTCTGGCATGAAAGCACATTGAAAACAAACAGAAAAGTGTACTGCATACCTACTAGACTTTTTCCTCTGCTTTTCAGTTAATGGATTTCTTGCTATTCTTTTTCCAGCCTTGATTGCTGGGTACATTTTTCCTTGTTTACATAAAGATTTTGTCTGGCTGAGGATAGTTCCGGTTCTGCCAACATAACCTTTACAAATCCCTTCCTTCCTTTTCTGATAATGTCACTGCTACAATCTCTAGAGCTTGTAGCAGCAGCTGAATTTTAAAGAAGTGACAGTTGCTGATCTTTTCAGTAAACCAAGTGGGGAAATCATAATGGAGTAAGGAACTAATTTTGCCTGCTCTTAATTATAAAGGTTCTGCAACAGTATGTTTAAAAAATAGAAAGTATTCTATGCTGCTTATGTCTTCATTGCAATTATTACAAACTGAGAGAAGATCCAGTCTTTAATTAAAAGATTAATTAATTTCCAAATTAATAAAACATAATGTTCAGGAAGAAATTCATCTTTTTTAAGATAGAAAAAAATGACTAGGAAAATTTGTTTCTGATAAATGATTGCCGTGAAAAAATTAAGCATGACAAAAAAAACTACTTACATATTAACTGCCACTTGTACGAGGTAGAAAATAATTTTTTCACATAAATTCTGTAATTTTAGCTTTTGTTTTAAAACACAAATTTTGATTTGCATAACTAAGGAAACTTTGACACCAGAGGAATCTTGTTTCAGTATACTATGCTGCAGTAGCATTACTATAATGTGATCATTCTGACACTGCACTTGGTACAGTGACCATTTTTAAGGTACAATTGAAATATGTGATATCTCTATTACACTACCTGTATTGGCCACAAGTATGTTTTCAGGTAAAACTTACATTGTGGGTTTTGCTATTTAAAACACTATAAGATTTTGATCCAGGTTATTGGAAAGTTCAAATTTATCAGCATTAAGCTGCTTACACTTGATCAGTGCTGAAGGTCTTGTCTACCTTTCAAAGCAAAGAGCTTTAACAGTACGGTGGAGAGGGCCTTTTGAAAAGGAACTGTTGAAACTCTCTTTCGCGTAATACCATTGAGTAGTAGCTTTCAGGCCCTTTATTACACCAAATGTACCTATTGATCATGACATTTAACTGTTTTAGGGATTTTGTCATTTTAGCAGCTTTTAAATGTTCTAGTTGGGTGCAAATATTTGTTTTAAAATAGTGAACAAAGTTATGTTCACATATTACTTTTTCTACGAAAACCTGGGGAAAGGTGTCATTTTCTACAGATTAATTCACAGCAAGTTAGCAGTTGAGAAAATTGATTAGGAATTAGAAATATAGCACAGGATATGTAAGCAATGTATTTCATGCTAGACATACATAAAATAATATCAGTAGCATGCGAAGAATTGGGGTGAAATTCAAGGATGCATAGACAGATTTCTTTCTCTCCCTCTCTTAAGTACCATTACCAGCTTTTCTGTAGCCTGGGAGATACAACAGAGCAAATATTAAAAGTACATGGGGATTAGAGATAGAAAGGAGAATTTTCCTTTTCCAGTTTTGTCAGTTTAAATCTTTCTCAACAACACCACTGTTTTGTATATTATTTCTGATATAAGATTGTTATCCAGTGCCTACTTCTGCTCAGCAGAATGGGTATTCTCATACACCAGTGACTTTTAAGATCATATTTTATATTTTTTTTTCTAATACAGGAAAAATATATATTGATATTGCATAAGAATTTGTACAGTGCCTACTATTGCAGCCTATAAAGAAATAATTTCTACTTTAGAAGATTGAAGTGAGATTTTATTGCTTCCTTTGGCCTACTAGATACCTGAGTGGGTAGGATGCATGACTAAGTCCTCCACACCCTATGACAGTACAGATGGGAAAAATTTCCCAAGAGGCTCTTTGCATAAGAACACAAATATTTTCCATGGATAAATATCTTGTGACTAGGAAACTTCAGTCAGCTTTTAAAATAGAAATTATTATTGTTGTGGCCTTCGCATTTTTGCAGTTTAACTCTCAAGTCAACAGTCTTTCCCCTAGATTATAAAAAAATGTGAGACTATTCTTTTTCTATCAATAGCATTATATGATAGAGCTTAAAGCTTTGAAATGTAGAAATAAAAGTATATTGGAAAGTAGATATCTAATAAAGAGTATTAAGTTTGAATTATCTCCTTTCAGTTGATCTTGACTACTATATATGGACATTGTTTTCCTGGCAATAATACAGAAGTGGATTGTTCTTCCTTTGTTTGGGATTTTCCTTCCCCTTCAAGTTGCTGATTTAGCTTGCAGCCTAGGTATTTCACTGCTGTTCCATCCAAGAACTAGCTAGCACTAACTTTGCTTTGTAACAATCTGCCAAGGACAGATACATGCTGCTAACATTACCAATTAATTGAAAAAGATTCAGAGCACATAGGTGAAATACAGTGGTGAGATTCAAATAATTTAACAACTGGTTCTCTGCCCTAATGACTGGGTGGGTGGGTGGGCGTGGCCATGGTGGGCGTGGCCAGAGGTGTGACAGGCAGCATTCGGCCTCCTGCACCCTCCGGGAGCAAAAACGGGCTAGGGGTAACATGCCACCTCCCATGCCCTGTTTTGGGCCTAGTAGGCCTCCATGAAGCCTTCTGTGAGCGAAAACGAGCCACGGGGGGGAGCGCTGCCTCCCGCACCCCGTTTTGGGCCTAGGAGGACTCCCTGCACTTACCTGGGAGCCAAAATGGGGCACGTGGGGACTCCTGGAAGGGGCAGGGTGGGAAGGGGCGGGGCGGGGCCAACCAGCAATTTAACTACTGTTCACCCAAACCAACCCAAACTGGCTGAATTCCACCACTGGTAAAATACCAATTTGCATGAATTAATATAAATGCATATTTGCAAGTTTAAAAATTAGTGGTGTTCATTTCAATAAAAGTATTTCTAGGAATCCGCAGAATGATTTTCTCTCACCACCAAGTTACATACTCCACCCCATATGTTTACACATTGCACTAGGCCACGATTTGTTTTTATCTTGGTTTGTTGACCAAGCCACATAACATTGTTGGGATGGGGCCTATGTATGGGTTCTTAAAGACCTAACCAGACAATAGGAAACTATGTTTAAACCGAATGTCAGTATTGTTTTTATACTTAATATCGAAGAAAATAAATACTAAAAGTTATGTTACATTTGTT
The DNA here is from genome assembly GCF_029215685.1 of Pituophis catenifer annectens. Taxonomy (NCBI): domain Eukaryota; kingdom Metazoa; phylum Chordata; class Lepidosauria; order Squamata; family Colubridae; genus Pituophis; species Pituophis catenifer. The sequence goes on along the minus strand of NW_027256883.1, from coordinate 172,625,409 downwards.
GGGAGAGTCAAAGCAATTGCATCTTTGTCTTTAAATTAACAGATAAGAGATCATGCTAATAATGTAAACAAAGCCAAAGAAATATTATGTTATCAGATATTTGATCTGGCATGCAGGAATGTAATTAATAAGAAATCAGACAGTGTTGCCAGTTGCAATCTGGAGAAGAACTCAAAGCAAAAGAAGTGAAACCACCACTTGGGAAGATTGATTTTCGGAATGCACAATCACAACAAAAACAAATGAAGCATATTCTACCTTACTGTGCATGTGAAATGACATATTTGCTAAGGCTGGAAGAATTAACTGTTCTTTTTATTGACAAAGCACTGGTTTATTCCCTTTGATAGGGCACTTTTCATCTTCACGAGGTCTTATCTGCAAATTTTGGTAACTCAAAAAAAAATTTTTTTTTACATGTGTTGACTTTGTACAGAAGCCTCTTCTGCTGCTTGCAATAGATTAATAGAAGAGTTAGAAATACTTCTGTACAAATGCAGCACCTACACAGAAACTTCTTTTGTAAAGTGAAACAACATGGCTCTTGGAGTTGGATCCACAGTTTCACACAGCATCATGAAGGGTGCTTCACATGGGCCTTCATCACCACAGAGAACCATTTTGAAGCTCTGCCCGAGCCAATATTTGTAAACAGAATAAAGTCTTCACAGTCTCTTCTCAGAAATGAAGCATTTACAATATTTTTATATAACTTTTACCAATGAAGCTACACAGTTCAGAGTGGATCTGAAACTTGGATGCTGATCAAGATGCTGTATCTTGATCTGCTCATATTCAATATGAAGCAATGCCTTGAACAGTCACTGATTGTTACATAGGTGACAACTGACAGACTTTTTCCCTACTTAAAGTATTTAGATATTTATGGATTTCTATTGCCTTTCTAGCAATTCTGAAAATTATCTGTTATACTGTTCCATGATGCTAATATTTTCTGAATCTGTTTTTCTAATTTGGCCCTTGTGAATAGTGTTCAGCTAAGATGACTCTCCTCATAATCCTTTCATGTTTTTTAAGTTTGTACTTTGTAGAGTATTTGGTACGTCCAATGTAGCTGTCCACAAACTATTTATCAGAATAAAATAAATGTTATGAATTTACTTTATGGTTTCTTTCTATATTCATGAAAACCTGCTTTTCCCACATATTTGGGGAGAACAAAAGAAATGAAAAACACATTATAAATATAGTACTCTTTTCACCCTTTCCTTTCTTGAGAATTACCTAAGATTGACTATGACTATGTCAGAAATAAAATATAAAATAGATAAGAAGATAGACGAGTTATAGCAGAATATTTTTTAGTACATACCACTGTAGATGGCTTGTCCCGGTGAGTGTCTACAGCTTCAACATTCAGAGAAATCATTTCTAATTTACAGCCTTCATAAAATTGAAAATATAAGGAACTTTAGGCACCATTTTTGGAATCGAAGTACTATAATATCATCAGAGAAATGAAAAGCGATATGTATCAAGGAAGAGACCTGAAATACTTGAAAGTGTCTGCTTTGACAGACTGCAAGAAGGGCTATGCCAAAGTAGGCAAGAATTAGACATATAGATGGAAGACATAGATCTCACTGTAATTATTTAATTAGTTATTCCCCAACAAGTCACATTTAATTTAGCTTATCATTGATTTAATTTAACATGTTTTTATCAGGAAGAGTATCATGATTTATAAAGGGAAACTGAGATGGGTAAAAGCCACACATGTACCAAAAAGTAATATCTAACTGTACTAATTACGCTTTATTAATTCAAGAAATGGAAGATACCTAATCTAATGAAACAAGTGATAAGGTAAATAGATATTTGTATTACTGCTTTTTTCTCCCAAGTTCCCACATAAACAAATAAATACTTGCCATAAGCAACTGGTGTAAGCTTAAAGATGGTATGAAGAGGACATCTTAAATAAGGCAATTCATCTAAGATAAAGTAATAACAGTTAAACAGATGTGCTTGATAGTAATATAAAACACACAGTATCCTTTGATTCAGCTGGAATTTAATTAATGAACAAACCTGCAGGCTCTGAAGAGTGACACACAGAGAACTTTAGAATTAGAATTGAGATACAATTCTAATTCTAAATTAGAATAGAGGTAATACAACTATATTCTCACAAAATTTGAGTATTCTAAATATTCTGCTGTGCAGAAATTTAACAATTTCAACATGGAACTCAATCTAATTACCATAAACCTATTACATAATAGTAATTCTCTGAAATTATCTAAAGAAAATTTCTTTCTAGTCAATGGACATCCATAGGTAGCTTTGCTGGTAGCAATATGGAAGTAGTTTGCTGTTGCTTTCAGAGAATACTTTTAAATTTCCTGATAACACTTACAATCATGATATTTCCTGGAAGTCTCATACTGAAGCATTGATCAGGCGTGATCTAGACAACATTGGCCAGGAGGTACTACTTCCTAAAATGATATATTATATTACATGGGTCTTCTACAAAATAGCATGGTTTTCCTCAACTGGACATCTTCCAGTTGCATGGAGCATCCGTGTGTGTGTGTGTCTGTGTGTGTCAAAATCTGCATCATGATCATAGATTTGAGATTCTCAGTTATGCATGCAATATTGACACACATTCAAAAGGGGCTGGACTCTGGATTATGATGCCACATATGCAAATTTTGTCACAGAGACATAGACATGCACCACACCTAAGCCAACTTAGCAAGATAGCTAGGAATTCTGGAAATGTTAGTCCAAAGATATCTAGACTATACTAGACTAGGGATGGTTAATGTAGCAAGTATAACCCAATAATACTGAGTAACATTTCAAGAACATAGAGAAATAATCGATATAAAAAACAAAATTGCAATAAAGCCTGGTCAAATAATAATTTTACAGTTGCCTTTACTGCACATTTATTACATAATCACATCCTCACCTCCATACTTTATGATTACTGGCTCCAATAACAGTAAAAAGCACTGAATGTGTATATGTATGTTTTGAAAGTGCCAATAATGTCAATAACTTTAGGCAGGACAGTCATATCTAGTCTTGAAAATAATCAACAATATGAAACTGAATCTATTATAGTAACCATGACAGCTTTATAAACGCAGGAGAAAAAAAGGAAGAGTATGTGTGAATTTGAAGGCTGAGTTTTATCTGGATTAAAGCAGGCAAAATGGAAAATCTTCCCTCCTTGCACATTGCAGTTTTGAATGAAATCTATCCTCGTGGCTGCTATTAATATTATTATTTATTAAACTGATGTGGTTACTAATTATGCTTTTTTTGCCTTATGTGGTTAATAAATTGTTTCCTATTAAGAAAGAGAAGCCTCTTGGTAGTTGAAGGCTGTATACAGTTTGGTTTACATTGGTTTTACTAGATTAAGGCAGCATAGCAGTGGTGGTTGGGGTTGTCAGGTAAAAGTAGGTAAGGCAATGTTAAAAAAGGAAGCAGTTCAGAAAATATGACGTTAAAAAAATCAACATCAAAAAACAAAGTTCCCTCAAAGAGTTGCTACAGAAAAGTACCAAAGAAAAGAACTACAAGCTGAAGTTTTATGGCAAGATATGATGATCAACTTCAATTAGGTGAATTGGGGATCTAAAGCTTAGAGACGGAACTGCATATAAACTGATTACCTCTATTCTAGATAATCATTGCCTTATTTCCATTTGCTATAAAAAGAAAAGATTTTTTACCTGCACTCTTATCAAGAAAATAGGCCAATAGACATCTCATAACTGCCTGGTGAGAAATAACTAGGACATTCTCTTGACGTTCCAATTCCATAATTACAGGTTCCAAGCGCTGGACCAAGTCTTGGTAAGACTAAAAAAAGCCCAAGAAAAATATTAATCAAAAAGAGGGAAGTTTCCAATAAATGTGTCTTTAAAATATCTAAAAAAAAAATTCTACCTAGAAGACTATTTATTATATTTTATATACATATTACATATATTACATCATGAATCTTTGTTGGAAAATTTAACATAGCTTACATGAATTATTTTGATTTGGGGAGGGGAGGCAAGATTTCTAAATCAAGAACTTTCTTATTCTTTATTGGCAGCATTATAACACAGGGGTATCAAACTGGCGGCTCATGGGCCAAATGCATCATGTGCAGGCCATGCCCACCCCAACCCTGCAAATGGGGAAAATGTTGCGAAACGTCACATGATGGCAACGTGATGCGGTGAGTTTGACACCCATGTTATAATGCCTGAAAATCTGTCAGTGGGTATAATTGCATAATTTAGATGATTCAGAAGACCCTGATAGCATTTCGGATTTCAAAATCTAACACTGTATTAGAAGTTAATATGTTGAAGATAAGAATAAGAATTTCTGGAAGCAATTATGTCACACTAAGACTTGCTGTGTTTCTGCCCCAAAATGATAAAGCTTGTTTATTATGCCATTTCTCAATCTGCTCCAGGAGACTTCTATATTATAGTTCATTTTTTAACTTTAAAATATGTTTAAGGACTATTGTTGCAATACACTGAATACACTTCCAACTCTATCAAATGAAAGTGGTAATATTTAGTTTAATATAGCAATGATTAAAAAACACACTTCTCCTCCAGGATAGCGGTAAAGGTATTTCTCTTGATCTCGAAGTGCAAACTCTTCTGGATATTTTCTCTGAATCTCTTCATATGTCATTTCTTCACATACTCCCTAGAAAATTAAGAATGGAACTCAACTGAATTTAATTGAACTTAAGCAATTGTTTTTTCCAAGACTTACGTTTCTCCAAACATTGCAGCAGATATATTATATCATCTATTATTCCAGAAGCTTGGAAAGAGGAACTTGACAACACTGAACCTGATGTATTGATAAAACGTGCTTCTTGACTGCAGCCATAGTTGCCCTATTGAATTGGGATTTATTTTTGAATTTAATTCATGAAATGGAGAGAGGGAGGGAGGGAGAGGGGGAGGGGGAGAGAGAGAGAAAGAGGTGTAGACAGACAGACAGCTGGATAGATGAAATTGTATGAGCTTTTCTTTATGGCAACAAAGGTTACTTGAAACTACATCACCACTATCCTTTTAACTTTTCTGTTATTCTACTCACTGCATCGATTTCATTCAGTATCTTCCATTGCTCGTATGGCACTCCTAGGGCTTCTGCTGTTTGGATTGTTCTTTTCAACTGGCTAGTCCAAACTTTCAGATCCATAATCTCTTGCTCTTTGATAAACCTTTTCAATGCCTCAGCAAACTATAAAACAATACAGTATGATTAAGATTTTCCCTTGCATATTATGAAGATAAGGACAGCAACTTGTTTTTGGTGCTGCTTACATTTTCAGGACAAAAATTTAAGGTGGCATTGGGAACAGTGATTTGGAAGCTGTAGCAAGCAACTCTTCTCCCCAAGTCAGCTAAATTTTTATAATCACAAAGTTCAATACAAAATTTGCCATTTTTCTTGTATTGTATACAATGGTCATATTCCTTTTTTGTTTCCAACTGCTATGCTACAATTCCAACTGTAATAGGAAGTTTTTTGATCCAAAAGAAGCTTCTGTCAGTGTACCATTCTGAAGACTTCTCCCTTGTTACACACCAATTTTGGAGAAGTACAGTGAGCTGTAACAAGGCATGAAAGAAACCTTCCATCAAGGAAAGGTAAATTGACTGCAATCCATTATCTAAAGCTAACGTATCAAACAGTGGGTTATATAATTACATGTAAGCATATTTCTATTATAAATGTTTCTAAATGGCTCTGCAAGAAACTTGCAGAGTTTCTGTGATTACTATGAATTCTGATTTATACTAGAAGTTTACCAGTAATATACCAACGAGTGGGTTACTTTGAGTAATCACAATCTTTTACGGTAAAATGACTAAGGCTAGAGGATATCACAGAGGAAATTTGAGGTATAAATGCTAAAGAAATCTTCTATTTTTTATTCCATTCAATTTATTTAATACGCATTTGTATCTTTTTAAATGTTTTTTAATGATGTAAAGTGATGATGTCTATGGGTATTCTCAGAATACTATTTACTACAATAAATTGAACTATTCTTCCAGGAAAAACTTGTAAATTTAGAATGTAATATTTGTTGTTTTGAGTATGTATTTCTGGTCTTCAGCTGAAATGAAAGTAAATGTGGGCAGAAAATCTGTCTTAATTTAGCTGTTAGTATGCAAATTCATATAGCTCCTGTTTGTAATTCATTAAAGCAATGTGAGTGCATAAAACATGTTATGTTTAAGGAGTTGCTGACAACTAAAATGTGTGTGCTCTGACTGCCTTTTTGCCTTGAATCCGAAACACTGCAGTACCCTACAAAATATGCAAACTTCCTGTGAATTAGATCATACCTGCTTCCCACGTGTTGACAGGCCCGAATCTCCACCTATCTTTTTAATAAGGTTGCATTCACTTTCTCCATGTCTACAGAGATAGATTGTGCGTGGCTGAATGTGAATATTCATGAGATAATAGACAATTTTACTTTGGATGTAGTCTTGGACCCGGTTGACCAGAAAGCGCTGCCCAACATTGATAACTTTAATGAAAGAAAGGTCTCTGTAATTAAAAATATACCAGAAATCATTAGGTATCAAGCCATCACACAATTATTTAATGTCCGTTTTTGTAACTAAGGGAGAGTACACCACAAAAAGAAAGGTAAAAGGCTGATGCATAAAATAGATGAACTTGGTTATTTTAATATGAGAACTAGTTTCTAATTATATATTAGATCTGGGCAGTATTTAGGATTCAGTCTCCAAAAGATGTTTCAGAGATGCTGGAGGATGAATATAGTACCTATTGTGCAAGCATTGGACTTGCACAATAGCCGCAGAATGTAGTGTGATTGTAAGAAAAAATACAGTACCTTTTGGAGATCAAATCTAAAGTGCAGATAATCTCTCTCTCTCTCTCTCTCTCTCTCTCACACACACACACACACACACACACACACACACACACACACTCACTCACTCACCACTATCCCAAAGCAATAGATATGAATGAGAAGTGGCAAGATAGTAGTAAAAAGATATTGAAAAGCGGAAAGTTAAAAGCTTATTTCTATGAAATCATGAGGAAGTATTTAGCAAGTATTTTCAGACATACAAAAAGTATCTCTGATTGCTGAGATACTTTTTAAAGTATACTAATTATTAAAAATATTTCAATGTGTTTAAAACTATTTCTAAATATTGCTAAAAAGGAGAAGTGATTCTTGCTCCAGTCCCAAACCAAAATAGATGTTACAAAACCTGATTCTTATACTAGAAATTCTTTCTGTTCTTAATAAGTAAAATCTCTGAATTCTCCACTATTTTCTACAATATGTTTCCAGAAATCATAATTTCCTCCCATCTGTTCTTCCACTCCATTTCTACTCCAAACACATGCAGTAACCATGATCCAGAGAAGTATCAATGGAATGAGGTACGGTAGAAGGTGACTTTTCAACTCTTTTTCCTCTGGCAACCTCACTGATCAGTCTCTCCTGAAGTTTGGAATGGTGAAGCATTCTTTTGTGGTGGATTAAGGCACAGGGAGTTTAGAACGGAACAAATGTAACTGAAAAACTGGGCGGAGTATTGTGATCCCAGAATAATCCTCCATTTGAATTTCATCAAGTTTATAAGGAAGACCTTATCTTCCCCTGTCACAGCCCAAACCTATTCAGGAAGAGGCTTTTCAGGGAAGGTCTTCAGAAAAGTCACCTCTGCCTGGTCTTCCGTTGGTGTGTCCTGGATCCAAGTCTATGATCAAGAATCCCCATGATTCCTTTGCTGTGCATCTTACTTGTCATAATCAACTGGATCAAGGGGTTGATAGGTGACTTTATAACATTCTATTCTCTTCAGAAAATCTTCCATCACATTCTCTCGGTTTCTTTCTGGATAATCTGGACTGGAGACTTTAACATCCTGATGCAACCAAAAAATAAACTCTTTGAAAGATAAACTCACTCTATACAAAAACTTTGTATACACATAAAGAAATAAACAGTGGTGATAACAATCTTAAGCTCTACTTTTAATAAACTACTTTTAATAAATATTATCTTCTAACAAAGTATTGACCATTTTGGAATAGAGATGATTTTTTAAAAAAATGCACCGATTCCAAAGCACAGGTATGCCCTCCATGATTAATAACCAGTTTCCAAATGTTGATTTTGTTTCATGTAACTAGATATTGTTTTTGCAGATTCCCGAATAATTTTAAGAAACCTTTTTTTTAATCTTAACATCTATTTATCTTATAAATTCATCTAATGAATATAGTTTTAAAAGTATTGCACCAATACTTGGGAAAGCATTACCTGCTTTAATATTCTCTATTTAACTGAGTCAATGGTATTTTAAGCCTTCTAACTCTGGCTATAGAGCCTAAGCTTAAACATGCTCCAATGATGCTAAGTCTTTCTTCAGCAGGAATGACCAAGCAAAACAAAGCTAGAGAATGTAAAACACTAACCAATATATTGGCAGCAATGACTTCCGGATCATCACAGACAGACTCCACAAAAAAAACCTACAAAAGAAAAAATGAATTTTATTTTGTAAAATACAAAAATTCTGGATCCAGGATAAGAATTTTGTTTTGTCAAGAACTGTCTTTCTGCAGAAATAATTTGTTCATGGCTGCATTGCATACCAAGATGTGGGAGGTCAAAGAAAACAGTGAGTGGAACCAGACCACAAATGGGTGGTGTCCTATCTTTATAGTACTATCCTCTTTCTCTCTGTGTCTCTGTCTCTCTCTTTCTCTTTTCTCTCATTTCTCTTTCATCCTCATTTCTCTCTGTTCCATCTTGCAGACTGCAAGAAAAGGGACAGATTGTATGAACTGGTTGCTTCTAAGGATTTTTGAAACTGAACCAAAGTTCACCTTTGACTAGAAGGTGAGGATTTTCAACTAACAAGATATGACCAAATGGATCTTTTGAAAATGTGATAAAAATCCAAACAACTATACGATCCCAAAATGCATCATTTCATCATCTGCATATTTAACCTGTCAATAATCAGCCATTAAAAATACACAGCAATATATTTGGAATATATTTACAAAAATTCCTGTATGATCAATTTAGGGTTGCTTGCTGACTCAGAGGTATATCACAGCTTGTGTTTTGGAAAAGACTGGTCAATTTACTGCTGGAATTTGTCTTAGCTACTTTGTCAAATATGACTGAATGCTGGACATAAAGTCAGGTGAATAGAAAAAAGGTTGATGAAGCTAAAGTACTTATTTATTTTGTAGAAGTAACAAAGTTTGTTTATTTTCAGAAATCCATAAATGGGTACATAAGATTGCCTATGGCAAAAGTACCTTTTCATTTGGCAAATCAAAGTTAAAGCAAAAGACAAATGTCCATTTGCAGCATCCTGGAATCATTTGATTGCCATTTGCATTTGTCTTTGACTTTATACTAGAACAAAGTTGCAACAAAATATCCCAAAAGAGCTTTTTTCCTCTTCATCTCTGAAGAAGCTTCTTGGATAAGAAGTGAAATGTCTTCAAGGAAAAAAGAAAGTCCAATTGCTTTTTGGACAAAAGCACTTTTGGGACAACCATGACCTGGATGACTGAGAATCTCCATAGACATTTTGCAACAAAATAATCACCTTAAAAGAATTTTCTTTGGCAAAAGCTAAAATCATATCCCGTCTTTCTCGTGTTGTGTTGGTTGCATCAAAGACCTGAACAAAAAGCAGAAAAGAGAGATGGGTCATGTTGGAAGTGACATATAATCTGTCCCTGCACTTATGACCATCCCAGATCCTCATGGTTACAAGATTAAAATTTAGACATTTGACAACTAGCATGTATTTATGAAATTTGCAGCATCCTGGGGTGTGTATGATTGGCATTTGGGATCTTCACAGGGGATTTCTGACAAGCAAAGTCAATATGGGAAGCTGGATTCACAAAACCAATATGGTGATTCGTTTAACAACTGCACAGAAAAGGCCATAAAATCAAGTGCAACTCATATAATAATTGCATTAATTAGTGATAGAAGTTCTGGTTCCAATTGCAGTCATAAACTGAGGACTATCTGCCAGCCTGCAAGGAGAAAGAATTCCACAATTAAGTCTGGCTTCAAGATCTGACACACCTGGACTGTTCCAGTCTTACCATCCCAGCAAAGCCATGGCTGATGTCTGGCCAATACTTTTAAAAAATTAGGTTTAGCGCTCTGAGCATCTCATCTGGATCCTTCAGATGATACTGAATTATAAATCAGCCAGAGAAGCCAAAGTTGAGGGTGCTGGGAGTTGTAATTTAACAGCATCTGGAAATCCAGCTTCCCATCCTTGCAGCATGTCCCAATGATCAGGTGTGCACTTACAGCAATCTGGCCAGACTCTTCCATGAGATAAACTTTCACATCTTCAAGGGCCACCAAGGCACATTGTCTGAAAAAAAGGGAGGGAGGGAGGGAGGAAGGGAGGAAGGAAGGAAGGAAGGAAGGAAGGAAGGAAGGAAGGAAGGAAGGAAAGGATAATTTAATGAGAACTCAAATCATCCAAAGTAATCAATCAGTTTCATTGTTATAATTTTATCTTGCTCATGCACAACACTATTGAAGTTAAGATTCAGGTAACCCTGACAAAACACAAATAGGGTCAATTAAATTTTTAAGCTGTCTAATTCACAATTTAAAGACCATTCACCATGGACATGAAAAAAACTTAACCATGAACAGCAAAGAAAAGAATTTAGGCCATCTAGTGGTGGAAGTAAGCAATTGGTAATCTAAAAGTATTGTATATAAATTGTGAGGAAAAAAACCAAATTAAGCTATGCTTAATATTAAAAATACCTAACAATGAATAAGCAAAAAATAGGCTGAGTGATAGGATTAACCAAAATATCATACGCATATCTGCAAGTTTTAAAAATCTACACAATCTATCAGCATCAGCAGGACAATGTGAAACATGCCAGATGCTATGTTTAGGAGCAGCTGATTTTATAAGATGTGATTAATGAATATAGGAGAAGTCTTTCTCTGACATTGTGGTTGCTTCTAATAAAGATATTAAAGAGAGCCAGTTTGGTTAGTGATTAAGGCACTAGGCTAGAAACTGGGAGACTGTGAGTTCTAGTCCTGCTTTAGCCAGCTGGGAGGCCTTGGGCCAGTCACACTCTCTCTGCCCGACTCACCTCACAGGGTTGTGGTTGTAAAGAAAATAGGAGGAGAAAAGTGTGTTGGATATGTTTGCTGCCTTAGGTTATTTGTAAAAATAATAAAGGCGGGATACAAATTAAATAAACAAAATAGGTATTAATCAGCTATGCTGACAACAAGGGTAGGACTTTGAAATAGAAAGACCACTCCTTAGAAACCACATCCCTTGACATCATTCATTTCCTCTTTGATTCCCAGTTTCCTTCAAAGAGATAAAAGTAAGTGGAAAGCTCCATTATTTTGCCCTTGGATGGCCCTTCATTTTTGAAGACAAGAGGCCACATGCAGACAAATCTAGTGACACAGTTGAAGAACAACTATGGCTAACAACTGGATGAGAGTCAGATGTTCAAGGAGGAGGAAGGACTTACTTTGGTCTGCAGGCTAAAGCCCAAAGCATTTGAGACTGCCTATTTTTCAGTTGAAGAAAAGAATTTATTACTATCTGAATTTTGCACTTTGAAGATGCCAACTATGCCATCTCTCTCTCTCTCCCTCTGTGTGTGTGTGTGTGTGTGTGTGTGTGTGTGTGTGTGTGTTACCATTATTCTGTCACACAAACAGAAACTGTCACATTTCCTGGCAGTGAGAACAACTGATTAGTGGAATGGATTTCTTCCAGAAATTGTGGGTGCTCCATCACTAGGAGGTTTTTAAGAAGAGATTGGACATCAATTTGTTCAAGATGGTATAGGTTCTCCTGTCTGAGCAGAGGGTTGGACGAGAAAACCTCCAGTGTCCTATGTGTTAGGTTTAACACTACCTCCAAAGAATTAAAGACAAATTAAGATTTCTTCGTACAAAGCAAGCTTAAATAATTCCCTAACATAGTCTGTGACATACCCAACAAATATCTCAGCATAATACACAACAAGAGAAGACTATGGTCCATGGAAGGTTATGCTGTGATAAACATTTCAGTTTAATTCAGTTTAAATCAACCATTCTTTTTCTGCAGCAAGCACCAGCCTCTAGAAATACACGAGCTCATCATTTCTGGCCTAAACTGTTTAGGAGATGTTGATTTATGGTAGTGGTTTGAATCAGGTCTAGTGGTCCCACTTGGCTTGAAACTGCACAACCCAAAAGAAACTACAGAAAACTTTTCATTTTGGCTTTCCATATTACCACACACACTCTTGCTTCTCTCTTTGCTGAAACAGGATGTTTTGTAACACACCCAAGTTTCTGCTGGTCTGTGCTGTACAGTAATTGGATATATTGCAATGCTTGCAGATTTCTGTATCTAAAAGTTACCAGCAAGCACAGAGCTTTTAAGAATGTGAAAAGCCTGTGAGGAAAATGTTCCTTAGAACTCTTCCCATCCCACTTCTTGCTGCAGTCTAAGACTATGTATTTTTTCTCTCCACTGTTTTTTGTTTTGAAATCAACAACAAACTGTCCTTATATCTTAAGTGAGATACAAGTCTTAAGTTCACTTCTCAAGTTCTGTCATAAATAAAAAATATTGATCCATTGAAGTATTTGAAATATTAAGTGCTATGTCAGATGCATCTCCTCCTTTCTCTTTTTTCTTGGCCCTATTAGCAATAGATCCTATTCATTTCTGAATTGTGAGGCTGAAGGACTTCCCCAGAGGAAACACTAAAATGAAGAATACAGTGTGTGACTTTATCTGTGTTGCTATCATATTGTTGAAGCATGGTTGCTTGTTAATTTGAAGAGCTACTCCCAAAACAACTAAGATCCAGTCTATGGAGATTCTCAGTCATTCAGGTCATGGTTGTCCCAAAGGTGCTTTTTTTCATGAGGCACCTCAACTTTCTGGTTTTTCTCTGAAGACGTCTCGCTTCTCATCCAAGAAGCTTCTTCAGCTGGATGAGAAGCAAAACATCTTCAAAGAAAAACTAGAAAGTCCAGTTGCCTCTTGAAAAAAGCACCTTTGGGACAACTAAGATCCAGGTTTTCCTGAGTAAGGCTCAAATTTAACCCAGAAGTTCTCAACCTTTGCACTACAGATATTCCTCAACATATTTCAAAATTGGGGCCAGAATTTTGGTCGCTGAGTGATGCAGTAGTTAACAGAGTCATCATGTGACTGGACTGGACCCAATTTGATTACCATTTTTACTGCAGCTGTTAAATGAAACACTTGGTTGTTAAGTGAGTCACACAATCATTAAGCAAATCTGGCTTTCCCAATTGACCTTGCTTATTGAAAGTTTTCTGGGAAGATCACAAATCACAATCACTTGATCCTAAAATGCTGCAACAGTTATAAATGTGAGTCAGTTGGCAAGTCCAGTTATGCGAATGTAGGGGTGGCACAACTATCGTAACTTTGAGGACAGGTTGTAAATCACTTTTTCCAAAGCCATCATAACTTCAAACTACCATTAAATGAACAATTGTTAAGTCAAGAATTACCTGGACTGTAGTGTCCTAAAATGATAAATATATTTTCTGATTCTAAATAATAAATCAAGAAACTAAATAATAAATCATAAAACTAAGTAATAAATAATACTATTCAGATTGGTATCTGATTTATTAATAACATTTTAATATACAATTCCACATAAACCTTCAGCAGTTTTTAAAAGACTCCATGGTTCATTAAGACAATCAAGCAAATCCGTATCTCCTAAACCCCTTCCACATCCATTAAAAGCTCCACAGAGAAGTTAACTGTTTTTGGCCCATTGCTATAAGCCATCTAGAATAACTCAAATACCCAGCATATAAATAATTGAAAATAAATAAAAAAAAATTCTCCTGGGAATTTGTTTCATAACTAAACAGCCTTGAAATTCCATGCTAACAAAATAACATAGGATATATAACTAAGTATAAATAAATAGAAATAGTGCTAGAAAAGTTTATTGTTAGTTGGAAGCACTAAATTAGAAGCAGAGTAAAGAAATATATTTTACATTGGAATGATGAGACTTTTTTTATTAATGATTTCAGCAATGTTTGAAACTTTTCTTCTCTTCGCTGAAATATTTTTATTTTATCTCTTATTTTAGGAATCTTTTTTCTTTTAATCCCTTTACTTCTTCCCCCCCCCCAAAAAAAAAATTCAAAGATTTAGAAATGTTATGTTTTAACCTTTATTATCATTGTCCATATATACAACGAAATTGATTTAGCCTCTACTGGTGCACAATCCATAACAAAATACAAAACAACATGAATAATATAGAAAATGGTCCTTATACAAGTAATTAGGGAGAAATCAGTCATATGTTTCCATGTATGCATGGAGTGATTGTAATTACTGTGATTGTAAATTATAATCATTGCGCAATCCTATCACTGATTACTATAATATTCAGTATTTAAGAAAGTGAGCATCTTCATCAAATTTTCAAATTATCTTAGTGAATTCTATAATTAGCAATATGAATTGGTTCAAGCATATTTATTATTTAGCAAACACTTAACATGTAGTTAATGTTAACTTACTTTCTAATCCTCATGGCTTCTTCATTATCGTGTCTGAAGAAATCATATGATTTATATGATCTAACTGCTTCACGACGATAAACCCCTAAATTAAAAACTTTTTAAAAATCATGAAATTTAGTTAGTAATGTTTCATAGTAAGTATTATCTAATTGAGCAAATATATTCATTACACAACTTGTTCAATGTACTATATTGTACCAATAAAATACATATATTTTAATAACTATATGCATTAAGCTAATGTCTGCACTATAAGTATAATTTTTCCCATTTAGATATCATTGATTTAATTGGAATTTATACTGATAATAAAAAGTTATCATATTACTTAACTTGTGCAAGCATTAATATTGGAATTGGAAACCTTGATTTATATTCTCACTAATTCACTGCGGGTCCTCAGCCATAAAATACAAATTATCAATTTACAACAGTTCATTTAGTGACCATTCAAAGTTACAACAGCACTGAAAAAAGTGACTTATGACTATTTTTCACATTTACGACTGCTGCAACATCCCCATGGTCACATGATCAAAATTCAGATGCTTGGCAACTATTTAGGATGGTTGCAGTGTCTCAGGGTCATGTGATCCCAAGCAAAGCCAATGGGAACCAGATTCACTTAACAGCCACGCTACTGACTTAACGACTGCAATGATTCGCTTAAAAATGCAGCAAGAAAGGTCATAAAATGGGGCAAAACTCACTTAACAACTGTCTCACTTAGAAACAAAAAATTGGGGCTCAATTGTGGTCATAAGTTGAGGACTACCTATAGTATGAATTATATATATATAATTTTAGTCATAAAGATTTTTGAGTACAGGTATATTGTCAGGGTATACCATTTACAAGGGGAAAAAAAGGCCAAATAGAAAATAGTAATAAATATTAACACATGAACTAATAACAGTAATAATAATGTAACACATGTCTGAGAATAATAGTAATAATATAACCAAATAATTTTAAGTAAGTTTCTTTTTATATTGGCTTATTTACATTTTTGTTAATTATTATTGTAGTTATAAACCATCTCTATTGTTAATACAAACATTTGTAGTCTTTCTTCCTCTAATTTCTACCTCTTGTCTCTGCAGTATGAATTTTTGTGAACATCTCAGTTTCAGTTCCCCATTAACAAAATGGACAGAGTGATGACTCAACCCTCACTGTAAACGGCATGATGCTGGAAAAATTCAGTATTTAAAGTTGTTTGATTACAAGAGGAGAAAATAAAAATGTTTAGCTTGATTCCTAAAATGTGCTATATTTTAAAATATAATTCTGATAAAAAGTGTGCTTTAAATTATAGCTCATTTTATATGAAAAACTTACCTATCCTGTCAATTGGAATCTGCAAGATTCCAATTAAGCAACAAAATCTGAAAAACCTTACTATATCCTGCAGTGAATGAAATGTGCATTATTCATCTTAAATTAAAGGCCAATGACTATAAAATAAGAATCAATTTGGTATCTAACTGCTAATTATTTATATCTTCTCTTCCCTTTTTTTCTAGAACTATATTTGGTGAACAAGATTAATACATCATCTACTAAAATAACTAATGCTACATTATCTGAACATAATTCATATTGTGTTTGTTGTATGCTTATGAAAAATAAGCAAATTAGTCTTATTAATAATTATATATTCCAGATGAGAAACTGACAAGGACACATGCTGTCCTCAGTTTTCAAAGAATACCTTAAGGGATACATTGAGGGGGGAAAAAAGATATCTGCTAAAATTGCACTTTTGAGTAATATTAATTAAAACTTCTTGGCTGGTGCTAAAACAGTTTCATTGTTGCCAAAAAAAGCAGTTCAGAATAATCAACAATTTATCCTGGATAAAGCTCAATGGATAATAGCTTTTAATTACATTCAATCAACCAAGATTGCATTTCTCTAACTTTTGGACCAGCTGCTTTGTCAGCTTCCTATAGATCAGTGTTTCTCAACTTTGGTAGCTTGAAGATGGGTGGACTTCAACTCCCAGAATCCCCCAGCTAGCAGCGCTGAGGTTGAGAAACACTGCTATAGATATATAGCTTATCCAGATGCATAATAAATATAGAATCAGATTTTTTAAACTCATTCAATCAATATATTATAAATGACAAGAGTAACAGGAACCTTTTGTAGGCACTCCAATCCAGTTGAGGTAGCGAGTTAATTTCTTGGATACATAAGTCTTGCCTCGTGCAGGAAGACCAATCATTACAATCAGAGTTGGTGAGTTAGTCATATAAGAGGCCCATGCTATAAAAAAAGGGAGAAGCAAATCAAAAGTTTCGAAAAGATGAAAAATAAAAAACATCCTTGAAAATGTTCACATTCAATTTTCTGTCCATACTTCAGGATATTATGTTCCTTTCCCAGAATCAATCAGTAGATTGTGGCATTATGGACTCCAGTGGTTGTTAATGAATGTGGCTGGCCAAATAAAAATAGCCAACCATGAAGGGCTTCAAATTGGATATAATATTTTTCCTTAAAATATTTTCCAATTAAAGAAAAATGTTTTTCAAACTTGAGTGGAAAAGGATAACATACCTCCTGAAAATATAAATATGGAAAACTGAACTAATATTTTATTTCCCTTGGGTTGATGATAAACCAACTTTTATTACAGGTCCCTTAGAGAAATATATAATTTATATTAAGACACTGTTGTATGTTACTCAGAGTCATTTTTTGTGAGATGGTGGCCTTAAAAATGTGATTAATAAATGAATAAAATAAAAGATATGCTATTTGGTTTATAGGGCGGTGTGATGGCTGTGGTTAAGACACTGGGCTTGGCTTGTCAATTGGAAAGCCAACAGTCCAGAGTCAAGACCTGAGCACTGTGCAACATGGTGAACTCCTGTCCTCACCCTAGCTCTTGCCAATCCAGTAGTTTGAAAGCATGCAAATGTGAATAGGTAAGTAGTTACCACTTTGGGAGGGAAGATAGCAGCACTCTGTGATGTCATGCTGGCCACATGACCATGGAAAATCTTTGGACAGTACTGGCTCAATGGCCTTTGAAACAGAGATGAGTACCACCCCCTAGAGTTCGCAATGACTAGTGGTGTAAAATTCACAGGGACTTTTTTTTAAAAAAAAATGGTTTACACATTCATAAAAACATGGAGAGAGATAATTGATGGTGTTGATGGAAAATTGTTTAAATTTTCTCGATTTTTATTTCTTATCCTTTACTGTGCTTTGCATAATGTTGCTTAACCCAAAATGGAGTAATGTGATGGTATGTGCATATGTAAAAGATACTTGCGACTTTCAGTATGTACTTTGTTATGCCCAGTAGAGTAGGGATCATGATTACAGATATGCAACAGACACACTTTATTGATATTTTTCCAAACATTGCAGGCTCCACTGAGTAATATAATGCAAAACTGTATGACATGTATAGATATATATTATTGCATAGGGTCAGACATTCTCCGACATCTCTTTTTTTTAATCCTTCCACTGCCAAATCCCCTCTTTTTGCAGCCCAACAAGCTTGCTAGAAATCTAAACTGATAATTTGCTGAGACTGAGTCAAAAACTGGATTGCCCATTCTTGCTGAAGTTCAGGGGAAACTAAATCACATGGGTGCTGATATTTTACAGAGATAATATGATTAAATCCATTTCTGGCTAAAATCTAAAGCTGCTTTACTGGTTTCTAAAGTTCAACTGGCCTCTCAAAATAAGATGTTGCCTGTAAGCTTGTTCATTTTATAAATTCTTTTCTAAATAGCAATTATTTGCCCTAGCAACATTTTCCCCAAGTTTAAAGACATTGGACTGTAATATTGAGCTTCATAAAAACCAGAATGAAAGTTTCAAGAAAGGAAATCTTGTTTGGAAATTTGTCTTCCTTTCACTCATGTTCAGCAAAATAACTTCCCTATCTCTGGTGTAAAAAAAAAAAAAAAATAGCGGGCTAATAAAATGAGCAAAGAACTGTCAGAAAAAAACAGATTTATTGAAGGCTTATTTGGAGGATTTGGATGAACCAAATTTAGCTTTAATGTTACAATTGTAAAATATTAAAGACAATAGGAGACTATCTAGCCATCAGTAACCAATTGAAAAAGAGGAATACAATTTAGCTGAAATGGATGCTTTGTTGAAAAATGAAATGTTGTTTCTAATTTCAGCCTTCAAAATACTAAAAAGTAACAATAAAAGCCAACTCTCACAAAAAAGATATGATATTCACCAGCAGATATGATATTCATAGTGAAGTGCAACATAACAGATATTGTGCAGCAGGACACAATACAAGCAGTTGTAATTAAGAATTATATTATATTCCCCAAAAGAAATAAATCTCTTCCCTTAAAAGTCAAAATGAAAGACAAGTTCTAGATTGTAAGTAGATTTGGAAGCTGATGAATAGGGAAAAGAAAGAAGGTGAAAGAAGCAAAAGGAGAATAAAGGTCCTTATCCTAATCTATTTCACTTGTAATCAGAAAATAGGAAAAGCAAAAAATTACTTATTTTGGAGGGAGAGAGGAAGGCATTTATTTTACTGGTGCTAGAGAAATGAACATATATTTTCACTATTGGAAGTGCTGTAACCAAGGAGAGAAGATCAAACACAGCCCAAGTAAAAGAAACCAGGCAGTCATTCTCCATATTGTTTTGCTACTCAAATGTCAAATAAGGTAGGATTCTTGAAGTAAAACATGTCAGGGGCATTTAAATTCTTTGAGAAAGAACATCCAAGATATAACTTAGTTAAACAATTGCTCTCCTAGCAAAAATAAAACTAGTAAAACTATTTCCAACTACTGATATATAAAGTAAAAACATCCCAAAACACAGAAAAAAAATCTACCAATAAGTGATGTGAGCATTTCATCTAATTGCAAGACAGCTATGCATTTGGTTTACAAGATAGTTAACTGAAGACATCCTGCCTGACATTAGCTGGGTTTAATAAACTGTTTAATAAATCAGCATGACTTATCTGCATCAAGCACATTACTTCTTCCCTAGCTTTTTCCAACTGAATTTTTTTGCAATTGAAATATATTAAAATCCTGAAAAATCTACATTAAAATATCCTAAAACTGAGGCTATTCATATTTTTTTCATCAAAATATTGTGCATTTGTCACAATCATTAAAAATCTCCTGGATACTTAAATTCCACAGCATATTAAAAAGCCTTTGTCAAACATTCTAAAGGAACACAACTCTTCAAAGTGGGGAGGAACTACTTCCACAGACATGCAGCTGCAAAAGTAAATATTTTCCATTCTGTTTCCACTTCGCTATTCCTTCAAAATGGTACTAGTAAGTTTACCATTAACCTAGTAGCATCTCCTTCTTTCATGGCATACCCAAGTAGCCTGTCAATGTGTGCTGCCTTGAGTCAGTTTTTGACTTCTGAAGACTGCCTGCAATAGTCCCTGCAGTTTTCTTGGCAAGTTTTTTTCCAGAAGTGGTTTGCCATTACCTGCTCCCTAGGGTTCAGTGAGAATGACCGTCTGAAAGTCACCCAGTTGATTCATTCTAGATCTAAGGCAGGACTACAACTCATGGTCTCCTGATTTTTAGCCTGGTGCCTTAACCACTATACCAAACTGGCTCTCCACCCAGAAGCCTACATGAGTCTTATCTCACCTATCATGTTTTTCATTCTTAGATTAAATGATCTTAAATGAATGATTATCTTGAACATCACTGAATGGGAGCCCCAACCTATATGTGGATTCAAACCAGGATCTCCCACTTTTAAGACAGCAAACCTTTATTTTGCACAAGCATTTTGTAAAATGGAAAACCTTGAGATCAAAGCTTTTGGGTACTGAACCAGGATTTAAATATGCCAAGTAGCTTAGTCTCCAGATATCAATAGTTTTGCCTCAAAAAAGAAATCACCCCTCTGTTCAAGACTGGGATCAAAATGATCCTAACTGAATTTTTCTCTCTTCCAAAAAATATCACAAAGCAATCACAAATACTCACAACATTTCTTCTCCGAAACTCTATTTGAAGGCTTGCTTTCTTGGCTGTAACTGTTACCATTTATGTTGTCTGGGATGGCAACAGCATCTGCTGACATTGCTGCAAGGCACACAATTCCTCAGTTTTGGATCACCAAATTCCTTCTAAGGACACTCAAGGGGTTAAAAAAAAGAGGTTGTGAAGTGTGAAATTATTTTCTAGAGAGAAAAGAAATAATAGGCATAGTCTACTCTATGAGGTTCCTTCTTGCTGGGATCCCCACCCTCCTCCAGAAAAAGAACCTACATAAAAGTTCTTAGTCAAGGTCAACACAAGAGAGAATCTTCTAATAATTATAATTTTCCCACAAGGCAAAACATAATCCTGCATGAATGTAAATATGAAGGGGGAAAAAATTAAATACGAAGAACGTAGTCCTCAAAGGGAAGGAATAACGATGCCCTACATCTTCGTTTACAGCCTTATTCTCCCCGGTAGGAATCCTCCTTCAAACTCGGCACGAAGGACCGCGGCGGAGATGCCACGCGACTACTGATCGAGATCGCCGCCCACTCTTCGGTCACTCCGTCTCCGGTCCTTTCTCCCGGTCCCTGCAGGCATACCTGCGAAATTCAGCACGCCCGCGCCGGGGACAGCAAGGCCAAAGTCTTGGGCGGACGGGCGAGCGGAGCAGATCCAGTCCGCAAGAGAACCTTCCCGGGAGCGCAGCCAAGCCACGGCCAGGTACCCGGGCGCAGGTGACCTTGTTCCCTCCCAGGCGGTGGGCGGGCAGAGAGTGGCAATTCTTCGGAGATGCGGCTATGCCAAGCGGCGTGAAGGCCAAGCAGAACAATGCCGGATACGCCAAGACAAGTGACGCAAAGGAACTCAGAAAAGAGAGAAAAATTTCTAGGTCAATGGGAACCGGATTCATACCTGTATTCGAGGCTGCATGAATGGAGACTGCAAATGTATTTTACCAAGAGAAACACTATGCGGAAAGAAGCCAATTCCCTACCCCTCGCAGAGGGTTTAAACACCCAGGTATGTATGTGTGTTGTATGCATGCATGCATGCATGCATGCATGTATGTATATGTGCTTGTCACGTATTGGCTTTCATTCACTATGCGACACTTGACGTCCTTTGGTAATATTCGCTTCCTAGTTTGAACTCAAAAAGCAATCCGTGGATGGGGACAGGTGTTCCCATTCACGAAGTCGTGTGTTTGAATGCTTAGAACGAAAGTCAAAGCGAAATTATTCCGTTGTCCTTTGGAAAGGAGGCCACCAGAAAAATCCAAAGCGGTCGACTAAGCTGGGGAAGTTAAGAAAACACTCCGGAAGGAGGCAATTGCGAATTACTTCCGTACTGTTGCCAAGACAAATGTACCGACACGTCCCTACAGCCGCCAGACTTTAAGAGTCATTGGAAGGAGGCTTTAATTTTACGCATGCGCAAAGAGGCGCCTCAGCGGTAGCTGCAGCTACCGAAAAGTTAACGCTTCAAGAAAGTGGGCGAGCAAAGGCGGCGCCTGGGTTGCGTCACACCCCCCTCAGCACTAGCGTCAGTTTTCTGCGCAAGCGTACTGACAAAAAGCGCCACGAACGGATGTTTATCCTGATCCTGCCGATGAGAGTCCTCCCGCGATTCTGATTGGCCTCTCAGGCAATTGTGCATGCCAGGAAGATGTAGAAGCGACCAATAAGGAAGCCCAAAGGGAAGGGCTACGAGGGTTGCCTGGCTGCCGGGAGTTGCAGCCATTTTTGCTGCAGGGAGGCGGGGAGGGGGGGGGGGCGGCTGTTAAATGAAGCCCGGCCGCCCACGGCAGGATCGCTACAGATCAGGCAGCGATCATGTTGCGGCTGCGTTGTAAAGCGCGGAGTGGGTCCTTTCCGCTTCCCGGCCTCACGGCGCATTCACGTCTACACGAACTCCAGGCCGTGATCGCTGCCCTCACCGGTGTCCCCATCCAGGCCCAGCGCCTGCTGCTCGGCTTCCCCCCCTCGTGCCTCGACCTCAGTGATGTAGAGCAGCGCCTCGGAGAGCTGGGCATTCATTCGGGTAAGCGGAAGGGTCTTGCCCGGGCCCTTAGGCCGTTCCCGGTGAGCGTTGGGTCTCGCCCCCCTCCCATCACGAGGTGCCTCTCTACAGAATGGGGGAGATCTGGAAGTGGCTTCCAGTCCTGCTCTGCTGTTGTGCTTTCTGGGAGTCGAACCAGGAACCAGCTCTCCAGTTAAAATTGTGGGACGAAATCTTTTCAGTCCAGGTCATTTAATTCGGTGTTTTCTGAATTCAATCCTGAATGGGATTGAACGGTGACTTTATAATTGTTAAAAAAGGAAGAAAAATGCTGAATGCATAGAAATGAGGAGAAGCCGCTTTTAGCTTGTAGAAATCTGGCTTCGTTGTTTATGCTAGGATGCAGTTGATATGTATTGAATGCAGATTCATGGCTGGTAAGAATTGAAATTGAATATCTTTTCTCCTAGGAAAAATAGTTCTCCTGCTTGGTAATAGTCCTCTTTTTTATAGATATATTTAAAGATGTGCTTCTCAAGAAGAAAGCTATCTTTAAGATATTTTCTCTTTGTCATAACAGGAAATTGCAAAGCCATGACACAAATGTTTTGACATCTTATATTTGTCTACATTTGGCAGCACCCATCAATTATATTCCACAATTTTGCTCCTGTGTGAAGCATAGCTTCCCTGTCTTTGGGAAACAAGATTGCTATAATTTGTACTCTCCTGCATCTTTCTAATGAATGTGAATTTTTTTATATGGAAAATATGTCCAGATTAACTCAATTGTTCATTCACAGGTATTTTTTTTCTTGGTGAAATGGGCTAGGTAGAGTTTGGTAAAGAAATTTGTGTTATAAAATTCTGTAAGATATATTCTTTATTCTATTGGCTACAGAAGTAATATATAAGAATTCACTCATTAGATTTTTTTCTTCCTTCGGAAAGCCTTATAAAGACATTTTTATTGCTTGCCTCCAACTATCTCTAATGTTAATGATTGCACCTGATTTATATCTAGTTCCAAGTATGAGGACTCCCTATTTTGAGCAGATGTTAGACTAGCCAATCTCCAAGATCTCTTCCAACCGTATGATGAATAACTTCATAGTATTTTCTTTGATGAGTGAAATACTCCATATCATTACAGTAATCACTGCAGCAATAGGAATATTATAGCCATATGACATACTGAAGGAGAGATACCTGAAAGAACCATGATAGAATCATAATATAATGTTATTGCTTTGTTCTATTTTTTTTTCTTGACAGGTGATACTCTAATAGTTGAAGAAGATGCAACCAAGCCCAAGACTGATTCATCTATAGTTACAAAGCGGACTGTTCCTAATTCAGTTAGAGAAGCTGTTCCTGTGCTTGCCCGAAAGGTGGTTCCAGCTGACAACTCATGTCTTTTTACCAGCATATATTATGTAGTAGAAGGTGGGGTTTATGAACCAGGCTGTGCCCCAGAAATGAGAAATCTCATTGCCCAAATTGTAGCAAGTGACTTGGAATCCTATAGTGAGGCAGTCCTAGGAAAAAGTAATCAGGAATACTGTGACTGGATCAGAAGAGAAGATACATGGGGAGGTGCAATTGAGGTTTCTATTTTATCTAAATTCTATCAGTGTGAAATTTGTGTAGTTGATACCCAGACAGTCAGAATTGATCGTTTTGGGGAAGATGCTGGCTATGCTAAACGGGTGCTTTTAATTTATGATGGTATTCACTATGATCCACTTGAGCGTAAAATTCCCAACTCAGACGTTCCTCCCCAGACAATTTTTTCCACAACTGATGACATTGTCCTTGCACAGGCTTTGGAATTAGCAGATGAAGCCAGAAGAAAAAGACAGTTTACTGATGTAAATCGGTTTACATTGAGATGTATGGTTTGTCAGAAAGGATTAACAGGGCAAGTGGAAGCCAGAGAACATGCCAAGGAGACGGGACACACCAACTTTGGAGAAGTGTGAATTTTTTGTGAGGTTGGTCATGTTTACTACGTCACTGATCCAGAACAAGCCTCCAGATTATTAAATAAGCTATATGTAATGTTACAGATTCGTTCAAAGTTTGAAAGTCCTAAATTATGGCTGATATGCACAGGGTTGCAGTTGATAGTGTAAAATGTTTACAAGAGTGCATGCAGTGGTGTCATATTTTCCAATTATCTTGGAGTATTCTTTTGCACAACTAAGAACTAGAGATAACAACTGATACCAACAGGTGTATCAACTCTTGAAAAAGAATCTGAGCAGCTGCTGAAAGAATTTCTCTAACACAACTGAATATATACATTGCTGTAGCTAGCTAGGCCTGCATCAAGGACTTTAGATGAAATAAAAATTTCAGCTCCAGTACTGGATTTTTGATTCTGGAATCTATGAAATAGTTAAGCTGGTTCCATTCATATCTGAAAAAATTACTTGTACCTCAGTTTTGTTCATGTGAAATGTGTATGTTTTTGTAATTTAAAGCAGTAATCCCAAAGTTATCTTATTTGAAATTGCTGATTTGGAAAACTGTGTATAAAAATAAGGAATGCGAGTTACATTTTCAGCAGTGTTAGAAAGTAAAGTTACTAATAAATTTGGATAATTCCATAGTGCCTAATATACCAGTATACATTAATTATATTTTTTAAAAGGTATAATCTGTTGGGGTGTTAATGTGTATAAATAATAGGGCCTTCAAAATTGTAACAAACCCAGCAATATGAATCAGTGTATTCATCATATGGATAAATAATATATTGTAGCTATAATATTTCAAGGGGAAGCTGTTTCATAACATCAGATTGTTAAATTTAATGTCAAACCTTAGGGCAGAGTGGTATGTTTCCAAATTGTCCACTTTTCTAAGTATTGCACTGTCCCTGATAACAATCAAATTATTCTCTTTGAAAGTAGTATATCATAGAGAAAACCTTCAGATGTGGATACACTGGAGGTAGAGGAAGGGAGGAAAAGGTAATTGCCAACTGGACTGGTGCTTCATATTAAAAACAAAACTTAGTGACCTGCATCCAAAATCACAAAGTGTTGGCTGTTGGAAACCATTGCACTCTGGTCTGATTTGTTACATAACTTCCGTGCACACATTCTTTCACTGTTGTAGCTCTTAACTGAAAAACTCATTCACTATTGTAAGCC